>NW_027185735.1:17436709-17502661 GCF_028583685.1 Petaurus breviceps papuanus | reverse complement strand
CCCCCCCCCCAGAACTTTATTTGAACTCTTGTTTTGAACTGAAGTAATAATGCTATGTACTTTGTGTTTGTTTAAGGCCCAGTGGCCACTTTGATAACTTTAGTTCTGTACCTTGAAAATGTGACCTAAGAGATAATTTAGTGCTAATTCAAAAGTAAATTGTCTATGCTATGGGCATGAAAGATCTTGGGGCCGAATGTAATGGGAATGCAAATTTAAAGATCTTCCCTGCCCCTAGGCTAAAGTGCACCTGAAGCCTGGGGTGGGAGGCTTGTTTTTCAGTAGATACTTTTTGATTGGCCAGTGGGTCCAAAAGGTTGTTATATTCTCTGACCCAGGAGAAGGCTATATAAGCCCTGATGTGTAGCTTTGTTTTGGGGGCTCACTTTGAGAAGTGTTCTGTGATTTGATCTGTATTCTGAAAAGCCGTTGTCCAGAGCCCCCCCAGCTTTGAAAAACCCAGATGTTGACTGGGTATGGATGTAATGGTTGGACAGTTTGGAAATCTGTCTACTTGATGTTTCTGTCTTGATAATTATGCCTGTATACTTTGAGGTTCAGGGTGCTGACCTTTTCTCCTGAACAAGGTAAACGACATATGTCTGACTGATTAAAGTAAGCTTGTTAACCCATTTTGAGTTGCTTTCCTTTAACAAAGCAGATCCAAGAACCTGTGTTGGCAGACACCCTGGGGAAGCCAGGGTGCTTGCCGCTACAGAGGCCACCACTCTGAGAAGGGATATGAGCCAGAAGTAAATCTATCTGCTCTCTTAAACATTGTTCATCTATGCTAGAGGATATGACCAGGTTCAGGCTAAGTTTTGATAGTTTTGTCATTTTGAAGGGAGAATGAACATCCTGAGCTCTCCATAGCAGATCTGACCCCTTCCACATCTAATATCAGTTCCAAAATGAAACATAGCAAATAGCAAAGAAATTCATTTATGCCAAATCATAGTGAAATAGAAATCAGAGAAGGTATCCATAGTAGGGTATATACCAGATGATACAGAAGGAAGGAGCTCTCCTATTGGGAGTGATATAATTCAATTCAACCAAAAATTTCCTGGATCTTATGCCAGGGGAAACTGGCTGAAATCTCTAGAGTAGTAAGTTGGGAATAAGGATATGGTGCAGACTCCTATCATGTATTCTTGATACATGATATCATGTATTCTTGGAGTCTTTTCCTTTAGTAGTCTAGAGGGGGTTGGCCTCTTCCATCTTCTCTTTTGAAGCTATAAGCTTCTAGAAGCTAGAAAAAGACTCTCACTTGGAGAGTTCCCCAAAGAAGGGATGGCAGAGAACTGAAACTCTCTGTCTCTTCCCAACTCTGCCCTACCCTTCACACAGGGCAGGATCTTCATCTCCATCAATAAGGAGAGAGGTTCATACCAATGGACTTTGGAACAGTGTTTACAGAAGGAAAGATTACTGAAGGAAGATTAGACTAATATCCATTTGAAAAAGAGGAGTTTAGAGATAGATTATATCTGTTGAGGTTTTGGAAGTAGCAGTCATTGGCACTTTGAAAATGCTCAGAATAATGTATTTCATCACATGTAACTGTTCTACACTAACTGAAAAATCTATGCAAAAATTTGGCACAGATTAGTCAGGGACATATGTCATGTTGTAATAAATGCATTTGCTCAGTAATAGGGTTTTGGGTTTTTTTTTAAGCCACCCAGAGACTCTGGAAAACTAGGAACACTTTTTTTTCCTCCCTTATAGCTGTGGTGGTTTCAATCTTCATAAAATGAGGATTCTAATTCTCTCTTGGGAGAGACTAGTATTTTGCATAAGTACTGAGTTCACAGAGCGGGAAAATCAGTCCCTAATGTTTCTCCATTAGGAGAGAGTGAGGAAAAATGCTGTAAATGGATGAGTCCAGAGAGGGAGGGAGAATTCCAACATTTTTTTTTTGTGGCTATGTGGAACATACAGTATTGGCACTTTTAGTGTTATGTATAACCACTTACTGTAGTAGAAAGTTCTATTTACAATCTTTTTGGGTCCGCATCTGTTATTACTTTGGTGTAAGAAATTCTAGTAAGTAAATGTCTTTCCACCAGTGTTAATTGTGACCTGAAGCCTTAGGGATTCAGTTGTCAAGGGGTACTTAACAGGTTTTGGAGCCTGAATGACAGGGAAAAAAGCAGAATGAGATTTAGTCAAGCTGGATTTGGAGAAGGCATAGTCATATACTCTGCTACTTAGAGAAGGCTTTTAGGATTTCCCAGGAGTTAGGGTCCTGCAAAAATGGAGTTTTCTTTGCATATACAAAATAACTATCGACTGAGAGGACTTGGGGAAATTAAATGGAAGTAAGTAGGAGTCTTGTCTGGGTTATCAAATATTTCTTTTCTTTTTCCTTTTTTGTTTTAAAATTTATCTCCCCATTGTTTCCTTATGCCCCACCCCTTTCCCCAACCCGATTTTCCCTGTGTATTGAATTACTTTCATAATATTAATATCAAAATATGATGTTAATGATTTAGACATAAAGGGTGAGACTATAAGCAAATTAGGGGAGCAAGGAATAGTTTACCTGTCAGATCTATGAAGAAGGGAAGAATTTATGACCAAGAAAGAGATAGAGAACATTATAAAATGCAAAATGATAATTTTTATTATATTAAATTAAAAAGGCACAAACAAAACTGATAGAACCAAGATTAGAAGGAAAACAGAAAGTTGGGAAAAATTTTTTTACTGTCAATCTTTCTGATAAAGCTCTCATTTCTAAAAATGAGCCAAATTGATAAGAATTTAAGTCATTCCCCAATTGATAAATGGTCGAAGGATATCAACAGGCAATTGTCGGAGGAAGAAATTAAAGCTATCTATAGTCATATGAAAAAATAGTCTAAGATACTATTGATTAAAGAAATGCAAATTAAAACCACTCTGAGGTACACCCTCACATTTCTCAGATTGGCTAATATGACAGAAAAGAAAAATGATAGATGTGAGAGATGTGGGAAATTTGGGACACTACTGCATCGTTGGTGGAATTGTGATCTAACCATTCTGGAGAGCAATTTGGAACTATGCCCAAAGGACTATAAAACTGTGCAAACCCTTTGACTTAGCAATACCACTATTAGGTCTGTATCCCAAAGAGATCATAAAAAAAGGGGAAAGGACCCACATGTACAGAAATGTTTATAGCAGCTCTTTTTGTGGTGGCAAGGAATTGCAAATTGAGGGAATGTCCTGCAATTGGGGAATGAGCAAATAAGTTGTGGTATATTAATGTAATGGAATGCTGCTGTGCTATAAGAAATGATGATCAGGCAGATTTCAGAAAAACCTGGAAAGACTTGAATGAACTGATACTTAGTGAAGTGAGCAGAACCAGGAGACCATTGTACACAGTAGGAGCAACACTGTGTGATGATCAGTTATGATAGATGTTAGCTCTTCTCAGCAATACAATGATCTAAAGTAATTTAAAAAGATTTATGATGTAAAATGTTATCCATATTTCAGGAAAGAACTGTGGAGTTTGAATGCAGATCAAAGCATACTCTTTTCTTTTTTTTTTTCTTCTTCATGGTTTTTCCCATTTGTTCTGATTTCACAACATGACTAATATGGAAATATTTTTAATATAATTGTACATGTATAACTTATATCAGATTGCTTGACATTTTGGGGAGTGGAGAGGAGAGGGAGGGAGAAAAAATTTGGAACTCAAAATCCTATAAAAGTAAATGTTGAAAACTAAAAAAACTAACTAAATAAAAAAGTATGATGTTAAACCAATAGTTTAATCTTTACAGAGAGTACCAACTTCCCTGAAGAGGAGCTAATGCTCTATATTCCAAAGGCCTCATTGAAAACACTGTGTCATTGCTGGAGGGCAATGTATGAATTAGCAATTTTTTGAAGGGGAAGATTCTGGATATGCTATTTCTTCTGTGTAGAACTCCTGATATGAAATCGCCCCACACTGATGCAGATCAGCAACTCATCTGAAACTTATAGAGAACTGTTTGGGATGCTGAGAGATGAAGTGATTGACCATGCTCACTCTTCTAGTAAGTTTAGTAGAACTTGAAATGACATCTTTCTAATTTTAAAATCCTCTATGGACTTTATTGATGAAACTACAGATCATTTAATTGGTCAGCCAACAAACATTTATTAAGCACTTAATAATGAATATTAAAATCTAGGAATGAGAAGAATGATACCTGACCCTCATTGTCTCTTCTCTCTTTCAGTTGGCTCACTCACCCCAACCTGCAAAAAGAGGGGTGGCCAAATGGTGATAAACTTTTTCAGGGTTCTAGAGGTGACCCTACTGAGGTTCTAGAGCAGACCCTACTCTGCTCCTACAGCTGTACACTATAGCTCATGAGATCTCAGTTTCATGCTTTCCATTTAACAAATCAGCCAGATGAACTCCAATAACTCTTTTAAAATTAAAAAATATGTATTATTTATTTGTTTTTAACATTATTTTCCTTTAAAATTTTGCATTTCAAATTCTCTTACTGCCTCTGACCCCATCCCCCATTCACTGAGAAGGTAAGGATATCAAATGTGAAATTATACAAAATGTTTCCATATTAGCTATATTTTCAGAAAAGAAAGAAAAATAGGGGTGGCCAGGTAGCACAGTGAGTAAGAGCACCGGCTCCAGTGTCGGGATGACCTGGGGATCGAATCCAGGCTCCGACACTTAGCACCTACCCAGAAACACCTGGCCGTGTAACCTTGAGCAAGTTACTTAACCCCAATTGCTTAGGGGTGGCCAGGTGGCTCAGTGAGTAAGAGCACCGCTCCAGTGTCGGGATGACCTGGGGATCAAATCCGGGCATAGACACTTAGCACCACACCCAGAAATAACTGGCCATGTAACCTTGTGCAAGTTACTTAGACCCAATTGGTTTAAAAAAATTAAAAAAATAAAGAAAAATAAAGAAAGTGAGAAAATTATAATTCAATCTGCACTCAGAGTTCATCACTTCTCTTTCTAGAGGTGGATAGCAGTTTTTCATCATGTGTCCTTTGGAATTGTCTTGGATCATTGTATTCATCAGAGTAGCCATGTCTTTTACAGTTGATCATCATTATAACATTGGTGTTACTGTGCACATAATATCTTGGTTCTCATTTCACTTTGCATCATTTCAGACACGTCTTGTCATGTTTTTCTGAAACCATCTCCTTCATTATTTCCCACAGCTTATTAGTAGTTTATCACAATCATATGCCATGACTTGTTCAATCATTCCCCAATTGACAAGTCACCTCTCAATTTCCAATTCTTTGCCACCACAAAAACAGCTGCTGTAACTATTTTTATGTGTATAGGTCCATTCTATTTTTCTTTAATCTCTTTTGGATACAGACTAGTAGTGGATTGATGAGTTGAAGTGTTTGTACATTTTAATAGGGACTAGTTTCAAATTGTTCTCCAGAATAGTTGTACCAGTTCACTACTCCACCAACAATTCATCAGTGTACTTATTTTTTTCCATCATCCTTTTTGGTATTTGTAATTTCTGATAGGAGCATAGGAGCAAGTGGTAGGTCAAAGTGGTTTTAATTTAAATTTCTGTAATTAATAGTGCTTTAGAGAATTTTTTCATATGACTACCAATAGCTTTGATTCTTTTTCAGAAAACTGCCTGATTATATTCTTTGAATATTTATAAATTGGGGAATGGCTCTTATTTTTGTAAATTGAATCAGAGCTATACTCATTTTTTATTTGAAAAAAAAAACAAAGCCTTTATTAAGAGAAACTTCTTATAAATTTTTTAATGTTACTTCAGTGTCTACAGAGTCTTTTAGCATAATGTAGTTTCCCTGATTATTTATTTTAACTAAGTCTATTTTTGCTTTTGTTTTGTCTGAGATCATGATTGCTACCCCTGCCTTTTTTTATGTCCACTGAAACACATTAGATTCTTCTTCAGCCCTTTATTTTGACTCGATGTCATTTTGTTTCAGGTATCTCTAGTAAACAACATATTATTGGATTCTGGTTTCTAATCCATTCTGCTTTATGCTTCCATTTTATGGGTAAGCTGATCCCATTCATGTTCACAGTTATGATTACAAAGTGTGTATTTAACTCTACCCCATTTTCCTGTCTCTCTTTATCCTGTCCTTCCTCAGAAGTCTATTTTGCTTTTAACCATTGCCTCCCTTAATGTGCCCTCCACTCTCCTTTCTTTTATTCCCTTCCTCTTCTATTTCAGTATTGAGTAAGTTCTATTTCTATACATAACTCAGTATGTATAGATATTCTTCCTTTTTTGGATTAAAACTGATTTTGGATTAAAACTGAGATTTAAGCATTGCCTTCCAATCCCCCCTTTCATTTCCCCTTTCATCATAAAAACTCTTCTTATCTACCTCTTTTATGTGTAAAATTTTCTCCTTTCTGATTTTTCTGTTCCTTTTTATCTCAAAGCATTCTTCTTTCTTATCCCTTTATTTCTGGGACATCATTCCAACAAAATTGACTCAAACTCACGCTATATGTCTATGCAAACTCCTTTTAACTGCCCTAATAATAATAAAGTTCTTAGAAGTTAAAAATACCATCTCCTCATATAACAATGCAAACAGTTTAACTTTGAGTCCCTTATTATTGCACTTTCATGTTTATCTTTTTGTGTTTCTCTTGAATCTTGTGCTTGAATGTAAAATTTTCTATTTATCTGGTCTTTTCATCAGGAATGTTAAAATGCCCTCTATTTCATTGAACATCCATTTTCCCCCTGAAGGATTACACTTAGCTTTTTCTGGGTAGATGATTCTTGGTAGTTATCCTAGCTTCTTTGCCTTCTATTCTATTTTGTTTGTTTGTTTGTTTTGGTCTTTTTTTTGAAGGGGGAAGGCAGAGCAATTGGAGTTAAGTGACTTTCCCAAGGTCACACAGCTAGTAAATGTTAAATATCTGAGGCTGGATTTGAACTCAGGTCCTCCTGACTCCAGGGCCAGTGCTCTATTCACTGCACCACCAAGCTGCCCAATTTTTTGCCTTGTAAAATATCATAATCCAAGTCCTTCACTTCTTTAATATGGAAACAGCTAAATCTTATGTGACCCTGATTGTGCTTCCATGATATTTGAATTGTTCCTTTCTGGTTATTTGAAATATTTTCTCTTTAACCTTGGAGCTCTGGAATTTGGCTAACATATTCCCAGGAGTTTTAATTTTGGAATCTCTATTAGGAGGTGATTGGTGGATTCTTTTAGTCTCTGGACTTATCTGCTGGACAAAGCTGTTCCTCACTAGCTGATTTTCTGGGGCTGCTCTTTTCAGGGAATGCTGAGGGAATAAACTCAACAAATGCAGAAACTCTAATTCTGGGATATGCAGAGATTTTCCAGTTCTGTTCTCTTGATTCAGTCCTGTTAGAAACTTTAAACTTAGTATGTGCAGAACTTCTATGTATTTACTCACTTGGCTAAGCTCTGAGAGGTTTTCAACTGTTAGGTAGTAGGTAGCAATGTAACAAAAAGCAAAGATAAAGCCTGTTCTTCTTTAGTTCACTGTTCTAAGTGGCAGATAGCGGTTCAAAGCCTTTCTGCCTGTAGGTCACCTTTTAAATAGCAGATATCAATACAAGCTCTGAGATATTTTCCCATCCTTGACTTTGGGTTTTTCCTAAGATTATCTCTCTACTGTACTCTTTTAAGCTCTGTCATTCTACTTTTCTGAAGCAAGATGTCTTCAATGAGATGAATCACCTCTATCTTTTTGTGACAAACAGAAATTCACATTTCTGTCATTTGTACCACATCTAGGCAATCATACACTCATACCGTAGCCACTAAATTATTCTAGGAATCAGAGTTTTTCAACTGTTACCTTCAAAGTCATGTCCTTCATATGCAAATAACACATCAGCCATTTCTCCCCAAGTATTGTTTCTCTGAGAAACTGCTCTTTTGAGAAACAGTGTTCTTCTCATGACTGTCCTTGGTTCTTCTTTAACTTAGCAAAACTTCTCATGTCTTTATATTTAATGTAAAAGGCTTCCCTTTACTTCAGAATCATAGAACCTTAGAGCTAAAATTTAATTATATAAATCTAATCTATTTGAGAGGGAATTTAGAAGTTATTTATTCCAGATTCCTTCTTGACATAGCAACTCACTTGATGATATCATTGCCTCTGTTTGAATGCTTCCAGTGATGGGAAGCTTAATACTTTGCAAAGCAGCCCATTGCATTTTGTGAAACTCTAGATGATAAATTTTTCCTTATATTAAATCTCATAGGAACCTCAATCTCATCTTCTTCGTTCTGCCTATTGGAACAGAAGAGAATAAGTTAATTTCCTCTCTTGTACTTTACAATTCTTCAGACAAATGAAGAAAACTAACATCTTTACTAATATCTCTACTTTTTTGATGTTCCTCATTAAAATAAATATGAGATCCCTCATCAGCATCTTCACCTCTCTTTGGATAATTTTTAACTTATATGCCCATGACACTATTCTTTTTTTTTTTTTTTTAAAGTGTAACTTGATTACAAGTACACGACTGATGTACTTGTGATTTGGTACAACCATTTTGGTATCACCTTGGAACTATGTGAGAAATGTGATAAAACTGTCCAAATACTTTTTCTCAGTAATCCCATAACCAGGAAAAATCAATTACAGAAATTAGGGTCACATGTATATGAAAATATTCACAGCAACACTTTTATGGTAGCAAACTCCAATTAAAACAAAACAAAATTAGGGGAAAATAGATACCAGTTGACTGTGATAATGACTGAATGCATTATGGTCAATGAATAAAAAGGGATATTATAAGAATGATAAATATGAAGAATTTTGAAAATCACAAAAAGACTTATAAGGATTTATGCTGAATAAAGAAAGCAGAACCAAGAGAACAACATTCATGGTTTTTGTAATAATACAAATAAAGACAGAATCATAAGAACCCCTGATAACTAATGTTGCAATATAAATGCTATTTCTTGGTAGAGAGGTGATAGACTGTGGAGGTAAAATATTTCACATTTCGATTATTGTGTTCACAGTATTAGTAACTTTTATAGTAGAGGTTATGGGAGATTATTGGGAAATGATTGTGATATAAAAATTAAATACATTAATAAAACATTAAAAAAAAGTTTGTTATTATTTTCTACTAGGACTATTAGTAGTACTCCTCTCATAGGTAATTATTTGATTTACATAGTCCAAGTTTTGTAAATATAGGATCATTAAATTTTGGCAATATCAATGCATTATTATGAATTGTAGAATGTTAAACTATCCAAAGGTTACAAGGAAACAAGCATGAGAAGTGTAAAGGTTGTCAACAGTCTTTAATTGAAGTGATTCAATTAATCAGTCAATAAGTATTTATCATCTACTTTGTCAGGTATTGTGCCTAGTGCTACGACTACAAATGCAAAAGTGTAACAGTTCCTGCCCTCAAGGAACTCATATTTTACTAGAGGATACTAAATATCCACAGGATATACAAAAATATACAGTGATGGGGAGGGGGAAAATAACTGGAAGAACTAGAAAAGGACTCTTAAATTGAGAGCTCTTTAATTGAGCCTTGAAGGGACATAAGGGTTTCAATAGGCAAATATAAGAAAAGACCATGCTTATATAAGAAACAACCTCTGCAAAGGCACAGAAGTAGCAGATGTGATGTCATGTATAGGGAACAACAAGTAGAATAGTTTGACTGGAGTATAGAGTGTGTGAAGAGGAGTAATGTTTAATCAGTCTGGAAAAATAAGCCGGAGACAGAATATGAAGGGATTTAAATGTCAAACAGAAATATTTGTAGGTTGTCCTAATGGCAATGAAGCCTCTTGAATGGAGGAGGTCATACCTACACTTTAAGAATTTCAATTTGGAAGCTGTGAGGAGGGTTGGAGGAAAGACAGGAATGAGTAGGGGGATACCAATTAGAAGACAGTTGCAATATTCCAGAAAAGAGATGACTCATAGGTAGTAATAGAGAATGAGAGAGGTTGTTGATGGCTCTTGGATTTATTTTTAATAAGAAAAATCAAAAGAGTAAGATTAGGGGAGAGGAAGAATACTGATAGTCTTGATAGAAGTAGGGAAGTAACAAGAAGGAAAGGTTCAAGCAGGAAAGATAATGAATTCTCTTTCATCCAGGTTAATTTTGAGATGTCTCTGGGATATCTATGTAGAGATGCCAATCAGGAAGTTAGAAATTTAGAACTGGGGACATGTCAAAGATAAAGTTAGCATATGTAAATTTGAGAATTATCTCCTCAGAAGTGACAGCAAAATCCATAGGAATCTCTTAATGAGATCACTAAGAGAAAGATCATATAAAGAAAAGAGGAAAGAGCCTAGCTCAGAGACCTGGAGGGGTGATGTACAGGGGGAGACAGAAAGATATGAAGTCATGGTCAGATATGGACATTTCAGAGTCATTTTATTGGAAGGTAGAAAAAGATCTATAAGATCATGGCTAGGGGGTTAAGCTGAAGGTTATGGTAGCTAAGGAAATTTATAAACTGGGGATCAAAAAATTTGATCAAGTAAGTTGAAATCCCCAAATATGAAGGCAGTATTTGGGGGTAGAGATGAAGACTGTGAGCCAGGTATTGGATTCTTAGAGAGGAGAGAATTACTATAATGACCTGAATAGAATGATATATTTGGATGCATTAAAGCTTAGAAAAGGAGAGGTTGTTGAATAACCATGTTGGGGAGGTCTTGTGGCAGTCAAGGGAAGTGAAAACAACAACAAAACAAAACAAAACAAAACTGGGTTAACCAATGGACAGTCTTTAAACTCCACTGCTACTCAAGTGGAGGTGTGAATAGAATGTGAGCAAGGGAGGGGAGGGCCAATGGTAATAATCAGCCAATGTTAAGCCAGCACAACTGGCTTATCATCAGTACACACATATGCATTTGAACAATGTTAAGTGAAAGAGAGGAAGATCCCCTATGTTGATAAAGTCACACTTGATGGACAGACATGGACGGATTGCTATCAGGGTGTGCTGGTAAGTGTTTAACAATTTGCTCCCCAAAATGTATATATGATATGCTTTTAAGTTTAATCTGTATTATTAACATTTTCTCCATGACTCTTATATGTTTAGAAATCAATAAAACAACAGATCCTCAATTTGTAGTGTTTTCTGACTTCTGAAGTATAAACACAATGAAAATTTAACAATTAACTCTTACAAGTTGGTATGTGACTCCACCACATCTCTGGTTGTGCTCTATATCAATATTAGGAGTACTCACATACATGAAATAGCAGATCCATTGGGCCATTGGAGTATAACAGTTGAATGTACTCAATAACCCACATTATCATAGAGCCATCTTTGAAAGCAGGAGTTTAATTTACTTAAGTTTATTGAATTAAAGTATACATTGATCATGCTGAAGAAATTTTAGCCTACAATCATGCAAATCATTATTCATAAAGATGAGAATTAACTCAATTGGATAATTGCTTTGTGTTAGGAATTTAGCTTTAGCACATTTTTACATTGAATTACACTAATCATAGTGATACAAAGAAGGCACCCATCCAGGAAGAAATTAGGGAATCATAAAATTTGAGAATTAGAAGACTTCTCAGGAACCATTTTGTCCAACCCATACATGAAAAGAATTCCTACTATAGTATTGTTGTTATTATTATTGTTCATTTTTTGTCCTTGTCCTTGAAGAGGACCAGTGACATCATGAGGGTGATGTCTTGACTTATGCATGAACTGGATACCTGATATATGATTGTCTAGCCTCTACATGAATTACCTAAATTCCAAATCTAAACTCAAGACTTTTCATTTATCCCTGTCAATTCCATATTATTGATTTCTACTCATAATTTTAGCCTACTGAGATAGTTTTGAAACCTAATTCTGTTATGCTGTGCATTAATTATTATTTCTTACTCTAGGTCACTGCAAATTTAGTAAGTATATTTTCTATTCCTTCATCCAAGTCACTGATTAAAAAGGTTGAACAGAACTGAGCCAAGAACAATTCCCTGTGGCATTCCATTAAAGACTTTGTTTGAGGTTGACATCAAGCTATTAATCAACATTGTTGGTCTTACTGTGTTATGCATGTCTTGTGGTTCAGTGACAAGAGTGCTGGATTTGAAGTCATAGAACCTGAGTTCAAGTTTGAGTTCTGCTACTTATTACCTTTGTGATCTTAGGTAAGTTTTCTGGTCTTAGTTTCCACATCTGTAAAATGAAGGCTTTGGACTTGATTACCCTTGAGGTTGTTTCCAATGCTAAATCTATGATCCCACGATCTGTAAGACTGTCACATGAAACTTTGTAAATGTCTTGATGAAGTCCTTGTATGTTATACCTGCACCACTCCCCAATATAACAGTGTAGTAACCTTATCAAAAAAGGAAATAAAATCAGTTTAACAAAATAAGAGTGTCTTTTTCGGGGCAACTAGGTGTTGCTGTGAGTAGAGTGCTGGTCCCGGAGTCAGGAGGCCCTGAGTTCGGATGTGACCTCAGACACTTCACACACACACACACACACACACACACACACACACACACACATAAAACCCTAGCCGTGTGACCTTGGGTAAGTTACTTAACCCCAATTGCCCTCCAAAAAGCAAAAAAAAAAAAAAAAAAGAGTGTCTTTTGCTCTAGTTTATGTCCCCATAAGAGAAAATGAAAGCCACCAGTCAGAAAATAAATGTATATGGAGACCCAAGTAAAAGAAGAAATATTGTGGAGTCATTCAGGGAATGTTTCCCACCCCAAGGATAAGGATTTGGGGCTTATCCAGGTGCTATCTGGGGCACTATGTTCTGGGAATTTTATGTATAAAGTCACTGGGGTTGGTACTAGGAGATATTTTTGCAATAGTTCAGATATTAAAGGATAAAAGAACATAAATGAAAACAATTTATTATTTGTTATGGAAGAACAATGGAAAGGAAAAGGAAAGGACCCTGGTAATTACAATAATAATGATGATAAGCAGATGAAGGATGGATGGATAAGGCCTTATGCATTTTCTCCTTTTTTGTTGTTTATTTAAAACAAAATATAAGTCAGATGAGTAATATATTGGACCAATGAGAGATGCATCGTAGCAGATGGAATCAGCCATCTGTCCAGGAACCTGTCTCCCTGAAACAGAGAAAGGCTATAGCAGATTTGCTTGGAAGTTTTAATCTGTCATTAAAGTGGGTCTAGAAAACACAACTAGGGATTGTGTCAGCTTTAAATATTATGGGGAGGGGGTAACAGTGTGCTATAGTGGAATAAGTACTGGCCCTGGAATCAGAGAACCTGCGTTCAAATTCCATCTATGACTCATACTACCTATGAGCCTTGGGAGAGTTACTTACCCTCTTTGGGCCTTAACTTTTCCCTCTGTAAAATGAAGGAGATTGAATTACAAGACTCACTAGGTCCCTTCCATCTGTATAGATATGATCCTGTGATTTTACAATGCTATGACATAATATCAGACCCCAGTACTATGTATTCAGAGAAGCAATTGTTTGCGTGTGTTATTGTTTGCGGGAATCCGCACCTGTTAATCCTGCTTTTCATGGGATGATAATTAGCTATGGGACAATTAAAGAGTTTCCAGACATGGCAAGGCACCTATACTTCGAGACCGGTCATTGCCATTCTATACTGACAATTTATACCATACCATTTGTAAAAAATAGTTAATCGAATTTAATTTGATGCAAGTTAGCTGTGCAATCATTGTGATTCTGGGAGGCCTACATTTCTGTATTTTTAGTATAAGGTATCTGTGACACTTTAGCAATATTTACTTCAAAAATATTATGTGGACTAAAAAATTCTAGTAGTCTTAGAAATCTTGTATCCATTGAGAGAATGATAAATTTTGATAAATATATTGATACACTAAAATGCATAATTTTCTCAGAATTACAGACATTCCCAAATGGAGGAGTACAACAACATGACTGTACTATGCTATATGTCATGAAATTTATCCAAGAGATGGAGATAAACATGCTTGAATGGCTTGGGAAGTTGCATTACTTAAATCTTTTGAAATCTTATGAGATACAATGAAAGCCAGACTTGGAAAAATAGACTACTCATTTAGTTATACTTAATATCCAATGTGACATAGTATCATTTCATGGTAAAGAATATACAAAATCTTGTGAATTAAGTACCAATTTCTACAAAACAAGTTATTGAAGCAAAAAGAAGACTGCATGTTAATTTTTTTTAAGATGTGAAACATAAAATTTGTGTTAGTCAATAAATTTATTTATTTGCTTTACTCTTCTAATTTGCACACCATTTTAATTCTTCTAGTAGACCTAGTTCTACTTATAGCTCTACTCATAGAACCAGTTCAATTGATTCAATCAAATGTTCTTTCCTTTACACCACAGTGTCTTGGGTTTGGGGGTGGGAAGAGGAAATGGTTTTCAGAGAACTAGCATTTCAAATGAAGTAGTGAAAAACAATTAATTTACTTATTGAACAAATCTTTATTGAGCACACATTATGTGCAAGACCCTAAATTCTAAATATGAATGTTGTAAACCATGACATGAAATGAAAACCTTATTTATGACAAAAACAATGTAGAACTTATATCAACCAATGTGGATCAGAGGATGATGTTTACATGGCATAAACATTATAGGAACACATCTATTTTAAAAAATAGATAGATTTTTTCTTTACAATTCAATCCAATAAACGTTAAGTACCTAACTATGTGCTTGGCATTGGGGCTACATAGACAAAAGTAACATAAACTTTGCCCTTAAGGAACTTGTAGTTTACTGGCAACTGGCAACAGAGGTTATGTCAATATATACATAGATATGTAAAGGAAGAGTATTTTTTAAAGTATCTTTTTTTAAAAGAAAGTGCATAATCTGATCTTTATTTTTTATTTCATGCACTGGATTTCACTGAAATTCTTTATGTAGTATAGAAATAATGTTTATTTGAAAACATATTTCTGCTATTTTATTTCATGAATGTGTCTCCACAAATTAAACTTAACATTTATATTAATTCTATTTAATCAAAAATCAGTCAATGTCCTTGACACATAAAAGTCTCATGGGGGAAAAACAGACATAAAAGGAAGCTCTGAATGTCCAGTGGTTGAGAAAAGATATATATATATATATATATATATATATATATGTGGTGTATATATGTATATATGCTGCATATATAGCATATGCACCATATTTAATTATGTAATTATAGAAATTATATATGTGGACTGAAAGAGATAATAGATTTAATTATTGATAGTTGCCATTGACCCCTATATGTGTAATCTTTCTTTTTTAAAGCTTGATTAAGCATGATACATGTATATATTCATATATACATGTACATACATACATACATATAGATGCATATGCACAAACACACAAATGAATCATAGTCCTGTGCAGCCCCTTTTAGCTACAATAGTGACAGTAACAGAGAGTCAGAAAAAATAGATAGAAAATATTAAGAATAGCAGATTTTAGACTGTCTGCAAATATTAATTTATTTCTTGGTACTCTTAATGTGTAAAGTTTGTCCAATGACCAAAGAGTTGAGCCACTACTAGAGGAACTGAGCCACATCCATGTTGATATTCTTGCCTAAACTTGAGGGACTGGGTAACCACAGGTGTTGGAGGTTTTGTTCCTACCCTCTGTTCTGTACCCAGGGATCCCTGTACCCATAGGTGATCCTTGCTGGAAGTTGTAGTGCCAAAGAAATATTCACAGTGCCCACGGTCACTATAAATATACCCATATGGCACGTAATTACAAAATATAACAGACTCTCCATATAGAAGACAGAAGCAAAACATTTATTCAAACACCAGAAAACCAAATCCCAACACCAGGAAACCTATTCCATCATAGCAACATAGAAGTTGATGCACCATGACATAGGTGCCACACCATCCATTAGCTTTCCCACAAACCAACACAAGCCTAGCTGGCAAACACCAACTTTTACTCACAAACCTAGTTGTCTGCTTGTCTACAATTTTCTCTCCTCCCACCATCTAGCTGTTCTGATTCTCAGCTTCCTGTGGACTTTGCTCCACCCTTCAGCAAACTCCTCCCACCATAGGCTCCTTGTGATTACATTCAGCCTATTAGGGGGCAGAGGTTTTTTCAAAGCAGGGAAGGTCTTCAAATTTCCTTAGTCTTATTAAGGGGAAAGGAAGATCTTCAAATTCCCATTACCATTACAGAAGTCCAGACAAAAGTTTCTTCTGGTTCTTTATACCATCCAGCTCCCCCAATTTATCTAATAGATCCTTATCAATACATAAGACAATCCAAATAGAACTCTTAACATAACTGATAGTAGGACAAGCAGAGAAAACAAACAAGCAACAGTTACATGTGGGGCTCTGAAAAGGAATTAAAATGCTGATAGTTGATTGGCATCAGACCCACAAAACTCTAACAGACCCACAAAACACACAAGTCTCTACAATTATCCTTGAAAGATCATTACTTGTTCAATATAGGAACTCGAGGTACTTTGGCCACTCCTTGTTCTCTAGCCAGGTGTGCAGTTTGGAATGAGTTTAGTCCTGGGGAAGCCTTCCTCCAGTGAGAGGGGAATCCTTATCTCACATTCTTTTGTCCATTACCTTGTTGCTCCCAGGCTTGATTTTACTTATGGCTCACATCCAAGATGGCCCAAAAAAGGGACAGGAGTAAAAGAAGGACTAAATGTAGAATGTGAGTCAAGTCAGATAGATATAATTTATTCCTACACAGAAGAAGAATGCTAGACATAGAACACTCACAAACATACAGTTGACAAAAACAAACTTGACAAGATTGAGTAAATAACTCATAACTACCATTCTCATCTCAAAATTAATCAGAATGTTAGGTAGTATTTAGGACTGTATTTCCCATTTTACCTTGATACCACACTGTACAAACCACTTTGGTTACATATCTCTTGGTAAAATGTTTAGGTCTGGACCAATAATTTTGCTGCTGGTTATTTTTAAGAGTACACAGGCTTTTACTGACATATTCCTTTTCTTTCTTGAGGGCAATTGGGGTTAAGTGACTTGCCCAAGGTCACACAGCTAGTTTTTATGTTAAGTGTCTGAGGCAGGATTTGAACTCAGGTCCTCCTGACTCCAGGGCTGGTGCTCTATTCACTGCGCAGCTAGCTGCCCCATATTCCTTTTCTTGATGCTGTTATTATGACATTTGCTCTTCCCATTGCACCCAGGACCTCAAGGTATCTTGAACTTTCAAGATTATCTCCAAGCCTAGACATGTCTAACTTGAGAACTATATTTATTCATATTATCAGGAAAAGAAACAAAAATATAAAAAGGTTAGCAGGTCCAAATTCACCTACTTGAGTAGGTTCCATGTGGCATGATGGCAAGGTGAGGTAAGGTTAGCATCATCCATTCCTCCAGTCTTTTCCATGGAAAAGTCAAAGCAGGTAGTGATCTATTTGCTACATGAGAGAGTTGTATTCAGGAGGATTTAGTCAGAAGCTGTCTGTTTAACTGGTCCTTAACATCTCTTACATTTAAAAATGATTTCCCTTGACTTTTTGTTCCTTCAGATGAATGTTTTATTTTATTTTAATTTATAGTTCTATGAAGGAATCTTTCAGTAGTTTAGAATGTTTCTGAGTAAGTAAATTAATTTAGGTAGTATTATCATTTTTACTTATTGACTCAATCTGTCCAAGAATAATTAATATTCCTTCAATTATTCAAGTTGGCCTTTATTTTTGGAAAGAGTGTTTTATAGTTGTGTTCATATAGTTTCTATGTATGTCTTGGTAAGTAGACTCTCAAGTAATTTATAGCTTCTATGGTTGTTTTAAATGAAATTTCTCTTTCTAGCTCTTCTTGTTGGATTGTGTTGCTAATATACAGAAACATTAATGATTTTTGCAGATTTGCTTTAGAAGCAGCAACTTTTCTGAAGTTATTGGTTCAATTAATTTTTAGTTGACTCTTTGGGCTTCTCTAAATAAATCATCATATCATCTGAAAAGTAAAAATTTTATTTCCTTTTTGCCTGCGCTTATTCTCTCAGTACATTTTTCTTGACTTATTTCTATAACTAGTATTTCCAGCATATATCAGATGGTAGTAGTAATAATAGGCATCCTTCTTTTATGTCTGATATTATTGGAAAGATATCTAGTTAATCTTGTTTTTTTATACACGCATATGAACAAATGCATATATATATGTATGTATATATGTGTGCATATATATAATATATATACAACAAAAACAAACTTGACAAGATTGAGTAAATAACTCATAACTACCAAAGGGCCTATACAAGATAAAGTGAAAACTCACCAATCAGAGACAAGAGTCTTAGGATGCTAGAATTGCTAGCCTCAGAGTCTCAGGGTCCTGGGACACAAGTTCAAATTTTAATAAGAGGAAGAAAAGATGAAGGAAGACAAGGCCAGACAGGACCAATATAAGTGTGTGTGCATCTCTTAAGTTTTTGATAAATACTACTTACCATATTTTGAACAGCTAGGAGGCACAGTGGATAGAATGCCAGACCTGGAGTCAGAAAGACTCATCTTCCTGTTTTCAAATCTGGCCTCAGACACTTACTAGTTGTGCAACCTCGGGCAAGTCACTTAAGTGTTTGACTTAGTTTTCTCATTTGTAAAATGATCTGGAGAAAAAAATGTCAAACCATTCTAGTATCTTTGTCAAAAAAACCCCAACTAAACACACAAAAAATCAAACCCAAAATCCAAATGGTCCAAATGGGGAACTAGACATGACAAAAATGACAGAACAACAGCAAAAACAAAATTTACCATGTTAAATAAAGGTCTATTTATTATTATCTTCCTATTTTTAAAAACATAAATGGATGTCATATTTTGTCAAAAGATTTTTCATCTATTGATATAATCATGATTTTTGTTGTTCTTGTTTTTAATATGTTCTATTATATTTATAGTTTTCCTAATATTGAACTAACTTTATATTCCTGACATCCATTATATTTCACTGTATATTCTATTACATGTGTAAGATGCCTCTCATAGTGTTTAGTATTCTCCTTGCCCGGAGGTATTATCACATTACATAAGGAAGTGGAAGTTGCACTTAAAAAGATTAAGTTAAGTGACTGGATTTGACCCTGTATTTAAGAAAAAATATCTATGCTGGAGAGTGAGACAGTCTTGAAGACACTCAAAGATCAATTTTTAAGATAACTGAAAAAATATCCAAAATAGTGGAAAGGGACAGTATTATCACACAAACTTTAAATAAAAGGTGATTTCAGAAGATATCAGCAATTACTTATCCATATGCCAACTTTCTAATATCTATAAAATCTTTATGAGAATGGTCTATGCAAATATCAAGTCCATTTTTGATGAAATCATAAGATTGGAAAAAGCAATTATTTGTAGATGGTTTTCTCTAGCAAATCATATCTTGTGAGTCATATATTTGACTGAAAGCTACAGAAAATACAAAATCCTGCTGTGTTCATTACATATTAATTTTAAAATAACATTTGATTCAGTGGAGCTGATAGGTTTGGGCATTTCCCCTCAAAGTATCTTTTTGACATATGTAGAAATCCTACAATATGCCCTGATAGATAGAACCTCAGAGTTAACTTTGTGTAGTGATTCTTTTAGTATCAAAATTAAGTGAGGCTAAAATTAAGGAGTCATATATTTGATGATAGTTTTCATTTATTTCATGCGGTATGTTGTGCACAGTCAAAATAGAACAGGATGCCTAATAAATGGCAATGTTCTCCAGATACTCCAGTTTGCTGATGATACTGTATTGATCACACAGGGCTTGTAAATGCTATAAAACCTTCTCCTTCAGATAGCAATCTAGAAAGGAAAAACTGAGAATACGAAGAATTAATATTGCATGTAGTTGGGGGAAAGCCCATCAAGTAAGTTCATTAGTATATACATCTTGTGCAAACATTCCAGATTTTTAAAGTGTTGAGTCAGCATGGATCACCTTTTGAAAACCACCAAATGCTTTAGATGATCTCAGGTTGCTTGCTGCCACTCAAGGCCATTTTAAAACAACAATATTCTCTTGTTGATACTATATGTCTACAAATAATGGAATGCCATATTCTGGAGGGGGGAAGGCAAGGTAATTGAGATTAAGTGACTTTCCCAAGGTTACACAGCTAGTAAGTGTGTCAAGTGTCTGAGGCCAGATTTGAACTCAGGTTTTCCCCACTCCAGGACCAATGCTCTATTCACTTCGCCAGCTGGCTGCCCCTGAAAACAATATTCTTAAACAAATTTCAGGGGACAGAAAGTACACTAGAAAAATGTATAGTGAGTGTCAGAGGCGTCAAATTCATGGCCACTAGCAGTCCTCTAGATCCAGATTAAAATGTAATTAGGAAATACTTAGTGAAATAAATAAAAACACAATAAGGTTTTTTTTTTTGTTTTCTAAGTCAATTACCTTTCTTTTCTTTTCTTTTTTTTCTTTTAAGCAATCGGGGTTAAGTAACTTGCTCAAGGTTATACGGCCAGTTATTTCTGGGTGTGGTGCTGAGTGCCCGAGCCCAGGATTCGATCACCAGGTTGTCCCAACACTGGAGCCGGTACTCTCTTACTCGCTGAGCCACCTGGCCGCCCCTAAGCAATTGGGGTTAAGTAACTTGCTCAAGGTTACACGGCCAGGTGTTTCTGTGTGGGTGCTAAGTGTCTGAGCCTGGGATTCGATCTCCAGGTCTTCTCAACACTGGAGCCGATGCTCTTACTTGCTGTGCTACCTGGCCACCCTGTCAATTACCTTTCAATTTGAGTTTTCTGAAGCATTTGCCAATGACTACTCATGTGCAGGAAGTGGCATAAAAGACATCATGAAGGATTGGAAAAGGAGGTCATAAAGCAAGAATGAATGACAGTAGGGAGATAGTCTACATGCTTCACTGATATAAAAAAATGTATAAAAGAACTAGAGAAATGTCTCTTGTGTCATATATTGGTTCTATGGAGGACTTAAGGAAAGACTTGGACAATTAATCACTTGCCTAAGATGAGAAGAAATGAGTCTGTTACAATTTTCTTTGTTGGAAGGACAGCTAACCTCAATGAGATCTTAGGTCAGTCCAAGGACCAAAGTTTTGATATGGATTTTGAGCCTCGGGACTTCTGAATCTGTGAGTACTCATGTATTTTAGTTTGTTACTTGAAAGTTACCTGCTTCGTTCCTGTGAGAAGAGATGGACAGGCCTTTCTATAAGCTAGGTACAGTGTTAAACACTGGGGATACAAGTGCAAGCAAGTAAGGAAGTCCCTGACCTCAAAGAGCTTGCATTCTAATAGGGAAAGACAAAGTATATAGGGGAACTAGGGAAATAGAGGGGTAGGGAGCGTGAGCATGAGCAGGTCATAGTGAAGGCAGCATGACTTGCAGGTAAGCTGGGAAGTGATGTGGTGGGTCCAGGACAAGAGAAGATAAAGGGCCTATACAAGATAAAGGGCAAACTCACCAATCATAGACAAGAGTCTTAGGATGCTAGAGTTGCTAGTCTCAGAGTCTCAGGGTCCTGGGACACAAGTTCAAATTTCAATAAGAGGAAGAAAAGATGAAGGAAGACAAGGCCAGAGTACTGACAACATGGTTTGGAGATGATGAGAAAATAACTTTTTCATGTGAAAAGCCTGTTTAAGTAACCAAGGTTATAGGCAGGTCAAAATCAATTATAGATTTAGATCTGGAAAGTGCCTTACAGGGTGGTTAGCTCAATCTCCTCATTTTACATGAAGAAACTGCTGCCAGGAAAAGTTAAGTGATTTGTCTGGGTAAGGTCACTCAGAAAATATAGCTTTGAAAATGACTGCAATGATGTAAACAGAAAGAAAAAAAGTGAAACTGAACCCTGTGTAATAACAACCAATAGTGTGCTGGTAGATGTTTAACAATTAGATCTCTAGAAAAATGTTTACATGACATACTTTTCAATTTAATCTGCATTATTAACATTTTCTCCATCATGTTATTAAGTCTAGACAATCAACAAAACAATAAATCAGGCTATTACTTGTAATATTTGCCAATTTTTGAGATGTAATAAAAATTTAACAATAGATTCCCACAACCACAACTTGCTCTAGCATACTTATTTAAAATTTTTTTTTCCCAATTACATGTCAAAATATTCATTTAAAAATAATTTGTTTCAAATTTTTTCCCTTCCTCCTTCACCTGACCCCTCCCTGAGACAGTAAGCCATTTGTTATATAGGTTACACATGTGCAATCATGCAAAACATATTTCCATATTAATCATATTGCCTGGCACACTCCTGAAATAATTATTTGGACCATAGGAAGAGTTGAGAAAATGCATCTCTGTTCCCTCTCCGCAGAAGTGGGAAGCTATGTTCATAGATCAATGCATATACTGCTAGGTTTGGTTGGTGAGATGATTGGTTTTACTGACCTAATTTTTTCCTTTTTCTTTTAAAAATTTGTTACTCTTTGGGTAGGGGAGAAGCGAAAATGTATTCAGAAATTAGAGTGAGGTAAAAACAAAAGATACTGATAAAACAATTTTTTTAAAAAGGAAATAAATAGCAGATCTGGGATTTGTATTTGGGTCCTCTGTCTCCAAATCTAGTACTCTTTTTAGTACCCTCTCATAACCTCTTGTAAAGAGTCAATTGAAAAGTTTATTGAACAGTTAATAACGTTCATTTGTTCCATAAGCTTAGAGTTGTATTCATATCTAACTGATAGCACAAGCTGATATTATGGTGGTTGTTGTAAATTGGGTTGAGAAATATATTTCAATTTAAGGACAGCTTATGGCTATTGAAATATTTAAAAATATATTTGGTGTGATTAGTGTTTATCACTATAATAAAAATAACATTAATTTTGACAGTCCTCTCTGGATAGGTATTCTCCTTTAGTTAAATATCTGAAGTATATTATCAATATTATATCATAAATCATTTGTGTGTACTTAATTGTGGAGGAAAATGTGGTATCTTCTCTAGACTGAGAAAATAAGGTACAAAGGGGTAAAGGTTATCCAGAGGTCTCAAGTAGACATTGAAAGATATTCAATCCTACTTGCCCCTCCAAATCCACAGGTTATTGATACTCTTTTGCATACCTCCTCTAACAGAAATCCATGGGTCTCTTGTTTCTTAACCTTTCTTGTCTTCTCCTTTCCCTTGCTTCATAATTTGTTCATAATAATGGCTGCCCATTTCCCTATGATTCTGCTTTCCTACTATAATGTTGGTTTAGTAATCATATAACTAATACTAATAATTCCTAGATATCAGCATGTCTTAATTTGGTTTGAAATACATGTCTTCTTAAACAGACATTTTGAGAAAATGATTGGAATGGGTCTCCAACTGATTGCCCCCTGAATCTGTACTTGGCCCTGTGCTGTTTAATATAGCATCATGGGATAACAGATTAAGAGCTTAATAGGTATTCAGGGGCATAAAATCATAGGATCATAGTTTTCAAACTGGAATGGACCTTTGTTGTTGTGTCCAGTCATTTCAGTTGTGTTTGATTCTCTGTGATCCCATCTAAGGTTTTCTTGGCAAAAACATTGTAGTGGTTTGTCATTTCCTTCTCCACCTCATTTCACAGATGGGGAACTGAGACAAAAAAGGCTAAATGACTTGCCTAGGGTCACACTGCTTGTCAGTATCTGAGGCCAGATTTGAATTCAGGGAGATGAGTCTTTCTGATTCCAGGTCCAGAGGGCAAGCCAGATTCTGTGTTAAAGTTACAAAGTGATATGTTTACTTTTGTTGTTAGGGGAAAAATTCCTACTAATTATAGCTGTCTAAAAGTAGAAAAGGATTTTTTCAGAAAATGGTGGTTTGCTCTTCAATGGAAGTCTTCAAGCAAATACTAGATGACCTCTTATTGGGTGTGCTGTAGTTGTGGGTTGTTAGAGGGATATGGCTTGGACTTGATAGCCCCTGAGGTCTCCTCCACAATTCTATAAGATTCAATTAATCAGTCAATAAATATTGATTAGGCAATTATTACATTTTTTTGAAGAGTTAGAATTTCATTGTAGCAGAGGACTGGAGAGGATTTTCTCAGGCATTGTGAGACTCATGTGAAATAAAAGATAATCTTTGACCTCAAAGAGCTCACAATCCATACCTGTTCAAAGTATTGAACTCTTCTTTAAACCAACACGAGGCTTTTGTTTAGTTTTATAGGTTTTGATTGGACTATAGAAGAAACATTGTTATTCATGATTTGTTTTCTAAGAGGACCAAAGGCATCATGGGAGTGATGTCTCAACTCATGCATGAATTGGATTTAAGTGATATAGAGTTAGGCAAAATTATCAGCCTCATTTTTTCTTCCAGAGTGATGGAATGATGACTGGCAATGGCCTCGGATACAGTGAATGACCTTGATTTCTTTGATGTCTGACCAAGCGCTAAGCACCTCATAGAACCTGCTTCAGCTGCCTTCATGGCTATTGGAACAAATGGTTCTCATCAGCCCATTCTAATGGGAGAAGTCTTCAGATGCTTAGGGTAGACATCCCCCCTACCTCAATGATGTGTTTGAGGCCTATTAATTATCCTCAACTTGATTTAGTCCCTCTGCCAAGACCATTTTACCTGGGTGTGGCCACTGGGCATGCTAAGCTTTTTGGAGAGGATAGTGTATTCTGGTGTGACCACAGCTCTAGTGTGAAGGCTTGCCAAGCCCTTTTCAGTGTTGTTCATCCACCTTCAGTCTCTACCTGTCATCCAACTCTCACCTGTAGAAGACAAGTACTTTCTTAGAAATAGTATGAAGGATTTGAGGGTATTCTGTAGAAATACTCAGAAGAGAGATATCATTGTGTAAATAAAAGTCTTATTGTTAATCTTTTATTACCATCATCCACTCTCATCCTTAGCTTTGATGTTCAATGTACAAAGTAATGAAACATTTACATTTATTTTTGTATTCATATGGACATTTCAGTGGATTTATATACATAATATGTAGCATCAAATTTGGGAAGATGATCAACACTCTTAGTCCTAATTTTCAAATGCCAAAGGACCAAAAGATTGAATTAATTTTCTCAAGGTCACACATCAAGTCAGTGGCAGGATTAAAACTTAAAACTCATAAATTTAATAAGCTGAACTCTTGATTGAATATCCATCAAAAAACTTCTTTCCATATACTAACATGGGAACCTCTATACCTGTCCAGAGCAATTTTTTTTTCCTATTTGGTTTTCATTTGTAAAATAATGGAAGAAACAAAAGATAGTTTGTCAGTCTGGCCAATTCACCACCACTTTACATCTATGAAATGCCCCTATTTCAGTCACTTCTGACTCTTTGTGAACTCCTTTTGGGTTTTTACTGGAGTGCTTTGGCATTTCCTTCTCCAGCTCATTTTACAGACTGAGGCAAACAAGGTTAAGTGACTTGCCCAGGCTCATGCATTGTGTCTGAGGACAGATTTGAACTCAGGAAGATGAGTCTTCCTGACTCCAGGACTGGCACTCTATCCATTGTGCCACCTAGTTGCGTCCATCCCTCAGGTACTAAAAATAAAATAGCACTGAGTATTTGTTTTAGTTATAATGAGGCAAATCTGGTATGTTAATTTCCTATGCATTTGAGCCTTCAAAGCATTAATTGCTGTGGCTGTCTACTCAAGCACAGAAGATATACCTCCAGCCTATTGTATAATTATCTCTGGAATTACAAAGGCAATAAATGCTTGATTGCTTTTTTTATTAATACATTAAAACAGAGATGCATATTTGGCACTTTAACAAACTAGTGGCAACAAATTAGATATTAAAATGATTACAAAATGTCAATTACTGTTGTCAGTTAATTGGCATCACCTTTTGGTAGCCTTTTTCAACTCATTATTTGGGAGCCCTGTATCCAATGCAGAACACAGTTGTGCACATTGTGAAAGATTTTGGGAAGCATGAGTTAATTACTTAACAAAACAAGTAGTTTTTTTAAAACTTTATTTTTCTAGCTCATTGGGCCTTTAGGCACCTAATGACATGTTATCTCTTTTGACAAGAGTGATGGCAAAGTAACATGAACTTTCTGACATATTTATCCTAAAGAAATCAATTCAGTTAGCTCTGCAATTTTATCCCTCTGAAATGGACATAGCTGATGTCCATCTCTGCATCATAGTATAGCCATAGGTAAGAAAGGAAAAGAAATCTTGCCTCTAATTGGAATTATAGAATAAAGACAGGCAGGAGAAATGTTACCTTTAACCTGGTCATGATACAGCTGTGTAGCAGAAACAAAAAATTACTCATTTTTCTTATACTTACCCCTTAGTGGTAGGAGAAGGTACATGCATTACTATGATGGCTGCTTTAGATTAAGGCCCATTTGTAGATAATTTTAGATAGCCTCTTAGAACATCCCCCCTGCTAAAGCACGCCATACTTTAATTAAGAATGCATTTTTTTTTTTTACTGAAGTGCTGTAACATATATTATCTTCTTATTCTATTACATCATTATGAAAGAAGGAGAGGTTCAGCATAAAAATGACAACAAAAACCAATGATCCTACTTTTGTTTCTGCACAGGGTGAAAATGCATATCTTAATATGGATTGACATGTCTTATCTATGGATTCTATAGATTCAGTCAGTCATTCAATTACCATTTACTAAGCTTCTGTCATTTGCCAAGGTGTTCTACCTTTGTAGAGACTTCATTTTAAGTTGCTAGTCTTAAAAAATGGGGGAAAGGAGCAACTTCAGAGTTTGTCTAATTGTACCCACCCATCTACCTTGGGTAACATCATTAGTTCAAGTCTGCATTAGAAGCAATGGGTGAAATGTTTTACATCTTTTGTGGTGTCATTCTAATAAGAAACCCAGGCCACAACTGAAATTGTTTATATCAACCTTCTTCCACCTAATGAGGTCAATTTTGGACAATTGTCCCATGATGGGTAAGCAATATGTAATTTATTTTCAATGGTTTGAAAAACATAATGCCATGTGATGAATAAAGAAATTTTTCCTACAATGTTTTGTTTATCTGCTCATAATTATTGACAGGTAGATGTTATCCAAAATGGCGATTTGCTACATAACTCTTTGTTGCTGACTTGAAGTTATATTTTCTGTATTGATTTTCTCAGTGTCTTCTGTTGTGCCCCTAGTACCAAATAATGAGATTATCCATTTCTCAATAATGAGAGCAGATAGTATATTGACCACATTCTAACCACCCTGATTCACCTTTGATTTTCTATTTTTACATGCAACTTAGTTCTTTCAAAGTTTCTTTTTTTTTAATGTCTGGTATCAGAAACACTATAAGACCCTTGATAACAATGATGTAAAACTAATACGGACATTCTACCCTTAAATTATAGCATCCCAAATTCCTTTCTCAAAAGGGGGTGCTTATTTCATCTTACTGAAGTGGAAGAGTTGGGGGAAATGTTTATTTAAGTTTATTCAATACAATGAGTCTTGTCTATATGTGTGTGTATCCTGTTTTTGAAATAATTACTGGAGTGGTTAAAGATATGCGATTTAATTTGTGTGGAGATGGCCTCTATCATCAATTCATATGACTTAGGGAGTTGCCCATGGCACTGAGAAGTTACTCAGTGTTTCATAGCTAACAAATATATGAGACCCATTTTGGACCTTAATATTCTAGGTTAAAAACTGAAAGGGATCTCAGAGCAAGAGTATATTAATAAATGTTTAACAACTGGCTCTAGTTGAGGGGGGAAGGTACTCATGACACACTTTTAAGTTTAATCCTCATTATTAGTATTTTTGTTCATCACTTTCTTAAGTCTAGGCAATCAACAATATAATAAATCAAGCCGGGATTTGTAGTGTTTGCCAATATCTGAGACATAAATATTCACACTGAAAATTTAACTTTTAGCTTTCAGAACATGGCTTAAACTGGCTTCAGCACATACTTGCTCCAGAAGTTACTTGGTCCAGCTCCTTTGATTTTCATATGAGAAAACAAAGGCTTAGAAATGTGAAGCAATTTGTTAAAAGTCACATAGGTAGTAACTCTCAGGGTGAGGATTTGAACCTAGGTCTTTCTGATTCCAAGTTCAGAACCTCATCTACCACTGCATACTGCCTCTGGGATAGAGGTAGAATGAATATTTAAGGATCCAAGGAAAGAGAAAATCCTCTACCCCTTCTCCTCCACTTTCCTTCCTAGAAGCACTTC
Organism: Petaurus breviceps papuanus; assembly: GCF_028583685.1. Lineage (NCBI taxonomy): Eukaryota > Metazoa > Chordata > Mammalia > Diprotodontia > Petauridae > Petaurus > Petaurus breviceps. The sequence goes on along the minus strand of NW_027185735.1, from coordinate 17,474,428 downwards.
ACTTCCCTCTCAGCATGCCTTACCATCTGTAAGCATTCCTTTTTTTTCCCAAATGCTTTATTAACTTCTGATTTACATCATTTATTTCCACCAGATTTTGAGTTACAACTTTTCTCACCGTTTTTCCCCTACCCACCGCCCCAAAATAGCAGTCCCACAGGATATCCCCTCCTCCAATCTGCTCTCTCCCATACCCCTTTCGATTTTTCCAGTGGATCTCTATGCCCCAGTGCCTGTATATCTTATTTCCCAATTACATGTAAAATAGTATTAATAATAGTATATATATTTGAGTATTTGATTTTAAAACTTTGAATTCCAGATTCATTCCCTTCCTCCCTTGTCACCCACCCTTACTGGGAAGATAAGCAGTTCAGTATAGGTTGTACATGTGTGGCTAATGCAAAACAATAACATAGATATATTGTAAAAGAATCACTATATTTCCCTCCCTCTTATCCCACCTCCCACTTGTTCTATTCTGTATTTTGATCCCGTCCCTTTTCAGAAGTGGTGCTTCCAACTTCCCTCCCCCCCAGCCTGCCCTCCCTTCCATCATGCTCCCTCTAATCCCCTTCCCCACCCTAGTCTCCTGTAGGGTGAGATACCCTATTTAGTGTGTATGTCTTTCCCTCCCTGAGCCAAATTCAATGGGAACTTGCTGGAGGATGATTTCTGGGTTCTTACTTTGATCATGGCTTTCAGGTAGCTCAATAATTTTTAAATTCTCTCTCCTGGATCTATTTTCCAGGTCAGTGGTTTTTCCCATGACAGATTTCACATTGCCTTCTCTTCTTTCATTTGTTTGGATCAGTTTGACAGCATCCTTGATTTCTCATAAAGTCATTAGCTTCCATTTGCTCCAATCTAATTCTGAAGCAATGATTCTCCTCAGTGAGCTTTTGAGATTCTTTTTCCATCTGGCAAATTTGGCTTTTTAAGGCATTCTTCTCCTCATTGCCTTTTTGAGCCTCTTTTGCCATTTGAGTCAGTCTGTTTTTTAAAGTGTGATTTTCCTCAGTCAGGCTGTTGACTCTCATTTCATAATTTTCTTACATTGTTCTCATTTCTCTTCCCAATTTTTCCTCCACTTCTCTTATCTGCTTCTTAAGGTCCTCTATGGCCTGTAACCAGCTTGTATTTTCTTTTGAAGCTTTTGGTGCAGGAGTTCTGACTTCACTGTTTTCCTCCTGTTCCATGCTTTGCTCCTTTTTGTCCCCAAAATAGGAGTCTAATGTTGGAATCTTCTGTCTGCTTTATTTCCTTTGCCTGGTCATGTCGCCCCTCAGTCACTTGACCCCTGGCCTTTTTGCCACGGTAGGACTCTGCCACCAGACAGGGAGCTTTCGTCCCCAATGCTGGGGATTTCTCGGCTGCCAGAGGTATTAGATGAGTGCCCTCTCTGAGGTCTCCACTTGCTCAGGCAAGCTGGACACATACCCCAGGACCTCCACCCTAAACCGCAATCCAGATCCAAGAAGGTTAAAGCAAGAGCAATTACCCCTCAGACTGGTGCTTGTTCCCCCTACACTCTGAAGGCCAGGAGCTGAAGCTGCCATGTGGTGCTGGCTGGCTGTGCCAGGGTCTCAGTGGCTTCTTGCCCCAGGGGGCAAAAGCCATGCACTCCCACTTACTGGGTCCCAAAGTCCAGACTGCACTAACCTCTCACTTTGTCCTTCGAATCTATGTGTTGATAATTCTGGAAATGGCCACAGCTGTTGCTGATCTGGAGTCCCTCTGGACTGTGGCTGGTCAGGCCCACCCTGGGGCTAAAGCCTTGGAGTGGGGGTGGGCTCAGCTCCCAAAGCACTGCACTGGATTCCTGCTGGCCTGCCAGGCTATCCTCAGTGGGAGGTTAGCTTCTCTGTGTCAATTTGTGGGTTCTGCAGCTCCAAAGTTTGTTTAGAGTCCCCTTTTTACATGGATTGGGGAAGGTGGAAGCAGGAGCCAAGGGGAAGTCATGCTTCTACTTTGCCATCTTGGCTCTGCCCCCTCTGTAAGCATTTCTTAAGGACTCAGTGATTTTACTTTTAATTTTTTGCGTTCTTATTTTTACCCATGGGGCTCTTAAAAGTGGCTCTTATCCTAATGTCAACTCACTGTCACTCAGTTTATAAGAAAATGTTAATTTGGTTATTTTGGGTTATCACTGACCTGGGGACTATTCCTGTTTCCTAGCTCAAATTTTCCTGTTGATGATGCTTCAGCACCTTAGCCTTAGGAGGGATGCTAGAATTTAGAAAGATCCATTTGATCCTCTTTTTCTTTTCTATTTTCTCTTTCTTTGCATTTCAACATGCTTTTCAATTCAGTCTCATTATTCAGTCTTTCAAATTGTATCCAAACATTATAATTCTGATCCAAAAATTGTTGTTTTTTTTGCTTGTCCTTTGTTTTCAGAGAAAGCCAATGATATTACAGGGTGATGTTTTGACTCATGCACGAATTGGATTTAATGTATTTAAGTGAGGGAGAGGTTTCACAAAGTTGTCAGTCTCACTCTCTCTTCCAGAGTCATTGAAGTCTGGTGGCAGGACAAAAGTCAAGATGACTGGTTGGTGGCAGATATGTAGTGGATGACCTTGGATTCTTCAATGCCTGACCAAGCACTAAGTGCTCCACAGTGCCTGTTTTAGTCTTTGTGGTTGTTGGAATAAATTGTCCTTATCTCCCGTTCTGCTGAGGAACGTCTTCACCTGCTTGGAGGTAGACACCCTCCCCTCCCCACCCCCTCAAGTCATGAATGGGATTGTGGCCCATTGGTTTCCCTCAACCTGGTTTAGCCCATTTGCTGTGATAGTTTTACTGGTATGAGGCTGCTTTACATGCTGCAGATTCTTGGAGCCATAGGTGAGAGCTGAGTGCCAGGTAGACACCAAAGGTGGATGAACAACCCTGACAAGGGCTTGGCAAGTCCTCACACCAGAGGTACTAGTTCTCCCTGAATATCTCATATACCCCCCAAATATAGAAAGTATCATTGCATGCCATCATGGGGAGGGAGGAGGAAAATTTAGAATTCAAAGTCTCATAACAGTGAATGTTGAAAACTAAAAATGAATGAATGAATAAATGAATGAATATGGAAAGGATCAAAGTTTTATCATTTGCATGTGCTGTCTCCAGATTGCCCTTCCCTGTACTTCTTTCCCTTCTCCACATGCCCTCTATATAAATAGATTAAAATAACAGAAACAATAGCTGCATTATATATATATACTCATGTCTCTTACAAAGGGGACTTCTCTGAAAACCATTCAAAAAAGGACTAGAAACAGATGAAGTGTGTTTGAAATTAGGTGGACTGGGATCAAATCCAGGGTCTACTAATTACTATTTGTATGACCTTGAGCAGGTCACTTAATGTTATTGGGTCTCAGATTTCTTATCTGTAGAATGAAGGAAGGTCCTTTCAGTTCCAAATATATGAGCCTACGATCCTGTGACCAAGTACAGTAACAGCACACAAGATGTCGAGGCAGAAAGGAAACACAAATTCACATAGTGAACTTGGTCACATGACCAGGGTTCAATGTTTGGGAGTGAAACCCACAATGACACATCTACTTCATGGAGTTTTCTTCTTGTTGCTGTTGTTGTATTTGTCCTTCATTCTTGAAGAGGACCATGATGTCAGGGAGATGATGATGTGACTTGCAGTTGACTTGGATTTGAGTGAGGGAGGGCTGTGCAAGGTCACCAGCCTCACTTTCTCCTCTAGAGCCATCTGGGTCCAATGGCCAGATATTCATCAGAATGACTGGAAATGACCTTGATGCAATGGGAGACCCTGGCTCTTTTAAGCTAAGGTCTTTTCAGGTTCTCACTTTGAGTGAGGTGAGACCCATTCAGCGAATGCGATTCTGACAATGCAGCCATGCCCTTCTAAAGCCCCCAAAAGTTAATTTGGATCCAAGCTGCTGTTCTTAAAAAACCCCGGTGTGCTGCAAAATTTCATGATGTGGCCATTTTATAACTTATAATAGCAAAATCCATCCTCCCTTCTTAGTGGTTCTATTTACCCTGCCTCCATACATCCATCTAACTGTCACATGGGCAGACATGGATGGGTTGTTATTCACACCTCTGAAGGAAATATCCAAATTAATGAAATCATAGATACAACTGAGTATTGAATATTCATTGGAATTATTCTAATCCAAGCTTAAAAGTATTTCGTAAAATTTAAAGGTTTAAAAACTTTTTTTTAATTGAGAGTTTAAAACTTTTTTGTAAACTCTCAATTTTTCTCCCCTAAAGTACCCCTTGTGGGCTTGACTTTGTCAAGATCAAAATAAAAAAGGAGTGTCAACATGACTTCCTTCCACTTTTTAGTTTTATCCAAGAGCAAACCAGTGATCTTTCATCAGGTAGCATGTATTGATGCAGCTGCTTATTCCTGAACTGACATTTAATTGTTCTAGCACACTGTGACTTTCTGCTTCATTAGAAGCAGCTCTAAAGGAACTCCAGACTGATTATCCTACAGGTACATATCTTGTCAGGCAGGTAGGTGGCTCAGTGGATAGAGTATTGGGCATGGAGTCAGGAATACTTGAGTTCAAATCCAGTTTCAAATATTTATTAGCTTTGTGACCCTGGGCAAGTCACTTAACCTTGTTTCCATCAGTTTCCTCATCCGTAAAATGAGCTGGAGAATGAAATAGCAAACCACTCCAGTATCTTTGCTAAGAAAACCCCAAGTTGGGGTCATGAAGAATTGGACACCAAGAATGACTGAACAACAAAAATGTGTATCATGTCTCACAGAAAGCTTGTCTCATTCTTAATTGTGGCTATACCTTTTTTTTTTTTTTTAACATCTTTTGGTCTAGAGCATATCTTGGCAAACAGGCCTTAGCCTGTGGGACAAATTGGCCCAGTCTCCTGTTTTTGTATGGTTTGTGGGATTTTATAGCTTTAAATAAAGTTTTATTTTATTTAAAAATATAAAAAAACCATTCTTAACTCTCTGACCATACAAAAAACAGATGAACAATGCAAATTTGGCCATCCAAGTGTACTTTGTGCATTCTTGGCCTGGAGGAAAACTTAGGTCAAAGGAAAATTCTTCTTTATCTCAGTGGAAAAATCATTCCCATTATATCCAATTTGGGAAATACTCTGTTGCAAGAATAAAATGTGGAAACAATTTATCAACAGACATATCCTCCTCTATCTACATCAACACCTTCAAACCCCCCCCCCCCCCGCAAATTTTGGCTCCTTATTTTCCTAGAAAATGTAAAAGAATTATTGATTTGGAATTAATTTTGACTATACACATTTGTAATGAGTTTTATTTTTCTTGCTTTCTCAGTGTGGGGAAAGGGGGGAGGAAATGGGATGGAGACAATGTGGATCTGAAAATGAAATAAAATTGAATTTTAAAAAAAGGATTGTTGCTGCCTTATACAATTATCTAGTGTGTTTGGAAATTTGTCTGGAAGTTAGACAACGTAATCTTCAGCTATTTATAACCATGTGGGCTCAGAAATGTTGATAGCTTCTTGAGCAGCATGGACAATTATTATTAAAAGCCCATGTATTATTATTCTATAAACAAAGTTTGGAGCCATCTTCATTTAGATTCTTACTCAGAACAGATTGTCTCAGAATTCTATGCATAATACCTTTTACACATCAAGATTCTCTGATTTTTGCTAGTGGGTAATGGGCACATAAATGATTTTTGAGAGTTGCTTTTCAAATTTCATCATCTTGCAGCCAGTCTGGTGATAACTTCCCCAGACTTAGTTAGGCTTCTCCTAACATGTGGAGTACCAATATAACCTAGCACTAGACTCAGCCTTGAAGACCAAAACTTCCAGAGACTGTGTCCTACTATCATAGTCTTCAAAAAGTCAACATCACCTCCACATCATGATGAGAAATAAGAGTAACAAGATGTATGAAAAAAAATAACTTAGTAAACTTCTTGTCTAGTTTCTTATCAGAAAGCAGATCAGAAAGTATGTGTGTACATATGCATGAACTCATGTGTGTATGTGTGTGTATGTTTAATTGGTAGAAATGCCATAAGTGACATCTGATGCTAATGGAAGCAACAAAAGAATTATAACCACAGACAGAGGCATGCAAGAACAGCTTGTGGGAACCATTAGGTCTTAGGGCAAGCAGCTTTACCCACCTCAAAATCTGTGGAGAGTATTATTATTTTACAGCATACTGTAATAGCTGTCCACAATAATGATCCTGAGCCAGCAGAAAGTGGTTTAATTTGTTTTGGTATATGCTTTTGGAAGGCAGGGAAGTGTGTAATGTATTTTGCAGCTAGGTAATACAGTAGGTAGAATATTGAGCAGGAAGATCTGAGTTCAAATCCAATCTCAGACTCTTAGCTTTGGTGAGTCACTATCATCTGCCTTAGTTTCCTTAGCTGTAAAATGGAGATGATAATAACAGCTACCTTTCAGAGTTGTTATGAGAATTAAATGAGATAAATTTGTAAAGCTCTTAGTACAGTATCTGGAACATGGTAGGCACTACATAAATATTCTGGAAATTTTTCCATCAAAAAAGATTTTTGAAGAAAACAGTTTAAGTGCTTAAAGAAAAAATTTCCATTATGTAGAAGATTCACTGATATAGCATACCTTATTCTCTAAACTTATTATAACTCACATTTACATAGCATTTAAGGTATACAACACATATTCTTCATAACATAATTGTGAAATAGTAAAGATATTACCCTCATTTTATAGATGCAGAAACTGAGTCTCAGAGAGGTTAAGTGACCTGTCCACAGTTACACAGGTGGCAGTAAGGGGCAGATTTGTGACTTAAACTCAGGTCTTCTGATTCTAAACCTAGTCTTTTTTCTCTGTGTAAGCATATACACTTAACATATTTCACTAATATCAACAAAAGATATTTAATTTTGTTTATTTTTAACATGAAACATATCTTATAATCATCAGCATTATTTTGACAGAGACTTCACTGTACATTAGCCCTGACTTCTTGTTCCTTGAATTTTCTTAGCGCATTGCCTTGTACTAGTAAGTGGAAAATGCTAAACTGAAGTAATGACAGAGAACACTTAAATTAACATGAATGAATTAAAAAGCAGTTATTAAGCACTTATTATGGGCAAAGCACTCTGCAAAGTGCTGGAGATATAAATAGAAATGTAAGAGTTCCTGCTGTCTAGGAGCTCACATTCTCATGGGGGAGACAAATAAGTTTCAGCCACAAGTCAAATGGTTTAAGTTCTGTGGTCCTCAGAGTACATTGACAAAGCAGATGGTAATGCAGCTTCCTGAATGTCATCTGGTACTGATAAAACCATCCATTTCTGATGATGAAACGTTGGAAGGTGCCAAAGACTTTGATGTTGAGAACTTTTTTTTCCCCTGGTCTTCATTTAGTAGATATGAATGTTTAGGAGACAAGGCTCTAGACTTTGTAGAAACAGTTGCAAATCATGTTTACACAGAGGTTGCTTCTACACTTTGGAGATGAAGATTTCAGGGGCTGGAAGCAGGATTGATAAATTGGGTGGTGCTACTATTCTGAGGGCTCTTGGACTTAACTGTCTATCCATTGCAGTTGGTCAGTGATTGGTGTTGGTAGTGTTGAGGAAGGCCCTTTTACCCAATGTTTACTCCCTGCAATGACAGCCCCGGGGCTTGGGCTAGATGCAGGGGGCTGGTACTCTAGAGCACTGCTAAGCTCTCCGGTTGAGGGCCCTGGGCTATCTTCATCAGGGTCTGAGGGGAGATAGTGGTTAAGGTGATGGCAGCGGTGGTTTTGCAATGCTATACCCTCTCTCTCTCTGAGAATGCCTTAATGTTCTAGTCAGACTGGTTTTCTGGTCCTGTAGATGGCAGTTGACTAACAATTCACAAAGAAAACGAAATCTTAACTATGCTTTTATTTTATTAGAATAATGTAAATTAGTAATTGTCTATTACTGCCTCTTTGGTGCTGACTACAAACAAAAACAGAGCACATGTCCAGAAAATCCTTTAAAGTGTAAAGAACCAGGTTGAGGTCACAAAGGGACCACTATTGAGGACAGACTAGGGATGACACAGAGCAGGCTGAATCTATAAGAAAGACAGCAAGCTAACTTTGATGAAAATCAAAGGGAAGGCCTCCCTCCACCCCAATTCCATGAATATCTTCTCCTTTTTGCTTATACTTTTGAGAGATTTTCATGAGAGGTTAGGTGATCATCTGAATAAATATGTTCATGGTTTCTTATATTGTTGAGGAAGGAGGTAGGATATGCCAGGAGATGAAAGATGATTGACTGATTTAGATGTTTCCATGCCAAATATTGCAACCTGGTAAAAATCTTTCAATTCCACTAGACAGAATTCCAGCAGTGTATGTGAGTCCTATTTGTTCAATCAGCCTTCTTTGCCTCATGTAATAGCTGATGAAGGATCAAAAGAAGCAACTTCACCCAAGAAATGAGGGGTGATTCACTTGTCAGTCACTTGAAGGTCCTTGGTAGAAGATACAGTTGTACAATGAAACATTGTGCCAGATTGTCACTGATTCCATACATGGTATCAGGAAGAATGTATGTGCCCAGTACATAGTGCTCTATGGCCATGAAAGCTTTACATGAAAATTCTGGACATATGAATTGGTCAGTCAAAAAGTTAAATCCTTTTTGCCTCCTTCCTGTAATGGGAATGTAAATTTGTAAGATCTTCCCTGCCCCTAGGCTAAAGTGCACCTGGAGCCTGGGGTAGGAGGCTTGTTTTTCAGTAGATACTTCTTGATTGGCCAGTGAGTCAAAAGGTTGTTACATTCTCTGAGCCAGGAGAAGGCTATATAAGCCCTGATGTGAGGCTTTGTTTTGGGGCTCACTTTGAGAAGTGTTCTGTGATTTGATGAAACTCTGGGCTAGCTGTTGTCCAGAGCCCCCCGGCTTTGAAACCCAGATGTTGTTTGGTATGGATGTAATGGTTGGACAGTTTGGAAATCTGTCTACTTGATCTGTTTCTGTCTTGATAATTCTGTCTGTATATTCTGAAGTTCTGAATATATTATATTCTGAAAAAGCTGACCTTTTTCCCCTGGACTAGGTAAACGATACATATTTGACTGATTAAAGTAAGCTTGTTAACCCATTTTGAGTTGCTTTCCTTTATCAAAGCAGATCCAAGAACCTGTGTTGGCAGCAAACCCTGGGGATGTGCTTGCTGCTACACCTCCCCTCAAGGAGATTATATTCTAATGGAAGAGAAAATATGTAAAAACCTAGGTAATAATAACTAGTGTTTATCAAAGCACTTCATAAATACGCTGTCATTCTATACTCATAAACAACCCTACAAGGTTGATGCTATTGCCATCCCCATTTTGATGAGAGGCTGAGAGATGTTAAATGATTTGTCTAGGTTTTCACAGGTAAAAAGTATATGAGGCTGGATTTGAATTCAAGTCTTCCTCACTTCAAGACCAGTACTTTATCGTCTGTGCTGTCTAGGTACATACAGGGCAGATGGAAAGTAAGGCAGAGATAAGGTTACAAAACATCTGTGGAGAAGGTAGGATTTGAGCTAAGACTTTAAGGATAGCAGAGAAATTAAGAGGCAAAAGTGAAGAAATAGGGTATCTCAGGTATGGAGGACACAGTGCAAAAGCATAGAGATAGGAGATGGGAGTATTGTGCGAGAAGAACAAGATGGCCAGTGAAACTGGATCATGGCATGTGTGGAGGGGGAGTAAACATATGGAGACTGGAAAGTTAGGAAGGGTTCAAGTTATGAGGAACTTTAAATATTGAGTATAGGACTATATATTTGATTCTGGAGGTAATAGGAGCCATTGGAGTTTAACGAGTTGGAGAGTGACATTGTCACGACACATTAGAAAAATCACTTTGGCTGCTAAGTGGAAGATGGATTTGGAGTGTGGACAGATTTGAGGTAGAGAGACCAATTAATTGGATATTACAATATTCTAGACAAGATGTGATGACTAGTATAATAGACTAGTATAGACTAGTATAGTAACCCTGTGAGTGCAGAGAAGGGACACATATATGACAGATGTTATGAAGAGAGAAACAATATTTGGTCATGGGTTGTATATGTGGAGTGAGTTAGAATGGGTAGTCAAGGATAGTACTATAATTATGAGGTTGATTGGCAAGAAGGATAGTTATATCCTTGACAATAATAGGGAAGTTTGGAAGAGAAGAGTGTTTTGGAGAAAAGATAATGAACTCTATTTTGGATGTATTGAGTTTAGGAGAGACTAGGACTTATGTATGTATGTATGTGTATATGTGTGTGAGTATATAGATACATATGGTTCAAGATAGACTAGAATTGTATATTTCTATGATCTTTCTCTATCTCTACTTATCTCTATCTGGCAATCTTCTGGAAAGAGATTGAACCAAATTGAACCCATGGGAACTGATGAGATCACCAAGGGATATAGTATAGAACAAAATGAAAAGAGAGCCTAGGATAGAGTTCTCACATTCATGGTTAGTGATATTGCTACAGATGAAAATTTCACAAAGGTGATTGATTGAGGAGGAACTGTTAGATATAATAGGAGAACTAGGAGTAGAGTCATAAAACTCAGAGGAGAGAGAATTCAGAATGAGAAAGTATCATTATTTTCAAATGCTTCAGAGGGGTCAACAAGGATAAGAAATGAGAAAATGACATTTGGCATTTAAGGTATTATTGGTAATGTTGGAAAACACAGCTTCTGTTGAATTATGAGGTCAGAAATCAGATTGCAGAGGGTTTAGAAACGAGCCAGAGAAGAAGTAGAGACACCAATTGTAGCTAGCTTTCCCAAGGAATTAACATAGGAAGAGGAGGAGATAGAGTCATAGAATTGATTTAATTTGCATTTCTCTGATTAGTAGTGGTTTGGAGAATTTTTCACATGTCTATAGGTAGCCTGGGATTCTTCTCTTGAGAGCTGCCTTGTCATAGACCATTTATTAATGCCTTATCAATGCCTTTATCAATTGGGAAATGGTGTGACTTTTATGAATTTGAATCATTTCCTTACATACCTTGGAAATGAGACCTTTATCAGAGATACTTGTTGCAAAGATTTTTTCCCCCAGTTAATTGTTTCTATTTTAATCTTAGTTTTATTGGATGTTTGTGCAAAAACTTTTAAATTTATGTAACCAAGATGGTCTGTTTTATTTTCTATGGTCCTTTCTATCCTTTGTTTGGTCAAGAATTTTTCTTCTTTCCATGTATCTAACAGGTAGTTTTCCCATGTTTCTCTAATTTTTAAAAATTGCATGACCTTTTGTACTTAAGTTACAAATCTTTTTGGAGCTTAACTTGGTATAAGGTGTGAGATGTTACTCCTAAATTCAATTTTGTCCAGTATTATTGTTCAATTTTCCAAGTAGTTTTAAAAAATTAAATAGCTTGTCCTTATCAAAGTAGCTGGGATCCTTGTGTTTATCAAATATTATGCTAATAGATACATTTGCTTCTGTATATTGTGTACCCAACTGGTTCCATTGATTATTCACTATTTTTAACCAGTATCAAATTGTTTTGAGAATTGTTACCTTGAAGTATAAGTTTGAGATCTGGTACAGCTAGGCCTACATTATTCCCTTTATTTTTACATTTCTCTTGAGATCCATATCTACTGAGATCTTCCCATCCACCAGACTAGTAAAGATGACAAAAAAGGAAAATGATAAATATGGGAGGGGCTGTGAGAAAGCAGGTATATCGATGCACTGTTGGTGGTGCTGTGAAAAGGTACAACCAATTTGTAATGCCAATTTTGAATTGTACACAAAAATGAATATAGCGCCTGGCAAATAGTAAGTGCTTAACATGTTTATTGACAATCATAAAAAAATTAAGTAAGCAGCACTTGCCCTTTTGCTCAGCTATACCAATACTAGGCCTACACTCAGAAGACATCAAAGAAAAAGGAAAAGGTTCTATTTGTGAAAAAAAAAAATATTTATAGCAGCTCTTTTAGAAGTGGCAAAATTCTAGAATCTAGAGAGATGTCCATTGATTGAGGAATAGATTTTTTTAAATGTGGTATACAAATATGATTATTGTTGAGTTGTAAAGAAAATCATGATTTCAAAGAGACATGGAGCTATATGAAAGAGCTATATAAATGAAGGGAACTGTACCAGAAGAATAATCTATACTATATCACCAATATCTTTTACATGGATAATTTTGAAAATGAAATAAGCAGACCCAGGAAAAGAATTTATGCAGTAACAACACTGTATGTTGTGTATGGAGTGTTCATAGAGGACTAACACCTCTGCTGTGAAGGCTCACTGAGCCCTTTTCAACTTCTCATCCACCTTGGGTGTCCATCTGCACTCACCTCTCACCTGTGGCTCCAAGAAGTTGTAGCATGGGCAGTGGCCACACTCTGGTAAACCATCTCAGCAGATGGGCTAACCCAGGTTGAGGGTAACTGACAGGCCTCAAATCTATCAGCGAATTGGGTGGGGGTGGGTGTGTGGTTTCCTACCCCAAGCATGTGAAAACTCCCTGTGGTAGAATGGGCAGTTAAAAGCAATTTGTTCCAACAGCCTGAATGGGCAGCTGAAGCAGGTGCTATGTAGCACTTAGAGTGGGCTGGTATATATGAGAGGTTACAAAGGTAAAACCAACAGGATTCCCATTTTCCTCCTAGATCTTTACTACTACAAAAATTCTGTTAATGAACATTTTAGTATACAGACAATTCTAGCTTTATGGAAATTTGCCTTATTCAGATTTGACTTTAATAAAGAATTCTGAAAGAAATCTGCATTAAAAAACCTATGTTAATTTTATTGTACTTCATTTTTTTTGCTTTTAAATGAATTTTTATTGATAGGTTGTTTTTACATTACCTATTCAATTTAAGAAGTAGAGTTCTCTAGTGTTAATTCATGAGGACTTGGGTTCTGTATTCTTTCTACTATGGATTTAGCTATAATTGTTCTAATCTGGTGCATAATCTCTTTATTTGGAGGGCTGGAGAATTGAAGCAGTTTGGAAAAAATGATAAGTTTGCCATATTAATGATCACATTCTCTATTACTATAAACATTTACACTTAACTTTACTTATTGGCAAGGAAGGTCTACTTTCCAACTTCATCCTGTTTATGATGAGGGCCTATGCATTGGAACATAATCCTAACTCCCAACTCCTTGCATGATAAGATAGTTTTCCTTAAAAGGTTTTGAAACCATCCTCAATCTCTAATTGTTTCAGGAAATTTAAGGCTCAGACTCTTGATATTACTTCCTAGTTTTTTGAGTGTAAAGGAACCAAGAGGACCCTCTGGTGTGCACTGACGTTTGACTGGAGAGCCACAGGAAGGCTCAGGAAAGGAAAGTTTAGTCAACTTGTGGGTATCTTCAGTGCACATTCTTACTGAATGCAAGATGTATCCTTCTGCTGTGGCTAAATAAATCTCCTTTTATTAACTGTTGAATAACCTACTGTATTTTATCACATAATTATCACAGATTTTATGCCAATTATTTTTGCAAAAAATGGGGTGTGATCATTATCTTAAGCTTTTAAAAAAATTGTACCAATGTTACTTAAACCCACGTATTACTTAGCTGTCTTTGGTGCAAGATTAGGGTGAGTGTGGAATACTTGTGAATATACAGTAAAACTGAATAGTCCAAATTGACGCACATCATTTCTTTTTGACAGTTTAGTCAAAGTCAACGTTTTTCCCACCTGAAAAAGTTAACACATTAGTTGTTTTTGATTTCTTCATTATAATAGAAATATTACACTTGAGAAAATTTACTACAGTGTTGCAAAGTATGTATTTATAAAATTTAATCTTCTGTCTTGTAAGACTCTGTGGTGCTATCATTGGTTTCTTTGTCTGAGACACCATCCTCAGTGCCACTCATATCAGATATGTTTACTTCGTTGTTGCTCTGCCATAGTCTGTTATCTTTAGATCCATCTAGTGCATTCGAAATTCCTGTGTTTTTGAAACTTTTGATGACTGTTTTGTGTAGTATAAGGTCTCAACTCTTAATTACCCACATGCATATCAGTTCCAAGGAAGGGCTCTTAATATTTCCAGTGAGCAATGCCCATACACTGAGAATTCTAGGCTCAGGGCTCACAATACAGTTGAGATAAATGAGTATCCATATGTCACTGGTGAATGCATTCATACTCTTTTTAACTTTTCAGTAGAATGACAAACAGAATGATACCATGTGACAATTACTCAATGAAAGGTTATAAATCAATTTTTAGGCTGAAAAAAACCCCCAATAGTACCATGTGTGGTGATGATGATTATGTATTGAAATATGATCTGATTAAATTCCAATAGCAAACCTAACTACTAGAAACTAGTCCGAGTTAGGGCCAACCCAGGGCAGCCAGCATTGTCAAATTGTCTATTGATGTGTATGTATATGTGTATGTGTATGTGCATGTGCATGTATGTTTGTATGTATGTGCATATGTTTAAGTGTATAGATGTATGTATATATATCTATATCTTGAGGCTATTAGGAGATGGACTCATGTGGTTTGAACAAAATCTCTCTTTTGGGGGACCTGGTTTATATTGCCATAAGCTGTCTGCATCCTAGACATATATCCTCTTACCTGTCACCCCTGCTTTTTCCTATTCTGGATCCTATCATATTGGAAGCTTTGATGCCTCATAGCGTAATCTCACTCTAGCCTCTCTTTGCTTGTGATATTAGAAATAGGAAATGACTTCATCCATGGATACTCACTCATTAAGCAGCCTGCTGAAAAAGTCCACTTATTGGCGACAGCTGGGGATTGAAACAGGCTATAAGTAAACTCTATGATATGATGAAACTGGTTATAGCAATACTTTACTATTTGACAGCAGTAGGTAAGCCTTCCTCTGAAAATAGCATTTCAAGCGAGGAAAGGAAAAATATGGCTACAGAAATTCATGGATTCATAGATTTGTGAAGAAATTAGATCAAGGCTTTAAGAGTACTTTATAGACATTTCACAGACAATTCAGCTACTGGTATCCTATATAAATCAGTCAGACGAACAAAAACCATTGTGGTTATTTTTTTTTCTGTTTTCCCAGATTGTTTTTCGCTCATCCATCCCTTCAGGGTGTGTGAGGCTTCTTCTAGGTCAAGGGCACTAGGGATAGATTTCTGGGGATCCATGATGCTATGTGGGAATATATATTTAAATGTAATTGGTTTTTCTCATAATCCTATATATTTTATTTTAAGTATTTAAAAATTCTCTTCTATATAGGGGTCCATAGACCCCTAGATTGCCAAAGGGATCCATGACACCACAAAAAAGATAAGAACTTTTATAAATCTAGTTCATTTGCTCCTACTTGCTTCTACTCTGGATACCCTTTAAACTATTTTCTTTGCCTTGTTCTAGCATCAAATTGTAAAAGGATAGTCTCTTGTTTATAACACATTAATCCCCAGGCAAAGCTTTTTGAGGACAAAGCCTCTTACCAGTTGGAAAATATAGCAGTTACAATCAAAAATCAGATTTACTTTTCATTGAACTTCCCTAAAAGATTCCACTCTAAAAGACTCATCTCCTTTTACCTTATTAATTGGTTTAGCAGGTGACCTGACCTGAGGAGGGGAAGATTATTCTAAGCTGTGAAAGTAATTATAATATAAAACCCTGTTGCCTCAGCTTCTAACTGAGGCTAAACCCATCAAGCCTTGCTTTACCTCTCTGTTCAGTCAGAGGAAAAACCTTTACCCTCAGCCAGACCATACTTCACCTCTGGATCTAGAGGAAGGTCTTCTAAAATAGCTTTCAAGGGGTTTAATTATGAGTTCAAGTGGGGAGAAGCCCTCAACACCCATCTGTGCTCCTCTGTCCTTAACCAGGATGCCAAAGTCGCTCCAAGACCTTGCTTGAATCCACATTATCTACAATGCCACAGAAACCTCTTCACTCTGAAAGCTAACTCTAGTCCTGGACTCCACACATTGGAAGTACCCTTCCCCCTCTTCTGGTCCCAGTCTCATTGGCCGGTTTCTTTTGGAACTTCTATTTTAAGGAAGATGCCCAGAAATCTCTGTCTTTCTTTTTTTCCAGACTGTACTTCTGAATCACTTCCTGGACTTTATCCCAAATTCCCACCTGCATCTCTGCTATTTTTCCCTCTCTTCAAATTCTATTTTTGGGTTACCTCTCCCTATAAGAATGCAAGTTCCTTGAAGGCAGGGACTGTTCTTTTTCTGCTTATTATATTTATATTCTCACGGGTTAGCACAGTACCTGGTACATAATAAATACTTGCTGACTTGATAAGGATTTTGACAAAAGGAATGAGAGAAAGAAGAAAGCATTTTTTTGTGAAAACACACTTCACTCTCCTGTTACCAAGTCTATCCCAGACTATCTCATCTTCCTTTGGAACAGAAGACAGGTCAATGAAAGCCTAGTCTTTATGAGTATGCAAAGAGAGATCAGACGAATGTGATTTTCCCATGTGGACTTTGAAGCATGTTCAGATATTCCATGGCTTTTTCCTATTTGCTTGTTATAGGGGGAATAAAAGACCTTTTGCTTGACTGCTGCACTGAAACTGAGTGCTCGTTCAAAATGGCACTAGCCAATTCTCTTTATTTTCTGGTAGTGAAGTAGGAGGGCTGGTGTAAGACTTTGGGCGGACAGAGAGGTAGTAGTAGTAGCAACAGCCTTCTCCTACTAACTGCCTATCTCCACACTTAAGCCTGCACGTGGCTGCAAATATAGTGCTGCTGGTTTCCCATTTCTTATTTCTTGCTCTTCAAAGAGTTCTGTTCGACTGTGACCTTGTGAGCTTTAGTCAGTCATGGGAGCACCAGAGATCCTGGAACTGGAATCCATACTAAGGAGTCAAGCACTGTGAGGGGTACAATGACCTGTGAGTCCCAGACCAGGGCCTACACAATATGTCCTACTGTAGGAAGGGAGCCGGCACAGCTAAATGGTTTAACATCAACAAATATGATTTTTTAAAAGTGATATTGGTATTAAAAAAGAGGCATTGCCATCTGCTTTGCAATTGTACCCTAAAAACCATGGAACCTCTGTATGTGATTTGCTGGTAAAATCTCCTATATGTGTTGTCTTTCTATTAGAATGTGAACACTTTGAGGTTAAGGGACTATCTTTTGTAGTTGTACCCCCAGAGTTTAGCACAGTGCTTTCCTCATCATATGCATTTATTAAATTCCTACATTTTATGTCACAGGCAGAGAGATGTTAGAGATGGAAAGGGGCCTTCCCTTCACATAGCACCCCCAAATCATGGGGAGATGGAAGTTTTCAGATAGAAAGAATTCCAGAAAAGGGACAGGGACAGGAAAGGCAAGGAAGGAAGAAGAGACAAGCATCAAACATAGAAAATCTATGGCAAGAAAGGCAAGACCCTCATTCCCCCACCAAAGAGGTTTTTTTTTTTAAAGTAATACATGGTGGTGGCTAGGTGACTCAGGTAATAGAGCACTGACCCTGGAGTCAGGAGTACTTGAGTTCAAATTCGGCCTCAGATACTTGACACACTAGTTGTGTGACCTTGGTCAAGTCACTTAACCTCAATTTCCTTGCCTTCCCCTCTCCAAAAAAAAAAGTAATACATATAACATTTTACTTACTTTCATTTTCATTGTTTCTTCTAATAACCCTATAAAATAGTCAGGACTCAAATCACCAGTATTTACTTATATGCCTTTTGTCTACATAAGAGTAAAAGCCGTTAGAGGATAGGGTCTGTAACTTAAAGTGCTCTCTATATACAACAACGATGCTATGTGCTAGGCAATTATGTTTCAACTTGTATTATCCTGCTTAAATTAACACTTCTATTCCTGCCACAATAAGTAATATTTTCACAACTCTGTTAGGGATTAAAGTTCCCAAAATGTAAATTATTCTAAGAGACAGAATTCTAGTATGCTAAGTACAGTTCTGATGTTGACTTTGATATAGCCTACTGTAAGGGTTATGGGTTTTAAAGATCTTCCATGCCCCATTGGACTTGCTGACGTAGCAGGAAGGGGTGGAGCAAGAGGAAGCAGAAGCCAAGCTAGAGTTCCTGCGGTGGCTAGCAGTGGCAGTGACGGCGGTGGCAGCAGCAGAGGCAGAGGCGGCGGCAGCGCGAAGCCCTTTTTGAGTCAGCCAGAATTTCTGCTAAGGACTCCTGCTGAGGACTGCCAGGGGCCGGAGCTGCTGGGAGCGCGCTTCTGGGACGTTGGGTGGTTGCTGTGAGTGGGGAGAGGAGGACCTTTGCCTGAGGTAGCCTGTTCTGTTTTAAAGGCTTGAGAATGTGGGTGTTTTCTACTTTATCTACCTGTGCCAATGTCATAACTACTCTGATGGCTTTCACTTTCTGGTTTTGGGATTCAGTCTTTTGGTATCTTAATAAATTTTCTAGCTTATTCCCCCATATGGCAAGCATGATGTATTTTGTAATGGATAATTATATCAGCATATCTGTAATTTCCATAGGCATTGTGAATATGGCATTGCTGATACACCTACCCAACCAAAAAGCTCCGGTGTGCTCAGTCATTAAAGAGCCTACAAAACAACAGTGAAGTTATAATTTTCATTTGTGAATTATTATATTGTACAACATACTAAAGATTAGTATAGGAATTGCTCATTTCCGTCTTGGAACATGTTCAAGTTGAATCTTGGAATTAGGAAAAGGATCTGAGTTCCAATCATGCCTCTGACACTAGTCCTGTGACCTGGGGCAAGTCAATTCACCTTTATAAACCTCAGTTTCCTTATCTGTAAAATAGAGATAGTGGTAATACTTACTTCATAGCATCGTTGAGAGAAGCAAATTAAAGAATATATATCTATATCCAAATATATAAGTAACACATGCATGTATATGTAAAGTACTTTGTAAATCTTAGAATGCCAAAGTTTTATTTAAATATTTAAGGTTTCATTTAATAATAATGATAATTATCATTTAAACTAAGGCAACATAATTTTACTTATAGAAACTAGGATGTTTAAATCCAATTTATTAAAAATAGAAATGAATTATATGTGTATAAAGTGCTTTGCAAACCTTAAAGTGCTATATAGATGTTAACTATTATTGTTATCAATATCTTATAGCTCTCATCTTTTTCAATGAGATTTAGGTAAAAATGGCCCTGGGAAAAGTAGTTATCACACTATTATTCCTTTATCTTCAATTTTCTATAGATTGCTACTTAGGTTGATTATTTTTTTATAGTTGAATAAAATCATTAGGATGTAAATTCATCTTTTATAGGATTACTGAAAACATCCTACATATCTCAATCTCTTCCCACATGATTTTTATGTCCTAAGCCTATTTTGAAAGTTTTTTGTTCAATGTAGCTTGGAGATTATGAGTATAAGATAGTCACCTATTAAGAATGTTCAAGAGTAGAGTTTTTTTATTTTGAAATTTGGTAACGCCATCACTTGGTGGAGTTACCTAGCTGTAGTAGATACTTAATTAATGCAAGTTGATTGTTCTTAATTTTTTATGAATCAATGTTATATTTGTGTGCTTAAGAGAAACACCTCAGTCTGTAATAAAGGCCTAATTCCAATAGAATTTACACTTTGGTTGAATTCTCTAAGAGTTATGTCAAACAGGAGTTTGATGTTTGTCAAACATGTGACCAACAACACTCTTGAATTCAGGCAGAGCTAGATTAAAATACAATTTGGAATTAATTTACAAAGTAAATAAAAATACAATAAAACATAGATAATATTACATTTTAAAGTTAGTCAATATGTGATTTAGTGGGATCCTGTTATATGGACTAGTGGCTCCTATTTCTATTTCAGTTTGACACAACAAATTTAAGATATTTTGAGACTTGCATTTGTAGTTTTGGGCAGCTAAGTGGTCCAGTGGATAGAGTGCCAGGCCTAAAGTCAGGAAAACCTGAGTTCAAATGTGGCCTAGCTGTGTGACCCTTGGGCATGTCACTTAACCCTTTTTGTCTCAGTTTTCTCATATGTAAAATGAGCTGGAGAAGGAAATGACAAGCCACTCCAGTATCTTTGCCAAGAAAACCTTAAATGGGGTCACAAAGAGTTAGACACAATTGTAAACGACTAAACAACAGCAGCAACAATTTGTAGTATAGGGATTGGTCATTTGTCTATCCATGAAAGCTGTAAATATTTATAATTCTAGTCATGAGTTCTGAGTCATATGAACAACACGATGGAAGACTAGGCATTTTCTCCATTCCCCACTAACTCTCAAAAAAGCCAAACCAAACCCAAAAGAGGAATTGAGCCAATACAGCTGTCTTCACAGAACCAGAAAGCAAGAAGCAGGTGGGGCAGTGGGTAGAGCACTGGGCCTGAAGTCAGAAAGACCTGAGTTCAGAACAGGCCTCAGACACTTACTATCTGTCACCCTGGGCAAGTTGCTTAACTGTTGTTTGTCTCAGTTTCCTCAACTGTAAAATGAAAATAGGGATAATGACAATACCTACCTCTCAGGGTGGGGTGAGAATCTCAAATAAGATAGCAATTTGTAAAGTGCCTAGCACAGTGCCTGCCTCATAAATCAACTCTATAATTGCTAGCGATTACTGAGAAGCCCAACAAGGTAACACCAGCTTTGAGAATGAACAGCAAATAAAACTTAAGCCTAGTGTTCATTCAGTACCATGCCCTACCAATCTATACTTTCTGGAAGGTTGCACAAACTGACTCACTGCCTGAGCTTTGGGACCCACTCAGGGATTTCCCTCCTGTTATGGTTTCTTTTATGGTTTCTTCTAGAACGCATTCCTCCTGCCCCTCCCTCAGCATTGTGCTGCAACATTCAGTTGACCTCAACTCTGTCTAGCTATGTTTCCTTCAAGCTCACAGTCTTGGAGTCAATCTGGATTCATCACTATGTCTCACCCATCCTTGTCCTCATATCCAAGCTGTTATGAAGGCCTATTGATTCTACCTCTGCAACATCTCTCATATATGCCCCCTATCTCCTGTCGATGTCAACACCCTGCTGAACTTATGACCTTGTGCCTGGACTATTACAATAGCCAGTTTGTGAGTTTGTCTGACTCAAGTTGCTTCCCATTCCAATTCATTCTCTATACAGCCACTAAAATGATTTTCCTAAAGTATGGGTTTAATCATATCTCTACCACTCAATAAACTCTGATAGCTCCCTATCACCTATAGGATCAAATACAAAATCCTCTATTTGGCATCAAAGCCCTTAACTTAGCCTCCTCCTACCTGTCCAGTCTTCTTACATCTTACTTCTTAACATGTACTCTTTGATCCAGTGACAATGGCCTCCTGGACGTTCCATGGACAGCTTACTCCATTTCTTGGCTCTTAGCATATGTCCTCCATGGTCTGCCTCCTCAAATTAACCTATTAACTTCCCTGACTTTTTAAATGTCAACTAAAATCCTCTCTTTTATAGTAAGCCTTTCCCAACCCCCCTTAAATCTAGTGTCTTACCTCTGTTAATTACTTCCTATATATCTTATATCTCACTTTTTTGTATATATTTGTTTACTTGTTTCCCCCATTAGACTGTGAGTTTCTTGTGGGGTAAGGATTATCTTTTGCCTCTTTTTTTGTATTCCTAGAACAATGCCTGGCATATAGTAGGTGATTAGTAAATATTTCTGCATGGATAGCCTCTAGGTTAGGGAAGCCCTAGAATCTTTGAGAGAACATACTATCCATACTTTCCAAGCCTGCAAAAGTATTGGACTGTGACTCATCCCAAACAGAGAACTAAAAAATGGAGGGAAATAACACATGAGGCCAGGATGCTGCACTAGGCTCAAAGGAAATGAAATTGGCATCTAGCTGGGACCAATCTTGTCTCCCAAGAAGCTACTTGGAATAGGGACTCAGGCTGGTAAAAAAGCTAAGAATGGTTTTCCATATTAATAGGAAGTTTTATTGTTTTTTAAAACTGTAAAACCAATCTTAGCTTGCCATTGGACTATGTTTTGTGTATTCCTTGACCTAATACATAAGAAGATGAATCAATAGGAAAGATACTAAAATCAGAACAACATATTAGTAACAAGATATCAGAAACATTGTAAAAATCACTAAATAAATATTGCCAAGTTAAAGAAAATTGAACTAACACCTAGTGAATATAGAACTCTGTTGATTCTCAAAAGAGTATAGAAACACAGCAGGATGTTCATAAATGGTTCAAGAAAATCGGGAACTTAAAAGGGGAATTTAGATGAAAATAAATGGCAGAATTTATAGTTGCACAGTAGAAATAACTAGCAGAATATACCAATTGAAATTTATAGTGGCAAATCTCTCTAAAGAAGCAAAACTAGAGGAAAACAGATTGGGAATACAAATTTAATGAAGTGAAAGACAAAATTGCAGGAGTAAAAAGCTATAATGTTAAAAGAACACATGATCTCTATACAAACAAAAAACATTGACCTCAAATACAGGATGTGTAGAGATAATTTAAGGGTCATAAGCCCCTTAGAAGAATGTGGAAAGTCAAAAAACCTGATCAGTATAATACAAGAAATAATGTGAGAAAGCTGCCCTGTATTTCTTTCTTTCTTTTTTTTTTTTTTTTTTGCCTTTTGGAGGGCAGTTGGGGTTAAGTGACTTGCCCAAAGTCACACGGCTAGTTTTTTTATGTGTCTGAGGCCAGATTTGAACTCAGGTTCTCCTGACTCCAGGGCTGGTGCTTTATTCACTGAACCACCTAGCCGCCCCCATGGAAGGCCTATTGATCACGTGTTTTGGTTTTGGTTGTTTCATGGTCACCATGAAAAGAAAAGTCACTTTAGTTTAGATTGTTTACATTGAAGAATCAAATTGTATATACCAATGACTTTTATTTTTGCTTGGCAAGTATCTGCTTATTCTAAAAATATTTCTGTAGGTTTTGGTCAGTTTGTCATGTGCTCTAATGTCCATCAATTTTCTTCCCCTTTTTTGGCCTGGAAATCTGAATCTTTCTATAGCTGCCTTATTGTTATTGTTATTATCATTGCCACCATCACCACTACCACTACCATCATATAGTCCTCCTCCTCCTCCTCCTGCTGCTCCTCTGACTCATTATATCCTCTGTGAGAACTTATTCTTCACAGAATCATAGATTCAGCTTTATCACTCCCATTTAATTAAGATTATAGGCCTGGACTTCTTATCTGGTGAGTTTCTGTTTGCAAATTCCAGCTTGAGATATCAGCTTTAGCTTTGTTTTTTGCTGTTCAATTTATTATTTTACCTGATGTAGATTTTCCCTTTCTGCTATCAATTTTTTAATGTGTAAATCTTTACCTTCCATTTTGCCCTCTATAAAATTCTAACTGTATCTATCCTGCCTTGTTCTATGTAACATTTTTGAAAATTCTACTTATAGTCCATGGGACTGTGCTCCAAACATATAATAAATCAATTATTAACCATCTGTGTATGTTGATAAGTATGATTGATAGCAATGCCTATCAATGAATCCCTGAATATCTTTATATCACTTCCAAGAATAGAGATTGTATTTCTATGGTACTCTGCCCAAGTCAGACCTCACTTGAAGTAGTGTGTTCTGTTCTGGTTGCTGTAATCCAAGGATACTGATAAGCTAGCGAGTATTCAGCTTATATAGTAAAGTATAAACTGGATAGTATCCAGAGGCAGGTGAATGGTCTTGATTCAATATTGTAGGAGGATTGGTTGAAGGAATTGGGAATATTTAGCTTTGAAAAGAGAACACTGGAGGGAAGGAAGTGGCATGTGGAAGAGACATAAGATTTGTTCTGTTGGCTCCAGGAGGTGAAACCAAAAGCAGTGGGTAGAAGTTGACAAGAGGGCAACTTAAGCCTGAGGCAAGGAAAAAATTTCCTGACACTTATAGATGCCCCAAAATAGAAGGGTCTGCTTAGAGAGATGATGGGGTTCACCTTGCAGGTCTTCCAATAGGTCAGATAACCACTTTTCAGGTATGTTACTGTGATTTTTCCTTTTGGTTATAAGTTATAGGTTGCTGACTTCACTTGTAGTTCTCAAGTTCTGTGATTTTGTTCTTTTTTATATATCAAGTCAAAACCTGTCCTGATGGGACTCTCATCCATTATTTCTATTTTTCCCTAAGGCAAAATGGAACATGTAAAATCATTCTTCAACAGAAATCACAGAAATCTCTGCTTATGTCTTCTCTTCCTAAAGCTAATTATCTTTAGTCCCTTTACTCAATCCTCCTGTGACATGGTTTTGACTTTCTTCACCATCTTGCCTGTCTTCATTTGCCTATCTCATCAGTGTAATACCTAATTTATGACACATCAAAATGAGAATATTCTAGATATGGTCTGACTAGTACAGAATGTAGTAGAGCTAAGACATATTTCTTGGATTGTACACTATGTTTCTCATAATGTATTCTAACTTATTATTAGTTTCTTAGTTTACTATATTATCATTCACTTATATTGAGTTTATAGTCCATTAGGGTATGCTTTTATTTTACAGGGAGAGGAGTTGGGGATGACTGATGCAGAGTGAGGTAAGCAGAACCAGGAGAATAATTTTTCTAATTGAAATTTATTTTTTCAGTC
This sequence comes from Petaurus breviceps papuanus, assembly GCF_028583685.1. NCBI lineage: Eukaryota > Metazoa > Chordata > Mammalia > Diprotodontia > Petauridae > Petaurus > Petaurus breviceps. The sequence goes on along the minus strand of NW_027185735.1, from coordinate 17,449,860 downwards.
CTCAAAAGACACCTTTTCTTTTTCCCACCCCACCAATTGAGAAAGAAAGAAAAATAAGAACACTATTATAAACATGTATAGTCAAGCAAAATAAATTTATTTATTGGTGATGCTACATGTGTACATACATACATACATACACACATACTATGTACTATTAATTGGACTACACTGGCTTCTAACTTGTGGATGTTCAGAGCTCAACAGAGCAGTCTAAAGACAGGAGAATCAGGAACTAAACAGAAGTTTAATTTCAAAGTGAGGGAAATGGCTTGCACGCAAGGACACATGTGCTGGGGCTTCTAGTGGGGTCTCCAAGGCAGGGTGGGGAAATCTCAATACTCAGTACCAATAGTTGTGCAGCAAATTGTAGCCTTGACAATTAGGCTTGACAACAAAAGCATGACAAGTTTAATTCATAGCAGGGTTTCACGAACAGAACTTGTCCAAGTTCAGAGAACACCTGGCGCTGGTCAAAGCAATACAATAATTATATGAATTTACCAGAAAGTGAGATCATCTAGAGGGTAAGTGCAAAGGACTATTGTTATGCCAACTAAGGGCACAGATTGCTTGCTGGGTCTTAGCTTTGGGAAACAGTGTCTCCTAGTATCTTGACATTTCCCCATTTGGTTAAAGGGAGGGGTCTGAAAGAACCCCTACCCTTCTGGTCAATAAAGGAGTGGGAGGTGTAAGTCAAGATGCTATGAGAAGCCAGTTGGGCCAGAATGATCATTTTTATCCCAGGAGGTCAGTTCCTTGAGCCTAACTATTGGGGAAGTATGTCCTAGATATCATTGCTAGCTATTGTTTGCTTGCAAGCAGAAAAGAGGAAGGTTAAGAATGTGGAGGGAAAAAAATACCAATACAAGCTTGAATCAGGGCCTTAGTTATTGGGCACATAACAAAAGGGAAGAGGAAAAAAAAACAGGACAGGATACTCAGCCCTTGTCTGGAATCTTGGGGCAGCTGTCTCATCTATCTGGATATCAGCTGCTTCTGGGACCATACTAGATGAACTTTGAGGTCCCTGGAGGGTTCTGCCATCCACTCAGGAGCAGATACTTTCTTCAGATGATACAGGAGTCTGCACTCATAAGTATGGTAGCTGTAGAAGTAGTCAGAAGGACCTAGTAGGGGCCCCTAGCTTGAGATGTACAGCTTTGAGAAAACCCCTTGCATCAGTCTTTAGATCTGTGTTTCTGATCAGCATCATTGGTTAAATGTCTCTAAACAGCACATAGAGATGGTCCAGTTTCCCAGTCATGCCGGGTCAGTTTCAAACAATGCAATAAGGTTTTCTCACATTTCCCATAATTACATTAAGTTAGGTCACATAACTGTCATATTACAGATCAAATTACTTATAGGGCTCACAGTGGATTAATTTTGGGAAGGGAGATTTATATGTCACCAAGGCAACCCCCCCCCCAAAAAGCCCCGAAACAAAACCCGAACAAACATAAACCATTCAAACCAATATAATCATTATCACCAATGTTAACTAACATCAAGTCTCCTTGTATCCTAGTAACCCATTCTCAATATCCATTTAATCAGCACATTCTGAATCCTAAATGTCTCATATAGTTATCTGGTCCTTAGATATCTTTTCTTGGACAATAGATTTTATTCTCAGGACAGCTGTAAAGGGGTCTCTTCTTCTCTGGTTCCAAATCTAGGGGTTCCTGGATAATTCTGCTAGTAATATCATTTAAATTTGGTTCTCCAATTTTAAACATTAAGAGAATTTCAGTTTATATACCACTTGTTTCTATCCTTACCTAAATCCCATATCTAATATAAAAATCTTTGAAAAATTTATGAGGATCCAACCATAAAATGAGCTCTTCTGCTTTTTAAAATTATCAGACATATACTTTAATAATGGGAAAATAATTCACTTTCTTTACCATTATCCATATAATTTTGGTATAAAATTTTAATCCAATTTTGAGATCTTATTACTAAAACATATTCAAAGCCTGAAATTTCATGATATTTGGTTTGGATATAATTTGGATATAATGGTTTGGAAACCATTAATATTATCCTGTTGTTTTCTCAAAATTTACTCTTCCATTTATTTAGAAAACTTCTATATTACATCTTTGTCTTATTACATTGTCTAATCTTTTCCACCTTAGAAGGATATCATCACTATGTTATAATTTGATCACAAATATAGATTAAAATTGTAAGATATTCAAACTTGAATCCTTTTCTAGTAACTCAGAGATGTTCCAATATCAATCTGTTATTTAATAGATTTAATATTGTATTTACAAAATGTCCTAATTATGGGAATTTTCTACAAAAGGAAAAGGAGGGACATAGTTATAACAGTGTAATGGGGGGGGGAGGGGAAATTTCCTTAGCTCTGTTTGATTCCAGGCATAAGTCATATCTGATAGCCAATTATGTAGTCAAAGTAAGCAAAGTTCAGGATTAACCAAGTGGGAAAATTTCTTTTCAGAAAGTAAATAGCACAATGGGGAAATAGAGTCAGGAGAATCCTACCTAACCTATGCCAAGGTCATCCCCAAACTTTTCCCAGGCACAGACATCTACCTTTAGTGATTCCTAGACTGCAGCACATACCATTATCTATTATTGGCTTCTTAACATTCAGACAAGTATCCTGGTAATCAAAGCTCAAAACAATAGCAAATTACAGTCCCAGGAATTTTTACCTCAAATAGAAAAATTTCACTTCCCACAAGTTAGGGTTTGAATAGCTTTCCTGATGTTTCCCTAGCAGTTAACATTTCATTAATCCTTTACTTATAAATTTATTTATCCTTTATGTTTAAATTCAAACTACCCATATTTTGGGGCTTCAGACTTCCAGCAAATACCTGATGGTTGACTCATCAGTAATATGTTGAAGCTACATCTTTAAACCACTCTATACACTTTCATGATAGCCAAGAATTTCAAATGAAAAATTGCTATTAGACATTATTATTATCTGCTTCATAACAAAATGTATCTCATTAAATATTTAATAGTTTTGAAATATCTATTTTTAATAATATCCTTTTAAAAGCCCAGTTCATTTTTAACTGCATCCAAATTAAAAAAGTTGTTTTGTCTTCCAGAATTTCTGTTACAATGGTTTCTCAAATTTCACAATATAGGAGAATTTAGTAATACAATAATAACACAAATATCATGTATTTAAAACATGAAACTAAACTTCAGATGACATCAATCACATTTCCAAATTATCCCATATAAAAATAATTAATCTTAATATCTTTAGCATTTTATAACCACTTTGTAGTCATCAGGTATGGAGCAATTACACCCAATTGAAGAAATAATAATAATGCAGTGCTTAGCATATGCCAATCACTATGTTAAGCACTTTACAATCATTATATTATTTTGATCCTCATGATAGCCCTGAGAGTGGAGTACATTATCATTTTGTCTTTATAAATCAGGCAAGTGGGGCAAAGAGAAATAAGATAACTTGCCTAAGATTACATTTCTTCAACCATAAGATAATTAAAGTTTCTCTACTTTTATCCAGCATTTTTTTTCACTACCTGTAATTGGGAATCTGATCTGGGATGAGGGAGGTTAATAGGGAGAGTGTCTCTGACTTGGGGGAGTCATAGAAGTCTCTTTGGTTTAAACAATCTTTTTTCTTTTCATGGTTAAAAATGTCAAGGAAGGGTTCACAAGAGGTTTCTATAAGATGCAAACTGTTTACCTGTTTTTTTTCCCTTTCTTCATTCTGGGATTACTTTCAAACTAGCTGCCTTCCTTCTTTGCCCTAGAACAATGAAACTATTAATCTTGCTATTTACTTTTAAAACTTTTATAAAATCTAATACATATTTTTCCTTAAAACTAATTCTACAGAGTGGTACTCCAAAACTTACTAAGATATTTCAGAAGGGAGTGAGTTCCTGAAATTACCCCAAGGTCCCAGAAGTTCTCCCTTGCAATGTTAAAATGACTAAACTTTAAAATCCTTTATCTGCTAAGATGTTTTGAGTAGTTCCACAAACTTTAATTATCTGACTTTATTTCTGTAATTCCAACATAACCAAGGCTGAAATGATAGGAAAAAAAGTGTTTTGAAGATTTTTTTCTTTTTCTCTTTTCTTATAACCTAATCTCCCATTGGAGTTAATCTCTTAATGTGGGAATTAGTCTTGCTTACTGGGACCATTGCTTTAACTATGAAAGTTCATTAACCATTTTCAGTGTTCTAAACTCTCTGGCTATAGCCCTCAGAAGTTTTTCTGGCTGGTTAAATTTTAAATTTTTTAAGGTAACAGAATCTAGCTCAAAACACAAACACAACACAGACATTTCGCATTTAACAAAGATGCTAACACAGACAAAACAACAGTACAGATAAAAACGGATACAGTTTTAACAAAGGACACAGTTACAGTCCATATATGGTTTCAGAGGTGTACAATTTCAACTTTATAGAAGTGTGCAGTTTAAAATACAGCAGAGGCACACAGAGGGATAAGAGGCATGCAGTTGCAATTTTACAGAGGTGTACAGTAAAACAAACAAACAAACAGAACAATCAACAGATGCATTAAGAGAGGCCAGTTAATAGAGGTGTGCAATTTAAGAAAGGATATCCTTATGAGAGGATATAGGTGACCCAAGATGAGTTGGGTCACTGGAGTGACCCTAGAGTTTTCCTCACAAAGAATGGTGAAATCGACCAAGGTGGGAGGTTAGAGGATTGGAGCAGGGATTCTTACCCTGGTAAGAATCTTGCCAGAAATGACTAAGAGAGACATCCTTCTGTGATTGTCACAGGACAATCTATTTCCTTTACCTTTATAGCGACAGACAATGCCCCTTAAAAAGCAGCAGCAGGGCCAGCCCTAACATAAAGTCCAAACTCAGGAAGTAAGCTGAAGGAATGAGCAAACAAAAAAGAATTTCACCATAAAGAGCTAGTATTTATGGTGACGGGGAAGCTCAAGACACAAACTCAGAATAAGAGAATGACTTTAGACTATATACAAGTAAAGTCTCAAAGAAAAACACAGTTTAGGCACAAATAATATCCTGACAATACATACATACAAGCATACATACATACACACATATACACACACTATATTTATATCTAATCTATCTATATCTATATAATGTTTCTTATTCTCCACTCTGAATACTTCACTCTTATCTGGAGGTGAGTAACATGCTTTATCATTAGTTGTTATTATGGTTGGACACTATACTGATTAGAGTTTCTAAGTATTTCAAAGTTGTTTATCTTTACAATATTGTCATTGAATAAGTTATTCTTCTATTTCTGCTCACTTCACTCTGTATCAATTTATTCAAATCTTCCAATTTCTCTAAAACCATTCCCTTCATTTCTTCCACCTACATAGTATTCCTTCACATTTATATACTATAACTTATTCAACCATTCCCAATGGATGAGAACCTCCTTAGTTTCCAATTCTTAACCATTTCAAAAAGGTATAAATATTTTTGTACATGGTCAATTAGAGTCTCTTTTGTTTAAGACTAATTCCTCTCTTAATCCATTCTCCCCCTTATTCTTTCTATTCCCCTTTTCTGCCCTTTCTCTGTTGAATGAAATATATGTATCCAGCTGTGTGTATGTGTTTATTCTTCTCTCCTTTTATTAGTTCAGATGAGAGTGAAGTACAAGTTTTAGCTGCTATCTCCACCCTTATTTGTACAGAATTCTATGTGTACACTTCAATTATAAGAGTTAATTTCCCTAATATGTATTTCACTTTCACCTATCCCCTCAGTGCTTTTCTTCTCCTCTCGTTCCATTTTTTTTAAAGGTTAGAACCATTCTTAGGCCTTTTGTCTAATTAGAATCTGTCCATGACTCCTGAAGATGATAAGGTTTAGAGTGGACACAAGTACCATATCCATATGCTAGAACAAAAAAGTTATTATCCTTATTTAATTCCTTGTAATTATTCATTCATATTTACCTTCTTATGTTTCTCTTGACTTCCGTGCTTACAATTCAAAAGTTTCTATCCAGCTTTGGTCTTATCATGAGGAATGCTCAGAAATCCTCTTTCATTAAAAGTCCATTGTTTTCCCTGTGGGATTATAATTCAGTTTTGGTGGATATATTATTCTTGATTATAAGCCTTCTGGAATACCTTTTGGAATATCATATTCCAAGTTCTCCATTTTTTAATAATGGTGGCTGTTAAATCATACTTGATCCTAACTGTGGCTTTTATGGTAACTGAATTTTATTTTCTTTCTGGATGCTTGAAGTATTCTTTCTTTGACATGGAAATTCTGGATTTTGGCTATAATGTTTTTGGGAGTTTTTATTTTGGGACTTATTTTAAAAGATGATTGGTGGATTCTTTGTGTTCTGGTTCTTAGAGATCTGGACAGTTTTCTTTTATGATTTTTTTGCAGTATGATTTTAAAGCTCTTTTTTAGACCAATGATCCTTAAATGATCATTCCTTGACCTGTTTTCCAAGTCAGTTGTTTTTGTTCTGAGATACTTTATATTTTCAGTCTTTTGACTTTGTTTAGTCATTTCTTGTTGTCTCAAGGAGTCATAAGATTCTATTTGATCCATTATAATTAGGAGTTTTATTGCTTGGGAAAACTTTTTGTGGCAAACTTTTCAATTTTTTCCCCATATTTCTCACTTCTTTCCCAGTTTTTTCCTCTATTATTCTTATTTTATTTATAAAGACATTTTTAACTATTGCTCTATCTCTTCCCAGAATTCTAGTTGAATCTGTGCCCAAGTTATGCTTTTCTTTGAGGTTTTGCTTGTAGATATCCTGAAATCATTCTCTTATTCTGAGTTTGTGAATTGAGCTTCCCAGTCTAGCTCTTTATGATGGAATTCTTTTTTCTTTGCTAGTTTCTCCAGTTTGCCTCCTGAGTTTGGACTTTATGTTAGGGCTGCTCCTTCTGTTGCTTTCTAGAGGGCATTGAATGCTATATTATTCCAGTATCTCAGTGATACCTCAGACTAAGAGCCTGTAAGCTTTCATTGCTTCCAAAGTGGTCTGATTCAGGACCAAGTTTTATTACTGCTTCTTGTCCTGAGCTCTGCAAGTTTCTGAACTGGTTTTGGTTCTTAGTGATATGTGAGCTTCCCTCATTTGGAGTTTCAGGAGATTGCTGCTAGATTGACAGATACTAACAGTCAACTGGAAAACTCTTCTGGTTTAGAGTGACCAAACTGTAGACTTCCCTTTGGTCTGGGATTTCTCCTTTGATATTTTCCCTGCAGGCTTCAGGTTGGGTCAGACATTAGAACTGGCATCTGATACACAGCTACTGCTTGCTTCTCTGTTCTGGAATGCCATAGGTCATGTGTCCTCAGTTCCATACTGGATTGAGGACTAGGTACTGTGTAGTAAGTGACAGAGCCACCAGTTGGCACTTGTTCCTGCAATCTTTACAGAATTAGGCCCTCTCTGTTGGATCTGATATCACTTTTTGCCCTTGTGTGCAACCTCTTCATCCTCTGAAGTGCTTCTAACAGTACATTCCTAGCCAGTACCCATTCCCAGTGTGTCTGAAGACTTCTCTGTCCCCCTCTGTCAACCTGGGCTGGAAACATGACTAAAAATGTATTTTGACTTTATTTTCTGATCAGCATTCAGTCTGACATGTTTTGTGGGTTACTTTGGAGGAGTTAGGGGATTGGGGGACTTCTTATACATGTACTTTTTACTGTTATTCTGTCATCTTGGGTCTCTAGAAGATCAATTTATATAATAATGACAAAATTATAAAGACAAATAACTTGGAAAGACTTAAGAATTTTGACCAACACAATGACCACTTGCTATTCGAGAGGACTCGTAATAAAGCATGCTACCCACCTCCTGACAGAGAAGTGATGGATTGAGATATATATATATATATATATATTTTTTTTTAACATAGTCAATACGGAAATTAGTTTTGCCTAACTATCCAAATTTGTTATAAGGTTTTCCCCCCCAACTGGGGTAGAGTGGGGAATGTAAAAGAAAAAGAAAATAGATTTTTGTTAATTAAAAATGAGTAGGGGAATGGGAGGAGGTGACTGGTGGTTGAATGTGGATGAAGCCCATTTATTCCAAAGGGAGAAAAATCCAGTGGTCAGAAAGCTGACACACGGATAGAAATCTGGGCCCTGAGTTAGGAAAACCCATGTTCAGCCTCAGACACTAACTGTGCGACCCTGGACAAGTCATTTAATCTCTGTTTACCTTAGTTCTTTCAATGGTGAGGAAAAAAAAAAGGTGTGTGGGGGAGAGGGAGGATAATAATAGCATCTACTTTCCAAGGTAGTTGTGAGGATCAAATGGGATAACATTTGTAAAGTGCTTGGCTCAGTGCCTGTTACACAGTAAAAGAATTAATAAATGCTTGTTCCCTTCCTTTCCCACTAGCTGCAGAACCTTTGGCAAATCATTTCATCTTTCTAGTCCTCTAAAGACCTTTCTAGCTCTGATATTTTATGACTCTGATTAACATAGTAGACATTTAATAAATCCTCCTTTCCTCCCTCCCTCCTTTCCTTCGTTCCTTCCTTCCTTCCTTCGTTCCTTCCTTCCTTCCTTCCTTCCTTCCTTCCTTCCTTCCTTCCTTCCTTCCTTCCTTCCTTCCTTCCTTCCTTCCTTCCTTCCTTCCTTCTTTCCTTCCTTCCTTCCTTCTTTGTTATATATTACAATTTGGGCTATGTTGGATTTCAGACAATTCTTTAACTTTATTTAACAAATATTCATCCAATAGATTTTTATCAAGTTTCTATTAGGTGCCCCAAACTGTGCTAGGTACTATGCAGGACACAAAAAAGTCTAATACATGGTTGTTTGCCCTCAAGAAGCTTATGGCATAGTTGAGAATAGAAGTCATACATAGACTAAATGGTTAAGTAGTAATAGAAGAGTTAGCAATATGAAAAACGTCACATGGAAATACATGATTCTGTATTATGTGAGTGCTAAGAGTTCAGAGGATGGAGAGATCATGTGGCTGAAACTGCTTGGGGAAGCCTCATGTAGGAGATAAGAATTGAATTGGAGCCTGAAAGATTAGTAGGATTTGGATGGGCAGAGATTAAGGAACGGACATTTTATTTGGGTCAGGTCTGTGCTTCAACTAGGCATGGGAAGACTAGCCTAGGATCTAGCTGAATAGTTTTCTTAATGAAGTCCAATCCAGCATTAGGGATTATTCTGCAAGAGGTTGCCAATAACAGACAGTTTCCAGGAGAGACAAATTAATGAACCATCATGAATTTTATGTTTATTGTGTAATGAAGGTGTTCAAAGGGCATATTTCAATAGCTCAGAAGGAGGGGAGGGACAAGGTAGGTAGAGAAGATTGTAGTGAGGCAAAGGAGAATAATTAGTAAAGGTTTTATTTTGAGTAGTGTATAGAGTGTGAATCCAGTCTCATGCTAATTAGCTGTGTATCCCTGGGCAAGTCACTTAACCTCTGTCCAGCTCAATTTCTTCATCTATAAAATGGGCATAATGTATTGTAGAAGCTGTAGAGAACACACAAAGGCTAGTGGATGACATATAAAAAATGTAGATACTCAGAAATGCATTAAAATCTATGAATGATATTGTATAATATCAACTCAAATTTTATAATAAGGTACTGTAAACACCCCATAAAAGAAAAAAAATCATACTTCTTTGGTACAAAGGGAGGGTCAAAAAATTTTACATGGATTTTCCATATCACAGGGGCACCATAACCTCATGACATGGAAGGGCTGTTTGTTATTATTGTTAGTCTGACAGGTTCTTTTTGGATTCTGACTGAGGCATTTATTATGTCAGCTAACCCTTTTAGCTTAATGTCTTCTGCAAATTGGATAAGTATGTATGTCATTTATGCCTTTATCCAAGTGAATGATAAGAAAGTTAAATTGCACAGGGAATAAAAGCACAGATCCCTGAGACACCCTACTTAGGACATTTTGCCAAGCTGACCTTGCACCATTAAGTATTGTTATTTGAGTCTGTCCATTTGACTGTTTCTAAACTTCCCTAACTTAATTATTATCTGTTCCACCTCTCTCACTCTTTTCCACAAGAAAAAATCTGATTCTTGGATTTTCTCACCTGAGAATACTTCCTTAATATATAATGACACCTCACCTTATCCTCTTTTACATATTCTATTTCTTGTGAATAAGGCTTACCACGTAAAGCTATATTCTTGTCATAGGTTTCATTTCAATAAATTTCTGTGTTCCTTTGAGGTCAAATTTAACATCTTGCAGTCATACCTCCAAATTTCCTTTTTGACTAGATTTTGGATATTTTTATATAGTTATTTGAAGTCATGACATATGCATTATTTTGTATTGTATTATATTGCATTGTAATATGTATTATGCAATATTTACTATTCCTCTTTTTTTCTGTTCTGTTTTGTTTCCTTCTCCTTCCTTCTTCCCTCCCTCCCTTCCTTTTTTCATTCCTCTTTCTTCCTTTGTTTCTTTGTTTTTCTTTCTTTCCTTCCTTCCTTCTTTCATTCCTTTTCATGTCCTCTGATCTTCTATGTGTTTCAAATGATACTCTTCTTTTACTTTATTCTCCATGTTACCTAGCTTAGTACTTATATTTAGTTGGAAAAAATGCCTGTATGCTGTGTTTAAGCCAAAGTCTGTCAGAGATAACATTACTGTACAATCATTTCTGATTCCCCTGATAATAGAAATTCTCTCTGACCCAAGCAACTTCCACTGTGCTTGGCCTTGTACTATTTACTTGTATCATTCACTTGTATAAAAGCATAGATGGCTTGCTCATTAAATTTTCAGATGGTACTAAGCCTAGAGGCACAGTTAACACATTAAAATCTGAGTCAGCATTGAAAAATGACCTTGATAAGCTAATAATTATAGCTAATATTTTTATAACACTTTAAGGTTTGCAAATTGCTTCTATAGATATTATTTTATTTGATCCTCACAATGACCCTGTGAGGTAGGTACTATTCTTATCTCCATTTTACAGATAAGAAACCAAAGCTGAGAGAAGTTACATGACTTGCCCAAAGTCACAGTTAGTAAGCATATGAAACAAGATTCAAACCTGGGTTTTTTTTTACTCTAAGTCTAGCTCTTTACCTGCTCCTATTTCTTAGTCAAAACCTAGATTAGAGCACTGGGAGAAATATATGTTATTTAAATTTAATTGGGTGTAATGTAATGCCAAGCAAAGGCAACTTCCCAAGGTTCAAAATACCAGCATAGGTGCTCTCCATTTTATTCAGTGAAAAATTAAGTATAGAGAAGATCAAAATATGACATCATTCAAAATACAGCATTTACTAAGTGTGATTCAAAATCTCCAACTACTACCTGATTTAATCAAGTACTACCCCACCCCAGGACATTACATTCATTTAATCAATTACAAAGTCCCTGTTCTAAATACTACTCCACCCCTAGGCTGTACATTCATTTAGTCCATCACAAAGCCCCTCTTCTCAAATGGAGATTAGTTTCCAATCATAAGTAAAGTACATTCATTTGTTCAATCACAGAGCACAAAGAAGTCAAAAGTTCCCCACCCTTGGGTCACAATTGAATCTACCCCAGAGTTACAACAAGCTTAAGCACAGCATTTAATACCCAAAGAGAGGTCTTTTCTTCATCTTGACCTTGGGCAAGTTCTCAGCAATCTTTGTTCCTGGGGAGACAAAGCTTAGCAAGGCCACAAGATATATTGCCAGTGTCTTCATTAATTCATTCTCTGTCTGCAGAACAGTCCTAGGACCCCTGAAAACATTAGCAAGACCCTCTTCCAGGATTTCTGTAAACATACAACAAGAAAATCCTTCTTCAGGGCTTCTGAACCAACAGCAAGGTTCCAAGACTTCTGCAACAACAGCACTGTCCTTCACCAGTGTACAGTATTCACTCTCTGTCTGCAGAACAGTCTTAGGAGCTCTGAACCAACAGCAAGGTTTCAACACCTCTGCAACAGCAGGACTGTCTTTCATCAGGGACAAATCTGGCAAAACAACATCAAAACAGACAGACAAAGTACCAGCATAAAAGCCATGTCTTCTCAGTCCTTGGCAGCTCTGGGTGGCAGCTCTCAAAAGTCCTGGGCAATTCAAAGTGGCCCTCAGCAATCCTCTCAGTCTCTCTCTGCCTCCACGATGCTGCTTCCAAAAAATTCTTCTGCCTCTCTCTTGTGTCTCTCCAAATCTACATCACCAGCTCCTCCCAGTTCAGCCCTCTCTTTTTATGTCAACAAGTCCATCCCACAAGTGGGATTAACAAGCTCTGGGTTTCAACACCAAAAACCAAGCCAATACAGGGGGATCTTTATATTCCATTACTATTACATTGGGATAAGTGTAAAGTGTTACATTTTAGATAAAAAATAAACTTCACAACCACAAGATAAAGAGGCATATTTAGATAGCAACATGAAGAAGATCTGGGGGTTTTGGTGGACTTCAAGCTCAATATATGTCATTTGTGTAAAGTAGCAGATATAAAACTAAATGTAATCTTGGACTGCACTACCAGGCATAGCTCCCAAGAAGCTGATAGTCCCTCTGTACTATACTCTAGTAAGAACATATTTAGGATATTATGCTTAGTTATGGGTGCCACAGCTTAAAACAAAGGATGATGATAAGCTGAAAAATGTCTAAAGGAAGTCTAATAAGATGGTAAAGGGCCTTAAGTACCTACTATATGAGGATCAGTAGTAGGAGCTGGCATATTTAATTTGGAGAAAAGAAGACTTGGGAGTTGGGGAAGGTTGTGTGTTGTCATATTCAAGTCTTTGAAGAGTTGTAATGTGGAAAGTGTAAGCAGCTAGGTGTCTGTGAATAGAATGCAAAGTCTGGAGTCAGGAAGACTTATCTTCCTGAGTTCAAATCTGTCCTTGGACACATGCTAGCTGTGTGACCCTGGACAATCTCTACAGAATTAAGCCCTCTCTGTTGGATCTGATATCACTTTTTTCCCTTGTGTGCAACTTCTTCATCCTCTGAAATGCTTCTAACAGTGCATTCCTAGCCAGTACCCATTCCCAGTGTGTCTGAAGACTTCTCTGTCTCCCTCTGTCAACCTGGGCTGGAAACATGACTAAAAATGTATTTTCTGATCAGCATTCAGTCTGACATGTTTTGTGGGTTACTTTG
>NW_027185735.1:17431251-17431709 GCF_028583685.1 Petaurus breviceps papuanus | reverse complement strand
GTTGTTGCAGGGGTCTGGAGACTGTCCTGCAGACAGAATGAATACTGTCCACTGGTGAAGGACAGTGCTGTTGTTGCAGGGGTCTGGAGACTGTCCTGCAGACAGAGTGAATACTGTCCACTGGTGAAGGACAGTGCTGTTGTTGCAGGGGTCTGGGAACCTTTCTGTTGGTTCAGAAGCCCTGAAGAAGGATTTTCTTGTTGTATGTTTACAGAAATCCTGAGAGAGGGCTTTGCTAATGTGTTCAGGGGTTCTAGGACTGTTCTACAGACAGAGGATGAATTCATGAAAGGACTGGCAATGTATCTTATGGCCTTGCTAAGCCTTGTCTCCCCAGGAACTAAGATTGCTGAGAACTTGCCTCCTGTCAAGATGAAGAAAAGACCTCCATTTGGGTATTAAGTGCTGTGTTTAAACTTGACGTAACTCTGGGGTAGATTCAATTGTGATCCAGGGGT
>NW_027185735.1:17400014-17431151 GCF_028583685.1 Petaurus breviceps papuanus | reverse complement strand
TTCATGAATTCATCCTCTGTCTGTAGAACAGTCCTAGAACCCCTGAACACATTAGCAAAGCCCTCTCCCAGGAACTAAGATTGCTGAGAACTTGCCTCGTGTCAAGATGAAGAAAAGACCTCCATTTGGGTATTAAGTGCTGTGTTTAAACTTGATGTAACTCTGGGGTAGATTCAATTGTGATCCAGGGGTGGGGAACTTTTGACCTTATGTTTGGAAACTAATCTCCATTTGAGAAGAGGGGCTTTGTGGTGGACTTAATTAAGGTATAGCCTAGGGGTGGAGAAGTATTTAGAACAGAGACTTTGTAATTGATTGAATGATTGGAAGGTCCTGGGGTGGGGTAGTACTTGGAGATTATTTAATCACGCTTAGTAAATGCTGTATTTGGAATGATGTCATGTTTTGATCTTCTCTGTTCTTGGTTTGTCACTGAATAAAATGGAGAGCACCTATGCTGGTATTCTGAACCTTGGGAAATTGCCTTTCTTTGGGTATTACAGTACAGGGTCTCAGAAACAGTAATATATTGAAGATTTGGACCTAAGCTCTATGACTCTAACTTCAGTGCTCTTTCCAGTTCATTATACTGTTTCTGCATTTCCTTGTGCCAAATGATGAGATTGCATTAAATGATCTCTATCATCCCTTCCATCTTTAATTGTCTATGGTTCTGTATATATGCTCATTACACTGTAATCTAATTAATTTTATTTTACCTTGATATTGATATCTATTTTTTTCTTAAAAAGAATGATCCCTAAAATGAAGATCCTGGGATGATGAGGCAGAAGTAATCTTAACCAAGAGCTTGACAGTGAGAAATTATTTTTAAATTGGAGAAGGGGATGGATTGCATTTGGGAAATTACAGAGCCCAAGATTTTCCCTGTAACAAAAACCCATCTTTTAAACATCATTTGAGTGATGTTAAATGGCTGAGTTACAGAATACTATAGTCTCAGAAGATTGAACATGCAGATCACCCAAAGGCATGGTGGATGTGAGCAGGCTGTAACACATTACATGTAAGGAATTATGCAGGGAGGAATGTCATCAGAATATGACCAGGAAAAAAATTATGGGCTAGTCATGCAGTGAGAATGAGGAAAGGTACTGTGCTCCATTGGCATCCAATGCAGTGTGACAAGAATTTAAGAAAGTCAGATGAATTTATTGTAGGATATAGTTGAGAGCTACACAGAATAGGCAGGCATTGGAGGGCAAACCTTATATCAATGAGACCATAGGTCCATTGATGTATAATCATTTAGTTATTTTTGGGGGGAGACTATATTTTGGATCAAAGCTGGGAGAACATGTCTTTGACTCTAATATCATTAAAAGCTCTTGAGACTTAACCTTCAGGAGTGAGATAAAAAGGTGAGGGAAAAAGAGTTAACTGTTCTAACTGATTGAACACAAGCTTAGTTACTAATAAGCACTGGGGCATGGTTGCCAAGAAAACGAATGCAAATGTAGGCAGCATTTATAGAAATCCATTGTCCAGAATAAGAGAGGTTATAATTCCATTGTATTCTGCTCTGTTCATGTCACGTGTAGAATATTTAGTCCTATGTTCTATTCTCATTACCAATATTTTAAAAGGATGATGATAAGGTAAAGATTGACTTAAGAAGGATGACCAGGATTATGAGTATCTTCAAACAATGCCATTTGAAAAATAGTTGAAGAAACTTTTGGTTTGAAGATGATATTTAGAGGAAATGTAGTGGCTATTTCCAAATATCTGAAGAATTCTAAAATAGAAAAGAGATTAATCCTCTCCTGTGTAACCACAGGGGGAAAAACTAAAACTGATAATGGTAAATTATAAGAAGGCAATTTTTGAATCTATAGTTACTTGAAAAAAACTTGTATCCAGCATTTTTATATTATCTTCATTTACACACACACACACACAGACACACACACACCCCTCCCCCATCCTTTGCCTATTAAGGCCTCTCTTGTAACAAAGAAAGACAAAAAAGCAGTTTGGAAGAAATAACCAATATGTCACCCAAATGTGACAGCATATGCAATGTTCCATACCATAATCTCCTGCCTCTGCAAAGAAGAAAGGGAGGCGTATTTTCTCATTTATTCTTCTGGACCAAGTTTGATCAAAATAATCACACAGTTTTCATGGCTTTAAAATTTTTTATTTTTCTTTGATTATTGTTGTCATAGTCATGTATTATTTGCCACAATAATACATGTATTATTTAATTGGTTCTGCTTAGCATCTGTTCAAGTAAGTCCTCTGTGCTTCTCTTAATACTTCATAGTAGTAATTTCTTGTGGCACAGTGATATTCTATAACATTTACATAGCACAATTTATTTAGCTGTTCTTCAATGTGTATAATAATCATAGAGGTGCAACAATTTTTGTATGGGCTGCCTTGTTAGCTACTAAGTGGCCCATTTTTGGTAATATTAAAAGAATGATTGAATAAGCAACTAAAGTAATGAAATTTCAGAGCTGAAAAGGCCCTTTGAGGTTATATATTCTAACCCTCTAACTTTATAGAAGTAGCTGAGGAACATACAGGTCAAGTGATTTGCCAAAGGTGCTATGGCTAGTAAGTGGCAGAAGAATGATTAGAACTCAGTCTTATGCCCAGCACTCTTTCGACTACTCCAAACTGCCTTACCTTTCAGGGATGTTGTCAAAGGCATTTTCCCATGGAAGGGGACATTGGACTAACTGAACTTCCAACTTCAAGATTCTATGAATTGTAAGATTGTAGGTTTAGAGCTGGAAGGGACCTTTAGAGGTCATTGAGTACAATCCCCTCAATTTAGAAATTGAGTGTTAATTGTTAGGCCAAAATTAGCACAAGCAGCAGAGAATCTATCCATGGTTTGTTGAATCTCAGCTTCAGAGGCTGCACTGAGTGCACAATCATCTTTGAACAAAAAATCATGCACCACCTCTCCCTCTACTTTAGTCTTGGCTCATAGCTTTTTTAAGTTAAATAGTTTACTATCGGTGCAATAGTTGCACCACTTTTGTCCTTGCTAAAGGCCTCTGAGAGCATTGCTGAAAATGTCATGCTAAAAAGCATGGGAGCAAGCACACAGCCTTGCTTTACTCCATGGGTGACTGGTAAAGCATGAGAACGTTGTCCATTATCCAGAACCTAGGCAAGCATGCCATCATGGAACTGAGGTGTAACACTGATGAATTTCTCTGGGCAAACAAATTTTGGCGTAATTTTCCACAAGCACTCATGACTGATAGTATCAAAAGCCTTTATTAGATTGATTAATATTGTGTATAGATACTGTCTACAATGTTCTGCTCCTGGCATTTCTCCTGGAGTTATTAGGCACAAACACCATATCAACTTTTTCCTTGGCCCTTTCTGAAGCCACACTAGCTCACTATCTTTCAGGTGAAGGCTCAGCCTATTAAGGAGGATTCTGGCAAGCTTCTTGCTAGGAAAGACAAACAGAGAGGACACCCCCCACCCCGACTCTGATTATCATAGGATAATTTATTTCCTTTCCCTTTATAGAGATAGACAGTGGGAACATCCTTGAATTCCTGGGGGATAACTCCTCTTGCCATATAACTCTGGAAAATTTTAGTCAGCTGAACAGTGGACCTTATCAATTTCAGCTGGAATAGAATCAACACCAGGTGCTTTGCCACATAATAGGGGCCTAATAGCATTCAAAACCTCTTCAGTTGGAAATTCAGCTAGAGAGGGGTTGACCTCTACCTGAATGGCTTCAGCATTGATTGATGACAGTCTGTTAGGAACACTAGTCAGCCCATCTCCATCAGCACTGAATAGCTGAGATCTTTGACCCATAAATAGCCTTCAGGACATCATAAAAGTGCTTTGTATGGTTACTATCAGTGTAAAACTGAATTTCATCTGCTTTCTTACTGAGCCAAGAACTCTGTATCTCTCTAAACTTCACTTGTACTTTACTTTTAATGGAGTTAAACATAGGTTCTCCACCAGCTAGCACAACACCATCCATATGTGGAAACATCAGTTAGAGCAAATGAAGAAATTTTGAATACCATGGATAAATTCACTTACCTTGGCAGTATGATTTCAGTATAGACACACACATGTGCATATACACATGTATGTGTATACAGACATGTGTATGTATGTGTATATATAGGTATGTATATATGTATGTATTTGTGTGTCCATATGTATGTGTATATGTATACATGTGTATTTATACATACATTATGTATATATCTATATCTATATGATGAAGCTGATACATGTGTTGCTAGAGTTAGTTCAGTGTTTTGGAGGCTCTGAAGGAAAATGTGGGAGAGAAGAGATTGCCTACCAAATTGAAGGTCTACAGAGTTAATGTTATTATCTCATTGTTGTATGTCTGTGAAACCTGGACAGTGTACCAATGCCAGGCCAGGAAATGGAGTTGTTTCCATTTGAATTGTCTTTAGGAAGATTCTAAAGTTCACCTGGCAAGATAAGATACTGGACACTGAGGTTCTTTCTTGAGCTAAACTGCCAAGCATTTAAACCTTACTGCAGAGAGCACAATTCCAGGCTGGCTACACTGTTTGAATAACAAATGTACATTTGCCTAAAAGACTCTTTTATGAAGAACTCAACATAAGGCAAGCATTCACACAGTGGTCAGAAGAAGTGATACAAGGATACTTTCAAGGTCTCCCTGAAGAGTTTTAGAATCAATAGTGAGACGTGAGAGACACTGGTATGGGATCATCAGGCATGGTGGCCTGCATCAAAGAAGGTGCTGTGTTCCATGAGTGAAGTAGAATTGCAGTAGCTTCAAAGAAACATGAGACGGTAAAATTTAGAGACATCTCCACTCCAAATGTTCCTATAGACTATTTGTGTCTGACATGTGGTAGAATCTTCCCAGCTCATATTGGTCTGATCAGCTACAGATTGGCACATTGTACCTTGACTCCACCATAGTGATATCATTTTGCTCCTATTCAAGAATGAAGGACAATAACCAACCAGAAATAAGGAGACTGAGGCTCAGAGAGGTTAAGTGATTTGCCTGAGGTCACACAGCTGGTAAGTGTCTAAGGCAGGATTTGAACTCCAGTCTTCTTGAGGCAGTGCTCTATCTAATGAACCACCTAACTGCCTTTACACATCAGATTTTCCTTTTCTACTCAATCATTTATTATTTGTAGTCAGACTGCAGCTTTAAGCCTTTCTCCATAAGAAGAGTGGCTGGTTTCAGAAGATTATAGATTGAGAGCTAGAAGGGACCTTAGAGGTCATGTAAACCAAATACCTTATTTCATAGATAAGAATTAGAACCTTGTCTCTTTCCTAAGCTTATGTCCTTGCTTTGACAAAAAGAGCCAGGGTGGCAGAAATAACATCCCTGGGGAAAACCTGTATACTCCACTTAAATGTTAATTCAATGTCGTGGAGGGGTATAAAGGTTTCTTCTCACTTATTATTTATCAGGGGGAAGGAAAATTCATATTCAATTTGAAACGAAATGAAAAAAAAAACTATGCTTTGTAAAACAAGCAAGGTTACCTATGGTAACTGCCCACAGAGTCTTAATGTGTCTGCAGCATGGTTAATTAATTTGCTCAGCTTCATTGGAATTTCTATTTGAAATGATTGTTTTTGTGCTGAATGCATCACTGAGAAAGGGTGCATCAAAGACTCCATTTGCAGGTGCTATAGCAAGCAAATTCCTTGCAATTTGGCAAAGAGTCAGAGGGCTCAGAGAACTGGGGGAGAGATGAGGGAAGGTGAGTTCATTTCTTTATGCCTTCTCTAAGGTGTGCTGTGTCATATTTAGAAATATATGAGTGCTGAGGAAGCCTTGGTTTATTCTATTCTTTTAAAAATTCCTAGGAGGAAATATCACCCAGTCAGACTTGAGTTAGCATTTTAAATGATCTGCCACAGATTGTAAATTCCTCAGGGTCAGGCATCATCCTGATAATGTATTCCCGTAAGATTTAATAAAATGCATTGTTCAGAGCAGGTGCACAATAAATTGTTTTTGAGGATAACACTTGATGCAGGTCTGATGCTGGTCAGACTTAGTCCTTTCCCCTGGGAGTGGGGGTGAGGTGTATTAACAGAAACAGCCAGAGTGAATTCATAAGGTGTTAATTGTCAGATCCAAAGGAATTGTACCATCCTGTATGTGCATTTTCATCTGGCTTATCCCATTTTTGTTTGTTAGTAGGCAGGTGAACATTTCCTAACCCTGACAAGTCCTTACTATGGCGTTTAGAGCCTTCCACAATCAGGCTTCAACTGATCTCTGATGAGGGTGGGGGTGGGGTTAAGGATGAGGTGTCCCTGTGAGTTCAAACATCCTTGTAAAATATTTTGGCCCTCCCTTTGTATCAGTGGAGGAGTCTGGATTTTTTCTTTTTCTTTCATGGGGTGTTTAGAGTACCTTATTGTAAAATTTGGTTTAAGAATTTGATCATAGGTTCTGTGCCATCTGCTGGCCTTTGCATGTCATTTGAGGCTTCTGCAAAACTCCCCCCAAAATTCTCATTTAATTTTTTATGCCGACTTGCAATATATCAAAACCACAATGGAGAAAGTTGTGATGTGGAGGAGATAACTGTTCTTCATTTCAGGCACTTGTAAAATTAGCTATTAGCTCTTATTCAAACTCTGAAGGACATCTACTGTCTTTGTGCCTGTGTGTGTGTGTGTGTGTGTGTGTGTGTGTGTGTGTGTGTGTAGGGGCAAGGTAAGCCCCTCTGTGAGGAATAAGATTATACAAACCAAGGCCCCAACTCAATATGACCTTTCTATTACCCTGAGCTGTTTGGGAACAGGGATCCTGAGAACTTGAGGGCTGCTCCTCTCCTGGGACCCTGGCCAGGTCTTTGGGAAGAGATATGATAATTGCCCAACTCCTGGAACTAGCCATTCCAAGGAAACATTGCTCTTGGGGGGGGGGGCTTGGAAGGATTGGCTTCTGTCCCAGGCCTCACACCAGATACAATGCTTGCTAAAAAACACCTGGCAGTATGCCTTCTTTGTTCTCAGCACTACTTAAACTGTAAGATTCAGACCTCAAATTGGAATCACCCATGGAGGAGACATCCTGCCTGGGATCCTCCCATGCAGGACCCTGATGGCTGTACCAGGATTCCCCAGCTTGTGTGGTCAGGTGTTGGTGCTTCCCCGCAACAGTGATGCTTGTGTATACACACACACACACACACACACACATATGTATACACACACACACACACACACACACACACTATTGATCATAGTTGCTCTTATTCTGCTATCTTTAAGCCTCTTACTCTGTTATCTCCAGTGTCTTTCTCACTTGCCTATAAATCTATATCTATATATATATCTACATAAAATGAATAAATATTCTAAGGAAATTGCCTTGGGTCTTTCTTGGAGTGCTGAGCATTCCATTTATGTGAATCCTGAACCTCCTTAATTGGACATTATGACGTCATGAACAGGATTCGCAGGTTGGAATGCTATCCTTCAAGAAATACACTGTGGAAAGGTTGAAATTGAGTGGTTATTGTTATTGAATTTGAGATGGGTAATGATTATGGTAGAAAATATAGATTATTGTAATTTGTTATCATTTTAAGAACCAAAGAAAGCAGTTAGAATTTTAGCCCAGTATGTTTTAAAATGACCTGATTATACCGTTTTCCCCCGATAATAAGACCTATCCCAAAAATAAGCCCTCCCCTTACTGTGTAAGATTCCTCTAAAATAAGCCCTCCCCCGAAAATAAGACCTATTGAGATTGCTACTGTAGTGAAGGTGATCCCCTGCCCTACATGCTACATTATGGTACCCTCAATACATCCCCCCCCCCCCCCCCGGGTGAAATGCATGCCGCGCTCTGAGCTGCATCCAATCAGAGCTGCAGCAGTGAGCGCATCATCCTGTTCTTCCCCAGTGATTTGCTTGCTGGTGCCATTGAGAGCAGTGCCGCGGAGGAGAGCTGAGGCAGGGCAACATAAGCCCTCCCCTGAAAATAAGCCCTCTGGTGTTTTTCTTTCAAAAAAAAATAATAAGACAGTGTCTTTGGAATATCTTTGGAAGATATGAATGTGAATGGGTAGTTGGAATAGTAAGGAAAGAAATAAATTTGTGGATATATTTCCTTTCTCAGGACCAAGTGTATTGGAACTTAGAAATATATAGTTTCATGATCAAAAGGTACATATTGTTATTTGGCATTATGAAAGTGATTCACTGTATGTGCTTCCCTCCCCCCCTCCCCCGCCAAAGTTTTATTTACCTTAGTTTACTGTTCAGTAAGGGGATGGTGGTGAAATTCACATCCTAGGGATTTCTATGGGACTGATATAATTGTAAAGGTGCTTGGTACAATGCCTGGTACAAAACAACAATGCTATTTAAGTGTAAACTGTTTAAGCTAAAAATTAATTGTTTCATGTTTGTCAATCTTATGTGGAATTTTCCTTAAGCGTGAATTTTATGCCAATGGTATAAAATTCATATATATATTCATATATATGAATATATATACATACATTCATATATATATTCATACATATACATACACACACACATATATAGTTGCTAAACAAAACTGTGAAGTGTCTTACATGCAAGGAAGTAAATAAAAGGGTATTAAGAAAGCAATGTGAGTCTCCTGGAAGAAAAGCGAGGAAAGGTAGACCCCGAGATTTGGAGAGTGGTATTTATGGGTTCCAAAATAATAAAGTAGTTTCAGAACTTTTATGGGAAAGACTGAGAACAAGATGGGAGACACAAGATGAGAGAGACAAGGAAAATTTTATAATCCAGTATGGGAAAGGAGTCTTATTAGTCCTGGGAAAGAAAGCAGGGAGAGAGAGACAGCTGGTAGAGAAATCTGCCCATTAGTGCATTAGATATTATCTATAGTGAATTGTTTCTAACCAGAATGATTTGATGAAACTGTGAGATATTGTTTTAATGCTACAACCTAAAATTGTTAATTGATTACTGTATGTGGAAAGGAAGAGACTGGATGAAAACTTTATTTTGACTATTTCTGCTCATTCAGAACAGTCCTCCTGCTACTGTATGATGTTGTAAAACTGCCAAAGTCCCTTGAAATGATCAGTATTAGGCAAGGTCATTCAGCTTGGGAAAGCGAGCTTGTTTTAGTTGTGAAGCTCCTAAACAATAAATTTGACTTGCTGAGAAGCAGCAAAGTCTATATACAAAAGATTAAAAAGGATCTCTAACAATTGTGAAAGGAAAGCTGAATAATCTGGATAATGGATTTGAGAGATTTGGTAGGATAAATAAAGGTCTGTTTAGAAATATGGAAGGCAGAAAGATTTGTAACTTGATTTTATAATTAATAGCTAAATCATATTTGAGAAGAAAAGTAAATAAAGATACAAGTGCAATATTGAATCATTATCCCATGGACTGAGATTGGGATTATAAAGTTACTGTAGAAAAGTTATATCTGTGTATATGTGTGGAATGGGGTCCCAGTATATTTCAAAGTGTAATTGGGTATTAATGCAATTGACTGAATTAATTGTTGGGATTAAAATCAGAGATACTTTTAGTTGAGAGAAAAGAAACTTCAGTGTGAATTCAGATTAAGCATAGTCCCAGGAAGATAGGGAAGCTTGGGAATTAGATGCAAATCTAGTAGAACAATCAGTTATAATCCTGATGGAAGGTTTGATTTCCTTATGAATAAGAATTAAAGATGTTCCTCAACCAATGTGAGATTAGAAGTATATTTTGAGTTGATTATTGGAGATTGTTACTTAAGATTTGATGGGACTATTAATTGGCTGTTTCTTTGAGTCTAATTCCAGATATAAATATTAAGAAAAGCCACCCGAGCCACCGATCCATGATGCCAAACCATATGAGGTACAGGTATGGAAGGCTTGTGAAATATGGGTATGGAAGGTCAGGAGAATGACTGTTCCGTATGAGCTGAGGTAGGATTCTCCTGACTCGACCCTCCAAGTGACACCTAGAAGACCTCAGCCTGGCTCAATGTAGATTGCAGCCTGGTATACATTTTGCCTGAAACTGACATTCTGAAGTTGGGGAAATATGGCCCCCTGATTACAGTTTTGTCCCCATTCTTGGTGGCAAGTTTCAATAATCAAAAGTTTTAAAAATACAACAACAAATCTATTAAAAACTTGATTCTGGGACATCTCAAGTTACTATAAGATAAAGCTATTAGGCTTAGGATTTAGTATAGGTATTTCTGTATAAGTCAGGGTCCTATGGTTCTTTGTAATAGTATAAGGACAAACAGATCGAGGGTTTGTGGGAATATTATTCTGGTATTTAGTTAGTAACAAACTTGTCTCAACTTTGTTACAATTAGTCAATGTTAAAAGGAGGATAGTTTTTTGTACTTGGTAAAAATTTTAATTGTTTGAATTGTGAGCTTGATGTAAATCCCTTAGTGAAATCTCATCCTCCTGGTGGAGGAATTAATATTGGATTAATACAAAAATATAAGAAACTGGTTTTAATGTGTGATCATGACAATTGACCAAGACTCCAATTTTAATTTTGTAAGAATGATAAGGGTTCAGGATGGGCAATTTAAATTGATTCCAAGGTTACTTTTGTAGGAAAGTGAATGAAAGAAGGCAGAAGAGAAAGAGCCTGGAATGCTATGCTGAGGATGGATGGATGGAAAACAACCAGAGGATTCCCATCAGATGGTGTAACCCCCTCACAGTTGAATGAAATGAGACTTTTAAGGGACAATTGTTTGTTAATTTTCTTTTGAATCTCTGTATCTGTACTCATAAAGCAGACTGCCCCTCGTATGCAATCTTATTTAAAGGAAAGATGGTAAATAATCCCTTACATATGTGAGACCTGATAATTATTTTTTTTATTGCTTATTGGAGCTCCATGAAAATAACAATAACTAACTGGCTGTGATAGTAATGGAATAGAAAGATCCCCCTGTATTGGCTTGGTTTTCAAACTGATTGTGTTAAAACCCAGAGCTTGTTGATCCCACCTGTGGGATGGACTTGTTGATGTAAAAAGAAAGTCCTAAACTGGGAGGAGCTGGTGACATAGATTTGGAGAGACAAGAGAGAGGCAGAAGAACCTTTTTGGAAGCAGCACCTCGTGGAGGCAGAGAGAGACTGAGAGGATTGTTGAGTGCCGCTTTGAATCGCCGTGGACTTTTGAGACCTGCCCCCTGAGCTGCCAAGGACTGAGGAGACATGGCTATTTTACTGGTACTTTGTCTGTCTGTTTTGATGTTGTTTTGCCAGATTTGTCCACTGGTGAAAGACAGTCCTGTTGTTGAAGAAGTCCTGGAACCTGGCTTTTGGTTAAGAAGCCCTGAGACTGTCCTGCAGACAGAGAGGGAATACTGTCCACTGGTGAAGGACAGTGCTGTTGTTGCAGGGGTCTGGAGACTGTCCTGCAGACAGAGTGAATACTGTCCACTGGTGAAGGACAGTGCTGTTGTTGCAGGGGTCTGGGAACCTTTCTGTTGGTTCAGAAGCCCTGAAGAAGGATTTTCTTGTTGTATGTTTACAGAAATCCTGGGAGAGGGTTTTGCTGATGTTTTCAGGGGTTCTGGGACTGTTCTGCAGACAGGGGATGGATTGATGAGGAGACTGGGGGTGTATCTTGTGGCCTTGCTGAGCCTTGTCTCCCTAGGAACTAAGATTGCTGAGAACTTGCCTCATGTCAAGATGAAGAAAAGACCTCCATTTGGGTATTAAGTGCTGTGCTTAAACTTGATGTAACTCTGGGGTAGATTCAATTGTGATCCAGAGGTGAGGAACTTTTGACCTTTTTGTGCTTTGTGATGGACCAAATGAAGGTACAGCCTAGGGGTGGAGAAGTATTTAGAACAGAGATTTTGTAATTGATTGAATGATTGGAAGGTCCTGGGGTAGTGCTTGGAGATTATTTAATCACACTTAGTAAATGCTGTACTTTGAATGATGTTATGTTTTGATCTTCTCTGTTCTTGGTTTGTCACTGAATAAAATGGAGAGCACCTATGCTGGTATTTTGAACCTTGGGAAGTTGCCTTTCCTTGACATTACATTACACTGGCTCAAAGTTGTGATTGGTGGAATTTGCTGTGTAAGGTAAAAGGCACATGGGACCATAACTAAATTTTGTTTTGAGTTTGAATCTGGGTATAGTTATCTGCATTAAATTGGCATCTGAGGAAAAAAAATGTCACAAGCTGCTCAGAGGGAATGTGATCCTGTACTGTTAATAGATGGAAGTCCACATTTGGTAAAGGCTGAAGAGACAATCTTAACCTCTGTCTGGGATGAGATCCCTCATGTCTCAGTTTACCCACGGGGCTCCTTTGAAAAGAATGTTTCCCAACTATTCCTGAGTCTAGCTATGAGGTGGAATGGATGCTGCATGGTTGGATATCTGTGACTTTACCTGAATTTAAACAGAGCCAAGGATGTTTTATCCTGTCATATTTGGAATGTCATGTGTCCCTGATTTTTTATTTCTATAGAAAGTTTCTATGATCACAGCAAGTAGTCAGTAAAACATATGAGGTTTTTTGTGTTAGCTTATTGGAAAATCTAATATTTTTTTCATCTAGAATTAAAATATGTGCAGAAAGTTATCCAAATGGCTTAAGACTAAATTTTGTGATATCTAGGAATTGTGCAAGTATCTAGGCATTTAAATTGTAATAATACTTTGAGAATTTGTGATACTCAAGGACATTAACTTAATGAATTACAATTTTAATGGTTTATTTTTGCTTAAAGGTAAAAGAAAGATATCATTTAAAATTTTCTAATTAATTTTTCTTACATAAAGGTTTAGTGATTATTCTTCTCAACACTAGGATAAATTCAAACTATTGTTTTTTTAAAGAAAAGAAATACTTTTAAGAAGAGATGTTTTGAAAGTTCTAGTGTGTTATACTTTTGAAGGTTTAGTAAATTTCAAATTAATGCAATAAGTTGTAAAGCAGAAGAGATCTTGCTGTTTCAATCTAAATGTGTAGTTATTCCATTATCTAAGCAAAAGTTAACATTTGTAACTGAATGTATATGTAAAAGATTGTAATGCCAAGCAAAGGCAACTTCCCAAGGTTCAAAATACCAGCATAGGTGCTCTCCATTTTATTCAGTGAAAAATTAAGAACAGAGAAAATCAAAATATAGTATCATTCAAAATACAGCATTCACCAAGTATAATTCAATAATCTCCAAGTACTACTCCACCCCTGGACAATATAATTCATTTAGTCAATCCCAAAGACCCTCTTCTAAGTACTACTCCACCCCTAGGCTGTACATTCATTTAGTCAACCATAAAGCCCCTCTTCTCAAATGGAGATTAGTTTCCAATCATAAGTAAAGTACATTCATTTGTTCAATCACAGAGCACAAAAACGTCAAAAGTTCCCCACCCTTGGATCACAATTGAATCTACCCCAGAGTTACAACAAGCTTAAGCACAGCATTTAATACCCAAAGAGAGGTCTTTTCTTCATCTTAACCTGAGGCAAGTTCTCAGCAATCTTTGTTCCTGGGGAGACAAAGCTTAGCAAGGCCACAAGATACATTTCCAGTGTCTTCATAATTCATTCTCTGTCTGAAGAACAGTCCTAGGACCCCTGAAAAAATTAGCAAAACCCTCTTCCAGGATTTCTGTAACCATTTAACAAGAAAATCCTTCTTTAGCACTTCTGAACCAACAGCAAGGTTCCAGAGCCTCTGCAACAATAGCACTGTCCTTCACCAGTGGACAGAATTCACTCTCTATCTGCAGAACAGTCTCAGGAGCTCTGAACCAACAGCAAGGTTCCAGGACCTCTGCAACAACAGCACTGTCCTTCACCAGTGGACAAATCTGGCAAAACAACATCAAAACAGACAAAGTACCAGCATGACAGCCATGTCTCCTCAGTCCTTGGCAGCTCTGGGTGGCAGCTCTCAAAAGTGTGGGCAATTGAAACTGGCCCTCAGCAATCCTCTCCATCTCTCTCTGCCTCCAAGATGCTGCTTCCAAAAAAGTTCTTCTGCCTCTCTCTTTGCTTGTGTCTCTCTAAATTTATGTCACCAGCTCCTCCCAGTTCAGCCCTTTCTTTTTACATCAACAAGTCCATCCCACAAGTAGGATTCACAAGCTCTGGGTTTTAACACAATCAATCCAAAAACTAAGCCAAATACAGGGGGATCTTTAAATTCCATTACTATTACAAAGATTCAATTTCTGAAGTATGTATTTCTTCCAAAGTGAACATAATCAAAGGATAAACAAGTTTTGTGGAACAAGGATGCATGTCTACTATTCAGTTGTGAGGTTCAAGTCAGTAACTTCTTTAGTTTAAGGCAGTATAGTTATATTAGTAAAAGAATAGTAACTTATGAGGTATCTTGTCTATGGGAAAATGAAAAGGAAAGTGAAATAGTCTGAGTAATGGGTTATACTAGCCCATACTCTTCCTACTTCTGGTTAATTTCCTCCTAGTCCTTTTTGGTCCTTGTTTGTGTAACTTCTTTGCCAGATTTGTTTCTTCTAGGCTTAGCACCCTTCACTTGCAGATGACTTCTCAGGCTTAGTACCAACCACTGTCTGAAACCATGACCCACCACACCTGGACCTGTCATCTACCAAGTTCTGGACACTGGTTACAGACCCAGCCCCTTGAATGGTGGGACCCTATGAAACATAGACAGCTTACGCCCCTCCCCAGCAAGAAGCAGTTCGGGAAGCTGAGACCATGGCGTCTTGTCCCCAAATGATTTTAGGCCCTATCTGTTTAAGGGGGGAATAATGGGGGTGCTGGGGTGCTTGTGCTTGAACAATAGTTTGTAAAATCACCTTAGTTTGCAAAATCACATTTCTCCCTAGCTCAAGAGCAGCATACCCTAACAAAATACTTATCTCTTTCCCTGTTACAGTGGTCAGTTGCACCTATAGAATTTCATTGTTTAACCCAACTGTGAACTGACTGAGGCAGTTGTGTACAGGTAATAATGGCATAGTTTGTGGGATGGCCACTAGGCAGTTGAAGCCCTGTCTATTGAACCATTCCTCCAACCTGTGTGATTTGACTCTGTAATAGCTTTCTAACTTTTCTATGTCATATGAAGTATCTAGCCAACATATTTGTATAAGTTCCCCAAACCAGACTGACTTAGCTTCTGTAGGCGTACTTGCTCCTTATGATGTGATTGTTTGAGGAATATTTGTTTTATCCACTGGCAGGGTGATCCCTGACACAGTGGATGATGTGATTGTTTCCTCAGTACCCAAACTTTTACCTCTTTGTCTTTAAGCCCCCTGACTGGACTCTTAAATCTATCAACACAGCTTCAGCAACTATTAGAGAAAAATAAACAAGTGCTCAATGAACATTGACTACAAACCCACATAGTTGCTAATAAACTATTAGAGGCCTCTCATTTAATCACTTCAGATACTAATCACCACTGGTATGATCTATTATTTAGCATGTTGTTAATTCTTCTATTTTTGTGTAACATCTATATATACACTTTAGGATAAGGAAAATATACCAGTCTATGATGCTACTTGCAGGGATGGCCTATGCTTTGTATAATCTAAAGGCCGAATGTAGGGGCATGGCAAGCCCCTCTATGAGGAATAAGATTATACAAATCAAGGCCCCAACTCAATATGACCTTTCTATTACCCTGAGCTGTTTGGGACAGGGATCCTGAGAACTTGAGGGCTGCTCCTCTCCTGGGACCCTGGCCAGGTCTTTGGGAAGAGATATGATAACTGCCCAACTCCTGGAACTGGCCATTCCAAGGAAACATTGCTCTTGGGGGGGGGGCTTGGAGGGATTGGCTTTTGTCCCAGGCCTCACACCAGATACAATGCTTGCTAAAAAACACCTGGCAGTATGCCTTCTTTGTTCTCAGCACTACTTAAACTGTAAGATTCAGATCTCAAATTGGAATCTCAGACATGGAGGAGACATCCTGCCTGGGACCTTCCCATGCAGGACCCTGATGGCTGTACCGGGATTCCCCAGCTTGTGTGGTCAGGTGTTGGTGCTTCCCCACAATGGTGATGCTTGTAAATATATATATATATATATACACACACACACATATATATATCCACTATTAATCATAGTTGCTCTTATTTTGCTATCTGTAAGCGTTTCTTTCTCACTTGCCTATGTATACATATATTCTGAATAAATATTCTAAAGAAACTGCCTTGGGTCTTTCTTGGAGTGCTGAACATTCCATTTACACGAATCCTGAACCTCCTTAATTGGAGAGAGAGAGAGAGAGTGTGTGTGTGTGTGTGTACACATTATATATATATATATATATATATATATAATATGCTGTGCCCCATGGTTAGCGGTGCATCATTTTTGCCTGCTTCTTAGGATCTTTACCTTTCTTTGAGGATCAACTCAGGCCACACCATCTATGGAAAACCATTTTTGGGTATTGTCAGTGCTCTCTCCCTTTTCAAATTACTTTACACTTACTTAACCTGTTTATACCTTGAATGACACTAGACCATAAACTTCTTGAGAGCAAGGACAAGTTTGTTTCTGCATCATGTAGGAATTGTATATAGAAGGTACTTTGTAAATATTTGTTGAAGATTGCTATTAATTGGTGCGTTTGTCAAGTTGCCTGGGTATAGTACTTGTTTACTCTAGAATATGAAGGAATATGGGAGTGGGCTATGAGAATCACTCATGTCAGGTCTACAGTCCTTGGTGGAGTTGACTAGGCCATGGGTGGACCTTTGGTGTGACATGTCATATTTCAGTATTCGGACATAAGGTTGGGAAGTGGGGGTAGCTATTTCAGGGAAATAAAATTTCCTTCATTTTATCCTTTATTCTGATGCCTATAAATTAGATATCCATATTTCCCTGCGTATCAGCACATATCTCCTTGAGAACTTCAATGACTCTGGAAGAGAGAGTGAGGATGAGACTTTGTGCAGCTTTACCTCACTTAAATCCAATTCACATGCAAATCATAACACTACCTTATGACATTCTCTTAAAAATGAAGTATGAGCAACAATCAAATAACAAGACCCTCCTCTTTCCCTTCTTAATGGGCATTGCAACCCTATGAAACATTGTGATGTCCATCACTGCTCCTTACAATGGAGAAATGCTTTGGTCATATAAAATCCAAAATATGACATGAATGTACTATTATCTAACTATCTGTATTACTCTCTGCCTATAGTCTCTCATTCTTCTAATTCATCTTTCATACCATTAACCTTCCTAAAACATTAACTTTCATCGTATCAGTCTCCTGTTTAAAAGTCCTCAGTGGTATGCCAGAGCCACTAAGCTCCTTAGCTTGTCATTCAAGGCTGTTACCTCTTTTCCAGTCAAACCGGTCCACTAAGTGTTTTTCAAACATGACTTGTGCTTCCTAGCCCTCATGTCTGCTCACTGTGTTCTTTCTTAGAACTTCTTTTTTCACCTAACACAATTCCATCAAGTCCTTTTCTTCCACAAAGAATTCTTCATTTATTGCAGTCCATGGTGATCTATCTTATCAATGTTCTAATTCAGAGGATTGTCTATCTTCTTAATTTGACATTTAATGACAAGTATATCAGCATCCTGAATTATGATATCACTTTTGGTAGAGGGGAAAGAGTCCTGCATTTGGAATTAGAAGAACTTCATTCAAATCCTGGCTCTGCTACTTATTGTCTTTGTGATTATTGAAAGGTCACTTAACCTCTTTTGGTCTCAGTTTTCTCATCTGTAAAACTAGAGAATGTAAATGTAAAATGAATGACTTCTGAAATCACTTCCAGTTTCTTATGGTCTTCTAATCTCTCTTTTAATCTTTATTTTAATTTTAACTCTTCTGCTGTGATATGGGCAGATCTCAAAGACTTCAGTTGCAGAGCAAGTGCTAATCTGCCCCAGTATGGAAAGATTCTTACTTCTTGTACTTCAGTCATTTTAGTCATGTCTGACTCTTCCTGACCCCGTTTGGGATTTTCTTGGCAAGTATAGTGGAGTGGTTTGCCATTTCCTTCTCTAGCTCATTTTACAGATGAGGAAACTGAGGCAAACAGGGTTTAGTGACTTGCCCAAAGTCACACAGCTGGTAAGTGTTTGAGGCCTGCTTTAAACTCAGGAAGATGGGTCTTTCTGACTCCACTCTATCCACTGAGCCACCTAACTGCCCAAGTTTCTCCCTAGGGCCGACCTATATAAATGAAATTGAGGGGCTCATCTTTCCCTTATGAGATAAAACTCATGAAATCCACTTTTCTATCAGCTATGAAATCAATCAGATTTATTTGAATTCCCAGTGGTCTTTTAACAGTTATTTGATTAACCACTTTATCAGTTTCAAATTTTCATACACAACAAATGGTTATATGCAAATGATCTGGGGAACCACAATGCCCTGCAGCCTCAGTATTTTCTCTTTTCTCACAGAAGTTCCCTTCATCCTGTCACTTGAGGTGAAGTTCTCTAACATATCCTCTTAGCCATCTAGGTCTTTCCTCATATTTTAGCAGGAAAATTTTTTTCACACATTTTTTTTCACATGATTTTTAATGTACAAAATTTCCTTTTATGCCCATTTCAGCAATCAGACTTTTCACATATGGAAAGGTAAGTACCTTATATCCTTCCCTAGGTGATTCTATCATTTTTCTTTACACAAGATTTCATTTTCTACCCCTTGTAGCAACCAAACTACTCATATTTGAAAGGATCACAACTTACACTAAGAATCATAGCATCTTTTACAGTAAGAGGTCATTTGTCCTGGAGGGAAACTCTTAGCAACAGTAGAGTGAGCTGGGCAGCAGACCCTGCCAGTGCAAAGAAGAGAGCAGATGCATTTTTGTAAGCATATTTTGCAAGGGTAGAGCTGTGATTGGGTATATAGGTGGTGGAGAGGATAAAGTCTGGAGTCAGGAACACTCATCTTCCTATGTTCCTGACTCCAGACTTTATCATGTCAGATATGACCTCAGACACTAGCTTTGTGACCCTGGGCAAGTCACTTAGTCTTATTTGCCTCAGTTTCCTCATCTATAAAATGAGCTGGAGAAGGAAGTGGCAAACCACTCCAGTATCCTGGCCAAGAAAACCCCAAATATGATCATGAAGAGTAGGACATGACTGAACAACAACAAGGTCTAAGAGCTGTAATGAATAAGTATATATAAGAGGACCAAGAGCAGTTTTCTTAAACATGCCTGCTAATTCTATGTATGAAGACCCTGCTAATTCTATGTTACCTGAGAGGAGGATCTGTCCTTTATGCATTCTCTTACTTATTACCTATGTGTCTATATCCATGTTGGCCAGGTGCCTGAGGACCTGAGTATATTAAACACCAATAGAGAGAGAATTGGTCAGTAATGATATAAATGGCCTCAGGTATGGCTCTGGCTGTCTGCCTGATGCTACCTTTCAAAACCAATTGTAGCTCCTTCAGGGAGTGCCTATGGCAGAGGTAGAGGCTCTGCCAGAACACTTTCTACAATATCCTCACATAACTGACTGTCTGAATACTTATAATAATGGAGAACTCACCAGTTTGCAAAACAAGCCTCATCTTCCACTCCCATCCCCCAACCACCCCCTTTGATGACAAATGGAATTCTGTTGCTTCTGCTGCTGCTGCTACTATACTTAGGGAAACACTGTGTGTGGAGGGAGTGGGGAAGGGAAGAGAATCTCGACTTTTTGAAAATCTGTGAATTCAGAAGTAGAGGCAAAAAACAAGCTGTGAAAAGCATGAACAGCTTAAAGAGCTGATTGACAGGCATGGTGGCAGCTTTGACTCAAAAGATCTTTCCCACACTGTTTAATTTTTGTTTTACTTGTTTTTTGATATGCTACCTAAGACTTCATCAATGAGATATTCATTTGGATAAACAAGCATCCCCCTTTAAAAATAGAAACACCTCCTGAAAATTATGGGCCCAAAAGTCATTTACACATTAGTGTGAATTAGGCCATTATGGTTTTATTTTTTTGCCTTTTAGAGGGCAATTGGGGTTAAGTAACTTGCCCAAGGTTACACGGCTGTTTGTGTGTGTGTGTGTGTGTGTGTGTGTGTGTGTGTGTGTGTGTGTGTGTGTTAAGTGTCTGAGGCCTGAACCTAACTGGGGCCTTCCTGACTCCAGGGCTGCCAATATGCTTATCTTAATAAAAGAGCTATATTAAGAAATGAGTTTCAGGGGGGCAGAGCCAAGAAGGCAGAGTAGAAACAGGACCCTCCCGCTGCTCCAGCTTCCACCTTCCCCAATCCATGTAAACTTTGGAGCTGCAGAAACCACAAAATGACACAGAGAAGCTCACCTCCTGCTGAGGACAGTCTGGCAGGCTGGCATCAAGTGGCCAGTGCAGCGCTTTGGGAGCTGAGACTAGCCCCACACCAAGGCTTTAGCCTCAGGGTGGGCCTGACCAGCTGCTGGCTAGAGGGACCCCAGATCAGCAGCAGCTGTGGCCGTTTCCAGAATTATCAACACACAGATGTGAAGGACAAAGTGAGAGGTCAGTGCAGTCTGGACTTTGGGACCCAGTAAGTGGGAGTGAGTGGCTTTTGCCCCGGGAGTGAGAAGTCGCTGAGACTCCGGCACAGCCAGCCAGCGCCATGTTCTTGCTTCAGCTCCTGGCCTGCAGAGTGTAGGGGGACCAAGCACCAATCTGAGGGGTAATTGCTCTTGCTTCAACCAGCTTGGATCTGGATTGCAGTCTAGGGTGGAGGTCCTGGGGTGTGTGTCCAGCTTGCCAGAGTGTGTGGAGACCTCAGAGAGGGCACTCATCTAATACCTCTGGAAGCTGAGAAATCCCCAGCATTTGGGACGAAAGCTCCCCTGTCTGGTGGCAGAGTCCTACTGTGGCAAAAAGCCCAGGGGTCAAGTGACTGAAGGGTGACATAACCAGGCAAAAGAAACAAAGCAGACAGAAGATTCCAACATTAGACTCCTATTTTGGGGACAAAAAGGAGCAAAGCATGGAACAGGAGGAAAACAGTGAAGTCAGAACTTCTGCACCAAAAGCTTCAAAGGAAAATACAAACTGGTTATAGGCCATAGAGGACCTCAAGAAGCAGATAAGAGAAGTGGAGGAAAAATTGGGAAGAGAAATGAGAACAATGAAAGAAAATTATGAAATGAGAGTCAACAGCCTGACTGAGGAAAATAACACTTTAAAAAAACAGACTGAATCAAATGGCAAAAGAGGCTCAAAAAGGCAATGTGGAGAAGAATGCCTTAAAAAGCTTAATTTGCCAGATGGAAAAAGAATCTCAAAAGCTCACTGAGGAGAATCATTGCTTCAGAATTAGACTGGAGCAAATGGAAGCTAATGACTTGATGAGAAATCAAGATGCTTTTAAACAGATCCAAACAAAGAAAGAAGAGAAGGCAATGTGAAATCTCTCATGGGAAAAAGCACTGACTTGGAAAATAGATCCAGGAGAGATAATTTAAAAATTATTGGACTACCTGAAAGCCATGATCAAAGTTAGAACCTAGAAATCATCCTCCAGGAAATTCTCAAAGAAAACTGCCCTGATGTCTTAGAACCAGAGGGCAAAATAGAAGTTGAAAGAATCCACCGATCACCTCCTGAAAAAGATCCCAGAAAGAAAACTCCTAGGAATATTATAGCCAGATTCTGGAATTCCCAAATTAAGGAGAGAATATTACAAGCAGTCAGGAAGAAACAATTTGAATATTGTGGAAACACAATCAGGATAACCCAGGATCTGGCAGCTTCTACACTGAGGGATTGAAGGGCTTGGAATATGATATTCCAGAGGTCAAAGGAACTGGGATTAAAACCAAGAGTCACCTACCCAGCAAAACTGAGTATCATGTTTCAGGGGAAAATATGGTCATTCAGTGGAATAGAGGAATTTCAAGCATTCTTGCTGAAAAAACCAGAGTTGAATAGAAAATTTGACATTCAGATACAAGAAGCAAGAGAAGCATGAGAAGGTAAACAGGGAAAAGAAATCATAAGGAACTTATCAAAGTTGAACTATTAATATTCCTACACGGAAAAACAATAATTGTAACTTATGAAACTTTTCTCAGTTAGTGAAGGGAATAGAAAAAAAAATATATATATATATGTCTATATATAAGGGTATATGGGCCTATGAATACATATGTGAATGTGTGTATATATACTTACAGGTATACATAGATAGAGGGCACAGGAAGGGATGATACTTAAAAGGTGAAATTAAGAGGTGAGAGAGGAAGATAATGAGAGGAGATGGGGAGAGACAAAATGGGGTAAACTATCTCATACAGAAGAGGCATGGGAAAATGGTTACAACGGAGGGGAAGAATAGGAAGGCAAAAGGGAATGGGTCAACCTTATTCCCATTGAATTTGGCTTGGGGAGGGAATGAAATAAAACACTAAATAGGGTATCTCACCCTACAGGAGAGTAGGGGGGAAGGGGATGAAAGGGGGGATGATGGAAGGGAGGGCAGGCTGCAGGGGAGGGAAGTTGGAAGCACCCACTTTTGAAAAGGGATGGGATCAAAGTAGAGAATAGAACAAGAGGGAGGTGGGATAGGAGGGAGGGAAATATAGACAGTCTTTTACAATATATCTATCATGTTATTGTTTTGCATTAGCCACACATGTACATCCTATACTGAACTGCTTGTCTTCCCAGTAAGGGTGGGTGACAAGGGAGGAAGGGAATGAATCTGGAATAGAAGTTTTAAAATCAAATATTCAAATATATATATATTTATATATACTCTATTATTAATACTATTTTAAATGTAATTGGGAAATAAGATATACAGGCACTGGGGCATAGAGATCCACTGGAAAAGTCGAAAGGGGTATGGGAGAAAATATGGGAGAGAGCAGATTGGAGGAGGGGATATCCTATGGGACTGCTATTTTGGGGCAGTGGGTAGGGGAAACATGGGGAGAAAATTTGTAACTCAAAATCTGGCGGAAATGAATGATGTAAATCAGAAGTTAATAAAGAATTTGAAAAAAAAGAAAAGAAATGAGTTTCAAGGAGGCCAGGTAGCACAGTAAGAGCACCAGCCCCAGAGTCCGGATGACCTGGAGTCGAATCCGGGCTCAGATACTTAGCACCACACCCAGAAACAGCTGGCCGTGTAACCTTTAGCAAGTTACTTAACCTCAATTGCTTAAAAGAAAAAAAAAGAAATGAGTTTGGATTCAGGGAAGGAAAGAGGGGTCATTTTGGAAGATGGGTTTTTTTTGTTGGGGGGGGGTGTTGAGGTAGACAAGGCTGAACAGGTTAACACAATGAAAAATTTGGGACTAAATGAGGAGGCTTGATACTAAGGACAAGGACCCTTGGGAGAAATGAATGCAGCAAGAGAGGTGGGAGGGTCTTACAATTGAACTATACCATTTAAAAATGTTGTTCCCACAAGTACCACATAGCTTATTCAGGGTAGAATTTTAAGCTGTTAGAGTTGGAAGGCAGCTTAGAGAATGTTTGATCATAGATAACTAAAGCCAGGAAAGGAAAATAAATGACAACTATAGCTCATCTAAATTTTAGATTAAATAGACTTTTATGAACAGATCTGGCAGGTGAGACACCACTACTAATATCCAGCCTGCGGGAAAGCCTGTTCCAAGCTCTATCGTCCATGTATATAAAACTGGGAACTCTTTGTATGTGTGTGTGTGTGTGTGTGTGTGTGTGTGTGTGTGTGTGTGTGTGTGCGTGTGTATTTCTGTGTATATGCATAGAACTTGAAGTTTGGACTGATCTAGCAGCAGTGATATGCAGTAGTGAATTTAAGATGAGAGTAATGGTTTTTTCTCTCCCATATTAATAGACAATTATTAAAATTGAAGTGAATTGTCAGCTTTTTTCTGCCTGTTTTATTTCTTTGTTTAATCTCTCAAGGACAGAACTGATGGAAGATAGTATTAACATTTTACTCATTCTGGGTATTGCTACTCCACACAACTAGCTCAGACTTGGGTGGGATATACAGATTCTTTGTCTAAATTGTCTAAGATTGGAGGTCGTCTGAATACTGGAATAGTCTTTCTGGCCAAGAGTGACATGATGTCACTCTCAGTCCTTAATTGGAGTGAACTCACTTCTCTTTTTAAAGTCTACTTCTCAGAATTGATTATCACCCTTAGAAAAACTCCTCTTCCAAAGGGCATATGAGCTGTGAGCCATAATTGTCTTTGGCATTTGAGAGTGCCACAGATCTCTTTTTATTAATATGCTGGGATTATTAATAAAATGACTAATTATCCAGAAATGTCTCTCGAACTATTTAAATGGCACAAAGAAGTGTTCCCAGGTCTGGCTGTCTTGTTTTTCTTTTAGTTAAATTTTAATTATTTTTTTTTTGTTATCAAGCATTTTTTTGCCTCTCACCTGGTTTACTTTCAACCTAAAAATTCCAGTCTCTATCCAAAGTATTTTCGACATTCTTTGTATGCACATAAATTTTACTCACATTTATATTATTTTGAAACAAGATACCTATATGCTTTTAACATTATGCATCTTAGAATAGGGTGCCAAGTTTCACTGGGTTTCTGGATTGTACCCCAAACTTGTTCTTTTGCAAAGAACATGCCAGAAAGCCTTTTCCTTTCTTTTGAGCCAAAAATCATTATTTGAATAGTCTTAAAAATTAAAATGAAAATGAAACAAAGTGTACTATTCATATGTTGTGGCAGTAAAGCAGTAAAACATAATTGTGCTTCCAACCCAAGTCTGAAGGCAATTGGAGCTGCTTTTGCCAATTGGACATAATTATTGCTTAGTTCCTGTTATTGTGGAGGAAGTGTTGCTGGTGATCTTTCTCTGTCTGCCAGGGATTCACAGTGAATCACGATCACGACATATGTGCAGGAGTCAATGCTTTGTCATTTATTAATAACAGGGAATCCTACAGACCAAAGAAGTTTCTATGTCACGTCAGGGATGATCTGAGGACAGTATCTTACACATAGTAGACACTATGTCCTAAATGTACAAATGAATTAATAGAGGCTAGAGATAGGATTTAGAGCTATAAGGGGCCTTATAATTCATCAAGTCCAACCTCCTAGTTAGATATGAGACTTATGGAAGGTGATAGGATCATAGATTTTGAGCTGGAAGAGACATAGAGATTAGCTAGGCTAAACTTTTCATTTTATGGCAGAGGAAATTGAAGCCTAGAGAGGTTGGGTAATCCATCCAAAGTCACACAGATATTAAGTACCAGAATCAGGATTTGAACTGAGATTCTCTGTCTCCAGATCTAGTATTTCCCCCATTGTAATGATGGGGTTCAGGCTCTGGGAAACCCCTTGAATCTTCCCACTTGATGAGGAGTTTGCCTGCAGCCATAAGTCTTTCTCTCTAGGCCCAAATCTCTTGTTTCTCTTAACTTAGCCTAGTCCTCCATTGTCCAGCTACTTCCCACCCTTGATCTTACCAAAATATCTATATGCAAATCTGTTACCTTTAAACTAGCCTAGTCCTCCATAGTTGGTCATCTCCAGGTAGCCTTCAGCTATTTCCCACCCTTAATCCCATTTCTGGAGTCTGATCTCAATTCCTTAAGATCCTCCTTAGACTTTTCCTCAAGACCCTCCCCAAATCCCTCCTCTAGAGCACCCTTAGATCCCTCCCACAGTCTCTCTGTATATAAGATCCATCTTGCCTCCATGAAGGTGCTGAGATTAATCTAGCACAGACTCACTCTGTGTCAGATTATTCTGACCTGCTTGTCAGTACAAGTGTCACAGATACTTAGGCTCCTTAACAGTCTACCCATTCTGGCAAATGTTTAATAAACTTTGCTTTATTTTGGCTGAGAGAAGACTTGAGTTGAATTCATTAGGCAGAACATTACATGTTAGTATTTTGGGGTCTTGTGTACCCCTAAACCCTAAACCTCAGCAGTACCATGGAGCTATTTAGTAGAAGATCTTCAAAGCAAGTTTCTAGATCACTTCCTTTCCACTTACCCATTCTATTATGTGCAGGGATCTTGGAGGTTCTCTGGAAGTAGTTGAAAACTGATGTGGGATCAGGTGTTGATGGACATATAGTTTCTGGTACAGCTTTGAACCATACATAACCATTTATTGACCCTAGGGGACTCATTGGTAACAAGTGAAGTTGAGGAAAGTATATAACCCACTTGGGGGTGTTACTGAGTAGAATGGGTTATCTGAGAAGACGACTTGGTGAAGTTGTAGGGCTGAGATGCTGGCTAAGAGAATTTTATTTGAGATAAATTGATAAAGTTGGTTTGGGCAGGAGAAGGGAAAGATAGGGACATTCTTATTTCTTTTTATTTTGAAAATATAAAATATTTATGTCTCAATGTAGCAAAGTAGTAGCATAGGACTGACAATTTTAAACTTGCTGTCAATATTATCCCCTTCATAAAATGAGTATATGAGGATTACATTGAGATAATTTCTTACTAATATATGTGCAGATAAAATCTTCCTCACGATCAAGTACTTAATGAAAGAGGATCTTGATCAGACTCTGTTGGGTTGGAGTATACTTCGGATATGATTTATCACTTTGGACAGCTAAACTTTTTAAATTTGGGAGGCAAGAAGCATAAGCATGTAATCAACAATATATATATATATAATATTTATGTGAATAGGTTATTAAATTAATAATATTTATCAGAATGGTAGAGGTAGACCTTGTGCTATGATTTTAAACATATGGAGTTAGGATTTGATAAATACACCAATGACTGATTTTATCCTTTCCATAATACAAACTGAGGAAGACTAAGTAGACAGAGTAGGCAATTACTTTCATAGTGTGACTTAAAGAGTTATGAGAAGATATTTCCCACCTAAAAATATGTTTTGAACATATCTGCCATACTACCAGAAATTCTAACATAAGAGACTCATTCCTTATATAGTTAAAACATTAGGGACTATCTCTTAAAAACACAAATATTCCTAGGAAAGGGATCTCAACTAACACCTTGATGTGAATTAGTTTATCAAAAACTTTCTTAGTTGACAACTAAAAACATTATTCAGTTGGCTGAGAAAATGTCACTATAGGAAACATTGGTTTTAGGTATAAGCACAGAAGGAAATTGTACAGATATTGTAATTTTAGGGATAGTGGGAAGATATAGATAGAAAAGATTTTAAAATTTTTAAAAAAATTATTTATAGGGGCAGCTAGGTGGTGCAGTGAATAGAGCACCGGCCCTGGCATCAAGAGGACCTAGGTTCAGATCTGGCCTCAGACACTTAATGCAAAAAATAGCTGTGTGACCTTCATCAAGTCACTTAACCCCAATTGCCCTCCAAAAAGCAAAAAAAAAATTATTTATTCTAAGTTTTCAACACTGACTTCCATAAGATTTGGAGTCCTAAATTTTCTCCTCCCTCCTCTTCCCCCTCCCCAAGACAGTGTGACATCTGATATAGATTATACATATACATTTATATTAAACATATTTTTACATTAGTCATATTGTAAAGAATTAGAACCAATGGGAGAAACCACAAGAAAGAAGAAATAGAGAGAGAGAGACAGAGATAGATAGAGATATAGATAGAGAGAGGCAGAGAGAGACAGAGAAAGACAGAGAAAAGGGCTGGAACCAAGATGCGGAGTAAAAGCAGGAACTTGGATGAGCTCATCCCCAAGCTAGCTCCAATACCTGTTAAAAATGACTCCAAAACTTTTAGTGCTACAGAATCCATAAAATGACAGAGTGAAACAAATCTCTCACTGAAGACAGTCTGGAAGGCCAACAGGAAGGGTCTATCACATCGGGCTGGGAGCAGAGAACAGTCCCACAAGGGCTGAGAGGCACAAATCAGGCCAGAGTAGAGCTCAAAGAACTGAATCACTGGCAGCTGTGGTGGTTTTCAGACTTCCCAACCCACAAATGCTAAAGACAAAGTAAAAGGCCAGTGGGGAAACTCTGTTGGACCTGGGTGAGAGAAGAGCACTGTCTGGCTCATGCCCCCAGGGAAGTGGAGGTGGTGGTTGTGGTGGCGGCAGCAGCAACAGCAGGAGAAGCAAGCTTCTGGAGCTCCAGGTCCACTGATAGTGGGGGGACCAAGAGGCTGATCAGAGGGCAATTGCAGTAATTGTTGGTGCTGAGGCAGGATTATCTTGCTTGGATCTGGGTTGCAGTCTTGGGTGGCAGTCCTGGGGTGAGGAGGAGCACTGGCATGGCAGAGTTTGAGCCAGCTGTAGAGAGGGAGTCCTCCTCACAGTTCTGAGGCAGGTGCCTAGAAGTAGCTCTGACAATAGCTGTGCAAAACACCAGAAATTTGGAACAGAGCATTCTCCACTCTGGAAGCAGAGTTCTACTGTGGTGCTTAGTGCTGAGGACAACATCATGATTTACTGTGACCTAGGGGTGGGAGAACTTTGTACTTTGTACCCCTTAAGGATGATTGGAAGCTAGTCTCCAATCAAGAACAAAGAAGACTTTCTGACTGACAAGATTAAGACAATGTGACCTAGGGGTGGGAGACCTTTTTACTTTGTATCATGAATGATATATTTTGTTTAAAACTATGTGATTCTGGGGCATAGAGATCCACTGTGCCCTACTGGAAAGTCTAAGGGGAGGTGGGGGAAGATATGGGAGAGAGGACATTCAATGGGATTGCTGTTTTGGGGTGCTGGGTAGGAAAAAATGGGGAGAAAATTTGTAACTCAAAATCTTGTGGAAATGAATGATGTAAACTAAAAAATAAAAAGAGAGGAAAATAAAAAAAGAAAAAATAACTGTGATAAGTTGTTTTGTTATGTTATATCATTGTGAATGCTGTACTTTGGTTTCTATGAATGTTTTGCTTTGGTTTACTGCTGAATAAATAGGGAGTTCACTGTGTTATGTGATCAGAACCTTAGAGCTATTCACAGTAGCAGCGCTCTGGAGAGCTTCTCATGCTTGGCTTTACAGAGGATGAGTTGAATATGAAAGAATGATATCTCAAAAATAAAATTAAGAGGTGATAGAGGAATATATTGGGAGGAGAAAGGGAGATATAGAATAAGTTATCTCACATAAAAGAT
Organism: Petaurus breviceps papuanus; assembly: GCF_028583685.1. NCBI lineage: Eukaryota > Metazoa > Chordata > Mammalia > Diprotodontia > Petauridae > Petaurus > Petaurus breviceps. Next base: position 17,402,125 of record NW_027185735.1, on the reverse strand, counting down.
GTGAGAGAAAGCTGTTAAAATGGAGGTGAAAGGGAATGTCAACCTTACTGTCTTTGGATTTGGCTTAAGGAGGGAATAACATATATACTTATAAAGCCAATCATGAGCAGCTCTTCTGCTGATTGCTGCTGTGAATTACTTTAAGATTCTGATTGCATAGTATAGTGAACTCTCTATTTATTCAGCAATAAATTAAAGCAAAACATCCACAACAATATAAGGTAACAATTTATTACTAAGGTGGCCACATAGTCTTAAACAAAACATATCACAAAATGTGATATATAATAGTAAGTCATACTAGTCAATAATAGTAAGTCACAATCTCACTAATCAGTATTGAGTACTCAAGTGAACTCTCCTTTCTTCCTTAAGTAGAGGCTGACTTCTAATCATCCTTAAGCTAATCACCCTTAAATCAATCATTCTTAAGGAGTAGTGGAAAGAACAAATGCCATCCAACCCTAGGTCACAAATTACAATCTCATCAATCAGCACTGAGTACTCAAGTAAAGCTCCTTTCATCTTAACTTGAGGTTGACTTCCAAACTCCATGGCTCCTCTTCCATGCTCCTAGCTCCTGTCTCGATCCACCCAGCTCTTGCCTGGATTCACAGGTAGGCAGCCCTCTGATCGCAGCTCATGGTGACGCGTCCACTCCATGCCCTGTGCAGTTTCTGTTTCTTGGAAGACAAAGCTTAACAGAGCCACAACAACATTGACACACTTTAAGCTTAGCAGAGTTACAACAATATTCGCACACATTGCCAGCACTATCATCTCAATTCACTTTCTGTCTGACAAAGTAACACAAACCAACAGACAAAGCTTTTGTCTGAAAAATCAAACACAAATCAGCAGTAAAGTCCCAGTACTTTTGTAAACAGTAGTAAAGGTCCTGAAAAAGGACTTCTGTAAACAGCAGTAAAGTCTTCTTTCAGGACTTCTGTCCAAAAATAAGAGAATAGGCTTTTGTCTGACATATGAACAGAGTGCTGCAGAGTGCCGAAATCACAAACATTCTCATTCTCAGTTCTGCTTGGTCCCAGTTTGTGCTTGAGCTTTTATCTGCTCTTCTCCTTCCTGTTCTACTCTTTCTGCAAGTTCCTCCCACCAAAGGCTCCAAGGTTAGACCTATTAAGGGCAGGGAAGGTCTCCAAACTCCCTTAGGCCTATCAAGGGCAACACAATGTATACCATTTCTAAAACAGACTTGATATAATCACAGGCGGGTCTCAAAGGCACTTGAATAGCTGAAACTAGGAGTTTAAGTACTACTTTGCTTGCCATTACAATAACTGAAACAAGGAGCAAAGAACCACTTTGCTTGCCATAAAAACACTCAATTGGGTATCTTACTCTATAGGAAAGTAGAGAGGAAGGGGATAAGAGAGGGAGATGATAGAAGGGAGGACAGATTAGGGGAAGGGGTAGTCAGAAACAAACACTTTTGAAAAGGGACAGGGTCAAAAGAGAAAATAGAATAAATGGGGGGCAGGATAGGATGGAGGGAAATAGTAGTCTTTCACAATATGACTATTATGGAAATGTTTTGCATAACTGCACATGTACAACCTATATTGAATTGCTTTTCTTTTTAGTGGGAGTGGGTGAGGAGGGAAGAAGGGAAAGAATATGGAACTCAAAGTTTTAAAAACAAATGTAAAAAAAATGTTTTACATGCAACTGGGAAATAATATATATAGGCAATGAGGCATAGAAATCCATATTGCCCTACAAGAAAGTAAGGGGGAAGGGAGTAAGGGGTTGATGGGGGGATATAATAGAGGGAAACATGGGGGAAGGGGTAATCAGTATGCTTTCCCTCTTGGGGTGGAAGGTAAGGGAGAGATGGGGAGAAAATTTAGAACTCAAAATCTTGAGGAAATGTTAAAAACTAAAAATAAATAAATAAATTCCAGAGAGAGACAGAGAGAGAGACAGACAGACAGACAGGCAGACAGAGAGAGAGAGAGAGACAGACAGAGAGAGAGAGAGAGAGAGAGACAGCGAGAGAGAGAGAGAGAGAGAGAGAGAGAGAGAGAGAGAGAGAGAGAGAGAGAGAGAGAGAGAGAGAGAGAGAGAGAGAGAGAGAGAGAGAGAGAGAGAGA
>NW_027185735.1:17258623-17399914 GCF_028583685.1 Petaurus breviceps papuanus | reverse complement strand
AGAGAGACAGAGAGAGAGAGAGAGAGAGAGAGAGAGAGACAGAGAGAGAGACAGAGAGAGAGAGAGACAGAGAGAGAGAGACAGAGACAGAGAGAGACAGAGACAGAGACAGAGAGACAGAGAGACAAAGAGAGATAGAGAGAGAAACAGAGAGACAGAGACAGAGAGACAGAGAGAGTGCAAATAGTATGCTTCAATCTGCATTCAGACTCCATAGTTCTTTCTCTGGATGTAGATAACATTTTACATCTTAAGTCATTTGGAATTGTTTTAGATCATTGTATTGCTGAGAAGAGCTAAGTCTATCATGGTTGATCATCACACAATGTGGCTGTTACTGTGTACAATGTTCTCCTAATTCTGCTCACTTTACTCAGTATCAGTTCATATAAGTCTCTTCAGGCTTTCCTGAAGTTGGCCTGCTCATAATTTCTTATGAAACAATAATATTCTATCACATTTATATACCACAACTTGTTCAGCCATTCTCCAATGGATGGGTATCCCCACAATTTCCAATTCTTGGCCACCACAACAAGAGCTGCTATAAATATTTTTATGTATGTGGGTCCTTTTCTTGTTTTTAAGATCTCTTTGGGATACAGACCTAAAAATGATATCACTGGGTCAAAGGGTATGCACAGTTTTATAGTCCTTTAGGCATAGCTCCAAATTGCTCTCCAGAATGGTTGGATCAATTGGTTGATGGTTGGATCAATTCCACCAACAATTCATTAGTGTTCCAATTTTCCACATCTTCCCCAACATTTATCATTTTCCTGTTTTGTCTTGTTAGGCAATATGATAGGTGTGATATGGTACCCCAGAGTTGTTTTGATTTGCATTTCTCTAATCAATAGTGATTTAGAGAATTTTTATATGACTATAGATAACTTTAATTTCTTCCTCTAAAAACTACCTGTTTGTATCCTTTGATCATTTATCAATTGGGGAATAACTTGTATTTTTATAAATTTGACTCAGTTCTCTGTATATTTTAGAAATGAGACCTTTATCAGACACTGGTTATAAAAATTATTTCCCAGCTTTCTACTTCTCTCCTCATCTTGACTGAATTGGCTTTGCTTGTGCAAATACTTTTTAATTTAATGCAATCAAAATTATACATTTTGCATTTTATAATCTTCTCTATCTTTTGTTTGCTCATAAATTCTTTCATTTTCCATAAATCCGACAGTTAAACTATTCCTTGCTCTCCTATTTGGCTTAGAGTATTGGCCATTATATCGAAACCATGTACACATTTTGACTTTACCTTGGTATATGGTGTAAGATGTTGGTTTATGCCCAGTTTCTGCCATACTATTTAGAAAAAGATTTTATTATGGTGCTCAGCCTGACTCAGACTGGTCCTCTGGTAGTTTATGTCCAATATTACAATGAAATGAAACCTTCTTAGGTCACTCAAGAGTTAATGAGGCTAGGGTTGCTAAACAGCTAGGTGGCACAGTGGACAGAGTCAGAAAAATGTGAGTTCAAAATCTTCCTCAACCACTTATTATTAGCTATGCAATGATGGACAAGTCACTTGACTTATATCTGTCTCAGTTCTTGCATCTGTAAAACAAATCTGCCTCCTAGAGTTGTTGTGAGGATCAAGTGAGATGTTATTTTGGAAAGTACTTTGCAAACATTAAAAGAGCTATATAACATAGAAAGAATGCTCAAAAGAGTGTAGCACTCAGGACCTCCTTGTTTTCCATATGGAAACATGTCTGGTTCATAGGTCAGTATGTGGTGACTAACCTCATCTGTCAAGCATCTGCCAGGTCTGTAGGGCCTGACTCCATATCAGTGGGACGTTTTATGTCCTTAAATGATCAGAAAGTCATATCAAAAAGGCCTGATGCTACTAGAAGTTCAACCACATATAAGTCTTTGCAAATCTGTTTCCTTTTCATGAGAATGACATGATGAACCACCTCTAGTAACAATATCTCATGAGGAAGACTACCTGAGTACGGCTATCACTGCAGTTTAAAGGAATACTGACATGATCTCCTGTCTCTCACTTATTCCTTTTTTCCTCTCCCTAGTCTGAAATAGTATCCTAATCCCAATGGCTTGTAGTAAGTTGACAGAATCATAGATCTCTAGCCAGAAGGAATTGTAGATGTCATTTGAATCAACATCTTCATTTTACAAATAGGGAAACTGAGGCCAAGAGAGGCTAAATGACTTATCTGACATATAGGCACAAAGTGAAAGGATTTGAACTTTTGTTCTATGATTACAAGTTTAGTATTTTTCTAACATATCACATGCATTTCCTAATTAATAGAAGTAGTTTTAAATAAAATAAAAATTAAATTTTTAATTAAAAAATTTTGTTTTGTGTTGAGTTGGGATTGAGATACCAGTGAAGTTAGATCTGTCCAGAGCCACATTCTGGTTCTCAGGCTTCTTTCTTTGACTGGGAGAAAGCAGGAATACTCTTCCTTTCTCTGATTCCAGTAGAAGTGGCCTCATTTTGGTCCCCTTGTCTTGAACTTGAACAGGCAGCCAGAACCCTGGACTAAGATTCAGGAAGACCTGCATTCAAATCTGGCCTCAGACACTTACTAGCTGTGTAATCCTGGTTCTAAATTCTATTTGCTTCATTTTCCTTATCTGTAAAATGGGATAATTATAACACCAACCTCCCAGAGTCATTGTACGCTTAAAATGAGATATTTGTAAAGTGCTTAGTACAGTGAATGGCACATAACAAACACTTAATAAATTTAAAAAAATCTAATAGTTTTTTCTTTCCTATTTTATCTCACCATCTGGAGTAAGAGCTGCAGATGAAAATACCTACTCCTGGGTGTTGAGTCCTGAAATCACAGAACATGGGCAGGTTGACACTACTCTTGTCTTTTACTCCTTTTCTTGTCTGGCTCTGTGGGGAAGGAATTGACTTTGTAGATATGCCAAGAGCAAAATGCCACATGCACAGAAGGGTGGCACCAAGCATGGAAATCTCTGCCAGAATTAAAAGAAAACAATCTCTGTTAACCTGTGGTGCAAGTTGAGTAAGAAATAGAAAACTTTAAATGGATTTTGCTCCTAGTTAATCTCTCTTCCTGCTCTGAACACATAGTAATTAGTCTTTGCAGTAACTCACTTTATTGCTAATGGGCATTGTACACAGACAAGTTGGGTATCTGCTGGGATAAAAAGTAGCAAATTCAAGGGTAAAAGACCACCTGTAGAAAAAAGAATAAAGAATTCTATCACAGATGACTTGGGGAGGGATACTTAGGAGGGGGGCATAGTTTCCTTCTTGGAAATAATTTTTATTTTAAGGAGTTTTACATTTTATTTTTGTTGTGTGCTGTTTTTGTTTTGTGGGAGGGGAAATCAATGAAATTAGATCAATTTTCATCTTCATCTCTTTTTTCTTGACTCATAAACCACATGGTAATACTTAGTGTGGGCCCAAAATACTTTAAGGGAAGGTCTGACTCTCAAACTAAATATTTCCCATGGAAATTATAATAGTGAGGCTACAAATTGCTTATTTGTATTACTTCTGTTCAGCACCTTTATCTTTTCTTTTTTTACAATTATTTTTCTTTATTCTGAATTTATAAGTGCTACATTAGACGAGGATTTCCCTATGCAAAGCAGATCAGGAAAAGAAGATTATGCATGAAGCCATGAATCTGCACCATGGACAACATACTTAACCTTCCAAATATAGAACAAACTCAATAGGTAATTATTAGAACTCTGTAGCTTTTCCAACATCTTAACCTTTTCAAAGGGTTTTATAGTCTAAGTTGCTCAGAACTCCAGGTCCTTCTGGACATCAGGCTCCAGGGAGGAATGCTGGGATTCTCATTCCCATTTATTAAAAACTGAAATGAATAAATTAGGTGGCTTCTTCCTGATATGGAAGTAGCATACATTTCCTGCACCAAGAAGGGTTTTATATCAAAAAATAATATTAGGATAGTATTTTAGTCTGAAGTTTTTGGTCCCACCTGAATGAGAAACCTCATCAACCTTTAACTAATAGTTCTGGGAGGGAAAAAGAAAGGTTCTGTGTGGAAATGTATTTTGTTTTGTCATTATTATGGAAGGTCTACCCAATTTCAAAAGGATAGAGGGCTAAAATTGATTAAAGCATCTATCAGAAAAGAGGACAAAGTATTTGATTAATTCAATTAATAAAAGTATCTTTTGAATTCACCTGAACCAGACAAAAGAAAAATCCTTGGAAAGAGTGGTTAGAAAGGGATTGAATGTTTTTAGGATAATGATTTTCTAGGGTTCATCAAAAGTTAATTGACTATTGTTATGTTTGATGAGTCAAAATTGTTAACTGAACTGCTTCTTCTCATTATAGAATTTTGTCTCTTGTTTGATGAAACTTGTTATTGGAAATGTCTTGTGTCAGAAAGATTTACAAAGACATGAGGAAACTCTGGCCCTTTTGGATTTCTCTTTCTTTAACTAGAGATGCTTAGATTTTAAATAATTTAATTAATAAATTTGCTTCAAAGATTTGTGCACCAAAGGCAGAATCCTGATTTGTTTTCTTCCACATTAATATTTCTTGGTGCTGTATTTGTTTTAGCATTGGGGTGGGGAGAGAGATAAGTAAGAGGAGAGAAGGAAGAAGTAAAGGAGAAGAATGTTCAGCTTCATTTTTCCCCCACCCTCCCAAAATCAACACAATTGTTGGCTATACTATAAAAAGTATAATATCCAGAATAGTATCACAATTATAGAATAATAGAGTTTATAATAAAGAATAAAAAAGAATATCATACTGGTAAGATCATAGTTAGAATATTATATGTAGAAAACATATCCAGGCCCTGTTCTCAAAAGATTTAGGTATCCAAACCTTATTCATCAGAGAAGATTATCTGGACTAAATTTCCCAGAATACTGTGTATGATACCTCAGTATAGTGGTGAATGGGTAATGTGATTCTGTTGTGTACAAAATTAAGAGACTAAGAGGCTCTAAAGGCAGTCTATTACTGTCTGGCTAAGAATTAAGTTTGGGTACAAGCAAAGTAGATATGAGTGGTGCAGATCTGGTCCTGGCATCGTGAAACTCTAGTTCCCAAGAATTCAATACTTTTTTAGGACCACAGATTTAGAGATGCAAGGATCCACAGAGGCCATTGTCAATTTCCTCATTTCCTAGATGAGTAAAATGGAACCCACAGACGTTTTGATTTGCCCAAGGTGGTGGAAACAATATTTGGATCTAGTTCCCCTTGATTTCAAATTCAATGCTCTTTCTACCATGCTCCCCTCTCTTTATAGGATACCCTCCCACCTCTCTCAATGACTTTAGTGCATAACTTGGAGTCTTCTGTAGTTTTATACATTTTTATTATTATATGTGCAACAATATATTTTGCTTGTCAGAATTTTGCAAATGCAAATGTTATCTTCTACACTACTGTATTAAGTAGACTGCATTTGGTCCTGACCAAATAGATGGCCTTTGGACACATGCTTTGGAAAACTGTGTTTTTCTCTTTTGGGGATGTAGAAGGATTTAATAGGGAGTTGACTTGAAGACTTTGTAGGCATGAGAGGTAGCATTCATCTTGGCATAGATTGCTTTGATATGCTATGTCATATGATATAGCCTGCATAGATATATATCATTTGGGCCTTTGGGCTATGTATTTAAATAGATGCTGGCTCAGAAAATATCAGGAATCTTAAAAGGAGATAGAGGTCCCAGAATCATGTCAAGAAATATGAGCTGTATATGTGTGTATGTGCATGTGTGTGTGCATGTGCATCTGTGTGTATGCATGTGTGTGTGGAGAGAGAGAGAGAAAGAGAGAGAGAGAGAGAGAGAGAGAGAGAGAGAGAGAGAGAGAGAGAGAGAGAGAGAGAGAGAGAGAGAGAGAGAGAGATGTCTATTTGTGCTTTTTTTTCTGGGAACTAAACTCTTAGAGGACACTGATAAACTAGAAAGCACCCAGAAGAGAAAACTTTGAAGGAACTAAGGAAGTCTAAGTTAAGAAGAGAGGATTGGGGTAGAAGTGTCAAGCTGCTATTTTTAAATATTTGGAAACCTGTCATGTACAATGATAATAAGAGTAATAACAACAATAATGAAATAATAATAGTAATAATAATAATGGCTTACATAATTACATTACATAATACATTATGAATCCTTTGATTACTCACTTGAGAGAATAACCCAAAGTCATTCTCCTGACATGTACCAGATACTTGGCATGTATCTCATAAGTTTTAATTGTTCTTTGATTTTTGCTTCTGCTACTAAAAACACCTGAGTTCTCCCTCCCTTTACCCAATAATAATCCCACAGATAAAATAGTCATTTGGGTCCAGTCAGTCCCATAGCATCTGTTACTGAAGATAAAACTCTACATACTGTCCTTGTTGGGGTATATCAGATGCTCAGGGAGGACAAATACCTTGGGTGTGAGGGCTTGCAGAACCCTTTTCAGGATTGCTCATATATCTTTAGTGTTTTTCAGGCACTCAACTCTCACCTGTGGCTCAAAGAAGCTATAGCATGCACAGTAGACCGTAAATCATCTCAGCAGAAAGGATAAACTGGATTGAAGGTAACTGAAGATGGGACTCAAGTCCTTTAGTGAGTTGGAGGGGTGTCTACCACAAGAATGTGAAGGCTTCCTCCAATGGCAGATGAGAATAATTTGTTCCAAAAGCCAGGAAGGCAGCTGAAGGAGGGATTGTGGAGTGCTTAGAACTTGGTCAAGCCTTGAAGATGCTAACGTCATCTGCTGCATCCTGGGTCATCACCAGTCATCTTGACTTTTGTCTTACCACTGGACTTCAATGATTTTGAAAGATAGAGGAAGGCTGATGACTTTATGCAACTCTACCTCACTTAAAACCAATTCATGCACAAGTCAAGACATCACCTTGTGATATCATCAGTCCTTTTCCAAAACAAAAGCACAAAAAACAACAACAGCTACAATTTGTGGGTCAGAATTATAATGTTTGGACATTATTTGAAAGGCTATATCATGACTTAATTGAAAAACACATAGTAAATGTAGAGAAAGAGAAAATAGAAAAGAAAAAGAGGGTGAAGTGAATCTTCCAAATAATAACTCTTTGTTTAGCCAGCGTTTAGTAATAAGGGGTGATTCTCTGATTTCATACTTTTACTCCTCTCCCCAATTAATGTGATTAAAGATCCCAAGGCATAGATCTGAAATTAAGGGTGGAAAATAATATTTTTCTTCTTCTGAGGTCTCATGTAAAGTAAAATATCCTTTAATAAATTCCTTTTGGACATATCAGTCTTGAATTTGGGCTTCCTTTTCCTCTTCCTAGTGTGGATTCTTGGGTTACTATACAATCACTCATTTGGAGAGGCATTTTTCATCAAATGAGGGCAATGAAATAGGAGGAACATGCTTCACTTTTAAACTCAAACTCAAGGAGTCTTCATTGCTGAATTGTTCATTCCTATGACTGAAGAGAGCAACCCTAATTTCCCAACTTTGTCTCTCCAATCCATCTTCTTTCTGAATAATCTCAATATTCATGTTGGTTATCCATTTGACACATTTAGCCTTTCAGTTCAAGAGCCTCCTCAATTCTCATGAACTTCATCTCTATTCTACTTCAGACACCCAAAAGAGTAATCTTACCATAGATATTACCAAAACCTCAAACTGTTTCTACCTCTGAGATATTAACCTCTGAAATTCCCTTCTAAAATCACAATCTCCTGTTCTTCCATGTTCCTACCATCTTATTCCTCCTGAAGTTGTTTTTCTCCTTTATTGTGACCTCCATGCCCTCTATCCCTTCCTGTTATCCCAAATAATTTAATTTAACAATTCAATAAACTTTTAATCATGTCTAATACATGCAAAGCAAGTCATTTTTGTTCTTGGTTATTCCCTTCACTATTTAGAACCTTTATTTGGTTACTTTAGTATGAAATTATGTATCATTCCCATAACTCTTCTCTTTGTGCCTTTTCTTAATTCTTACCCTTCTAAAACCCAAAGTCTGAGTTTATCTGAGGATAGCTAGAGAAAGTTATGGAACTGTGCTGGCTAGGATCCTGCTACCTAATTTCAACTGGGTGTTCAATATTACACGACAATATTTTGGTTTATTTCTGGATTACTTTGTCTCTTCCTTGACTAAGAATAATTAAGTCATCCAATATGAGTTTATCTTCCCTTCTCTGTACCTCAAAAATTTGCTAGGTTTCTAACTGTTCTGTACTCTTTCCTTACAATATCAGCATTTGAGATGCCCTTTTACATTGTCAAGACTAATCCCTTAACTTGTTCTATTGATTCCAAAGCCTACCATCTGCTCTTGAATCTTTCTCTTAATAGTCATGCTTTCTGCAGTTTCATCTTCTCTACTTACAAACAACCTTTGATTACTACCATCTTGTAAGTTATCATCCTATAGTTTTCCTTCACTTCATTGCTAAACTTATATATGTCATCTATATTCACTACCTCTTCTTTACCACCAATTTATTCTTCAACATCTCGAAGTATGTCTTTCATCTCCTTACTACTGAAACTATTGCCTTCAAGATCACTAATGTCCACCTAATTGCCAAATCAATGGTCTTTTTTCAAAGTATGGTCTGATAGAACTTAAAGAAATGTGCCAAAGTTTCCAAGAGTATGCTGAAAGAAGAAAAGATGGGGAAGGGTAGAAGAACTAACAGGGCTATAGAAACATTGTGCATGTGAACTGCAATCCCTTTTCTGAGTTGAAATAGGTGTAACCAATAACCCTTTTCTTGTATCTGTGAGACAATGGAACAGCTGGGTGTTGTTCCCATCCTGCTGAGTCAGATTGATTAAAATGGCAAAAGGAGTGGATAATGGTCATACAAACATCTGAAAATGCAGAGAAATAATCATTCTCTATCAGTAGCTCTGCTTGCTTTAACTCTAAGGAATAACACTTCCACCCTATTCTCCCCCACCCCTCAAATCCCAGGATAAACTGATTATTTGAAATCTTATCACCAGAATGATTGATTAAAGTTTTTTATTTTGAATGAACACCTTCTCAACTTCACCTCTGTTGACATTCTTCCTGATTAGAAGTTTGGAGGATGCAGCACTAAATTCCTCCCCACATTTTCTTTTTCAGAGGACTCACAACCTTCCTTATAATTCCACTTTGCATTGGTAGCTCTGCTTGACTTCTACTCCACAGAACATGCCCCCAGCCAGTGCCCCACCTTTTTAACTTTCCTTGTGTCCTTGAGGTCAGGGACTATATCTTTTTCTTATTTTTATTCCCAGAAGTTTAGCACAGTTCCTGGCACATAGAAGGTACTTAATAACTATTTATTGAGCTGATTTAAATCAATAGGCATTTATTAAATAGCTATTTTGTGGCAGGTACTATGTAAAGTGCAGGAGATATGAAGAGGAAAAAGACAGTTCCTGAAGTCAAGGAGCTTACAATCTAATGAATTTATTGGTCATTGATATTATTCCACAATCCTTATAGGCAGCTAGGTGGTGTAGTTGATAGAATGCAAGACCTGGAATCTGGAAGTTCTGAATTCAATTTGACGTTGGACATTTACTAGCTGTGTGACCCTGTCTTCAATCTCTCCTCACTCTAATTCACTCTCCCCACATCTGCCAAGATAATTTTCTAAATATACAGGCCTATATATTATACTCCTTTCTTTAAAAGCCTTCAGTGGTTTCTTACTGCTTTTAAAATAAAATATACACACCAATAAAGTCCAGCAGCAAGAGATAGAAAGAGAAATTCCATTTAAAATAACTGTAGACAATATAAAATACTTGGGAGTCTATTTGCCAAGACAAACCCAAGAACATGACTATGAACACAACTATAAAACACTTTTCACACAAATAGCATCAGATCTAAACAATTGAAAAAATATTAATTGCTCATGGGTAGGCTGAGCAAATATAATAAAAATGACAATTCTACCTAAATTAAATCTATTTATTCAGGATCCTACCAGTCAAACTATCAAAAAAAATTATTTCATAGAGCTAGAAAAAATAATAAAATTTATCTGGAAGAGCAAAAGCCCAAGGATATCAAAGGAATAAATGAAAAAAAATGTCAAAGAAAGTATTCTAACCATACCAGATCTTAAAATATATTATGAAGTGGTAATTATCAAAATAATCTGGCTAAGAAACAGAGTGGAATAGATTAGTTATAAATTACATAGTAAATGACCAGAGTAATCTAGTATATGATAAACCTAAATATCCAAGCTTTTGGAACAAAAAAATCATTTGACAAAAACTACTGGGAAATCTAGAAAACAGTATGTGCTAGGTATAGACCAACATCTCACACCATATACCAAGATAAGGTCAAAATGGGTACATGATATACATCTAAAGGGTGATATCATAGGTAGTTTAAGAGAGCATGGAATAATTTGCCTGTCAGATTTACGGATAAGGGAAGAATTTAGAACCAAAGAAAATAATAGAGAGCATTACAAAATGTAAAATAGATAATTTTGATTATATAAAATTAAAGTTTTTGCACAACCAAAACCAATGCAACAACAATTACAAGGAAAGCAGAAAACTGGGAAAAAATGTTATGACAAGTCTCTCTAACAAAGGCTTCATTTCTCAAATATATAGAGAACTGAGTCAAACTGATAAAGATACAAATCATTCTTCAAGCAGAGGCTGGCTGATCACTTGTTGGTTTTATCATTGTGGGAATTATTTTTCCATCATGGGTTAGACTAGATGAAGATGGAGAGACTTTCAGAGCTGGGAGGGCCCTTGGAACATAAGATGTCATTTACAGAGAGATCTCAAAGGAAAGAATGTTAGTGCTGGGGAACATAGAATTAGGACATAGAATCAAATGGACAGAACTTTAGAAGCTGACCAATTCAGCACTCATTTTACAGATGAGGAAACTGAGACCCAGAGGGGCAGGGTCACATACAGGGAATCATTGTGAAAGCCAAGAGTAGGAGCCAGGTCTTGTGACCCCAAGGTCAGGCTGGTAGGCACAGCCATAAAGGGCACTAACCCAGTGTTTCCCCAAGCTGTGGGCTATGGATTGCTAGGAGTGGGGGTTCAGAAGGTGGACATATCACGTGGGATCCCTGATTCTATATGCATACCAAGCACTGTCATTTTGACCTTTATTCTGTTCCAACAAAATATGCAGCATTACTCAGTATAACAAATAAGCAAACATTTCTTCTGTAGATGGAATAAAATAATGCCTTGCATATATAGATGACTATTTTTCAAATGTATGTAGATATTTCTGTGATTAGCAAAATGCAAATTCATTTAAAAGCCCCTCCCCCCCAAAGATACAAATCATTCCAAATTGATAAATGGTCAAAGGATGTGAACAGGTAGTTTCCAGACAAAGAAATCAAAGCTTATCTATAGTCCTATGAAAAAAATGCTCTAAATCACTATTGATCAGAGAAATGCAAATTAAAATAACTCTGAGGTATCACCTCATCCCTATCAGAGTGACTATAACCAAGAAAAAAGGCAAAATGTTGCATGTTGTGGTAAAAGGATGTGGTAAAACTGGGACACTAATGCAGTGTTGGTGGAGCTGCGAACTGATTTGACTATTCTGGAGAGCAATTTGGAACTATGGCCAAAGGGCTATAAAACTGTACATACTCTTTGATCCAGCAATACTGATGGGGTTTAGATTCTGGGAGCCCCCTTGAATCTTCCCACTTGATGAGGCATTTGTCTGAGGCCATAAGCCTTTCATTATCCCTAGGCCCAAATCTCTGTTACTCTTAACCTAGCCTAGCCTTCCATTGTCCAGCTACTTCCCACCCTTGATCATATTGAAATATCTATACCCAAACCTGTTACCCTTAAACTACCCTAGCCCTCCATTGTCTGTCATCTCCAGGCAGCCTTTAGCTACTTCCCACCCTTAATCCCATTCCTGGAGTCTTGACCTCAGTTCCTCAAGATCCTCCTTAGACTCTTCCTCAAGACTCTCCCCAAACCCCTCCTCTAGAGCACCCCTAGATCCCTCCCACAATCTTTCTGTATGTAAGCTCCATCTTGCCTCCATGAATGTGTTGAGATTTAATCTACAGAAAACAGCCTGTGTCAGTTTTTTCCAGTCCAGTTGTTCAATACAAGTGGCAGAAATACTTAAACTTCTTCAGGGTCTACCCACTATGGCAAATCTTTAATAAACTTTGTTTTACTTTGATTGAGAGAAAACTTGAGTTGAACTCATTCGGCAGGACCCAACGTGTTGGTGTTTTGGGGTCTCGTGCACCCCTAAACCCCAAAGCTCAACAATACCACTGCTAGGTCTATATCCCAAAGACATTAAAATAAAAGGAAAAATACAAATATATATATAGCAGCTCTTTTAGTGGTAACTAAGAACTAGAAATGAAAGGGATACCCATCAATTGGGGACTGGCTAAACAAGCTGTAATATATAATTTTAATGGAATATTATTGTGTTATAAAAAATGACAAGCAGGATGATTTCAGAAAAACCTGGAAATATTTACATGAACTGATGCATAGTGAAGTGAACAGAACCAAGAGAATGCTGTATATAGTAACAGAAATATTGCTCAATGAAGAATTGTGAATGACAGCTATTCTCAGCAATACAATGATCCAAGACAATCCCAAAGGACTAATGATGAAGCATACTATAAACCTACATAGAAAGAACTGATATATATCTATATCTATATCTATATCTATATCTATATCTATATATATATATATATATATTTTTTTTTTTTTTAAAGCAGTCGGGGTTAAGTAACTTGCTCAAGGTTACACGGCCAGTTATTTCTGGGTGTGGTGCTGAGTATCTGAGCCCAGATTTGATCACCAGGTCATCCCGACACTGGAGCTGGAGTAAGCTGCTCTTATTCGCTGAGCCACCTGGCCGCCCCTAAGCAATTGGGGTTAAGTAACTTGCTCAAGGTTACATGGCCAGGTGTTTCTGGGTGGGTGCTAAGTGTCGGAGCCCAGGATTCGATCCCCAGGTCATCCTGACACTGGAGCTAGTGCTCTTACTCACTGTGCTACCTGGCTGCCCTGAAAGAACTGATATTGATTGAATACAGACTGAAGCATGCTATTTTTAACTTTCTTTCATTTTTTTCTTTTATTCTAGTCATCTTGTATAAAATGACTAATATGGAAATGTTTTACATGATTGAACATGTATAACCTGCATCTGATTGCTTACCATCTCAGGGAGGGAGAGGGGAGGGAGGAATAGAATTTGGAACTCAAAACTTAAGAATGTTAAAAAAATGAAAAATAATAAAATAAACTATACAAAGCCGCTAGTCTGGTATTTAAGAACCTTCACAATATTATTTCTATCTGGGCATCAGAGTGGGCAGCTAAGTGGCACAGTGGATAGAGTTTCATGTCTGGAGTCAAGAAAACTTATCTTCCTGAGTTCAAATCTGACCTCAAATACTTATTACCTTTGTGACCCTGGGCAAGTCACTTAGCCTTGCTTGCCCCAGTTTTCTCATCTATAAAATGAACTGGAAAAGGAAATGGCAAACTACTCCAGTATTTTTGCCAAGAAAACCTTAAATGGGGTCTTGAAGAGTTGCACACAACTGAAAAATAACTGAACAACAACAAAAGGTAGTGCAGTGGTTATAGCACTAAGCTATAGGAAGACGGGTTCAAATAGAGCCTCAGATACATAATAGCTGTGTGACTCTGGAAAAGTCACAATCTCAGTTTCCTCAACTGTAAAATACTTCCCAAGAATGTTGGGTGGATCACATGAGATAATATTTGTAGGGTGTCTGGCACATAGTAGTGTATAATAATTCCTTCCTTCCTTCTTTCTTCATAACATTTTCCACTAAACTGTAGCCTCCTTAAGATCAGGGCCTATCTTTTTGTATCCCTGATCTTTTGCACTCTCACATATAGTAGGCACATAATAAATGCTTATTAACTTAACTAGACTGGACCCTGCCCCAATTATATGCATTTGTACAGTGTGTTCCCTGTATCTTGAACACATGATTGAACTATTTTTCTTCCTTTAAGGCTGAGGTACCTTCTCAATTAAGCCTCCTTTTATCCCCTCAGCTGAGAGTAATTCCTACCTGCTCCAATTTTCCTAGAGCACTTTGTTTGGGGCCCTCTCTTTCATCCTTCTGTCACTCCATCTTGTATCATACTTATTCATATAGGTCATGTCCCCCTTTTAGATTGCATGCTCCTTAAGAGTGAGCCATGTCGTTTTTCATCTCTTGTCCCATTACCTAGCATAATGCATTGTGTGTAGTAAGTGTTTAATCACGTTTTTAGTTCAAGTTTTTGAACCTTTCTAGTTCCTTCCCACTCTAGATTCTGTAATTCTATGCATTTCACTGATCAAAACTGTATGCCTTGTCTTTTAAGTTGTTAAAAAAAACCCACAACAATGCTGTTCTTTGAAAAGCACCACTCAGAAAGAAGAGACGGAGGATAAAATGCTACCCAGATGAAGGGGAATTTTCAGGTCTTAGACATTTATGTTTCTTCACATGAGCCCCTTTGATGTATTAAGAAAGCACTATTACATTTCATTTTCCTTTGGTAATAAGGTGAAAGCTTCCCACTTTACTCAGGATACAGAGCAAATGCTTACTATATAGGTTCAATGGAAATTCTCTTTCTTGGATTTTAATCGGTTTCTGATGCAACACAGAGTTATAACAGCAGCTAACAATTAAACAGTTTGGAGCTTTATTAGGGAGATGTCTAAATCCTGTTCCCAGTGGACAGACAAGTGTTGACATCACAGTTGACACTAGTTGGTTCTTTGGCTGGCAGCCTCTTGCAGAAGTTGGGGCTTATGGTGGTTGGGGGATGGGTTTTATTGGAATGACTGTGAAGACCCTGAAAAACCTTATGAGGACCCTGCAAGGCAAGGATTTGTCACTGGTAAAGGAAGAAGGAAGAGGGCCTTATTCACCCTTTAGGTATCATAGATACTCTAATCTTTTTCTGGTCCATACAACGCTTTTGATTCACTTCAAGAATACACACAGAAACACACACACAGTTATTTTTTTCCCTCACCTTCAGTCCTATGCTTTTTTGAAACCCAGATTATAGATCTATCTATGGGATGAAAAAAATTCTTTGTTGAAATACCTAGGAGTGGGAGAGATTCTTACATTTGAGAAATGGAAGTAGTGAGAACCTTCACCCTAATGTAATTTTCTGGGTGAGTGTATCTGGCTTAGATGTTCATCATTTTGTTCTCCTAAAAGATGTGTTTAGCTATGCAGCTCAGATTTTGAGCCTGGAATCAGGAAGACCTGAGTTCGAATTACAGCTTCATTTACTTGCTAGTGGTAAAAATGCGGGCAAGTCACTTAATCTCTGTTTGCCTCATTTTTCTCATTTGTAAAGTGGGGGATAATAATAGCTACCTTGCAAGATCATAGTGAGGAAAGATAACATTTGTAAAGCTCATAGCACAGTGCCTGGCACATAGTAAGCTTAATATAAATGTTAGGTATTTTTAATATGTGTTGTATATTATACTGTCCTATGCAACCAGTCTCTCTCCTTCCCAGGTTTATTCAATTTCTTGGCAAAGATCCTGGAATGATTTGTCATTTTCTTCTGCAGCTCATTTTACAGATAAGGAAACTGAGGCAAATGGGACTAAGTGACTTGTCCAGACTCACATAGCTCTTAGTGTCTGAAGTCAGATTTTAACTCAGGGATATGAATCTTTTTGACTCTAGGCCCAGTGCACTACCTAGCTGCCCAATTCTAGTTTATATGCTTACTTGTGCACCTCATTCATTTTCCACTAGGCTACAAGCTCCTTTAGAATAGGGACTTTGCTTTTTATCCTTGTATCCCTAGCCTCCAGTATAGCACCTTGCTCATAAATATTCATGGAACTGAATTGGTTTGGTGATCATAATGAAAAAGGAAGGAAGAAATGTGATAAATATTCTAATGTTGTGGTTGACTTGGTTATAGTCAGAGGTATGCTGGTAAATGTTTAACGACCAGGTTTCTGGGGGGAAAAGTACTCATGACATACTTTTATGTTTAATCTGCCTTATGAACATTTTTTTTAAGCAATTGGAGTTAAGTAACTTGCTCAAGGTTACACGGCCAGTTATTTCTGGGTGTGGTGCTAAGTATCTGAGCCCGGATTTGATTCCAGGTCATCCCGACTCTGGGGCCGGTGCTCTTACTCACTGTGCCACCTGGCTGCCCCTAAGCAATTGGGGTTAAGTAACTTGCTCAATGTTACATGGACAGGTGTTTCTGGGTGGGTGCTAAGTGTCTGAGCCTGGATTCGATCCCAGGTCATCCCGACTCTGGGGCTGGTGCTCTTATTCACTGTGCTACCTGGCTGCCCCTGAACATTTTCTTAAGCCTTGATTTGTATGCTTGGCTTATTTTTAATGCATAAATTCTCACACTGAATATTTAACTATTGACCTCTCTCCAGCTAGTCTAAATTGGCTCTAGCACACCAGTGTTTATAAAATATATATGAGAGGCAGTGTAGTACAGTGGAAAGCAGCTTTGAAGTCAAAGTCCTTGGGTTCAAATTTGGGCTGTGCTATCATAAAGGTGTGACCTTGGAAAGATTATTTAATCATTTTGGGTCTCAATTTCCTCTTCTGTAAAATGGTGTTGAACTAAGGCCATTGCCTCTAAGTTCCTTCCAGCTTGATATCTGTAATCTTAAGATTTAAGCACCTAATGATACCTTTAGAGTCAGAGGAGGGAGATGCAATGTAGCAGGTGTTTCAGATGAAGTGAGACCTATGTGGCAGAGTGGACCATTTTTTGGTTCATTGATTTTCCCCTGTTGATTTAATTGTGCTTTCCTATTAGTCAGAGGACCCTTCCTTCCCTTTAGATTCATTTTTCTTCTCTGTTGGTCTCTTTGCTACTTGTCTTTGTTAGTGTGCTGCACCAATCACAATTTCTGGCTAATGAAAAAATGTGACACTTCCACCTTTGGTAGAGTTTTACTGTTTTTAGAAGAGAAATTGGAGAGGGAAAACTGTCAAGAAATTGGAGATTCAAAGGAATATAGGCTGAGATCAATGTTTCCAGAATCCCCATAGAGAAAATACAACAGGAACATGCTAGAAGGATCATGGAGAGACCATTGGATTTTATGTCAGAAAACCCAGGTTTGGATCCCAGCTCTGATACTTACTATCTACTGTATTCAATCTTGGGCTAATCATTTAATCTCTTTGGGCCTCAGTTTCCTCAGCTATAAGATGGGGTATAGGGTTTGGACTAAAGGTAAGTCCACTTTCACTACTAAATTCCACTTATTGGTCTAAAGTAGAAGTCACATATAAAGTGATCTAATTTCTGTATTAGAAGCTGATGAGGAGGCATTTTAGTCCTCTTTTCCTCTCCCTGACTCTCTATCTCAGTAGTTACACTGAAACCATGATCTATCCATTTTTTCTTCTCCTTTTTTTACTTTTTAATAATGAGTTTTTTTTTTGTTTAAAGACTGGGCTGCACATGGGCTTACTCACTGTAACTGGAACAGAAGCACTGACCTGTTTTGTTTCTGTCCTGGGCAGTTAATCTCTCCTTGAGCAAGCCCTACTCCTGTGGCTCTCCGTATGCCCAATTGGCTTATCTCAGTGCAGCTCAAAACTCCTAAGCTCAGGAGATTCACTAGCCTTAGCCCTCTAGTTTCTGAGATTATAGGCATATACCTCCATCCCCAGTGATCTATCTACATTTTATGACTATAGCAGTGAATCATAGGTTTTCCAATATCAATAAGTACCGTGTTTCCCCGATAATAAGACCTATCCCGAAAGTAAGCCCTCCCCTTACTGTGTAAGATTCCTCTAAAATAAGCCCTCCCCCCAAAATAAGCCCTATTGAGATTGCTACTGTAGTGAAGGTGATCCCCTGCGCTACACGCTACATTATGGTACCTTCTGTATGCACCGCCCCCCTGTTGCAGCAAGCACCCCAAGCGTCCTCAGGGTTTGCAGCTACCACAGGTTCTTGGATCTGCTTTGTTAAAGGAAAGCAACTCAAAATGGGTTAACAAGCTTACTTTAATCAGTCAGACATATATCGTTTACCTTGTTCAGGAGAAAAGGTCAGCACCCTGAACCTCAAAGTATACAGGCAGAATTATCAAAACAGAAACATCAAGTAGACAGATTTCCAAACTGTCCAACCATTACATCCATACCCAGTCAACATCTGGGTTTCCACATTCTGGGTTTTTCAAAGCCGGGGGACTCTCAACAACGGCTTCCCAGAATTCAGATCAAATCACAGAACACTTCTCAAAGTGAGTCCCAAAACAAAGCTACACATCAGGGCTTATATAGCCTTCTCCTGGCTCAGAGAATGTAACAACCTTATTGACCCACTGGCCAATCAAAAAGTATCTACTGAAAAACAAGCCTCCCTCCCCAGGCTTCTGGTGCACTTTAGCCTAGGGGCAGGGAAGATCTTTAAAATTTACATTCGCATTACACCCCCCTTTCCTCCCCCCCCTGTGAAACGCACGCAGCGCTCCGAGCTGCATCCAATCAGAGCTGCAGCAGTGAGTGCGTCATCCTGTTCTTCCCCAGTGATTTGCTTATTGAATAAAGATACATTTTTTTGTTCACATTTACCTGTTTATTAAAATTGCTGTCAATGTTCACTAAAATAAGCCCTCCCCTGAAAATAAGCCCTCTGGTGTTTTTCTGTCCAAAAAAATTAATAAGACAGTGTCTTATTATTGGGGAAACACGGTAGGAACTCTGGTGCTTGGGGAGCACATAAGTTTGGTGAGAGTGAAGGACTTGGCTGCAGTCAACATCTGAAGTGTATGAAAACCTCAGGATCTCACTATTGGTGCATGTTGACCTTTACTTAATTTATCCCATGTGTGACTTTTGAGAGAAAGGACTGGGTCAGGTAGAGTTATGGCAGGAGAGAAGAAGCCTCAGTTTGCTCTGTGACTAGCCAGTAGCCCCTGATTCCTCATTCCTGAGAAAGCCAAGCAGGGTGAGATAGCAAGATAGAAACACAGGCAGAGGAATAAGATGTGAGATCTGGAATATGGCTAGAACTATGCAAGAGACCATGCCTCAGTGCCAGTAGGAGGACTGAGAGGCATAGGGACAACAGGCTAGGGGTCGAGAGGCATAATCACGTAAGTCTTACTATCCTGAGAAAAAAACCCTAGTCACTTAGTTTTAGTTATAACGCCGAAGGGTCTTGTTCACTCTGACAGAAGTTGTGAGGAAAGATAATTCATCCCTTACATTTTCTCTTCTTCTCAACATTGCAATTGGGAAACAGTATTCTATGCAAAATTGTGGAATGGCTTTTGGTGCCTCACTTAAACAGAGTAGACGTTAGTTTCTCCATCTCTAAGATGAAGGTTTTAGACTATGTACTTTTTAGGAATTCTTCTAGCTCTAACATTCTGTAATTTGAAGAAGGGCATTTTGGTCTTTTCTGCTCTAAGATTCTTCTTTTTTCCTGTTCCCTAATCTTACTTTAGTCTGCCAAGTGGTTAGAGCACTGGATCTGGAGTCATCTTCCTGACTTCAAACCCACCCTCAGACACTTATTAGCTGTGTGACTCTGGGCAAGTCACTTAGCCCTATCTGCCTCAGTTTCCTCATCTGTAAAATGAACTGGAGAAAGAAATGACAAGTCACTCTGGTATCTTTGCCAAGAAAACCCCAAATGGGTTCATGAAGAGTCAGACACAGTTGAAACAACCTCTGCCCTCTACCCATTAGATAACCAAAATTCTCTTTCCTGATACGAATACCTACTCTCAGAAGAGGATTTTATATGAGTGCTTTAGACCTTACTATGAATTTATATTAGTGTATTGCCTCATACATGGTATCTGCATATAGATAGAAGCAACAAACTCCCTAACTTATATCATTAAAATTAGAAAGGACATTATAGAGGTCATCTAATCCACCCTACATTTTATAGATGTGGAAACTTAGGATCCAAAAATAAAGTGCTGCCTAAACTTATCTAATCAATCAACATATATTTATTAAGAACCTACTATGTGCAAGGTAACATACTATGTCCTATGCTAAATTAATGACTAAAATAGTCCCTACTCACAATGAGTTTGAAATCTTTAAAAAAATTTTTTTCCCAGATTTTTATTTTCAGTTCTAAATCCTCTCCCCTACTTATTGTGAAGGCAAGAAATATAATATCCATTATATATAAGAAGTCAGGCAAAACATATTTCCACATTAGCCATGTTGCAAAAACAACAACAACAACAAAATACCCCAGAAAAATGAAGGAAAAAAATATGCTTCAATCTCCATTCAGAGTCTATCAGCTCTCTATCTGGAGGTACAACACATTTTTCATCCTGAGTACTTTGCAGTTGTCATGGATCATTGTATTGATCAAAGTTGCTAAGTCTTTCACAGTTGATTATCATTACAATAGTGCTATTACTGTGTATGGTGCTTTCTTGATTCTGCTCACTTCTCTTTGCATCAATCAATATGAGTTTGAATTCCAATGGGAAAGAAAACAAGTTCAAGTAAAAATATATGTAACAATAGATATAAAGTTAATAACTGCAAATATGATAATAATCATAGGTAACAGGTTTTATATAATGCTTTAAGTCTACCAAAGTGGATCTCATGATTCCCAGAGGTGGAGCCAAGATGGCAAATTAGAGATAGTAACCCAGCTCATTTCTCACAACATTCCCCCCCAAACAACATTAAAATAATGTCTCAAATTAAATTTTGGAGTAGCAGAGCCAACAAAAGGTCAGAATGAGACTTTTTCCAGTGTAAGACAATTTAGGAAGTTGGCAGAAGTCTGTGACACAAGAGGGAGACCAGTTTAAAGCACATGGGCTGGCAGCTGCAGAAGAAGGCCGTGGAGGCAGCTGGGGCAGTGGTAGCATCAGCTTGAGGGGCTCTCAAATTGGACACATTCTGGGTCACAGTTCCTGGGAGGGGTGCTTGTGGTTGGTCACAAGGGAGCAGGGGCTCTAATTGCAGTTCTAAGGGAGAGAAGAGCACTAGCACTTGTGGCTTCTGGAGAGCAGGGGACCTGGTCACAATTCCAAGACCAAGAGAAATGCTAGTGCCTGTGGCTACAGGGGAGCAGGGACTCTTCCTTAAGAAATGACTGGAGAGCAGATCAGGAGAGCAGTGACCACACCTCTCCCTGGATCACGACAACATGGAAGCACCAAAAATTTGCAAAGCCTCAAAACTAGCTCTGAAAACAGCAGCAGGAATAAAGTCCTAAGCTCAGGATATTCCCCACCCTCACTCCACTCTTCCCAGGTATACAGGGTCCAACATTAACATAAAACCCAAAGTTAACAGATAGACTAGAAAAATGAACAAACAACAACAAAAAAATTGACCATAAAAAGCTACTGTGGGGATATAAACTCAGAAAGATTTAGTGGTTTTCATGTTAAAGGAGTGGAGGACTTGTAATATGATACCATAGAAAGCAAAGGAGCTAGGATTACAATCAAGAATAACCTACTCAGAAAAACTGAGTACAATACATCAGAGGAAAAAATAGGTATTTTAATGAAATAGAAGACTTTCAAGCATTCCTGATAAGAAGATCAGAACTGACCAGAAAATTTGACATTTAAACACAAAACTCAAGAGAAGCATACAAAGGTAAACATGCAAGAATAATTATAGTGGTCTGAATAAAGTTAGTTTTTTGTTCCTATGTGGTAAGATAAGACATGTAACTCCTAAGCAATTTATAATTTTTTGGACAGTTTGAAGGAATCTACATAAACAGAAGGCATGAGTGTAAGTTAATTATGTTGGGATGATCAAAAAAAATGAAGAGGAGGGAAAGAGGGATGCACTAGGAGAAGCAGAATGAAGAAAATTGTCTCTCATAAATGAATCATGGAAGGAAGAGCTTTTATAGTGGTGGTGGAGATTGGGGAAGTGATGGACAATACTTGAACCTTAGTCTCATCTGAATTGGTTCAAAGAGGGAAGAATCTCTCTCTCTCTCTCTCTCTCTCTCTCTCTCTCTCTATCTATCTATCCATCCATCCATCCATCCATCCATCCATCCATCCATCCATCCATCCATCCATCCATCCATCCATCTATCTATCTATCTATCTATCTATCTATCTATCTATCTATCTATCTATCTATCTATCTATCTATCTATTCACACTCAGTTTATAGAAATCTATCTTATCCAATGGGAAATAAGAGGGGAAGGGGATAAGAGAAAAGGAGGGAATGATAAAAGGGAGGGTGGATTTGGGGAGGCAGTGGTGAGAAGCAACACAGACTTTTGAGGAGGGACAGGATAAAAAGAGAAAGAGAAGAATAAACCAAAGAAATGGGATAGAGGGTAATATACAGTTAGTAATGATAACTGTGAATGTTAATGAGAAGCGTTCACCCATAAAACAGAATTGGATGGCAGAGTGGATTAGAAATTAGAATCCAACAATATGTTGTTTATAAGAGACACACTTGAAGCAAAAAGACATACACAGAGTTAAAATAAAGTGCTGGAGCTGAATCTAATATGATTTCACTAAAGTAAAAAAAGCAGGGGTAGCAATCTTCATCTCAGACACAGCAAAAACAAAATTAGACGAGAGAGGAAATTAAGGAAACGACATTTTGCTAAAAATATCATAGACAGAGAAGTAATATCAAAATGTTTTACAGAAATTTTCTCTAATAAAGGCTTCATTGCTCAAATATATTGAAAACTGAATCAAATTTATAAAAATTAGAGCTATTCCCTAATTGACAAATGGTCAAAGGGTATGATGGCCAATTTTCAGAGGATGAAGTCAGAGCTATCTATAGCCATATGAAAATGCCATATGTCATTATTGATTAAAGGAATGCAAATTAAAACAACTCTGAAGTACCACCACCTCACATCTATCAAAAATGACAATTACTGCTGGGGATGGGGGAAAATAAGTATGCCAATGCACTGTTGGTACAGATGTGAATTGTCCAACCATTCTGGAAAGTAATTTGTAAGTATGCCCACAGTTTTATAACTGTGCATACCCTTTGACCCAGAAATACTACTACTAGGTCTGTACCCTAAAGAGATGGAACATAAAGGAAAGAGACCTATATGTATAAAAATGTTTATAGCAGCTCTTTTTTGTGGTGGAAATCCAGGACTGACTCAACAATTTGGGAATGGCTGAACAAGTTGTGGTATGTGATTGTGATAAAGTACTATTGTGTTAGAAGAATGACTAAAGTGATGGTTTCAGAAAAATATGACAAGATTTATATGAACTGATACAAAGTAAAGTGAGGGGGGCAGAGTCAAGATGGCAAGTAGAAACAGGGCCTCCACATGGCTCTGGCTCCCACCACCTCCAATCCATGTAAAAGGGGACTCTAAACAAACTTTGGAGCTACAGAACCCACAAAATGACACAGAGAAGCTAACCTCCTGCTGAGGACAGCCTGGCAGGCTGGAAGCAAGTGGCCAGCACAGCGCTCTGGGAGCTGAGCCCAGGCCCCTGATAGCTAGAGGTTTTAGCCCCAGGGCGGGCCTGACCAGCCGCCAGCTGGAGGAACTCCAGATCACCAGCACTTGTGGCTGTTTCCAGATTTATCAACACATAGATGCGAAGGACAAAGTGAGAGGTCAGTGCAGTCTTGACTTTAGGGCCCAGTAGGGGGGAGTGCATCAGCATGTGCCCCCAGGGCAAGAAGCTGCTGAGATGCCAGGCCGGCGCCATGTTGTGGCTTCAGCTCCTGGCCTGCAGAGTGTAGGGGAACCAAACGAACAGTCTGAGGGGTAATCTTGCTTTAATCTCTTGCTTTAACCTGCTTGGATCTGGATTGCAGTCTAGGGTGGAGGTCCTGGGAAGCGTGACCAGCTTGCCAGAGCATGTGGAGGCTCAGAGAGGGCGCCCAACTAATACCTCTGGCAGCTGAGAAAACTCCAGCGTCTGGGACGAAAGCTCCCCTGTCTGGTGGCAGAGTCCTACTGTGGCAAAAAGCCCAGGGGTCAAGTGACTGAGGGGCGACATGACCAGACAAAGGAAGCAAAACAAAGAGAAGACTCCAACATTAGACTCCTGGGGACAAAAAAGGAGCAAAGCATGGAACAGGATGAAGACAGTGAAGTCAGAACTACTGCACCAAAAACTTCAAAGGAAAATACGAGCTGGTTACAGGCCATAGAGGACCTTTAGAAGCAGATAAGAGAAGTGGAGGAAAAATTGGGAAGAGAAATGAGAACGATGCAAGAAAATTATGAAATGAGAGTCCACAGCCTGACTGAGAAAAATCACATCTTAAAAAACAGACTAACTCAAATGGCAAAAGAAGCTCAAAAAGGCAATGAGGAGAAGAATGCCTTAAAAAGCCGAATTTGCCAAATGGAAAAAGAATCTCAAAAGCTCACTGAGGAGAACCATTCCCTTGAATTTAGATTGGAGCAAAGGGAAGCTAGTGACTTTAAGAGAAATCAAGATGATGTTAAACAGATCCAAACAAATGAAAGGATAGAAGGCAATGTGAAATATCTCATGGGAAAACCACTGACCTTGAAAATAGATCCAGGACAGATAATTTTAAAATTATTGGACTACCTGAAAGCCATGATCAGGGAAAGAACCTAGAAATCAACCTCCAGGATGTTCTCAAAGAAAACTGCCCTTATGTTTAAAACCAGGAGGCAAAAAAGAGGTTGAAAGAATCCACCCAGCACCTTCTGAAAAAGATCCCAAAAAGAAAACTCCTAGAAATATTATAGCCAGGTTCCAGAATTCTCAGATCAAGGAGAGAATATTACAAGCAGCCAGGAAGAAACAATTTGAATATCGTGGAAACACAATCAGGGTAACACAGGACCTGGCAGCTTCTACACTGAGGGATTGAAGGGTCTGGAATAGGATATTCCAGAGTGCAGAGGAGATGGGATTAAAACCAAGAATCACTTACCCAGCAAAACTGAGTATCATCTTTCAGGGGGAAATATGGTCATTCAGTGGAATAGAGGACTTTCAAGCATTCTTAATGAAAAACAAACAGAGTTGAATAGAAAATTTGACACCCAGATACAAGAAGCAAGAGAAGCTTTAGAAGGTAAACAGGGAAAAGAAATCATAAGGAACTTATAAAAGTTGAACTATTAACATTCCTACATGGAAAAATGATAATTGTAACTGATGAAACTTTTCTCAGCATGAAAATAGTTGAAGGGAATAGAAAGGTATACGTATACACACACTATAAGAGTTTCTATAAGAAAACTCTTCACAGCTGTCACACTTTTCCTCATCTAGAAGGAAATGCATGTGCTTCTGCTTGACTTGTGATGCATCTATATCTGTATAGGCACAGAAAAAGGGAGCGAAAAAAAGAGACATGTCAGAGGATCCAAATACAGAAAAATTTCACTGCTCATACTTTGCCAATTGTAGTGAAGTGAGAAGAAAATTTCTTCTGCCTTTCTTCATGTGATTTAGTGGCCAATTGTTCCATTTTCAGAGAAGGGGTGCTTAGGAGAAACTGTCCATCATTCTAAGGCACTCATGCTATTTAATCAGCATTTAAATTTAGAATCTGACAAAGGGTACCAAAGTCAGAGGAGTAATCTGCTTTAGTAGCCCTGAGACTTAAAGACTCAGGAGGTCTCACTAGAACAGGGGTTCTTAAATCTTTTTTTGTGAATTATAAGGGTCTACTCCTATAAAGAACTTCTCCTGCCTAGTTTCAAATTGCCTAAAGCTACTTTATCAGGAGATGACACCTTTCATTCCACACTTAGAGAAGTGTTATTGCTATGTGTCTCACTCTCTCTTTCAGGGTCATTATGGTCCAGTGGAAAGACAAAAGTCAGGATGATAGGCTATGGCCCAGGATACAGATGACCTTGGTGTCTTCATTATCTGACCAAGATTTAAGCACTTCACAGTGCCTGCTTCAGCCTTCTTCATGACTATTGAAACAAATTGTTTTCATCTGCTCATTCTGCTGGGGGAAGTCTTCACATGCTTGGAGTAGATATCACCCTAACTCAGGTTGTAATAGTAATGAAATCTGAAGATCCCTTTGTATTGCCAAGCTGACAAGTACTTAGCATCTAGTTTCAAATTAAACCTCTGTAAAGAAACAGGAGGTATGAACCCCTGTTGCTGATGTAACAGGAAGGGGCTAAATATGGAGGAGCTAATACCTATATAAGGAAGATCACAAGCTGAACAGTCAGAACTTCGAGAGAGAGAGAGAGAGAGAGAGAGAGAGAGAGAGAGATTTTTTCTCAGCAAGCATCTAGATGCTGGGCTGCTACTGCTGGACTGAAGACAGGCCTGAGAATTGAGAAAAACTGGAAAGAGAAATGAGAGAAATGAGAACTGAGAACTGACACAGAACTAGGATTTGTGGAGGTGAAACTTGAACTTGTGGTGGCAAGACTTCTAAGGGCCAGCTGGAGCTACTGAAGACTGAGGAAGCATGACTGTGGTGCTGATATTTTGTACAAACGTTGTTATGGCTTTGTTAATGTGTATGAATGTGCTTGTGGCTTTGTTAAGCCTTGTCTTCCCAGGAACAGAGACTGTGAAGGATTTGAGATAGACTGGACACTGTGAGCTCCAATGTGGAGCAAGAACTGTATGGAGAGCTAGACAAGGAACTGGGAGCTGTCTGCCTTTGAACACAGGTGACAGTTTGGTGGATTCAGGTAGGAGCTACCTGCCTCAAGTCAAGATGAAAAAACCTCTCCATGGATACTGAGTAGTGACTGATGAAATTGTCTGAGTAGTGACCGATGAAATAGGATACTGAGTGGTGAATGATGAAATTATAACTTACTTGTGACCTAGGGGTGGATGGCTTTTTTACTTTCCACTACCCCTTAGGAGGGTACTGGGTAGTGACTGATGAAATTGTAATTTAATTGCACCCCATGGTGGAGGGCTTTGAGTTTTGTACTTTGTGTCCCTTAAGGAAGGAAGTCTCCTTAAAGATGATTGAGTTACTAAATGATTCTACTTTGTCGAAAATTATGTGACCACTTTGGTGAAAACTGTTTGGCCATTTTAGTGAGAAACCGTTGAGTTGTGACATGGTAAATGCTGTATTTTGATTTTCTGTGATAAGTTGTAACATTGTGAATGCGGTACCTTGATGTTCTGTGAATGTTTTGCTCTGATTTGTTATTGAGTAAATAGAGAGTTCTTTATACTATGTAATCAGAAACTTGAAAGTTGTTCACAGCAGCAGTCCTCTGGAAAACTACTCATGCTTGGCTTTACACAGGTTTGAGGCCTGTCAGTTGCCCTCAACCTGATTTAATCTGTTTGCTGATGGCTTAATGGGGTATGGTCACTGTATACTACAGCTTCTTGGAGCCACGTGTGAGACTTGGGAATTATAGTACAATGGAAAGATCACTGGCCTTGGAATCCAAATAACTTTGGTGGGACTCTCTACACTCTACTGCTTAAGTAATTTTCCTTAAATATCATTATGACCATGGGACTCTTACTCAGCCAACTTGAGTGACTTCCTATTGCTTCTAGGATAAAATATAAATGCTTGGGTTTAGTTTTTAAAGACCCGCTCCTGGCCTTAACCTTTTTTAGCCTCATTGAACATTGCAAATCATTCCAGTATCTTTTTCTAAGAAAACTCCAAAATGGGGTCATAAAGAGTCTGAATCACAACTGAAATGATGAACAACAACAAAATATATTTATGTGTGTCTATACACACATATGTATGTATACATATATGTATGTGTATATATTATGATCCCTTACTCTATTGTAAGGATGAGGTACTGTGATTAAGGAAGAACTTTCCTAGTTCCCTGGGTCAGTTGCTTTGGGAGAGAAGTCCTGCTGAAAGATTGACCATTGGGGAATGTAGGGTGGAGGTATTTACATAAATCCCTGGCTTCCACATTCCATAAATGAGGGTTTAAGAAACAGGTTCTGGAGGAATAAAGCATAGTAGCTCTATGGTTAGTCAAATCTGTAGAAAGGGAGCTGGGACTGAATTTGCATTTAGGCCAAGATTGGGCAGAAGGAAATTAAGTATGAGAGAGCCCAAACAGAGTTGACTGAGTGTCCTGGTGTTGTACAAAACTTTTAGAAGCAGATAAGGAAAAGATAACTACTTACTAGGGAGTGGAGAGGGTGGGATTAAAGCTCATGGAGGCAGGCATTTGAACTGAGCCTTGAAAGATGTGTAGGATTTCAGTAGAGATGGGGTAGGAGGGAAGGCCATTCCAGGTATTAATGTACAGTTTCAGCCAACGCTCAGTAGTAGGAAATTGTAGGCCAATTTGGGAGATGCCAGATATTACAGTTTGCTCAGATTTTTCTCTTAATAATAATAAAACCTTATCTATGGAATTTTTGCTCTTTAAAGGATTTACTTGGACATTATCTCATTTGATCCTTACAACAACCTATTGTGACCATATGGGCACAATCAGGATGTCACAATAGTTGATTTGTGTAGCAGGAAGACAGCAGCTGTTGTCAGACCCTTACAATGCAGTAAAATGTGTTGATAGGAAGGAGAAAAGGAAAGCCAAGTAAGACCGTTTTGCAACTGATAACTGCAGTTCTTGAAAGTCTGGATACTTTAGTGGCTTTCCCAGTATGTCTATATTTTTATTCTCCTGTATTATGTGTATCCCTCAGGAATATAAAAGGCATTGAGCTGTACTATAAATCACAGGACCCTAGATGTCAAAGGTGGTAAAACCCTGACAGGTGAGAAAATCTTTCTCATTTTATGATGAAGAAATACAAGTCACAGAGAGTTAGCAGACTTATCCAAGGTCACAAAACTACTTAATGCCATATCTTAGATTAGAATTCATATCTTCTGACTCCCTAGTAACAATCTCCTGATCTTTTCATTATAGCAAGAAGCCAGTCCACTTTCCAGTATAACTCTGTAGGCTATTAGATTGTCTTGTGTAATACCAGCCTCAAAGCCTTTTGGTAGGGACTCTGTATTCATTGGAGATCAGTGTCTCTCTTTTGTACTTTAGATGCTAAAGGCTTTAAGAGACAAGATGGAAGATGCCAACCCCACTTCAGGTTGCTAGAGGAAAAGACTCTGGGAAGACATGAGTAGAGCCCTGCAGTCTTCATCATTTCCCTATCTCTATCCTACTATATATGTCCACTTAACACTCAACTCTCACCTTTGACTCCAAGAAGTTGTAGCATGCACAGTGGCCACACTCTGGTAAACTTTCTTGACAGATGGGCTAAAAGAGGTTGAGGGTAACTTATGGGTCTCAAACCTATTGTTGAGCTAGAGAGGTGTCTCCTCCAAGCATAAGAAGACTTTCTCCAATGGAATGGGTAGATGAGAATGATTTGTTCCAATGACCACAAATGTGCTTAGAGTTTGGTCAGACGTCAAAGATATCAAGGTCATCAACTGAATCTCAGAACATTGCCAGTCATTTTGACAGTCTTGCCACTGAACTTTGATGACTCTGGATGACAGGCTAATGACTGTACAACTCTGTCTCTTTTAAATCCAATTCATGCACAAGTAAAAACATTACCCCATGATGTCAATAGTACTCTAAAGTGAAGGACAAACAACTACAACAACAATAATCCTTAACTTACTATATTAGAGACTTTGGGGAACTTCCCCCTGAGTGAGACTTAGCACTCTCTCTATTGGTAGAGAACTCACTTCCAAAAGGAGAACTTCTTCATTCTATATTTTCTAGTTTATATTTTCCTATTTATACTTTCTCTGAATTCTCTTTTGCCATAGAATCAGATAAACAAGTTTTTTTTTTTTCATATTTGCTATGTGTATTCATTGTGGGAAGGGAGTTAAGCCCTGGATATAAAATGGGATCCTGTTTCCTCCCAATAATGAATAACAATTGGAAGTTAGCTTGAACCTGAAAATCACATTTCTTAGAAAAAAGAATATTTAAGGAATTAGATAGATATAATTCTACATTGGTACCACCTTTCTCAGAGGAAACCAGAACAGGGCACCTTCCAGCTTCCCTTCTTTGCAGGAAATAAAGTCTGCCTTGGAGAAAGGTGGAGCAAGAAGAAGTTAGAGATGTCTATTCTGCCTCCTTTTAAGCTACACAATGACTTTTCAATGAGATTCCCCTGATTGGTTACTAAACCTGAAGAGCTGATGATGAGGGCTGCCACAGCTGGTGAAAGGAAAGATAATTTCTGACCGATGACCCTCCTGGATGTGGCCTTCAAGGTGACAAGATATGATTTTGGAGATGGCTTGCCATTCTCCAAATGATGTCAATGCTCTGCTTAAAAATTTTCAATGCATCCCCTCCACATACAAGATGTGAAACAGTGTGTTGCAGTGGATAAAGCATTGGACTTGGAGATCTGGTTAGATCTCTGCCTAAGACACTAACTAGCTGTGTGATAATGGGTAAGGCATTTAACTTCTCAGAGCCTCAGTTTCCTCATGGGATAGTAATACTTGTGCTACTATATTCAAAGGATTTTTGTGAGGAAAATACTTTGCAAACATTAAAATGCTATATCATCGTTATCATTTTAGGGGGCACCTGGGTGGTACAGTGGACAGAGTGCCAGCCTTGGAGTCAATAAGGTGTTGTTTTTTTTAATCAATGTACAAGGTTTATTAGCATTCATCTTTGTGATCCTATATTGGTATTTCTTGGCATAGATACTGTCGTGGTTTGCCATTTCCTTCTCTAGTGGATTAAGGCAAACAGAGGTTAAATGACTTGCCTAAGGTCACATAGCTAGTAAGTATCTTGAAGCTGGATTTTGACTCAGGTCTTCCTGACTCAGCCTAGCGCTCTAATGAGCCATCTAGATGTCTCTGGAGTAAAGAAGACCTGAGTTCAAATTTGACCTCAGACACCTATGAGCTATGTGACCTTGGGTCACATTATTATCTCATTTGATCTTCACAACAATCTTGGAAGTTATAAAAGAAACTGAGGTAAACAGAGGGTAAATGTGAGTGCCACAATGAGTAAGATAATAATTGTAAAGCACTTTGCATAGTGCCTGGTATATAGTAAGTGCTATATAAATGTTTATTATTATTATTTAATATTAGCAGCTCGATTTCTTAGTTTAGTTTTTGAGGGTCTTCATAATCTGATTACCATTATCTTTCTAGCCTTATATGCCACCTTCATAAACCTCATGCTTAGGATAGAGTGGTTTCTGAACAATCCCTTGGTTCCACCTTGCCTGAAACACCTTCCTTTCACCTCTCTGCCTAATCTTTAAATACATATACACATGTATTTATGTCTTGTATTTTTAAATAACCTTAATGTCTAAATATATCCCCTTTCCCTCCTTTTCTCTCCAGAGAGCCATCATTTGGAACAAAATATAAAAATCATCTCTTTCTATTCAAAGTCTATGTCTTTCAAAGGCAGCTAGATAGCAAAGGGCATAGCAGTAGATTTGCAAAGACCTAGATTCAAATCTGGCCTCAGACACCTACTATCTGTGTGACCCTGGCCTTTGTCTACCTCAGTTTGCTCAACCATAAAATGGAGAAAATAATAGCAGCTATCTTTCAGGATTGTTGTGAGGATCAAGTGAGATAATATTTGCAAAACACTCACACTGTGCTTCTCACATTTTAGGTAGTTAATACATTCTTGTTTCCTTCATTATTCAGACCCTACAGTTCCCAGTGATCTCTTACCTTCTCTTATTGTTTGTCCTTCATTCTCAAAGAGGACTATAATATCAGGAAGGTGATGCCATGACTTGCAAATGAAGGATTTAAGTGAGGAGGGCTATGCAAAGTCACCAACCTTACTTCCTCCTCTAGAGCCATCTGGGTCTGGTGGCAAGATATATCTCAGGATGGCCCTGGATGCAGTGGGAGACCATGGCCTTTTTAAGCTAAGGTCTTTCCCAGGTCTCAGTCTACTTTTCTCTTATACCTTTATTTTGGCACTTCATATTTGAGGCTTATTGCCTAAAAGCCTTATCTTTTCAAATATGTTTTATCTAACCAGCTATATAAATTCCTTGAAGCTATGGACTGTCCTATATTTTTGAGTATCCTTAGTAAGTATGAATTAGTTACTGGAAGACTATCATAGGCCAGTCCAAGAGGTTCTAGGTTTCATATGTAACAAATGCTCATATCCCGTTAAAATTAACTTTACTAAGTTGAACATTAAAGGATATACTTCAAAGTTAAAAAGGATAAAAGTACTCCCCTCTGCTTCCCAGATCATTAGGTCAAGACACCCAAGAGAGCCACCCAATGGCAGTAAAAGCTCAGCAGTCCCTTGGCAACCAATCAGCTTGGCATTCCTTGGAACAGTAAAACTTCAGCATTATTCTCCAACAGACTTTTCCCTCCAGGCTAAGCCTTTTATACATAATATCCCTAGATATGTAAAGTGTCAGTCAGGGGCAGAAAGAAAAACAAAAACTGGCCAGGCTACAATAGCTATGTGAGCATTGCCACTTTAGATACTGCAGAATCACTTTTTTCCAATCACAGCAAATGTCTTGATGGAACTCTTTGAGAGGCCTATCAGGAAAAAAGCACAAAATTTTGACCCCTGTAGAGGCCTTTACTGAAGGAATACCCTCTATTTTTCTGGGGGCTAGATGAAAACTCATTTCTACCTTCATCCAGGGACTCAAAATCACAGCCAAGTTAACCAAAGAATCTCCTTTCCTCCAAGTGAATTCCCATTCCCTTTAATTATAAAACAATTTCCTTTCTCTCATACTATTAAAAAGCAAAGCTTCTTCTAATAATCTACTCCTTAGTCTCCCAAACCCTTAATGGAAATGAAGCCTGCCAATTAAGGTTAACATGGACTGCTTTTCAGGTAGTAAAACAAACTTCATGAGAGGTTATAAACTTTGAGGTACAGAAGACAGACTGAAGAAGGGTCAACTGGGACTATATACAAAAGTAACCTTAAAGGCTGGATGCAAGAAATTTCTGTCATAGAGAGTTCCTTCTTTTTGGGAGTAGTGCTGATTTATCAAACATATAACCTCTGGGAAACAGGACACCTAACCCTTGTAATTAGAGGTAAAATCACAAAGTACTGTGTTTTTTTTTTAAAGCACATTAGCATTCTGTGATATTAATTGCCTAAGAATGGTATGGAAGGTGGACAATTCAGTAAAAATGATGTCAACAGACCCAGTACTAGATGTCTATCATAGAAAAATGGTTATTCTGATCACAATGCACAGTGGTACCAAAAGGCCCAGAAGGAAGATGCATATATTCCATGAGGGCCTTGATGGTGCCTAGCAGACTTAACTGGCATTGTGATTCCCATACCTTGAATATACATACACACATGTATATATGTATGCATATACACGATATACATATATACACATATACATGCATAACACGTGCATGCATATACACATATACATAAACACATACACACATATATGTCTCAACTACAATGAAGCCAAATCTCTTTCTCTGCAATGGAAGAAGAGGGTCAATATAATCAATTCTCTAAGCAGAGGGATGTTGAGAACCATGTGGGTTATGATGCACTGATATTTCTAAGGTAAACACTGGCAAAAAAACCATCACTGAGAAATAGCAGCAGAATCTTTGGTTAAAGGGATGAATGAACTAGCATCCACCATAACATAGCATTTTGGCACTCATGTCCAAATTAATTATGGACCAATCCCCAATGGCTGATGTTCTGTGGAAGCATCAACTTGGTTGTTGAGTTCAGCAGAGGGCATATGATACTACTGATAGACACTAAATGACCCTACAAACAACTGTATGTTTTCAAAGTTGTAAGGGTAATTGTTCTATTGGTCCTTACCTCAAAGTGAAGAGCCTTTGATTGTCCACTTCTGTTCTCTCTGGACCATTCAACCAATGGTTGTAGCCACTACCCAAGAATCAGTGTAAGTCAGAAGTCCTTGACATGACTTTGTTTTAAAAATATTTTGATAATTGTAATTTGATGCAATTGGTTTCCTTTGTAATCCTATGTATTTTATTTTATTCATTTAAAATATGAGAAGAGGTCTATACGCTTCATTAGGCTGCCAAAAGGTCCATGACACACAAAAGGTTGAGAATGATATAAATACCTTTTTCAAAATTAAAAAAAAGTTTTTCTATCTAATTTATGGAATAAAACAAACATTTTCATAACATAGTACAATAAAAAAGATGATTGTATATGAAACTGTAAATCTAGTACATACAACTTGCTTTTCCTTTTAAATATACAACCTTCCTTCAAATTTCAAATTAAAATATACAGCCTTCCTTCAAAGTTCTCTACCATGTCAACCATACAGCTTACAGTTTAGTCCACAAAGAGAATTATCCAGGATTCCTATACTTCAAAGTCTCTCTGGTGACTGGATAAATTGGTAAATTGGCACAAAGTTCTAATTTCACATATCTTTGTCATCTCATTTTTTTTTAGCAATCAGGGTTAAGTAACTTGCTCAAGGTTATACGGCCAGTTATTTCTGGGTGTGGTGCTAAGTATCTGAGCCCAGATTTGATCCCCAGGTCATCCCGACACTGGAGCGGTGCTCTTACTCGCTTAGCCACCTGGCCGCCCCTAAGCAATTGGGGTTAAGTAACTTGCTCAAGGTTACACAGCCAGGTGTTTCTGGGTGGTGCTAAGTGTCTGAGCCCGGGATTCAATCACCAGGTCATCCCAACACTGGAGCCGGTACTTTTACTCACTGTGCTACCTGGCCACCCCACTGTCATCTCATTTTTAAAATGATGATAACATCCCACATTTCTCAGGATTGTCATGAGAACAAAATTAATGATATAAACTTTTAAATGCTACATAATGACAGTCATCATTATTATTATTTATCATACAGAATTATCATTAAACCAAACCAAAACAAAGCTTCCTTAAAAGTTGAGTTAAAGGAGGAGGTAAAGCATTAATGTTGGAACTAAAATCCTTAGTCTTCAATAAAGTCACATGTAGCACCAATGCAATATTCACAGTGCCCATGATCACTATAAATATACCTGCATGGTGCTTGGTCACAAAATATAACAGACTCTTCATATGGAAGACAGAGGCAGAACATTTATCCAGACACCAGAAAAACCAAATCCCAAAATCAGTAAGCCGATTCCATCATAGTAGCAAAGAAGACAATAAGCCACAATGGCACAGAGAGCCACACCATCCTTTAGCCTTTCCACAAACAATATTTACTAACAAGCCTGATTGACTCCCTGGGAGTCATGCTTTCCTCCCAACTGTCTAGTCTGGCTCTGACTCCCAGTTTTCTGTGGGCTCTGCTCCACCCTTCAGCAAACTCCTCCCACCACAGGCTCCATGTGATTACATTCACCCTGTTAGGGAGTAGAGTTTATTTTCAAAGTAGGGAAGGTCTTCAGATTCCCTTAGGTTTATTAAGGGTCAGGGAAGATCTTCAAATTCCCATTCCCATTACATCATGTCCTGTCCTGTTTGTGAAGATCACTGACATCTGAGGAGCCTCAGCAGTCACAATATGGACAGTACCATTGAACGATGGAAGCCCTCTGTGCCTTAACCTTCTTGTTAGAGAACCTATCTTTCATTACCCAACTCATAATACACATTTATAGTTGAAGGGAGGTATTTTTGCTGTCCTTAAATGTTGTTTGTCTGTTTTTGAAGAGAACCACGGACATCATGGGTGACATCTTGATTTGAATTTGTGAATTGGAGTTGTACAGAGTTGTCAGCCTCACTCTCTCTTCCTGAACCATGGAAGTCCAGTGGCAGGACAAAAATCAAGATGACTGGAGATTGCCCAGAATGCAGTGGATGATCTTGAAATCTTTGATGCCTAACCAAGCTCTATGCACTCCACAGTGCCTATTTCAGCTGCCTTCATGGCTGTTGGGACAAATTGTTCTCATTTACCCATTCCATTGAGGAAAGTATTCGTATGCTTGGTAGACATTCTTCTAACTCACTGACAGGTGAGACCTGTTGGTTGCCCTCAACTTGGTTTAGCCCATCTGTTGAGATGGTTTACCGGGATGTGGCCACTGTGCATGCTACAGCCTCTTGGAGCCACAGATGATAGTTGGGTGAATTAGAGGGACACCAAAGGTGGATAAGTAGCCCTGAAAAGGGTTCAGCAAGCTCTTGCACCAGAAGTGCTGGTCCTGCTGAGCACCCTATACATGTGCTTTCCTTAAATATGCAATATACTACTTCCATTAAACAAACCTTCTGCATCCCCCCCACAAATTTGTTTCTAGCTGTCCTGTAATTCACCTCCATTTCTTATACAACACTCTTCCTTCGCTTAAAAAAAAAAACAATTTGACTACAAGACTATTGCAAAAAACAGAAACAAAAATAAAATCCTCCGAAACTATAGAACCAAAACCAAAAGGTAAAAAGCAAAAACATGGCTACTGCTTTAAATAGTAGGCCTTAGCCAATCTATTAGGTGCCAGGTTTGATATTTAGTAAGTATTCATGGGCCACAAAATATAATTTAAACCTATGTAACTAGCAAAATATGATGCACATCAAGGTTAAAAAATAAAATAAATTACCCCTCTGTTTTCTTGATCATATCAGGAAATCAAAGAATGTGTCCCCACAGACAGTAAAAGCCCATTGGTCCCATGGCAACCAATCATTCTGCTGATCTCAGGAGCAGTAAAAACTCAACTGTATCCTATGACAGTCCTTTCCTCTTCAGGCTAGAACTTTCATACTTAAAACCTTTGAGTGTGTAAAGCCCTGGGTGGGTATGAATAATAATAATGGAAAAAAAACTCCAGCCAAAGCAACAACATCTATAGGAACATGAGCATACTTCTGCTCTCAGTGGGGTAGTAGGACCACGCACCTCTCCTTAATGACAGCCAAGCTATCAGTCTACCACAAAGACCCTTCAGAGGTGTTCCAAATCCCTCTCATTGCTTGAGAAAGAGCCCCCACTTTTTCTTGGAAGTACCCAGGCTTTTTTCTAACTGAAGTTTTGATTTTAACCAAAGCCACCAATACTTTTCTTTATTCTGATTTCAAACATTTTTTATTTGAGATCCCAGAAATGATCTCTTGGTGGCCAAAATTGTTTGACTCAAGTTTCTCCCTTTTTGCATCTCTGGAGATTTGTTAATTCACTTCAAGTTTATTTGGCTAAGCCTCATGTGTGGTTAACCAGGTAGCTAGCATTTCCCAGTCAAGGGACAACTTCCCTAGATAGCCACACAGCCCCACTGGACTGGTCCAGAGACTTGCCTTTATGGTACTTTGCCACTTCAGAAAAACACCTCATATCTTTACAGGAAGCTTTGCTAGGCAGAAAAGAATGCAGCAACTCTTTGGCTGGGGCCTCAGAGATTTTTTCTTCTCTTGTTTTATTTACAAAACTTGTTTCTGGATGCTAAGCAAAATAAATTGATTTTCATCTTTGCTGTTGTGTTAAAATTGTTGCAACAACTCATGTTATCAAATGGATTTACCATATAAAATGGAACATAATTGGTACTTCAGGCAGGTCACAAATCTGCTTTGGCAGGAGCTTATCACTCACAGTATTTTGATTGTGAAAATTAGTTAATTCAAGATGAATATAATGTTCCTTGAGTCCTGGTATAAGATCTTTTAAAATCCTGAATATTTTAGTCCCATCCAGCTAAAAGATAGCCATCAGATTATTTGATTCTGTGCCATCCTCATTTAAGATGTTACTTATGCTAGTGCATCCACAAATAAAGTCATATCTCATTTATTAAATCTGCCAGGTAGGAACCTAACTGATGGAATTTAGGCATATTGCACTAATATTTTGCTTTTATTTACATCTCCCTGTCTTGCATAAATCTTCCCCTAGAGAGTTTAGTCTAATCCACTTGGTCTGACTGTTTTCCTTATGAAGAGAGAGGAGGCGCTAAGGAGATACTGAAAATCTATGTCCTGAACTTTGTAAAGTAGCCTAACAGTGGACTCTCTCTCTCTCTCTCTTTCTTCCTTTCCCTCTCCATCTTTCTCTCTGTCTCTGCGTCTCTCTTTCTCTCTCTCAATTAGATCGTAACTTTGGTGACTCTTTCAATGTCTTGATCAGCTCCAATGAAGTATGCCTTCCCTTTGTCCAAGACCCAGATCGTATACCACCTCCTCCGTGAAGCCTCTCAGTTCAAGTGTAAGTGTTTTCTCCTATTGGAGCTCACTTCACTTACCCAATTCATTCTACTGCTGTTAGGGTAGATCCTGGGAGGGGTGTCTGTTACTATTCCCGATATTATAAGGTTAATTTTCTGGGTTGTTACTCACATGAGCGCCCACCAGTGTGCTTCCCCTGGATCAGCCAGCAGATTCAATTCTTTTTCAAAGGCATTTTTTTACAAATGGCATAGCAATAGTAGCAGTTACAAAGCACTTCATTCACACCAGGGATATACTGTCCTGAAAACACACCCAGAGTCTTGGAGGGTATAATGGGCATGAATTTAAAGTAAGGGACACACAAGACTAAGGTAACTTACAACTCCAGAGTTAGAGGGGCTTAAAGTCTATTCTTTCTTCCGAGGGCTCTCCTCTGGTTCCCCATGCCTTGGCCTGGCAGGTTGTTCTTACTCCTCTCAGGGAATGGTGTATCTGCTGAATGGGTCAACCTGTTGGTTTCCTGGGCCCATTTCTGGATGAGTAGCTGTTTGCTTTTGGCTAAAATGGGGGGCGGGGAGGGGAGGAACTAAAGCATTCTCTAGCTGAGGAATATTCAGCTAGGATAATGACCCTTAGGTTTTGTTTTTTTTTTTTTTTTTGTTTTACAAATCCTTCACTTGAAATTCATTTCCTTTTATAATTCAATCTATTTAGTTATAGGGGTGGTTAGTTATTTTCACGTCTCATACACATTTGGGAAGCTATGCAAATAAATAATATTTTTGGTACAAAAGCGTGAATACAGTCTGTATTCTGGAGGTACATTCGTTGTTTTCTTCTAATGTTCAGAAGTCAGGTCAATCCAAAGTCCTGGAAGAGCAGATCACCTCTTGAACTGACCTCATGTGTTCAAGGAACCAAGATGTTTGTGTCACAAACCGTCACATAGACCTGGGTTGAGTGCCTTGTGAATGTGGATTGTTTCTTTCTTGGTATCAAACAGACTTTTAAAAGAGGGAATAGCAGTCCCTGCTTCCACCTTTGCAAGTGTGTGTGTGTGGAATTCCAGTGACATGAAAGATGAGAGGTAGGGCAGGAAGAACCCAGCAGTCACCATCAAAAGGTAAAAATTTGGGAAGACTGGTTGAGCCAGACATTTTCAACTCCATAGCTCTCCTATGTCTTATTTTACTTCTTGATTCATTTCTGACAAACTGTTACCCCCACTCCTCACTATAGTACACCAGTCTAAATCTCTGTTACAGCAACCAGGTTTCTTTTTTCTTTTTACTTTTCTCAGGTCTTGTGGGTCTAGGGCATGCTTCAGGAGCCCCAAACTGACCTATACGGAATTTCAGTTTACATTTTGTCCCCTGCTCTGTGTTCAATTCCCTCTGTTCCCAGACAGGGCTCCTAGATCGTGATCCTAGAACCAGAAGGGACTTTTGAGGTTAACTGGTTCTATTTCCTTTCTTTATAGCTGTAGAAACTGAGGGCCAGAGAGTAAGATAAGCAACTTGTTTGAGCTAATAAGTGGCAGATTTTGGATGCTAACCTAGTTCCTCTAATTGCAGAACTGACACACTTTCTGTAATATTATGCTTTTTCCTTATTGCCTTTATCAATCTGGGCATTTTCCTAGTTACCTACACCCAAGAACATGCTACTCACAAATGTGATAAATGACCTTCTCCACTTATGTATAACATACCTATCTGTATTTGTTGTTTATTCTTCATACTTGAAGAGGACCAATGACATCATAGTGTTGGGGTCAAATTACAGTGTGTTCGATTGTGGCTGATCAGTTCTATATAAGCTTGGAAGGCTTTACCACAGTTTAGGCACAAATAGTTTATTTGAGCATTAGGACATTTGAACATTGAACATTAGTCTCTAGATTTGTGTATCTTGTGTGTCCTTTGTGCTACTGCAATTCTGCTTTGCTAGTAGAACACAGTGCCTTATTTGACATGGGCATGTCATACTGCACAGTCCTATGCCAGCAGTCTCCCATGTCTCACAATCGATATTAAAGTTCTTCAGAGAGACCTTGAGATTGTCCTTGTACTGCTTAGTCTGACCTCTGTGTGAGCACTTGCTTTGTAGGAGTTCTCTATAAAATAGTCTTTTAGGCAAATGTATTTTTGGCATTCAA
Organism: Petaurus breviceps papuanus; assembly: GCF_028583685.1. Classification (NCBI taxonomy): domain Eukaryota; kingdom Metazoa; phylum Chordata; class Mammalia; order Diprotodontia; family Petauridae; genus Petaurus; species Petaurus breviceps. Next base: position 17,359,613 of record NW_027185735.1, on the reverse strand, counting down.
AGAGTGTGGCCGGCCCATTGGAGTTGTGCTCTCTGCAGTAGAGTTTGAACTACCAGGCAGTTTAGCTTGAGAGAGAACCTCAGTGTATAGTACCTTATCTTGCCAGATCCTTTTCGTGCATAAGAAAAAAATAATACCTTCCCCAAACTTCAATGGAGTCCTCTGCATCCTCTATAGCTTGAATTGGACAGCTTCCTTTGATTTGTTACCTACATCTTTATAACTGGCAAGACTGAACCAGTTGACTTTGGGCATGGCAGGGAAATTTACCTCTTTTCTGCCACTTTTAGCTGTGTTCTCCTCAGTACTCAATTCCAATCTCCTATCTGCTGTGCCCAGTATGGATGTCATGCAGTGATATGGTGAGAGGGGAGAGACTTGCAGGTGCCCTAAGTCAGTGCTTCTTAAACTTGGGGTTGCAACCCCATCTGGGGTCTTGAAAAATCTGTCAACAGTAAAATATTTCTGAATGTTCAATGACCAAAAATGAATTCAAAATCAAATGCATAATGAATACCAGGTGTTTCTGGCAATGCTTGTGCCTGTTGCCTCATGAAGTTTCACTATAGCCTTGGTTCTGGACACAGAGCATATAGGCTTTGTACTGCACATGCCCTCAGGTCATGCAATGCCAAAAAAATACTTGAAAAGGCTTTGAGTGGAAAAAAGTTTAAGAAGCCCTGCAGTAATTCCTGCATGACCAGGCCTTGGAGCCCTGATGATTTTGGAGCAAAGATTATAGGTGGGGTAGTACAGTCAGCCTGCTCAGCATGCAAACCTTGAGAAGCCAGGGTGCTTGGGACTCAAGCCTAATGTGGGTTTTGGCCTTGGACCTGGGACTATGATCTAAAGGAATGGAGCTAGTCTTGGACCTAATCCTCTTCTCCTCCCTAGAGATGGTGATATAAGGGATGATGAGGAATTATATCTCCCAGATATTGGTGGGGAGCAAGTTTGCACATTTGGAATAACACTTTAAAAACAACTATTCTTTTGTAAAAAGCTACATAATATCACACAATTAAAGATGCCAACATGGAAAAGAGTATTGGATATGGAGTCATAAAACTTGGGTTCAAATCTCAGTCCTGCCCTTTAATACTTGTGACTTTGAGCAAGTCACTTTACCTTTCTGGGACTCAGTTTCTTTATCCAAAATTGAGGGATTGAACAAAAGCATATACCACCCAGGGAAGAGCTATCTACTCTACAAGAACTCTTAGGAAAATGAAAAATTAGTTTGGAAAAAAACAAGTTTAAATCAGTACCTTATACTGATGGGGTTTAGCCTCTGTGAACCCCCTTGAATCTTACCACTTTATGAGGCATTTGCTTGAGATCATAAGCCTTTCATTATCACTAGGCCCAAATCTCTGTTACTCTTAACCTAGCCTAGCCTTCCATTGTCTTAATCCCATTTCTGGGGTCCTCCTTAGACTCTTCCTTAAGACCCTCCCCAAACCCTTCCTCTAGACCACCCCTAGATCCCTCCTACAATCTTGCTGGATCCATCTTGCCTCCATGAAGGGGCTGAGATTCAATCTAGTGGAGAATCAGTCTTTGTTAGATTGCTCTGGCCCACTTGCCAATACAAGCTTCACCAAAACTTTGGCTCCTTAAGATTCTACCCATTATGGTGAATCTTTAATAAACTTTGCTTTTCTTTAACCAGGAGAAGGCTTGGGTAATGCAGAAGCTCAGGTCTTGGTGGGTTTACATGAGATTCAGCTAGATTGAAGAACGACAGTGTAGCAATAGATAAGGGGTTCATACCAGTTTAGTCTTGAGTGGCAGGTTGAGAACAAGGTGAGGAATCATCTGTACTTTCTGGCCAGTGCCCACTTGATTTATAGAGAAACAGACAAAGAAGGCATCATGATAACAATAAGCTCCTAAGTTTACATTAACTTTGGTTATATCATGATGAATTAGCATAGAGCAGACACAGTATATTGTTTACAGGTTAAGCTCAAATATTTATATTATCTATAGTTATATAATAATGCACAAGCACAGAGGAGCTATTTATGGGCTATGATCCTGGGAACTTCTATCTTAAAATGAAAAACATCAAATCCATATCACCTTACACACACTCTACCCCTGTAGAGGTCCTTACAATCTATACCTTTAGGGGCCCTTGAGCCAGAAAGCTGGAACTTTGCATCCACAACCCACAAGTACAATATAGGCTATACTACCAAAGCAGCCACAAGGTCTAAAACAGACAAGAGAGGTAGGTTTCCACCCCCAGGAAGTACTGTCTCACCAATCAACAACAGGGTCCTGAGAGGCTTCCTGTTGCAACTACTAAAGGGCTGAAGGGACAATGTGTTGGGCATAAGGCATATAAATACAATATTCAGTATGTAACATAGTACACACCTCTCCCTGGGATAGTAAGGAGGCCTAGGGCCATACAGTACCTAGTAGTTCAACTTCATTATTGAGTAATAAGATGGCTTGATGGGCAGCATTAAATGCCTTATCAGTGTGCACCTCTAGAGCTGTGAGGTCATTTAGTGTTGCAGTGGGAGCTGCTTGTGGGGAAAAAAGGGACAGAAGATAGTACCACTATGCAGTACATGTGGCATGGTGTCAATGCATGTGCATGTCCCAATTAGTCGGGGTTTTTGGCAATGTTTTCAAAATGAGGCTTGGTATGTACAGCCTTCCCCAGGCACAGTGACCAGTCCAATTCAATGGGAGATATATAGCCACCCATACTGACCACAAGCCCACAGGGAGCCCCAAGGAACCATATAGGCACCAGTTAAATCTTTTGGGTGTTCGTATCATGGGTCTTGTGGATCAATTGTATTCTGAACACTTTTATGGTATGACATAGGGGAATGGGTGTCCATCCCATTATAGTAGTATCCGACCCATCAGTATGCTATACCCAGCACTCAGCAGGGTCCATTAGCTCAACCGTACTGGCAGTTCAGTCCACACCACACCAAACAACCCCAAAGGGGATGAGTTGGGTTAATCTGCCCCCTGATGATAGGTCATAAGTACTGGAATGTTTTAACCTGCCTGCCACCTGCCACCTACCTCCAGGTAGAGTTCCACAGATGTATTCTCCACAGTAAGTCACCCACCATACCATGTAAGCCAACTTCCATACCATGCCATCTCAGTGCAGACCCAACAAGTGTAATGGCAAGCAAAGGAGTACTTAGCTCCTTGTTTCAGTTCTTCAAGTGTCTTTGAGCCTTGCCTATGATTATAGCAAGTCTTTCTTAGAAACAGAACCTATGAAGCCCACAGTGGGAGGAACTTACCATATAAAAGCAGGAGCACAAACTGGGACCAAGCAGAACTGGGAAGAAGAATGGCTGTGGTGCTGGCACTCCGTCTGTTCTGTCTGTGTTGATGTTACTTTGTCAGATCTGTCTGCTGACAGAGGATGTTGCTGTTGTTACAGAAGCCCTGGGACCTTAGTGCTGGTTTAGAAGCCCTAAAGAGGACTTTCTTGTTGTCTGTTTACAGAAGTCCTGAAGGACGGTTTTACTGATGTTTTCAGAGGTCCTGGGACTTTACTGATGATTTGTATTTATTTCTCAGACAGAGGCCCTGTTTGTGGGTCTGTATTGATTTCACAGGCAGAAAATGAATTGATGATGGTGCTGGTAATATGTATGAATGTTGTTGTGGCTCTGCTAAGCTTGATGTGTATAGCTGAACCAGGAACCAGACCAGGAGCTGGACCAGGAGCTGAGAGCTGCCTACCTATGAATCCAGGTGACAGTTGGGTGAATTCAGGCAAGAGCTAGGAGCATGGAGGAGAAGACATGGAGTCTGGAAGTCAGCCTCAAGTCAAGATGAAAGCATCTTTACTTGGATACTTAGTGCTGATCTACAAGATTAAGACAATGGGACCTAGGGGGTGGGAAACCTTTGTACTTTGGACTCCTTAAGGATGATTGCTCCTTAAGGATGACTTGAGTTAAGGATGATTGGAAGCCAGTGTCCAATCAAGATGAAAGAAGACTTTAGATGGGTACTTTATATTAATTGATTCAGATTGTGACTTACTGAATGATATCTTTTGTTCAAGAATGTGGCCACTTTAGCAATAAATTTTTATGTTATATTGCTGTGAATATTGTACTTTGGTTTATGTGAATGTTTTGCTTTAGTTTACTGCTGAATAAATAGAGAGTTCATTATACTATGTGATCAGAACCTTAAAGCTATTCACAGCAGCAGTCCTCAGGAGAGCTGCTCATGCTTGGCTTCAAACAAGCTACCAACAAGCTATCAGTCAACCTGGCCAGCATATTGGTCCAGTCCATGAATAAGTTGACTTTTCTGTACCTTAAGGATGGTAAGACAAATGGCATAAAGTCACTAATAAAGGTAAATCTTGACCATCAGGAAGTATACATGCAAGTGATTTATTTTGTGATAGCACCACCACCAGGATGGGACCCCAGTCTGGTTTGATGTACCAGACTTTTACCCCTTGCCCGATGGGAATTATGGAGGGGTCAATATGTAGAGCTGCAGGGGATGTGTGGAAAACCCACAGAGTCAATGCAAATGTCCCCCACAAAATAGCTTTCCACTCCTCTGTGCATGGGTACACCACTGTTAGGGTCAGTGGTCACATGGCTGGCACAGATGGCACACAAAGGCACACATACTTATAGCCCTGCCCCACAGGGGGCCAACAAGGCCAGCCAATGAGCATTAGCCTATTTAAAAGTCTTTGATCATGTCCAGACCTTTGTATCTCCTGGGTTCAGAGCAGATGGTGCTGGCAAAAGGATGTTGTTTTGGAGTCCTAAGCCCGGTTTCAATAACTCATCTTTAGTCTGTACTTGTAGCTGTATTGGGGAGGCACCATACTGCAAAAGGGCATCTACTGGGGCCACATTAAGGGCTCAAATAACAGACCACAAATGAGTGGCCCACCCTTTCATAGTCTCTAGTTCCACTTTCAAGGACATTCAGCAGACCCTTTTATCATTCTGTAAGGCCAGCCCCTTGTGGGTGTCAGGCTATGTGGAAGCTCCAGTCTATGTCCTGGTCTTTTGCCCAGGACTGTATAGCACAGATAGACAAGTGAGCACCCTGGTCACTTCTCACCACTTTGGGGCACCCATATGCCAATGACAATTGCTCAAGTCCCCTCTTTGTATAGGCTTGGTCAGCATACTGGGTAGGAAATCCCATTAATAGACCAGTATCCATGTCAACACATGCCAACAAATACTGGTACCTCTGTGAAAGTGGGAGTGGCCCAATGTGGTCAATTTGCCATCTTACCAGGAGTTGAAGCACCCATGTAACAGCACCATCCATCTTTGGTATGCACCAGGGGTCCTATTTGGAACAGGCTACACAGTTATGTTTGTCCACAACAACTTCTTCATAGGTCAGGGGCAGACCCTGTTACTTAACAGCCTCCTGTATTGTGTGGGGTGTAGCATGTTGCAATCAATGATGCAACCACTGTGCCACATCTAAGGAAAGGGCATCCTCAAGTTACTGTACTCACACTAATGCATAGGTGTCATCACTCCCTGGTGAGGTCAGAGGGGCATACCCAGTCACGATACAAGGTTACTACATTCTGCTGTCTTATTGACCACAAGTCCTTCCACATGTACATGCCCCACAGTGATCACCAACCCATTAGGAGGAATACCAGGTGGGTAACCACATCATTAGGCCATGGAATACAGCCCAGTACATATGGCTAAAGGGCCTTTCTCATGGCTCACTACAGTCACACACCTCATAACTCATGAGTGCTTTGCCTTTACCTCCATCCATATAGTTTCAGTCTCTGGGTGGAAGATCACAGACCTCCCCCTTGGGGGTTGCCCTGGTTAGACCCATTGGTGTACCAGGTCTTTTACCAGGGGTTATAGGGCCCTTACTTTTTTTATAGGACTTTCTAACACAGTCAAATCAATAACCTCCTCTACCTTATCAGACACACATGTAACAGGTCACAAAATTGTCTGAAGTTCAGCACTAGGAGGGATGGAGGACACTGAGCTTCACTGTTGGAGGCAGGAACCCCACTTGGTCAGGGTTGGGTTCTGTGATACACTATTTCTCAGTTTTTGAGTCTAATCACACACTCATCTAGCTATGGAGTCACTGGTATGCATGGCTACCAGTGTCTCCTCCACAATGGGTTCTGTTACAAGGAGGGTGTGGTACATAGAAGATAACTGCTTTTCAATCAAGGAGTACTGCACCTATGCTCATAGTTGTGACCAGAACCCTATTGGTTTTCAGATTCTCTCCAATTTCTGCCAAATTCCCTGTCCATATCTCTCTGGGGTCACATGGACATCCCATTCACAAGCCTGTGAAGGATCAGAGACACCCAGAGACTGCACAGGCCACCTTGGCAGCAACAAAGGCTTGGGAACAACCCTCATCCCACCAGTCCCACTGCCCCCCATACAGACCATATGGAGGTTTCAAGATCTGAGTCAAGTGAGGAATGAATACCCTCCAATATCCTAATAAACCTCAAATTCTTGCAATTGTTTTTACAGTTGTAGGGGTGGGGTAGGTTTATATCTTTTCAATAACTACAAAAGGAATAACCTTGTCTTACCCAACCAAAAAAAATTCAGGAATATGACAGATAAGCCAGGCCCTTAGGCCTTGTCTTAATTGATTACCCATCCTTTCTCATGTAGATGAGCCACCAAGGTAGGGGCAGTAGCTTCCAAGTCTGTTGAGAGAGTTAGTGGTTAACATGATATCATCAATATAGTTGATACATTTTCATAGGTTGTGCCTTGATCCATTCAGCCAGGTCCCCAGCCATGGCCACAAGGCCATGGAACAAAGTGGGGCTATGCAAATAGCCCTGGGGTAACACTCGAAATGTCCATTAGTTTCCTTCCCATGAAAAGGCAAACCATTCTTGACTCTCTAGGGGCAATATGGATGGAGAAGAAAGCATTTGCCAAATCCAGGACATAATGATATGTCTCTAGTTCATGGTTTAATTGACCCATGAGGGCTGTTACAGAAGTACTGCCACATGCAAAGGAGGTACAACCTCAGTCAACAGTCAATTCCCTATAACCTATAGACATATGCCATGAGCCATGGGGCTTCTGCGCTGGTCACATTGAGGAGTTATAAAGACTACGTGTTCACTGGACTATACCAACCCTCTCAAGTTCCAAAATAGTCTCTCTAATTTCTTTGTGCCCTCCTGGTAAATGACACTGCTTTGTATTAGTAATCCAACAAGGAGCTGGAAGCAGCAGGGGCCCATGCTTCACATAACCTCTGGTGACTGTATTCACTGAAAAAACACACAAGTAAAACTCATCCTTGGAAGTCTGTAAATACAACTTGTGGTATATCAATGCCTATTGGTATATAAATACCTAGGATGTATTCAGGAATTGGGGAGATATATGCCTCATATTCTCTAGGGGGCAACCTCCCTATTCCCAGTGAAATGGAGTATCAACAGTGCAGTGTTCACAATACCTACGGTAGCTATAAATATGCCGATATGACTATTAATCACAAAATATAGCAGGTTCTCTACATGGGGGACAAAGCTAGAACATTTATTCAAATACCAGAAAACTGAGTCCCCAAAATAGAAAGTCAAAGTCATCACAGTAGCTATAGAGTTGGCACATGTAGTTAATGCAGTAAACACCCACATTCTTAAGCCTTCAAAACAGAACAGGCTATCTCAGGCAAAGGTCCTCCTCTCTTCATTCACAGTAACTGTGCAGCATCCATGAAGGTTGCTCCCAGAACCCCCCACAGTTTCCATCCCCAGTCCTCAGCAGGAGTCCTTAGCAGAAATTCTGGCTGGCTCAAAAAAAAGAGCTCATGCCACTGTCACTGCTGCTGCCATGCTTCCAGTCACTACACTGCTTGTAGCTTGGCTTTGGCTTCCTCCTGCCCAACCCCTTCCTGCTACATCAGTAAGTTCAAGGGGATGGAAGATCTTCAAATCCCATAACCATTAAATTCTGTCCCAAGATCTTTCATGTCCCTTGCTTGGCAAAAATACATTAACAATACATTTCATTACATAGGTTAACAGGAGTTTTAATAGGAGTTTGTTAACTGGTGTCAACAGAATTTTATGACAATATAACAAAGACAGCACACAATAAACACAGAAAACAATATTTTAGGGTGGGGCTTGAGCACAAGCTCCCCATCATCCCCAGCCCCGAACAAATGGGGTCACAAAATCTTGGGATAAAGGGCAAAGGACTCTTCTTCCATGGCTACTTGCTGCTGAAATTGGACATAGAGCTGTTCCCATCCCAAGGGGTCCCATCTGAGAGGTCAGTTCTTTAGCCAGACAGGGAGAGCATACTAAGCCTGTGGAAACAAATCAAGCAAACAAGGTGAACAGATAAAAAGTCAAGAAGAAGCAAGGAGACAATCACCAGGAATAAGGTAGATATAGGATCAGCCATACTACTAGAGTCCATGAGCCCACTACTGTAGTCTCACTCACAGTAGAATATATGGGTTAAGTGTACAATTTTGTAATCATCATCTCCAGAATAAACAGTAGTTACAGCATTATTCTTTCCATGTGCTATAATCTCTGCAGCCTTTGGAACATCATCAGGCTTCTGTTTTACTTATACTTTAGCTCCCAAATTTATTCTATCAGTAGAACCAAATGCTTCAGTTCCTCTGATTGTTATTTTGGAAGGAAGGTCAGTTTTTACAAGTGGTATTGGGTTTTTTTTTTTTTTTTGGTCTTTATTAATTTGTTTACATTTAGTTTACAAGATTCATTACCACAACTCCTTGAGTTTCAAATTTTCTCTCCCTCCCCCCTTACTACCTCCCTGCCCCTGCCATGGTGGCATACAATCAAGTATAGTATCTGCAAATACTTTCGCATTAGGCATTAGTCAGATTATAAAGAAGGATTGTATCAGATGGAATGAACAATGGGAAAGAGCAAATAAGGAAAAGAGCAGGTAGTTTGCTTCAATCTGGGTTCAAACTCAGTTCTTTCTCTGTATGTAAACATTTCTCTTCATCATGAGTCTTTTGGGGTTGACTTATGACTCTGGATTGCTAAGAAGAGTCCAGTTTATCAAAGTTGGTCATCACACATATGTTGTGTCTGCAATTGTGTACAAATTCCTACTGGCTCTGCTCTACTCACTCAGCATCAGTTGGTATAAACCTCTCCGGGTAAATATGAAGTCCATCTGCTCCTCATTTCTTATAGCACAATAGTATTCCATTACATTTACATACCACAACTTGTTCAGCCATTCCCCAATTGATGGGCACCCCCTTAATTTCCAATTCTTTGCTACCACAAAAAGAGCTGCTATAAATATTTTTGTACATATGGGTCTTTTCCCCACTTCTATAATCTCTTTGGGATACAACCCTAGAAGTGGTATTGCTGGGTCAAAGGGTATGAAATTATATATAGCCCTTTGGGCATAATTCCAGATTGCTCTCCAGAATGGTTGTATCAGTTCACAACTCCACCAGCAATGCATTAGTGTTCCAATTTATCCATATCCTCTCCAGCATTTGTCATTTTTCTGTTTTGTCATCTTACCCAATCTGACTGGTGAGATGTGGTACCTCAGAGTTGTTTTGATTTGCATTTCTCTAATCAATAGTGATTTAGAACATTTTTTCATGTGCTTATAGATAGCTTTAATTTCTTCCTCTGTAAACTGCCTGTTCATATCCTTTGACCATTTATCAATTAGGGAGTGACTTATATTCTTATATATTTGACTCAATTCTCTGTATATTTTAGAAATGAGTCCTTTGTAAGAGACATTGGTTGTAAAGATTCTTTCCCAATTTCCCGCCTCCCTCTTAATCTTGGTTACATTGGCTTTGTTTGTACAGAAGCTTTTCAATTTCATATAGTCAAAATTATCCATTTTACATTTTATAATGTTCTCTAATTGTTGTTTAGTCATAAAGTCTTTCCCTCTCCACAAATCTGACAGGTAAACTATTCCTTGCTTTCCCAGATTGCTTAGATTATCAGCCTTTATACTTAGATCATGCACCCATTTAGACTTGATTTTGGTATATGGTGTTAGGTAATGGTCTATGCCCAGTTTCTGCCATACTATATTCCAGTTTTCCCAGCAGTTTTTGTCAAATAGTGAGTTCTTATCCCCAAAACTGGGGTCTTTGGGTTTATCAAACAGTAGATTACTATAGTCATTGACTGCTGAATCTTGTGTGCATAATCTATTCCATTGATACACTACTGTATTCCTCAGCCAGTACCAAGTAGTTTTGAGGACTGCTGCTTTATGGTACAGATTAAAATCTGGTATCACTAGTCCACCATCCCTAGCATTTCTTTTCACTAATTCCCTTTATATTCTGGACAGTTTGTTTTTCCATATGATTTTTTTTACTATTTTTTTCTAGCTCCTTAAGGTAGTTTTTTGGTAAACTGATTGGTATGGCACTAAATATATAATTTAATTTAGGTAAAATTGTAATTTTTATTATATTAGCTTGTCCCAGCCATGAGCAATTGATGTCTTTCCAATTAATTAGATCTGACTTTATTTGTGTGAAAAGTGTTTTGCAGTTGTGTTCATATAGGTCCTGAAGTTGTTTTGACAGTAGATGCCCAAATATTTTATAATGTCTACAGTAACTTTAAATGGGATTTCTCTTTTTATTTCTTGCTGTTGAATTTCATTAGAAATATGTATTAGAAATATACAGGAATGCAAAGGATTTATGTGGGTTCATTTTCTATCCTGCAACTTTGCCAAATTTATTTATTGTCTCAAGTAGTTTTTTACTTGATTCTCTAGGATTCTCTAAGTATATCATCATATCATCTGAAAGGAGTGATAGCTTGGTCTCTTCTTTTCCTAATTTGATTCCTTTGATTTCTTTTTCTTCTCTAATCGCTACTGCTAACATTTCTAGTACCAGATTGAATAAGAAAGGTAATAGTGGGCATCCTTGTTTTACCTCTGATCTTATTGGAAATGCTTCTAGAGTCTCCTCATTACATATGATACTTGCTGATGGCTTTAAATGGATGCTACCTATTATTTTAAGGAAGGCTGCATTTTTTCCTATACTTTCTAGTTTTTTTAAATAGGGATTGGATGTTGTATTTTGTCAAAAGCCTTTTCTGTATCTATTGAGATTATCATGTGGTTTTTGATAGTTTTATTGTTGATATGATCAATTATACTGATGATTTTCCTAATATTAAACCATCCTTGCATTCCTGGATCAAAGTGTATTATTCTTGTGATAAGTTACTGTAGTTTTTTTTGCACTAATATTTTATTAGAATTTTTTGCATCTATATGAATGAGGGAGATTGGTCTATAATTTTCTTTCTCTGTTTTATCTCTTCCTGATTTAGGTATCAGTACCATATTTGTGTCATAAAAAAGAATTTTGTAGGACTCCTTCCTCACTAATTTTCCTAAATGGTTTGTAGAGTATTGGAATCAATTGTTCTTTAAATGTTTGATAGAATTCACTAGTAGGGGCGGCCAGGTAGCACAGAGAGTAAGAGCACCAGCTCCAGTGTTGGTATGACCTGGGGATCGAATCCTGGGCTCAGACACTTAGCACCCACCCAGAAACACCTGGCCATGTATACTTAACCCCAATTGCTTAGGGGCGGCCAGGTGGCTCGGTGAATAAGAGCACTGGCTCCAGTGTTGGGATGACCTGGGGATCAAATCTGGGCTCAGATACTCAGCACCACACCCAGAAATAACTTGCTGTGTAACCTTGAGCAAGTTACCTAGCCCTGATTGCTTATAAAAAAAAGAATTCACTAGTAAATCCATCTTGCCCTGGAGATTTTTTCCTACGGAGTTCACTGATGTCTTGTTCAATTTCTTTTTATGAGATTGGGTTATTTAAGTAATTTATTCCTCTTCAGTTAATCTGGGCAACTTGTATTTTTGTAAATATTCATCCATTTCCCTAAGATTGTCAAATTTATGTGCATACAGTTGGGAAAAATAATTCCTAATTATTGTTTTGATTTCCTCTTCATTGGAGGTAGATTGACCCTTTTCATTTTTGATACTCATAATTTGGTTTTCTCCTTTCTTTTTTTTTATCATATTGAATAAAGGTCTGTCAGCTTTATTGTGTTTTTTTTTTTTATAAAACCAGTCCTTAGTTTTATTTATTAATTCAATAGTTTTCTTAATTTCAATTTTATTTATTTCTCCTTTGGTTTTCAGTATTTCTAATTTAGTATTTAATTGGGGATTTTCAATTTGTTTTTTTTTTCTAGCTTTTTCAATTGCATGCCCAATTCATTGACCTCCATTTTCTCTAATTTATTCATTTTTGCTCTCAGGGATATAAAACTTCCCCTAAGGACTGCCTTTGCTGCATCCCACAAATTTTGGTATGTCTTCTCATTGTTGTCATTCTCTTGAATGAAGTTACTGATTGTTTCTATGATTTTTTTGTTTGACCCACTCATTCTTTAGGATTAAATTGTTTAGTTTCCAATTAGTTTTTAGTCTGTCTTTCCATGGCCCTTTATTGCATATGATTTTTATTTCATCATGGTCTGAGAATGATGCATTTATTATTTCTGCCTTTCAATTATTTCTGAATTGTGAGGTTTTTATGTCCTAGTACATGGTCATATACCGCTGAGAAGAAGGTATATTTCTTTTTATCCCCATTCAGTTTTCTCCTGAGATCTATCATACCTACCCTCTCTAAAATTCTATTCACCTCCTTAACTTCTTTCTTGTTTATTTTGAGGTTGGATTTATCAGGTTCAGAGATGGGGAGATTAAGGTCCCCCACTAGTATAGTTTTGCTTATTTATTTGCCTTTTGGAGGGCAATTGGGGTTAAGTAACTTGCCCAAGGTTACACGGCTTGTTTTTTTGTGTGTGGGTGTTAAGAGTCTGAGGCTGGAACCAAACTCGGGTCCTCCTGACTCCGGGGCCAGCACTTTACTCACTGAGCCACCTAGCTGCCCCCACTAGTATAGTTTTGCTACCCATTTCTTCCTCTAACTCCCTTACCCTCTTCTCTAGGAATTTGGATGCTATACCACTTGGTGCATATATGTTAAGTAATGATATTGCTTCATTCTCGATGGTGCCTTTTAGCAGGATATAGTTTCCTTCTTTATCTCTTTTTAAATTTATTTTTATTATTTTTAAAAGCAATCAGGGTTAAATAACTTGCTCAAGGTTACATGGCCAGTTATTATCTGGGTGTGGTGCTAAGTATCTGAGCCCGGATTTGATCCCCAGGTCATCCCAACACTGGGGCCGGTGCTCTTACTTGCTGAGCCACCTGGGATCCCCTCTTTATCTCTTTTTATTAGATCAATATTTGATTTTGCTTTTTCTGAGATAGGGATTGCTACCCCTGCTTTTTTTACTTTAGCTGAGGCATCATATATTTTACTCCAGCCTTTTACCTATACTCTGTGTTTATCCCTTTGTTGTTTCAGATGTGTTTCTTGTAAACAACATATTGTAGGATTATTATTTTTAATCCATTCTGCTATCTGCCTCTGTTTTATGGGAGAGTTCATTCCATTCACATTCACAGTTATGATTATTATCTGTTTATTTCCCTCCATCCTACTCCCTCCCCTGTTAATGCTTATATTTTTTCTTCCCTTCTACCTTCCCCTCCTTAATAGTTTTCCTTTTGACCACCACCTCTCTCAATATTCCCTTATCAGCCCTCCTCCCTTTTCCTCCCCTTCCCCCTTACTTCTTCCCTCCCTTCTAATCACCCCCCCCTTCATAGGCCTTTCCCCCTCCTACTGCCTGTAGGATATTTTTATACTTAATGAAGTATGTTATTTCTTCTTTGCACCAAGAGTGACAGGAACAAATCTCATGCACCTCCTCTCCCTCCTTTCTTTCCCTTTATTATGATACATTTTGCATCTCTTCTCCATAGAGTCCTATGCTTAACTGGTCCTGCTATTCCCTCCTTGCACCAGAACCAATGAGGGAGAAGTTCATACAATACCCATCTTCCTCCCTTCTTTTCCTCTGCTATATTGTTATTATGCTTCTTTGTGTGGCATAATTTACCCTTTACCACTTCATTTGTTCCTCTTCTTCCATTACAGTCTCTTTGTAGCCCTTAATAAGATTTGTTTTAATTGTCATTTTGTGTAATTTATACTCATACCCTCTACTTGTCTAGAAACAGTTTGCTCTTATGAAATAAGAGTTTGTGTGTGTGTGTGTCTGTGTGTGTGTACGTGTGTGTGTGTGTGTGTGTGTGTCTGTGTGTTTTCCTTGTTTACCTTTCTATGTCACTCTTGCATCTCATAATTGGAGGTTGAATTTTCCATTGAGCTCTGGCTTTTTCATCAGGAAGGTCTGGAAATCTGTTATATCGCTGAATGACCATCTCTTTGCCTGGAAGAATATGTTAAGTCTTGCTGGGTAGGTGAACCTTGGTTGCAACCTGAGCTCTTTTGCCTTGTGAAAAATTGGATTCCACTGCCTCCGATCTTTCAGTGTAGAGGCTGCCAAATCCTGTGCGATCCTCACTGTGGTTCCTTGATATTTGAATTGTTTCTTTCTGGTCACCTGAAGTATTTTCTCTTTTACCTGGTAGTTCTTGAATTTGGCCACAACATTTCTAGGACTTTTCAGTTTGGGATCTCTTTCAGGAGGTGTCCAGTGGATTCTCTCAATTTCTATTTTACACTCAGGTTCTAGTACCTCAGGGCAGTTTTCCTTAATGAACTCTTGGAGAATGTTGTCCAGGCTCATTTTTTTCATCATGATTTTCTGGTAGGCCTATGATTCTCAGGTTATCTCTCCTGGATCTGTTTTCCAGGTCAGTTATTTTTCCATTGACATATTTTACCTCTTTTCCCAATTTTTCATTCTTGTTGTTTTGTTTGAATAAGTCTTTGTTCCTCATAGAGTTATTTGCTTGAATTTGGTTGATTCTAGTTTTTAGCAAATTATTTTCCTCAGTTAGTTTTTGGAGCTCCTTTTCCATATCACACACTTTTTAAGGGGCTGTTTTCTTCTTTATAATGTTTTTCTAATTCTACAATTTTGATTTTAAAAGAATTATTCATTTTGTCTTCTAGTTCTCTCATTTTGTTTTCAAAGTTCCTTTTGAACTCATCTAGGAAAGCTTTCTGTGCTTGGGACCCATTCACTGTTGATGTTTCAGCTGTGGGTGTGGAGTCCACATTGTCTCCCTCTGAGTTTGGTTTCTCCCTCTGAGGATAGTATGACTCCAGTGTCTTTGTAGTCTTCTTTCTACCCACTTTGAGGCAGGGCCCTAGCCATGCCCTTCCTCTAGGGTTCCCAAGCCTTTACTGTTGAGAGTTTTGCCTTGGGGCAATAATTACTATGTTTTCAGGGTCAGCGGGGGTTTGGCTCAGGCGGGGTTCACTCTGCCATCCTGGTCCTTGGAAGTCCTGATAGGGGCTTTTTAAATTTCTGGACTATGGAGTGGTAGTATTTGCTGTCCCGGACAAGGGCCCTGCATTTGCTTCTTACCTAGCTCTTCCCAATCCTAGCCCTTTGGTGATAGGCATGGTAGTGTCCCTGGTTGGTGGGACGACTTGCCCCTCTCATTGATCAGTCCTCCTCTCTGCCTGCCTTAGCGCACCACGCAGACCCGGCCTGCCTCTGCGTGCTGTGCTCTCCTGGGCTCAAGTGGTATTATTTTACAAGGAACAATAATTACTTGAACTATCCTATCATTTTCCTAACCTGTATGGACCCTTCACCTAAATTATGGAATGTCACAACAATTTCTCCTTGATTATTAGTATCTATTACTCCAGCTAATTCACATATTCCTTGAGCTGCTAATCCTGATTTGGGTAAAATCTGTCCAAAGTGATTTTTAAGGATTCTTATGCATATTCCAGTGGAGATTTTTCTCATTTCTTTTCTGTCCAATGAAAAGTCCTCTAAACAATGTAAATCATACCCCACCGAATCAGGTATTCCTGGATATGGTGCTGGGACATCTGGCCTCAAAGTCCAATATTCAATATTTGGAATCTTATGTGTTTGTTGTTTTCTAATTTGCAGATTTGGGGTTCATAATTCTGGCTAGAGGTGTACTTTCTCCCAATGGTCTATTATTCAAATTATGTGAAGCTATGAACTAATTATCCTTCCAATGCTGATATAAATTATTGGAGTTTAACTTCCTTAACTGTTCTTTCAATAATCCATTCATTCTTTCAATTAACCCAGATGCTTGTGGATAATACAGAATATGATATATGCATTCTATATTGTTTAGTGTACAATATCTCATTTCATTACCTTTGAAGTATGACCCATTGTCACTTTGAATCTGCATTGGGGTTCCATAATATAGTCTTACGAGATCTAGAGTTTTACAGATGTTTTTCTGGGTTGCATTCTTATGAGGACAAGCCACTAGTACACCTGAATAGGTGTCAACACAAGTACATATAAATCTGCATCTTTTATCTTTTGGTAGTGGACCAATATAATCTATTTGCCACATTTGGGCTGGGACCTTTCCTATTGCTATTTCTCCAGTTACTACCCAAGGAATAGTTCGCTCCTTTTCCAATTGACATATATGACATTATTTTGCTATCTGTTTAAACAGTGAATGACAGATACTAATACCTCGATCTTGTGTCCACTGGTGTGTGGCCTGGACCCCTAAATAGCTAGCCATTTGGTGGACCCATTTTGCTAATACCTGATCATCAGTTGTTATCAAAGTAGGAACAATATGTTTAGCAGCAATCTTCGCCAGTCGATCAGCATTGTACTCACGTGCTGGTGTGGTGAGGGTCATGTGAGCATCTACATGAAAAACTGATATGTCAGTAACCAAAGAAATGCTCCAGATATTTTCCCATAATTATTCACCCCAGACTTGTTTGCCATGAATTTCCCAATTTTGATTTTTCCACATGGGTGTCCATGTAACTAACCCATTAGCTACTGACCATGAATCAGTGAATATGTGACACTATCCTCCTTGTTCTATTTTGATGGCTTGATGTATTGCCATAAGTTCAGCATATTGACTACTTCCACCTATCCCAGTACTTTCCAAAGTCCTTCTAGTACATGGGTTATAGGCTACTGCTTTCCAATGTCTTTTTTGGCCCAAATATTTGTCTGCATGTCTCTTTTGTTCTTCAGTTAATCCATTGAATCCATTATCCTATTTTACAGAGGAGTGTACCAACTGTTGCTTTGGCCCATGGGATGTGTCATTCCCCTCAGCTTTTATTTTTGCTACAGATTCATGTGGAGCAGAGAAGAAAGTATATTCTTTTTTATCCCCATTTAGTTTTCTCCAGAGATCTATCATACCTACCCTCTCTAAAATTCTGTTCACCTCCTTAACTTCTTTCTTGTTTATTTCGAGGTTGGATTTATCAAGTTTAGAGAGGGGGAGATTAAGGTCTCCCATTAGTATAGTTTTGCTATCTATTTCTTCCTCTAATTCCTTTATCTTCTCTTCTAGGAATTTGGATGCTATACCACTTGGTGCATATATGTTAAGTAATGATATTGCTTTATTCTAAATGGTGCTTTTTAGCAGGATATAGTTTCCTTTATCTCTTAATTAGATCAATCCCTCTGTTTCAGATGTGTTTCTTGTAAACAGCATATTGTAGGATTATGATTTTTAATCCATTCTGCTATCTGCCTCTGTTTTATAGGAGAATTCATTCCATTCACATTCACAGTTATGATTATCTGTTTCTTTCCCTCCATCTTATACCCTCCCCTGTTAATGCTTATATCTTTCTCCCCTTCTCCCTTCCCCTCCTTAATAGTTTTCCTTTTGACCACCGCCTCCCTCAGTATTCCCTTATCAGCCCTCCTCCCTTTTCCTCCCCTTCCCCCTTACTTCTTCCTTCCCTTCTAATCAGCCCCCCCCTTTCATAGGCCTTTCCCCCTCCTACTGCTAGTAGGATATTTTTATACTTAATGAAGTATGTTATTTCTTCTTTGCACTAAGAGTGACAGTAACAAATCTCATGCAAGCTCCTCACCCTCCCCTCTTTCCCTCTAATATGATATGCTTTGTGTCTCTTCTCCATAGCGTCCTATGCTTAACTGGTTGTTATTCCCTCCTTGCACCAGAACCAATGAGGGAAATGCTCATATAATACTCATCTCCCTCCCTTCTTTTCCTCTGCTATATTGTTTTTATGCTCCTTTGTGTGGCATAATGTACCCTTTTCCACTTCATTCATTCCTCTTCTTCATTGTAGTCCCCTTATAGCCCTTAATAAGATTTTTTAATTGTCATTTTGTGTATTTCATACTCATTCTCTCTACTTGACTATAAACAGTTTCCTCTTATTAAATAACAGGGTGTGAGTGTGTTTTCCTCGTTTACCTTTCTATGTCACTCTTGCATCATGTAATTGGAGGTTGAATTTTCCATTGAGCTCTGGCTTTTTCATCAGGAAGGTCTGGAAATCTGTTATATCATTGAATGACCATCTCTTTGCCTGGAAGAATATGCTCAGTCTCACTGGGTAAGTGATCCTTGGTTGTAACCCGAACTCTTTTGCCTTCCAGAAAATTGTATTCCACTGCCTCCGATTTTTCAGTGTAGAGGCTGCCAAATCCTGTGCGATCCTCACTGTGGTTCCTCGATATTTGAATTGTTTCTTTCTGGTCACCTGAAGTATTTTCTCTTTTACCTGGTAGTTCTTGAGTTTGGCCACAACGTTTCTAGGACTTTTCAGTTTGGGATCTCTTTCAGGAGATGTCCAGTGGATTCTCTCAATTTCTATTTTACCTTCAGGTTCTAGTATCTCAGGGCAGTTTTCCTTAATGAGCTCTTGGAGAATGTTGTCCAGGCTCATTTTTTCATCATGATTTTCTGGTAGGCCTGTGATTCTCAGGTTATCTCTCCTGGATCTGTTTTCCAGGTCAGTTAATTTTCCATTGAGATATTTTACCTCTTTTTCTAATTTTTCATTCTTGTTGTTTTGTTTGACTAATTCTTGGTTCCTCATAGAGTTATTTGTTTCCATTTGGTTGATTCTAGTTTTTAGGAAATAATTTTCCTTGGTTAGTTTTTGGAGTTCCTTTTCCATATCATACACTTTTCTTTTTAAGGAGCTCTTTTATTCATTATAATGTTTTTCTAATCCTGCAATTTTGATTTTAATAGAATTATTCATTTTGTCCTCTAGCTCTCTCATTTGGTTCTCAAAGTTTCTTTTGAGCTCACCTAGGAGAGCTTTCTGTGCTTGGAACCAGTTCCCTGTTAATGTTTCAGCTGTGGGTGTGGAGTCCACATTGTCTCCCTCTGAGTTTAGTTTCTCCCTCTGAGCATAGTAGGACTCTAGAGTCTTTGTAGTCTGCTTTCTACCCACTTTGAGGCAGGGTCCTAGCCATGCCCTTCCTCTAGCCTTTACTGTAGAGGGTTTTGCCATGGGGCAATAGTTACTATGTTTTCAGGGTTGGGGGTGGGGTTGGGGCAGGTGAGGTTCACTCTGTCATTCTGGTCTTTGGAGGTCCTGATAGGGGCTATTTTCTTTTTAATTTCTGGGCTATGAAGTGGTAATCCCAGGAGTATTTGCTGTCCCAGACAGGGGCCCCTGCATTTGGTTCTTACCTAGCTCTTTCCAGTCCCAGCCCTTTGTTGATAGGCCTGGTAGTGGCCCTTGTGGTTAGTGGGACGACCTGCCCCCTGAGTTGATCAGGCCTCCTCTGGGCCTGCCTCTGCTCACTGCTGCCTTCCGGGCCTGCCTCTGCTTGCCGCTTGGAATACCATCTATTATAAAATCCACCCCTGCTCTCAATAGAGCAGTAAAGAGTTCCCTTCTTGTCAATTTATTTTGTCTTTGAATCCTCTGGCTATTTACTCTTCTCTCCATAAGTTGCTTAATTGTGAAATCTTATCCAGCACCTCTGAAAGAGGGTGCCCTATTTCCCCAATTAATAGAGTTAGAATTAGGTGCTTATAAGCAGGAGGAGCCATCTTCACTATGATATTTCTAAGAGGACCTCTTAAGGGGGTGTCATGATATACATTTGCATCTCTAGCCATTATAGCAGTTTTCATTACTTCTTTCACCTTTCTCATACAGTCTCTAAATGAGTACCAGGGTCTGCCTCCACCAGGCCACATAGATTCAGTAACATATTGCTTTTTGCATCCCTCTGCAGCTAAAGCTAACAGATTAGTTCTGTTGAGGCTTCCTCACGTATGGTGATCCCTGAAAACTTTGTGTACAAAAGGGTTCTGACTGATGCTTATGAATTTTAAGCAATCCACACTGTCCAGTTCTATTCCTCCAGCACCTTCATCAGTGATTCTTACTATGCAAGACGCTAAAGACTCTCCCATTCTTTGAGTGAATTTACTCAATATATCAGTAACCTCCTGTTGAGTGAAACCCCCAATTATCTCCCTGGACTCTGTTTGGCCCTGGCAGTTCTCCTGTCTTCTTCATATGGGGAGAACTTCTGCATTAGAAGACTCCTCATCTAACCTTGTTTATTCTCCTCATACACATTCTCCTGACAGCTGTTGGCGCAACTCTGCCAAGCCTGTACAAAAGCTGCATGAACATTCCTTCTACTAGTTTTTTTTGCTTCCTTTTAGCTACATGAACAGTAGCTTGTTCTTCCACCACCTGAGACCTTCCAGTTTGCTCTCCTGAATGCCATAGCACAGAAGAACCAGTCAACTCCTAGCCATCTGAGCTTTTTCCTCCAGCAACTTATCTCTACTTTTATTTATCTTTACTTATTAGTAGGACCCAGCCTCTCTTGCATACTCCTGCCAGTTCTTTCTTGGTTCTCTGGGTATTCCCTGCAAACATCTTTCCAAATCTCTGGGTTTTCCCTCTTTTAGCCTTGGTTCACAGTTTTCACAGGGCCCTGTACTTTTGGCCCATTCTCTCGCTAGAGAGGAATAAGGCAAATCCTGCCATCCTGGGATAGCCATTTCTGCCTCTAAAGCGCCCCCCCCCCGCTTCCAAATAGAGGCCTAACATTTTGTGATTCCATCTTCATCGCCAAATGTATCAACACTGCAATATTCATAATGCCTCCGGTAACTATAAATATACTGATATGGCTGTTAATCACAAAATATAACAGGCTCTCTGCATGGGAAACAAAGCTAGAACATTTATTCAAATACCAGAAAACTGAGTCCCAAAACCAGAAAGTCAAAGCCATCACAGTAGCTATAGAGTTGGCATACATAGTTAATGCAGTAAATATCCACATTCTCAAGCCTTCAAAACAGAACAGGCTACCTCAGGCAAGGGTCCTCCTCTCCTCATTCACAGCAACTGCTCAGCATCCACGCAGCTCACTCCCAGCAGCTCCAGGCCCCTGCAGTTCCTGTCCCTGGCAGTCCTCAGCAGGAGTCCTTAGCAGAAATTCTGACTGGCTCAAAAAAAGGAGTTCGTGCCACCACCTCTGCACTTCCAGTCACCACACTACCTCAAGCTTGGCTCTGACTTCCTCCTGTTATGTCAGCAAGTTCAAGGGGCATGGAAGATCTTCAAATCCCATAACCATTACAAATTAACTTTAATTGACCATCCCCCATACCCATCTATCACAGAAGCTTCCCCAGGATGCTGCTCAGGATTACCACACAACAAAGACTATTCTGCCTCTGTGTCCACCAATGATAATGCCCTTTGTACATTCTTTGGGGACCAATAGATTGAAAGTCCCACATAAGGCCTCCAATCCCCACCTGGTCCTGCAAGGTGGGTTCCTTGGCCTTCCCCTCAGTCAAGGCAGAGTCTGATCTTTCTCTTGAGAGTCTTCTTGGGTATGTATTGAGTCCTTCATGAAATCCTGCAATGACACTGCCCTCACCCTTGATTCCAAGCCCTCTCTGGATGGTCCCTCAGGGTACCTTTTGGTCAATGGACTGAACCAGTGCTCAGGTTTCAACTGTTGCCACAGTTCTAAAAACGCCTTATTTGGTTGCCTATATAACCTTTTCCTGTCTATCCCAGCCTTTATCAGGTCAATCCACATCTGATTGCAGGTGACCTTAGCAGGTCCCTTCTGGGCTTCTTTCTCTTTTTTTCCTTTGTGACCATACTATGGAAACTCTCCCACCCCTCCCTTTTACTGTGTATATTTTCAGCCTCTCCTAGATTTGCAACAGTGCAGGTCACCACACTGATGGGTTGTCCCACACATTGGGCCAGTAGAGCTACTAAGGGTCCAAAATGTTGGGAGGGGGTTGTTTGTAGCACTAAGTCCCTCAAACCTGCTATAAAAATTTCTTCATAAGGCCCTTGAGTTTTCAAATTATATATGATATTCTTCATGCCCAATTCTCTTAACATCTCCTGTAGCTCAGTATAACTCTGCCATAAGCTAGGGGACAAGGGCAGGTCCCCTTGATTTGGCCAACTTGCCCAAATAGCTGCTATCACCCATTCCAGCTGGGAATGTTTCCTTTGGGTTTGATGGGTTACCTGAAAATGCTGGTATAGGGTGGGAAGGGCAGTTATGGAGGCTAACAGCCATCTCCATTCCCGAAACCAAAATTTCATCCATCCCTACATCCCACAATCTAAAAGACCAAGCAGCCACTGGCTCAGAACTACGCTGGTAAAAGTGGGTGTCTAGATTCACCAGTTCTGCCTGGGTGTATGGTCTGAACATGGAATGCTCCACCACTTGTGGGGGAGGTTGAGGCTACCCTTTAGGGGCCTGTGGCTTCTGAGTCTTTATCTTCTGCTGTACTACATGCCTTGCCTTTAGTACAAGGAACTTCAGAAGAGACTTCTCATCCTCCTCCCCTACAACAAATCCAGGGTCTTCTTCCTCTTCTTCCTCAATCTGTCTTGGGAGCAGAAGGAACAGCAACCATCTGATCCCTGAGGATTTGGATCTCAGTCTCTAAAAATTCTAGGGCTTTCTCTAATGTCCCCCTTTCTTCCTGTTCCTGGGCTAAATCAGCCTGAACCTCCCACAGCCAACAGCAGCTTGTCAGTAATTTTTCTCAAAGTGGTTAACATTAAGCAGCCCACACCACTCCCCCCTCCCGCCCCATAACATTTCTAGCTCCCTTCTTAGCAAAGGTTTCCCTGGTCTTCAGTAAGGCTTCCCCAAGGCCTTTGGGGTTAGGGAGCACATCCTTCCATTCCTGGGGTGGGATCCATGCTTCCAGGACTTCAGCTACAATAAGCCACATACTATTTTAGGGCCATCCTGGGACTCCTGGTCTCCATGCCTTCAATCTGCTCTGAATTCTGCCTAGTGTTATGCCAAGTGTAACGCAAGACCTCAGCTCCTGGCAGGTTCATGTTAGATTCAGCAGACCAGGGGCAGTTAGGTGGCATAGTGAATAGAGCACTGGCCCTGGAGTCAGGAGGATCTGAGTTCAAATCTCTCAGGTACTTCACACATTAAACTGTGTAACCTTGGGCAAATCACTTAACCCCAATCACCTTGCCTTCTCCCCTCCAAAAACAAACAAACAAACAAACAAACAAACAAACAAACAAACCCCACACAGATTCAGAAGACTGAAGAATGACAGTGGAGTAATAGATAAGGGGTTCATACCAGCTTATTCTCAAGGGTGGTAGGTCAAGAATGAGGTGAATCATCTGTGCCTTCTGGCCAGTGTCCACTTGGTTTATAGAGAAACAGACAAAGAAGGCACCATGTCAACAATAAGCTCATAAGTTAACATTAACTTTGGTAATATCATGATTATTTAGCATAGAGCAGGCTCAGTGTGCTGTTTTTAGGTTAAGCTCAAGTGTCTATATTATCTATGGTTATATAATAATGCACAAGTGTAGTGGAGTTGTTTATGGATCATGATCCTGGGAACTCATTTCTTTAAAAACAAATCCATATCACTTTATATACAGGTACCAAGATGGTACAATAAACAGAGTGCTGATCCTGGAGTCAGGAAACCCTCCTGAGTTCAAATCTAGAGTCTGACACTTTCTAGCTGTGTGACCCTGGGCAAGTCACTTCACCCTATTTGCCTCAGTTTTCTTATGTGTAAAGTGAACTGGAGAAGGAAGTGGCAAACCACTCCAATCTTTGTCAAGAAAACCCCAAATGGAGTCATAAAGAGTTGGACCTGACTGAACAACAACATCTAAGACATAAAAGTGACTATACAAATATGTAAGTGCCATTCTACAAGATAAGTTGATATGAACAAATGGTTAAAAAGAATTGAAAACTATTTTAAAAAGTTGCTCAAAATCACTAATAATAAGAGAAATACCAATTGAAAGAACTCTGAGGTTTTATGTCACAGCCAGCAAATTGGCAAAGGTAGTAGAACATGGAAGAGTTCAATATTGAAGAGGCAGTAAGAAGGTAGATAACTGTGTCTAAGGTGGATTTTTGTTACTCTTTCTAAGATACTAGTTCCCAGGATCCATAGCCATAACAATCTACTAGCTCCCAGGCTCATGACTTGTAAACAATCTCACTGAACTTGCACAGTGAAATATAATCTTAGGATAATGTAAACATTTGAGTTTAGCTGGTAAACACCCACTGTGTGTGCTATGCTAAGTCACCATGATATTTCTAAAGTTCATATAAACTTGTGAAGCTATTGCTGGCAAATTGCCTTCTTTGTGTGCTCCTCTATAAGTCAAGTGAGCACTGGTTAGTAAGTGGGGAATAGGGATACACAAGGAGAATGTGCATGTGTATATGCCTTGACAGGCCCCCATCAAGTCTGGGGCAGGGATTGGGGGGTGGGAATGCACGAGTTGGGATGCTGTGCATATCCTAATTGAGTCCACATTGAGATTTAAGGGATCCTGTGAGGGTTGGAACTCCCATTCTTACCTGCCCCTGTGAGAAGAGTAATTAGGGGGCACTATAGGAGTTGTTCTCCCATTACCAGCAACCTCAGTAAGAAGAATAAAACAATTAACCCCTTATTATATCTCCAATGCTGACTTTCTGGCTGCCCAGATCAAGAGCTGAATCTGTTAGAAAAGTTCCTGTGTGTACTCCCACCTTATAATTGGCATAGTCAGTGTTACCTGTGTTACAGTTGGCATAATTGATATTTACCTGTGTTACAATAACACTAATATGATGTTGGTGGAGCTCAGAATTGATCCTACCATTTTGTAAATCAATTTGAAATTATCCTTCAAAAAATGATTAAAATTTCCATATTCTTTGACCCAGAGATCCATTATTAAGTATATTCTCCAAGGAGGTTAAAAAAAAGCAAAAAACAAAACAGAAAGCAATTTCCCATATGTGATAGGATGAGCATTTTTCTGATACAGCTTCTTTTGGTTCCAGCTTCCTTAACATCACCAGCTTCTTTGATGCAGCTTCCTGGTCTAGGAGCATAAAAAGTCCTAACTGAAGGGACTCTGGACCTTTCAGACTTGTTGGTTTCCTGAGATTACACAAGCCACCAAATCCTGATGATTTACTAACGGGACACATTTCTAGATGGAGATGAGGGGGAGGTGCATCCAGAAAAACTAAGTGCCATGATATCCTTGTTACATATACTTGTTATCTTAGGGCAAAGCAAACCTCCTTTGCTAAATGTTCAATGACTTGAAAATTCCTCATTTTGTCCAAACTATGAACCTGGACTGGTCTTATAGCTGTCCCTCCAAGAACACAAATCCAAATTATTTATAGTAGTAATTTTGGAGATAGCAAAGAATTGGAAGTTAAGTGGGTTGCTATCAATTAGGGAATGGCTAAACTGTAATACATGCTTATAATGTAATTAACTATAATAAGTAAATGTGAGGAATTCTGGGGAAACTGGGATTACTCATAATACACTAATGATTCTGAAATAATCTGATCCAGGAAAATAATTTACACAATGACTACCACAATGTAAGAGCAATAAAATAAATCTGAAGGCTATGTAATTCTGTTGACTAAGTTTGACCTCAGAGAAGAGATAAGCAAATACATTTTTGTCTTTCTTATTGGATAAGTGTAGGGGGGCAACTATAGGAATGGAATGTTGCATATACTATCAGATGCATTTCCATATGTTGGTTGGTTTTGAGGAACTGATTTATTTTAAAAAAGATCTTTGTTTACAAGGAAAGGTTGGGTGGGTGAGGAGGGGTAAAATGTGTTTAAAAAGGAGTATGTGATAAAAAGCATCAGGAAAGTTTTTTTTAAACAACAGTAGGATGTAAAGTCAAAATAAAATAAAATAAAGTTAAATGATATGAAGGACTAACCTGCCAAATCTGAGTTGCTTTGAAAATGTCAATTTATCTTGGGTAGTGGGAAAATAGAACAGTAAGGGGAGAAGTTTGGCTCTCATTAGGTAGTATCAGGTTCCACTCTCCACTGTTGGGTACCTGCCTCTTGACCAAAGAAGGAGCAAGTACAAATCTAGTCTAATATAGAGTCAACATCCTTCACTTCCTAATTCTGATATTGAATGTGTCTGTGCTCTGGTTAGTACAAGATGTGGTCCTGGACTGACAAAAATACCTGTGATTCACTGACTCATATTCACCATATTGAAGACACCAAAGGAGAAAGAACCAGGTGTCCTTATAGTAGGGTTTCCACTAGATTGCCTCACCTCTCTCTGCCTACACTATCACCATTGCACATTTAGGTCAGCCTAATAAAGAATTGATCAGCTTTATTGCTTTTGACTGTGTTCCATAAATGCCTGGGCAATAAATCCTAGGGGAAGTGTTGGTGGAATCAGCCTCCAATTTGACCCGTTTCCTGCAGCCCTGGTGCAGAAAGAGCATTACCAGGGAATTGCCCATTGCTGTAAAAGATGCCAAATATCCTACCCTCTTCTTCCTCTAAGCGTCATAATACCTCATTTTCCATACCATACTGACAAATAGTTTGGATTCTTGAATTCTTTCTAAGACGAGATCCTCAGTGTGAGAAGGAAGAGAAGAAGACAGAGAGATGAAAGAACAGTGGAGAAAGAAGCAGCAATTTTTTTTTGAGGTTAACTCTTAGCAAGTGTTGAGGTCTAGGAAAAACTCTTAATAATGTATCAGATGGGTGATTTCCTGAGCTCCAGAAGCTATTTTTGGTTTAGTTCCTTCTTAGAAATTTTCCTTGCTGCAAAATTCCTGGCACAGAGTCATAGGATCGTGGACTTAGAGCTGGAAGGGATCTCAGAGGTCATCTAGTCCAGCTCTCTCACTTTACATATGAGTTAATTGAAGCCCATGGAAATTATGTGACTTGCCCAAGGTCATATAGATAGTAAACCTTAGAGGAGAGTTTTTTTTAACCTTTGTCATACTATGGACCCCTTTCACAATCAGGTAAAGCTTACAGACCCCTTCTCTGAATAATGTTTTTAATTTCATAAAGTAAAAATGCACAGAGGAAACACAATATATTGAAATATAGTTATCAAAATATTTTAAAAAATGAATTCACAGACCTCGGGTTAAAAATCTCTTGTTAGAGACTGGGTTTGATCCCAAGTCCTCTAGGATACAGAGTCATTCCTTTATTCATTATATGTCAGAGCCTTGTCCTTTACTCAGAATGTTAGAGCTAGAGGGGGCATTTTATTCAAGTCATTTGCCCAGCTGGCACAGTGGAACAAAATGGTGCCATGACTAACATGCTATTCTGTAAAAGAGAACCAGCTTGGACCAAGGAAGTTGCATAGAGAAATTCCCCCCCCTCCTTTTGCCTTTTTTTTTGGAGTGGCACTTGGGGTTAAGTGACTTGCTCAAGGTCACACAGGTAGTAAGTGTTAAATGTCTGAGGTTGGATTTGAACTTAGGTCCTCCTGACTCCAGGGCCAATGCTCTATTCACTGCGCTACCTTAGTCACCCTGAGAAATTGTCTTTTTGCCATCAATGCTGCTCCTATTTGTAATGTGTTCTTGACTCACTCACTGCTGACTTCCCTATGTTTAGACTGCTGTCCCAAATTCTTTTCCCACTTCCTACTTCTTTTACCATTAAATATGATACTCTGTCTTCACACAATACTAGCACTGGCTTATTTTCTTTGGTTACAAAAGACCACAGGTTTGTAGTTGAAAGCTATCATTACTCATTCTCTTTCCCTTGGATGGTTCTTACCTTCTCCCTTTGGATTGTCCTCAATCACCAGCATCTACAGCTCTCTGCTGGGTCAAAGATTTGACATTATATTTGAGTCCTTGAAATATATAAATATAAACATACATATATACATAATTATATATATTAATTTTGCATAAACTATATAGTATGTACATAAATTACAACTATAGAACTGGGTCAAAGGCTTTGCAATAATCAATAGTTGTATATATATGTTATATGTATATGTTAAGGTACATTCAGACTGTTTGCTCATTAATTAAAGGATTGGTTATAAGTATTTCCTTATACCCCCTGGGACATTTTGGCACTTTTTTTTTGCTCCTTAGCCAATATGTCGTTCTTTTGTGTTTATAGATATTTTCCCATGATACCATGAATTATCTAACATACATAAATAATTAGGCTATATTTGGAGAAGTTTTAAAGAAGTATTTAATTTTCAATGATTGTATTTCTGCAATGCTAGGTGACTGTTGTCAGTTTCCAAGTTTAGGATGACTTTCCTCCTGTAGAAGATTAAGGAACTTGGAGAATGCCATTCCACACTCCAGGTTGGAAGACAGATCGATGTGTTTCTAAAGGAAAGAGAAGTGAAGCTTCATGTGTAAAAAGGGGGCTATGAAATAGAGAAGGGGAGACTTTACCCATGTCAGGATGATGGAGAATGGAAGGGTGTAATGTGTATGAAGAAGGAAAAGAAAAGGAGAGTTTAAAACACATTGGAGACTATTCCTGAAGAGAAGAGAGCTATATGCTCAAAGAAGAATAAACCACTTGTCTTCAAAAGAACAATATAGTAGAATCACAAAAGATCTTAGCTGAGAGATCCCATAAAGGTCAGCAGAAGATGAGAAGAGTAGTAGCTGTAAGATTCCTTGCTTGGTGGTAAGTAAGGTCATAAGGAAGCTATTTTCACCTTAACAACAATAGAGATGTTTGTTGTCTTCCTGGGGCATTTATCTAAGACATAGCAGAAAACTTTCCAAGACTTATTGAAGCAGATGATAACTACTTATTTGTGGTTAATCAGATAGGCATAAATAACAGGGGCTGTGGGAATGGCAAAGTTGAGCAGCTGTGCTACCATGAGAACTGGGTGCATTCCAGAAATTATTCCTAATAACAAAAGAGTTGACCAAAACAACTCCCAAGTCTCAAATGTTGTTTTTTTTTTAAATAAATGGGCATATTTAGACTGGAATGCTGAAAGGCTCTTTTGAGAGGTGGCATGAATCCAACTAACAGATAAGTCAAAGAAGCTAGATTTCCAGAAGTGTCCTCAAAATATTGCCAGAATTCGTGAATTCTTGAGCAAGAAAATGATGACCAGAGAGGTACAAGTTGTGTGTTTTTTTCCCCTCTTTATGTTGAAAGAAAGGGATGTAGAAGAGAAAAATTAGTTTGGGAAGAGAACAGCTCACTAAGAAAGTGGTGTCTCAGACTGGGATTTGGATTTCTGGATCACATCTTACTTAAAATATAGGAATGACAGATTTCTGGTCAGAGATAGAATGCATCTAACAAAACCTGGTGCGAATGTGTTTGCCAGGTGTCTTACAAGACTAATCAGAAGGATTTTAAACTAAAAAGGATGGAGGAGGGAAGACTGCTTATGTATATCATCCAAATTAAATACTGTAGAGAGTATCCACAAAGGATGAATAAGACTGCAGCTGAGACCCTGACATTTAGAGGAGAGAAAGAAAATGCAAGAAAAAAATCAGTAACAAAACCCATGGCATCGAATATCTATGAAGAAATGCACAAATATTAGTCAACAAAGAAAAAAACATGAGAGGTTTTAACTCGAGGCAAATTTGACTTCATAGATATCATTGAGATTCATGGGATGAAACTATGACTAGACTATGGATGTTGATGAATATGCCTTACTTAAAAGAAATGGGCAGTTGCAGTGGGGGGTGGGCAGCATTGTATATTAAGAAGGTACAATCATGTCAGCTAAATCCAGGAAGCAGAGGGAGAAAGCATTCACAATAGTCTTTTAGTGAAGGTTCAAGGAGGGAGAAGCAGAAATAATTTTGTCATTGGGCAAAAAAATCTGAAATCATATGGTAAAAAATGTAAAGTGCTTTGAAAATCTTAAAGTCCTATATAAATGCTATTCATAAGTAGATGAGGTATTTGGAAAACAGATGACAAGCCTGGCACAGAGGCATGATATAGTTATTGAGTAAAGACTTCAATTATACAGACCTCTAATGTAGTTCCCTACTATGCCAAAAAAAGCTTCCTCCCTCCTTCTTCCCTCCTTTTTTATCTTCCTTCCTTCCTTCCTCCCTCCCTCCCTCCTTCTCTCTTCTCTCTTTCTTTCTTTCCTTCCTTCCTTTCTTTCTTTTGAAAATCTGAGAGTTTTATTGTAGTGAAAACTCAAAATGAACCAGCAGTTTGATGTAGAAGTAAAAAAAAAAAAACCTAAAGTTATCTTGGGCTATAATAAGAGGGAGAGAGACCATAAGAATAGGGAGGTCATAGTCCCAGAGTACTTTGCCTTCATAAAACTTTACCTGGAATATTGTGTTGAGTTCTGGTCACTATGCTTTAAAATAGATGTTAATAAATCAGAAAATGTGTCTAGAGAAGGGTAACCAAAATGGGCCAAAGAGCCTTGATTCCAAGATAAATAAGGATTGCTTGAAGGGACTGGGTAGGTTTAGTTTGGAGAAGAGAGGACTTAGGGGGATATGATAGCTATTTTCTATCTTGAAAGGCTGTCAGGTTGAAAAGAGTTTAGACTTGTTCTCTTTTGACTTAGGTGGCAGAACCAGCAGCAATGGTTGAAAGGTCTGAAGAGGTCAATTTAGGCTGATGTCAGAAAAAATTTTAGTAACAATTAGAACTGCCCCAAAGTAGAATGGGTGACTTTGGGAGATAGTAGTTTCCCTCTCCTTGAAAGTCTTTGAGCAGGAGCTAAATAACTACTTCTCAGTTTTATAGAAACAATTCTAATATAGGTTTGACTAGGCTGGGGAAGCCTCAAATTCTGTGACTTTGTGAGAATTACCCTGCCCACAAGGAGCAAATAATCTGGTGGA
This sequence comes from Petaurus breviceps papuanus, assembly GCF_028583685.1. Classification (NCBI taxonomy): domain Eukaryota; kingdom Metazoa; phylum Chordata; class Mammalia; order Diprotodontia; family Petauridae; genus Petaurus; species Petaurus breviceps. The sequence continues at coordinate 17,328,521 of NW_027185735.1, read as the reverse complement.
GTGATAAAATATGTACACAGATAACTCTAATACAAATGTGATACACGTCAACCACTATGCATTGTTCTGATCAGCCACAGTTACACCCTATGTACATTGCCCCTGATGTAGGAATGTTATTTTGTTCCTCTTTGAGTACAAAAGACAACATTCACCATTGATGATGTCCCCATGAAATTTCAAGCTTCCTGGGCTTCACTGAGGTTCTCAGAATAGTGGACTTTTACTGATCTCTTGGCTCCTCCCCTTCATGGACAATGTCTCCATAATTATATTATCCTAGGGCTTGTGTCTACATTGATCAACCAAATCTCACTGCTCAGGAAACCATCAAATGAACTCCTCCCCTTAACCCCTACCCCTGACTTTCATTTAAGGTCATTTACAAAGACATTCTCTGAAGAAACTTAATTACAAAGGTAGAAAAAGTCAAATCAGGGGAGGAAGACCAGTATGTACCAAAGTATTTATAGCAGCTCTTTTGTGGTGGTAAAGAACTAGAAATCAAGGGGATGTCCATTAATTGGGGAATGACTGAACAAGTTGTGGTATAAGAATATAATGGAATACTATTGTAATGAGGAGCAGATGGACTTCCTAACAACTTGGAGAGACTTATATAAACATGCTGAGTGAGGGGAGCAGAACCAGGAGAACATTGTACACAATTACAGACATATTGTATCTCTAATGACTGACTTTGATAGACTGGGCTCCCCTCAGCAATGCAAAGTTATGACAACTCCAAAGGACTCATGATGGAAAAGTCTATCCACATCCAGAGAAAGAATTATGGAGTCTGAATGCAGATTGAAACAAACTACTTGCTCTCTCTCTCTTTCATTTTGTTTTGTTTCTACTTCCTTGTTGTTTATTTCATTGGTTATAATTCTTCTTTACAACTTGACTAATGTTTAATGTGAAGGTATATGTAGAACCTATATTGGATTGCATGTCGCCATGGGGGGCAGGAGGGGAGAGGATGGGGAGAAAATTTGGAACTCAAAAACTTGTGGAAGTGAATGTTGTAAACTAATAATAAACAAGTTTAAAAAAAAGAAAAAAGAACAAATCAGATGGATTCCAGTTTATCTAGTTCACCTCCAGTCTGAAACCATTTCATTTCTTGCAACAAACTCCTGAATAGGAGGCAGGTTAAAAATTCAGGAGTTTGATTCTATTTTTCTTATAATAAAGAGAAGATGGGGCTTTGGCCCACCTTAATGGGGCCTTCTTCTCCCCTTCACCATTTTCCACCAATTTATCCATCATTTAATCAGCTTCATATTGAAGTGATGCAAAGGCTTAGAGCTTTGTGTTGGTTATTCCTAAAGGTGACATACCTAGTATTCAGCACGCAAAGCAGCATCAGACCTGGTTTCGCTTCTATGTTTCCCTGATAGCTCTTTAATGCTACTCAAATTTGAGGCATTTCCTTCCCCTTATTGCATATAATCTGCCTAGCTATGACCATCCCACCAATTTACAGGGAATGGAGGAAGACAAGGGCTGATGTCAGAAGACCTCCCTCTTCAGCTTAAACACAAGCTTTCTACTATGACCTCATTTCACTCCCACAGGCTTGGGCACCACATTTACTTAGTGAGTATGTACACTCAGAACCCTTTTTTTGGTAAGTCTGTGTAACCCTGGGCAAGTAACTTAAGCTCAGCCTTAGTTTTCACATCTACAAAATAGGGATAATAATAGCACCTACTTCCCAGGGCTGTTGTGAGAATAAAATGAGATAACAGATGCATAGTACTTTGCAAACCTTATAGCACTATATATATAAATGTTAGTTATTGTTATTATATGATTTTCTACAAGTCATAACTTACCTTGGACTTATTTTCCTAATCTGTCAAAAAAAACCAAGTTGGATTAAATCATCTCTAAGGTCTCTTCCAGCTTCAAATCGATCCTCCTATAAGACACTAGGGTGTATGTACATGGGTGTACCTGGCACAGCCGTACTCACCCCTAGGTATGCTCTGTAACCATTTTTGTACTTAATTGTTTATTTATCATTAGTCTATTGGACAAGGCATGTGCTGCTTCCAAACTATCAAATCAAACACTTAATTTTTAATGAATGCCTTCTAATGGTAATGATGATTTTTTACCTGCTGTGTACCTTATTGATCTGGAACTGAGCTCAGGAAATGTTAGCTTTCTGCTAAAGGGTTTTTAAAAAAAAATTTGGGGAAAAGGGGGTATTGTTTTTAATAGCACATCAGTTTCAGGGGAAGGAGTGTGAAGTATGGGTCTGGCATTGAACAGCTTTGAAGTTATTCTTGCTGACCTTTGACAGGGGCTTACACCAGCATCCCTGAAGGTTCTTACCAATGACACAGTTAACTAGCACTGCTCCTTATGCAATTGTACAGTGGGGACCCATCAGAGCTTTCCTGTGCCTTATAATTTTCATTGTCATACATCTTGGGATCTATAACTATTTAAGCTCAGTGCTTGCTTCGGAGCAACAGTGACACAGAATAGGTCAAGAATAGGTCAATCATTTTATAAAGCTCCTGGGTGCTGCTTAAGACAAAAGGTACTTGGCAAGGAAACATAGCTAGGACCAATTGAAATGGGCACAGGGCACATTGGAAGAAACCAACTAGACCCAGAAGGATAGCACAATGTTTACCTCTTTCCTCACTCTCTGGATAAGTTATAAACACCATAGTCTAACAAATAAAGAATTTCTGGACATTTGTTAGCATATCACATCTTTTTACTAGATTTCCATTGCCAGGAATAAAAATTCCTCATTGTTACAAATTTCTGTGTACATTATTCCAGAATGTAAACGCACGGACCAGGCTGGTGGGAGGAATTTAGACTTCCAAATTTCCCTCACTCTTATCCTTATGATTTGGAATTAAAGACCTCCATTTGATAGCTGAATGGACCTTCATTTCTAGGGGCTAGTATCAAGTCAAAATAAGTCAAGTAAGAAAAATGTATTAAGTGCTTACTATGTACCAGACACTGTACTAAGGACTGAAAAAGCAAAGAAAGGCCAAAAACAGTCCTTGTTCTCAATAGCTCAGAGTCTAATAGGGTAGTCAACATGCAGACATATGAGGAAAAACTATATATAGGAAAAATTAGAGATCTGGGAAAAGTGCCTTATAGAAAGTGGGACTTTAGGTAAGGCTTGAAGGAAATCAAAGAAACCAGGAGGTGAAGGTAAGTAAGAATAGAATTCTAGGCTTGGGGGACATCCAGTAAAAACATGTGGAGTTGGAAGATGGAATCTTATATAAGAGATAGGCCAATGGAGGCCAGTGTTACTGGACAGACATTCAGAAAACTTATTCAGTACCTACTATGTGTCAAGATGCTGTGCTGAGGGCTGGAGATACAAATCGGAAAGATAAAGAGTCCCTGCAGTCAAGGTGCTTACAATCTAATGTGCTTACAACACACAAAAAATCTGAAAAGTAGGTGTCTGTGATGGGGGAATATTCAGCCCAGAGGCATGATGGAGAAACCAAAGAAGTCCAATATAAGAAGTCAAAGTAATATTGCAGCATTTGTGTGTGAAGTAGAAGAGAGTATAAACAGACTGGAAAACTAGGTTATGAAAGGCTTTAAGAAGTAGCTGAGAATTAGGTTCTGTGGGTGGCACTATAATCTTGAGGTTCCCAGTTCTGTCTCAGAACTTTTACTTCTACTGAGGACTAAGGTATCTGGAACAATTAGGGTAGTGAATAAGCAGAAATGGGGAAGGCATTGCTTGGAGATTCTCTGAATCCCTTGAAGTGATATGGGGTCCCTTTTCATATTCCTCTTGAACCAGAAGTAGCAAATCTATTTTGGAGGGGTAGTTTGGTACAGTAAACATCCCTAGATGCTCAATTCTCCTCTCCAATTCTTTATTTCCTCTGGGACTTCGAGTCATGTATCTCTTGGTAAAAGATCTTTCTCTACAACTTATACCCTCTTCCTCCTAGAAAATTTAAGCTTCCTTACAAACAACAGGAAAAGCATCAGCATTATTCTTATTTAATTAAAAAAAACTTGGTCCACACAGGTCCTTTTTACTGTAACACACAGACCTTCCAGTTGAAATTTTCCAGGACCATAAAAATGGTCTTTCCTCTCTGGGAATAATCAAGTCAGGGGAGTATTGCTACTCATGTTTCTCAATGGACCCATGAAAAAGAGATACAGAAAGAGATACTGCTCCTTAGGCTAATTAACCTGCAGCTGCTTCAGCTTTCCTGCTAGGAGAGGATGAAAGAGCCAGAGATATAGTAAATTATAACCCTGTCTCTAGCTGAGGGTTTGAAAGTATTTTCAAAGAGTTATTTCCCTTTGTCCTTTGTATTATTCCTTTTGGAAAACCAGGAAAGATGAGCTCAGCATGACTTAGAATTCAACCATATGCACCTGATCCTTTCTTTGTGTTAGGACATTTTTAGCATCACCCAGCATCACAGAGGCCTTGCCAATATAGGGGATGTAGGAGAGGCCACCAGAAAAGAAGGGAAGAAGCAGATGGTAACTCTTATTTTCCCAAAACTTTTTGTTCATTGACCTTTCCCAGAGTCACAGAATTCCCATGGCATCCACCTCAGTGCTGCTGACCTGGGGGGGGGGGCAGGGAGAGAGAGAGAAGATAAAAAAGAAAAAATGAATGATCAAATCATAGGAAAATTAAACCTCAAAAAAGCAACCACTGTGGGTAGAATATTAAAGCTCCATTATAAAAGATCTTAGTCTTTTTTGTTTCAGATATATTATGGGTCAAATCATGAAGTCATATAATTTTAAAATTATAAGAGACCTTAGAAATCATATACTCCCACCATTTCATTTTTCAGATGAAAAAACTGAGGCAAAGATAAATTAAGTGACTTGCCTAAGGTCACGTGCAAATTAGTAGCTTCGGTACTGAGACTCAAGTTTCTTGACTCCCAGGCTTTTGATCTTTCTGCTATACTTCGTGTCTCACATTGCACTCTGTGATATATCATCTTGAGGTCACACAAGTGTCCTATAATGCAAGTGATTTTGTTCCCTAATATCTCTTTATAACATGACTACGTCATTTTTGTATGCATAAGGAAGGAAACGTCTTGATGATTAACTTTGTTTTTCTTTTTAAAATGCAGATATATTTGCATACTTTTTAATGTTTCATTTCATTCAACAAACTTTACCTATTATACTATGCACAAGGCAATGAGCTTAGGTGCTGGTGATAGAAAGAATACAATTATGTAGCCTCAAGGAGCTTCCATTCTATTGAGGGAAGCATAACATACATATAATACAAAAAAGAGAAGAGAAAGAGAATTCTTCTTATTATTTATTAAGGCTTCATGGGAGATATGGCATCCAAACCTAGTCCTGAAGGAAGAAAAGTTTTCTTTAAATTAAATTTTATGTTTATTTTTAGTTTACATCATTCATTTCCACAAGATTATGAGTTACAAATTTCCCTCCAATCTTTCCCCCACTCACCACCCCAAAACAGCAATCCCACTGTATACCCTCTCCCCCAATCTGCTTTCTCCTATATCCTCCCATCCCCCCTCCAACTTTCCAGTAGGGCAAGATGGATCTCTATACTGTGCCTGTATATCTTATATCCAAGTTGCATGTAATTTAAAAAATAATTTATCTTTTAAACATTTGATTTTAAAACTTTGAAATCTAGATTCTTTCCCTTCCTCCCTTGTCACTCACCCTTCCTGGGAAGATAAGCAATTCAATATAGGTTGTACATGTGTAGCTATGCAAAACATTTCCATAGGGGATATATTGTGAAAGATTGACTATATTTCCCTCTATCCTATCCCGAACCCCACTTGTTCTATTCTCTACTTTGGCCCTGTCCCTTTTCAAAAGTATGTGCCTCCAACTCCCCACCCCCAACCTGCCTTCCCCTTCATCATCCTCTCTCTCATCCCCTTCCCCCCTACTCTCCTGTAGGGCGAGATATCCTATTTAGTGTATATGTCAGGGAGGGAACTCCCTAAGCCAAATTTAATGGTTGAGCCATTCCCTTTTGCCTTCCTGTTCTTCCCCTCCATTGTAAAAGTTTTCCCTTGCCTCTTGTATATGAGATAGTTTACCCCATTCTGTCTCTCCCCATCTCCTTTTTTTATATTCCTCTCTCACCTCACAATTTCACCTTTTAAGTATCATCCCTTCTTATTCAACTTGTCCTGTGCCCTCTGTCTATGTATACCTGTACCCATATATACACACACTCACATATGTATGTATGTATGTATACATACACACACACATATATATATGTATATGTATATATATATATTCCCTTCAACTATTCTCATGCTGAGAAAATTTCATAAGTTACAATTATCATTTTTCCATGTAGGGATGTAAATACTTCAACTCTGATAAGTTCCTTATGATATATTTTCCCTGTTTATCTTGTCATGTTTCTCTTGCTACTCGTATCTAAATGTCAAATTTTCTATTCAACTCTGGTTTTTTTTTTTATCAAGAATGCTTGAAAGTCCTCTATTCCACTGAATGACCATATTTTCCCCTGAACCACGATACTCAGTTTTGCTGGGTAGGTGATTCTTGGCATTAATCCCAGCTCCTTTGACCTCCGGAATATCATATTCCAAGCCCTTGGATCCCTCAATGTAGAAGCTGCCAGATCACGTGTTATCCTGATTGTGTTTCCACAATATTCAAATGGTTTCTTCTTGGCTTCTAATAATATTTTCTCCTTGATCTGGGAACTTTGGAACCTGGCTATAATATTCCTAGGAGTTTTCTTTTTGGGATATTTTTCAGGATGTGATGGGTGGATTCTTTCAACCTCTATTTTGCCCTCTGGTTCTAAAACATCAGGGCAATTTTCCTTGAGAATTTCTTGGAGGATGATTTCTAGGTTCTTTCTTTGATCATTGGCTTTAAGGTAGTCCAATAATTTTTTTAAAATGCTTTATTAACTTCTGATGTACATCATTCATTTCCGCCAGATTTTGAGTTACAAATTTTCTCCCCGTTTTTCCCCCACCCATCCCCCCAAAAAAGCAGTCCCACAGGATATCCCCACCTCCAATCTGCTCTATTCCATATTTTCTCCCATACCCGTTTTGACTTTTCCAGTGGATCTCTATGCCTCAGTGCCTGTATATCTTATTTCTTAATTCGATGTAAGATAGTTATACACACACACACACACACACACACACACACATATTTGAATTTAAAACTTTCAATTCCAGATTCATTCCCTTCCCCCCCTGCCACCCACCCCCACTAGGGAGACAAGCAGTTCAGTATAGGTTGTACATGTGTGGCTAATGCAAAACAATAACATAGTAGATATATTGTAAAGGACTGATATATTTCCCTCCCTCCTATCCCACCTCCCACTTGTTCTATTCTCTACTTTGATCCTATCCCTTTTCAAAAGTGGGTGCTTCCAACTTCCCTCCCCCCTAGCCTGCCCTCTCTTCCATCATCCCTCCTCTCATCCCCTTCCCCCCCTACTCTCCTGGAGGGTGAGATCCCCTATTTAGTGTGTATTTCCCTCCCTCCTCAAGCCAGATTCAATAGGAATAAGGTTGACCCATTCCCTTTTGCCTTCCTATTCTTCCCCTCCATTGTAACCATTTCCCCTTGCCTCTTCTGTATGAGATAGTTTGCCCCAATCTGTCTCTCCCCATCTCCTCTCATTATATTCCTCTCACCTCTTAATTTCACCTTTTAAGTATCATCCCTTCCTGTTAAATTGGTCCTGTGCCCTCTATCTATGTATACCTGTAAACGTATATACACACATTCACATATGTATTCATATGCCTGCATACCCTCATATAAAGACATATATATATGTATATATGTATATATATATATATATATATATTTCTAATCCCTTCAACTACTGAGAAAAGTTTCATAAGTTACAATTATTGTTTTTCTATGTAGGAATGTTAATAGTTCAACTTTGATAAGTTCCTTATGATTTCTTTTCCTTGTTTACCTTCTCATGCTTCTCTTGCTTCTTATATCTGAATGTCAAATTTTCTGTTCAACTCTGGTTTTTTCAGCAAGAATGCTTGAAAGTCCTGTATTCCACTGAATGACCATCTTTTCCCCTGAAACATGATATTCAGTTTTGCTGGGTAGGTGACTCTTGGTTTTAATCCCAGCTCCCTTGACCTCTGGAATATCACATTCCAAGCCCTTCGATCCCTCAGTGTAGAAGCTGCCAGATCCTGGGTTATCCTGATTGTGTTTCCACAATATTCAAATTGTTTCTTCCTGGCTGCTTGTAATATTCTCTCCTTAATCTGGGAATTCTGGAACCTGGCTATAATATTCCTAGGAGTTTTCTTTTTGGGATCTTTTTCAGGATGTGATGGGTGGATTCTTTCAACCTCTATTTTGCCCTCTCGTTCTAAAAGATCAGGGCAGTTTTCTTTGAGGACTTCCTGGAGGATGCTTTCTAGGTTCTTACTTTGGTCATGGCTTTCAGGTAGCCCAATAATTTTTAAATGATCTCTCCTGGATCTATTTTCCAGGTCAGTGGTTTTTCCCATGAGATATTTCACATTGCCTTCTATTCTTTCATTTGTTTGGATCTGTTTAACAGCATCTTGATTTCTCATAAAGTCATTAGCTTCCATTTTCTCCAATCTAATTCTGAAGCAATGATTCTCCTCAGTGAGCTTTTGAGATTCTTTTTCCATCTGGAAAATTCGACTTTTTAAGGCATTCTTCTCCTCATTGCCTTTTTGAGCCTCCTTTGCCATTTGAGTCAGTCTGTTTTCTAAGGTATTATTTTCTTCAGTCAGGCTGTTGACTCTCATTTCATAATTTTCTTTCATTGTTCTCATTTCTCTTCCCAATTTTTCCTCCACTTCTCTTATCTGCTTCTTAAGGTCCTATATGGCCTGTAACCAGCTTGTATTTTCCTTTGAAGCTTTTGGTGCAGGAGTTCAGACTTTACTGTTTTCCTCCTGTTCCATGCCTTGCTCCTTCTTGTCCCCAAAATAGGAGTGTAATGTTGGAATCTTCTGTCTGCTTTGTTTCCTTTGCCTGCTCATTTTGCCACTCAATTATTTGACTTTTTGCCTTTTTGCCACAGTAGGACTCTGACACCAGGCAGTGGAGTTTTCATCCCAAACGCTGGGGTTTTCTCAGCTGCCGGAGGTATTAGATGGGTGCCCTCTCTGAGGTCTCCACATGCTCTGGCAAGCTGGACACACACCCCAGGACCTCCACCCTAGACTGCAATCCAGATCCTAGCAGGTTAAAGCAAGAGCGATTACCCCTCAGACTGGTGCTTGGTCCCCCTACACTCTGTAGGCCAGGAGCTGAAGCTGAAACGTGGCGCTGGTAGGTTGTGCTGGCCTCTCAGTGATTTCTCACCCCTGGGGTAAAAGCCACGCACTCTCACTTACTGGGTCCCAAAGTCCAGACTGCACTGGCCTTTCACCTTGTCCTTCGCATCTATGTGTTGATAAATCTGGAAATGGCCACAGCTGCTGCTGATCTGGAGTCCCTCTGGCTGGAGGCTGGTCAGGCCTGCCCTGGGGCTAAAGCCTCGGCGTGGTGCTGGGCTCGGCTCCCAGAGCGCTGGGCTGGCCGATTCCTGCCAGCCTGCCGGGCTGTCCTCAGTGGGAGGTTAGCTTCTCTGTGTCATTTTGTGGGTTCTGCAGCTCCAAAGTTTGTTTAGAGTCCCCTTTTTACATGGATTGGGGAGGGTGGAAGCTGCAGCCGCGGGAAGGTTGTGCTTCTACTCCGCCATCTTGGCTCCGCCCCCCTCACTCAACTAGTCCAATAATTTTTAAATTATCTCTCCTGGATCTATTTTCCAGGTCAGTGGTTTTCCCATGAGATATTTCACATTGCTTTCTAGTTTTTCATTTGTTTGGATCTGTTTAATTAGTATCTTGATTTCTCATAAAGTCACTAGCTTCCATTTGCTCCAATATAATTCTGATGGAATTATTCTCTTTAGTGAGCTTTTGAGATTCTTTTTCCATCTGGCAAATTAGGCTTTTTAAGGTATTCTTCTCCTCATTGGCTTTTTAAGACTCTTTTGCCATTTGAGTTAGTCTGTTTTTTAAGGTGTTATTTTCTTCAGTCAGGTTGTTGACTCTCTTCATGATTTTCTGGCATCATTCTCACTTTTCTTCCCAATTTTTCCTCCATTTCACTTAGTTGGCTTTCAAAATCCCTCTTAAGGTCCTCTATGGCCTGTAACCAGTTCATATTTTTTCTTGGAAGCTTTTGATGGAGGAGTTCTGACTTTGTTTTCTTCCTCCTGTTCCATGCTTTGATCATTTTTGTCCTCAAAAAGGAATCCCAAGTCGGATTGCTGTGCTTGCTTTGCTTCCTTTCCTTGCTCATGTTGCCACTCAATTATGTCACTTTTGAGCTTTTTGCCACAGCAGAACTCTGCTTCCAGAGAGGAGAGCTTTGTCCTAAATAGCTAGATTTTTACAGCTGCCAGAGCTTTTAGTTGGCTGCCCTGTCTGAAGCCTTCACTGGCTCTGGCACCTGTTCATCCACCCCAGGACCTCCACCCTAAACAGCAATCCAGATCCAAGAAGGTTAAAGTAAGAGTGATTACCCCTCAGAATGGTTGCTTGGTCCCCCTACACTCTGCAGGACAGGAACTCTGAAACATCCATGCTGTGGCGGCTGCGCAGGCACCACATCTCAGCCACTTCTCCCTCCAGGGGGAACAGAGGCTGGACCACACTCCTGGACCCCCTGTTCCCAATGTCCACTGACCTCTCACTTTGTCTTTGGCATTTATGGGTTGATAATTCTGGAAACTGCTACAGCTGCTGGTGAACCACTCTCCCAAAGTCCCTCCAGCCATGGCTGGTCAGGCATCTTGGGGCTAAAACTGTGGACTCATGCAGGCCTGGGCTCTGCTCCCAGCATGCTGCAATGGATCCTTCCTGCTAGCCTGCCAGGCTATCTTCAGTGGGAGGTTTGTTTCTCTCTGTCACTTTGTGGGTTCTGTAACCCTAAAATTTTTTTAGAGTCATTTTAATAGGTATTTGAGGTGATTATGGGGGGGAGCACAGGGAGTTCCCCTGCTTCTATGCCGCCATTTTGGCTACTCCCCAGAAAACTTTCTTAAAGGTGGAGATGAAGAAGAGTGTCTAATCCAGGCTTGGGGGATGGTTGTATGAATGCCAAGGAGATGGAGTGTTGAATTTAGAAAACTACTAGTAGTTCATATTTGCTGCAAAGTAGTGTTTGTAAAGGAGAGAAGATTGGAAAAATAGTTAAGAGTCACATTGTGCAAGTCCTTCACTGCTAGGCTGAGGATTTGCATTTTATCCTATAAGCAACTTGGGACCACTAAAGGATTTAGAGCAAGGGAGTCAGACATGGTGAGACCTGTGCTTTAGGAATACTATCCTGTCAATTGCATGTGGAAGATGAGTTAGAGAGGAGAGAGAGCAGAAGCAGAGAGATTAATTACGAGATCTCTGAGGGGTACAGGGGAGAAGGGAGGATGCCATGAATTAGCATGGTGGCTGTATTAGTGGAAAGGAGACAATTGTAAGTGATGTTGTGAAGGTACAATGAGAATCTGAGATTATTCATCAAACACCCTAATTTTACAAATGAAGAAATTGATTCTCTTTTCCTCTCCTTCATTTTTCTCCACCCCTCTCTGCTTTTACTCTTGTTGTTTTGTAATTTAGTATCTGTCAATGTGCCTTGATTATGCAAATGTACTTTAACATTCAAGGTCAGCACATATTCAAAAGAAATATAAATGTGACAAGCCCCTCAAAATATATCTCTATAAATATGTAGTTAGCTACAGACCTACCTGAATATAAGTATATCTCAGAGTAGGAAATGAAAAATGACAGGTTAGCCATTTAGAGATTCACCTAAGGGATTGGTGTTTTCTAGGCCTAGGAGAGCAGCAGGTTTAATAGGGAGATAATGATATTCACCAAACACAGATTCAGTAGGAACAAATAAGAAGTGACACATTTGTCATCAACTAGTCCCAGAGAAGAACCATTTAGCACCTGGGACTTCCTGATGGGTTCAGTGTTTTCTGATATCAGTGTAAGCTTTTATGGATATTTGGAACCCCAGGAGACCTGGCAGTGCCAGGCTCAAACTCTTTTATCTGAAGTCTGGCAGACAGCATCTGTGTGCCCAAGTCTTGCTCACAGCTGCCTTTCTCCTGAGGGAAACTGAGTTTGGCTCCACCTGCTTGAAAGCAACAACCATACTGCTGGTAGATCTTGTAACTTACACAGGGATGTGGAATCTGGCAGGCTTAACACCAAGCTAGAAGGAAGAGTACTATGAACTCTACTGGGAGTTCTTCTCACTTGGTCCATAATTGGTATAGTGAGTAGTGAGTGAACACTATATTGGAATTCAAAAGACTTGGGTTCAAATTTTAATTCTGCCACTAACTGACAGCTTTAAAGATCTTTTCAGTCTAGCTCCTTCCTACATCTAGTCTTCTTACATTTTACCCACCAACCCAATGACATCAGTCTTCTCTTTGTCAATCACAAATGCCATTTCCTAATTTCTTCACTAGCTGTATCTGCCATGCAGCAATGCTTTCCCTCCTCACCCCTACCTCTTGGTTTACCTGACTTTCTTCAGTACTCAGTTCAAATCACTTTTTCTACAGGAGGACTTCCTTTATTGTTCTCATCTCTCCCCTTACCCCCCACTTCATACTTTCCCTCTGAGAATACTGCTAATTTACATTGGATGTATCTCATACTTACATAGTTGTTTACATACTCTCTCCTCCTTATGTGAGCTCTTTGAGAGTAGAGCCTGTATTTTTGCTTTTATTAGCGTAGTACTTTGCACTTAGTAGATTCATAATAAATATTTGTTGTCTTACTGTGTGAACTTGAGTAAATCACTTCAATAATCTTCCTGGGTGATAAGCCAGAAGAAAAGAGAAAAATGTCACAAAGTTGGGAAGGGCCAGAGAGTAAAAATGACAGAGAGAGAAGCTGGGCTATGGGAAGGAATTTATTCTGAGCATCCTTAGCCTCTTGGTTGGGAGAAGCAACATTAGAGATCTGAGATTTATGTGCTCTTATTGAATAGACTTCTAAGAAATCCAGGACTCCCAATGCTGCTGCTATAGGTGCTAGTTCATCTGCCTTGATTATGAGCCAGCTACAGATCCATGAGTCTGAACTCACATCCTTTTTGTTCATGGGGAAAGGGTAATGAGTGTTTTCTGCTTGAATTTATTCCTTGTTCTTTACCCGACATTCTACTTTGGAGGCAAATAACTGGTACTCATGTCCCTTTGTCCAAGGCAGTTAAATCCTTTTAAAATTCTGTACTGTCATTTACTACAGGTCCTGATGTGATAATTTAGGTACAGTGGAAAGGACAGGGTAACTTTTCTGGTGACCACCATAATTTCTTTTCTCCATTCCCGGAAGAGTTGGAGTTGCTCCACAGTGACCTAGATGAGAATGACCATTCCCTAGATATGGTATAGCATGTGGATGACTGAGCATGATTATATTTAATATTTCATTTATTTTTAATTTTTAGATATGATAGCATTTTGTTATATCAGAATGTTCCAATTTTCTTTAAAACACATAACTTTTCATGCAAGCTTTGGAGAGGGCTGATGGGTTTCATGTGATGAGAGAAAAGAAGGGGGTAGTGAGATTTGACAGTATGTGTATGGGTCTAAAATACCATTGCTGTCCTTCCTCTACTTTTATTTTAAACACTTGAGAGAGTTCCCAATTAGACATTCTAGTCCATGAGGTCAAAAAATGTTGCAAAGAGGACTGAGTCCTTTTGATGTGGGTAGATAGGGATGGGCTTTGTGGATTGGATTCCTTTATTGCTGGGGGCCTTGGCCATTACTTGTCTGCTGTGATCAAGACAAGCAACTAGGGAGTTGATACTAAACTGTGTGTGGCAGTGAGGGCTGTGGCCTGAACCTGTACTTACAACAATTGGGATCTGTAGCAGGACCAGAACTGTGGAAATAGTGTGACCAGAAACAGGAACAGAAGGTTGAACCAATGCAGAGAAGAGGAGGGGATTCTTGGCTATTGCTGACAGTTAAGTGCAGAACAGGGGATTAGGCAGGGCTGGAGAGATCAGTTTGTTCCCCAACATAGTCTTTGCCTTTCATTTTAAACTCCAAGAGTCATGGGCATACACACATGCACACACACATGCATGCACATACATATACACCTAGCTTCCTTGAGGGCAGGGACTATCTTTCTTCCTATTAATTTTATCCCCAATGCTTAGCATAGTGCCTGACACACAGTAAGCACTTAATAAATGCTTATTGGATTCAATTGGCCCTCCTTGTTTCCTTTTATTTTTCTCTTCATGATACTCTGGAACAGGAGTTATGAGACCATCCCCAGGCACTCTAAAGAAGTGGGAGATATCGGGTGAAGCACTTGCCAAACCTTCTTGCAATTTTACTTTACTGTGGTTAATCAATCATGTAGTCAAAGGAAAGTTGATTACTTGTGTCACATAAATATAGCTGGGAAATTTCTCAGGTATAGGGTGGGAGTGGAGCCAGGAAGTCCCCAGTTATTCAGAACCATATTTCATATTACCCTTAGATTATTACTGAGCCTCTTTCACTGAGGGATCATGGGAGCACATATTTAGATTTGGAGAGAATCTCAACAGCTAACGTGTCCAGCTTCCTCATTTTATAGATGAGGAAAGAAAAATACGGAGAGGTTAACTAACTTGCCCTGGATTTACAGGTTATATGAGGTAATGAGACCAGATTTGAATACAGGTCCTTCTGACCCCAACTTTAGTGCCCTATCTCTTATGCCAGAGGTCTCAGTAATGTTACCTGCTACAAAACTGAGCGCTGCCTGAATCAGATTAAAATGTAATTAGGAAATATTTAGAAAAATAAAAAAAAATTCACTAGAACATAGATAACATTAACATGTGGTTTTTAAAATCAATATTGACTGCCTACAGGGTTCCTTATGTATGGTTTAGTTGCTCCCTGTTTCTATTTGATATCACTGCCCATCTTAAGTGTTTCCTTTTTTCCCTACTGTATGAAGCAGCATGGGTAGGTGGCTGTCATAGGGCATTAGGGATGATCTTCTGCACTGGTGTATTGGCAGCATCTTCCTTTCTGGCTAATTATTTAATAAAGGAATTGCTTATTTTCCTATGCATTTACAGAAAGCAGGCCTTGAGCAGAAAGTGGGCTACACTTCTGTCACCTGGAATACCTGCCCAGTTCTTGGCCAGCTTATATCGTGTGTGACATGAGTAAATGTTATATACACATGTTGTATACATAAATGCACAAAACAAATATATATGTGTATGCACCCACATGTATATGTATATATACATACTTGCACAGAAATACATGTATGTCTATATAAACACATGTGCAGATACTTGTATTATCAAAGAAAATAATAATGCTGTACTCTGTATTATAGGCATTTTATTGATTTTTATTTTTAAAAATAATTTATCATTAGTACAATTTTAAGCATTGTCTTGGTTGAGAGAGAAGTGTTTAAACTGCAGAGATCCATCACATCCTTGGCTGTTTCTCTGACACAAAACATTTTGAAGTAATATTTATAGGAACTTTGAACAAGGAAAATTTCACAACATAATTATAGTTAGGGTCAACACTTGACTTTATCTAATAGAATGCTATTTACTTTATATCAGTCAGTTAGCAAACACTGATGAAGTACTTACAATGTGATAGATACCATACTAAGCACTGAGGATACAGATCCAAGCAAAAAGAAAGATAGTCCCTGACCTAAAGGGGCTTACATTCTAATGGGGAATAATGACACATATTGACTATGGTTAAGTAAAGTAAGCCAGTATATCAGCCATGTCTGACAGTGTGTCTCATTCTATAACTCGAGTTGTCCATCAAGTTGGGGTAGCAATGTTTTGTCGTCAGCTTAATGGAATTACTCATCACATCAATCTCTTGGCATCCTTTTAATAGAACTGAGCAGAGCACAGAACCTTGAGGTATTTCAATAGTCTTCCATTTTGGCTGATATTAATCCTTTAATTACTACTTTGCATGTTCAGGCAGTCATTCTGCAACCATTTCACAAGCCATCTGTCAATAAATCATTCGCTGAATGAAGTCTTACTATGTGCCAGGCACTGTGCTAAGTGACTGGGATACAAAGAAAGGCAAAGAAACCATCCTTGTTCTCAAGAAGTTAATTGTTTAATAGGAGAGGCAACAAGCAAACAATTATGTACAAACAAGATATAGATGGGATAAATCGAGGGTGTCCAATTTAAATCCTGTGTCATTGTACCTCAAGTATGTAGAGGGGAATAAGATGTAAGAAGAATGGAAAAAGAGCACCAGCCCTGATGTCAGGAAGACCTGAGTTCAAGTCTGGCCTCAGACACTTAACACAAAAACTAGCCATGGGACCTTGGGCAAGTCACTTAACCCCAATTGCCCTAAAAAAAAAAGCAAAAAAAAGAATGGAAAGGTAGAAGGGGGCTAATTTGTAAAGAGCTTTAAATGTCAAACAGAGGATTTTTTATTTGATCTTGGAGATGAAAGGGAGCCACTAGAGTTTATCTTTATCTGTATCTATATAAGTATATATATTTTATTTTTCTGCAACTACATGTTAAAATAATTTTTAACATTAAAAAAGTTTCTAATTCTAAATTTTATCCCTCCTTCCTTTCTCTCAGATTAGCAACCTGAGATTATTCTCTCAGATAAGCAATCAGATATAGATTATACATGTGTAATCACATAAAGCATTTTATATTAGTCATTTTGTACAAAAAGACTAGAATTTTTTTCATAATTTATTTTTTAATTTACTTTTGGTTTTTGACATACATTTCCACAAGACTTTGAGCTCCAAATTTTCTCCCCAATTCTCCCCTACCCCCATCCCAGGATGGCAAGCATACCAATTACTCATTCCCCCAGTTTGCCCTCTCATAAATCCCTCCTTTCTTCCCCTTCTCTCCTTCCCCCTTACTTTCTTGTGGGGAAAAATGAATTTCTATACCCCATTGCCTGTATATCTTATTTCCCTTTCCCAGTTGCATGTAACAACAATTTTTTAACATTTGTTTTTAAAGCTTTGAGGTCCATATTCTCTCCCTTCTTCCCTCCTCACTCACCCTCACAGAGAAGATAAGCAATTTGATACAGATTATATATGTGTAGTTATGCAAAAACATTTTCATAGTGGTCAGGTTGTGAAAGATTAACCATATTTTCCTCCATTTTATCCCACGCCCTGTTTATTCTATTTTCTCCTTTGACCCAGTCCCTTTTAAAAAGTGTTTGCTTCTGATTGCCTCCTCCCTTAATCTGAGCCCTGTTCTGTCATTCCCCTCTCTTATCCCCTTCCCCCCTACTTTCCTATATGGTAAGATACCCAAATGAGTGTGTATGTTATTCCATCTATAATGTATTCACAAATACAATGAGAGTAAGGTTGACTCATTCCCCTCCACCTCCCTGCTCTTCTCCTCCACTGTAATAGCTTTCTCTTGCCTCTTTTATGTGAGGTAATTTACCTTATTCTATCTCTCCCTTTCTCCTTCTCCCAATATATTCCTCTCTCATCTCTTAATTTTACTTTTTTAGATACCATACCTTCATATTCAACTCACCTTGTGCCCTCTGTCCATGTTTCTTCCTGACTGCTTGTAATGTTTTCTCCTGGAACTGAGAACGCTGGAATTGGCTATAACATTCCCAGGAGTTTTCTTTTTGGGATCTTTTTCAAGAGGCGATCTGTGAATTCTTTCTATTTCTCTGTTGTCTCTGGTTCTAGAATATCAGGGAAGTTTTCCTTGATCATTTCTTGAAAGATAAAGTCTAAGCTACTTTTTTGATCATGGCTTTGAGGTAGTCTAATAATTTATAAATTCTCTCTCCTGGATCTATTTTCCAGGTCAGTGGTTTTTCCAATGAGATATTTCACATTGCTTTTTATTTTGTCATTCTTTAGAATCTGTTTTATAATATTGTGATTTCTCATGAAGTCATTAGCTTCTATTTGCTCCAATCTAATTTTGAAGGAATTATTTTGTTCAGTGAGTTTTTGAAATTTCTTTTCCATCTTGCCAATTCTGCTTTTTAAGGCATTCTTTTCCTCATTGGGTTTTGGGATCTCTTTTGCCATTGGAGTTAGACTATTTTGTTTAAATTAAATTTTATGTTTATTTTTAGTTTACAACATTCATTTCCACAAGATTTTGGGTTACAAATTTTCTCCCTGTCCCTCTTCTCCCTCCCATCCCAATGCAGTGATCCCACTGTATTCCCCTTGCCCCAATCCACTCTCTCCTATATCCTCCCCCATCCTTCCTCCAACTTTCCAGTGGGGCAAGATGGATGCCCAACAGTTTCTGTACATCTTAATTCCCAGTTGAATGCAAATAATAATAATTATTATTATTATAATAAAAAAAATTGATTCCAAAACTTTGAATTCCAGATTTCCCTCATCAGCCACTCTTACTGGGAAGATAAGAAATTCAATATAGGTTGTACATATGTAGCTATGCAAAACATTTCCATAGTGGATATGTTGTGAAAGACTATTTTCCTCCATCCTATCCCACTCCCACTTGTTCTATTCTCTACTTTGACCCTGTCCCTTTTCAAAAGTGTGTGCTTCTAAATTCCTTCCCCCTCTGCCCTCCCCTCCATCATCCCCCCTCATCACCTTCCCCCCTACTCTTCTGTAGGGTGAGATACCCTATTTACGATGTATGTAATTCCTTCCCTAAGCCAAATTCTATGAGAGTAAGGTTGACCCATTCCCTTTTGCCTTCCTGTTCTTCCCCTCCATTGTATCAGTTTTCCCTTGACTCTTCTATATGAGATAATTTACCCCATTCGGACTCTCCCCATCTCCTCTCATTATATTCCTCTCTCACCTCTCAATTTCACATTTTAAGTATCATCCATTCCTATTCAATTTGTCCTGTGCCCTCTCTCTATCTATACCTGTACCCATATATACACATACTCACATATGTATTCATATGCCCATACACTCCTATATAAACACATATATGTATGAATACATATATATATATATACATACACACATTTATATTCCTTTCAACTATTCTCATACTGTTACAATTATCATTTTTCCACATAGGGATGTAAATAGTTCAACTTTGATAAGTTCCTTATGATTTATTTTATTTTCTCATGCTTCTTGTAACTGAATGTCAAATTTTCTATTCAACTCTGGTTTTTTCATTAAGGATGCTTGAAAGTGCTCTAGTTCATTGAATGACATATTTCCCCCTGAAACATGATACTCAGTTTTTCTGGGTAGGTGATTCTTGGTTTTAATCCCAGTTCCTTTGACCTCCAGAATATCATATTCCAGGCCTTTCAATCCCTCAATGTAGAAGCTTCCAGATCATGTGTTATCCTGATTGTGTTTCCACAATATTCAAATGGTTTCTTCTTGGCTCCTTGTAATATTTTCTCCTTATTCTGGGAACTCTGGAATCTGGATTTCCTAGGAGTTTTCTTCTTGGAATCTTTTTCAAGAGGTGATTTGAGGATTCTTTCAACCTCTATTTTGCCCTCTGATTCTAAAACATCAGGGCAATTATCCTTGAGAATTTCTTGAAGGATGATTTCTAGGTTCTTTTTTGACCATGGCTTTCAGTTTGTCCAATAATTTTTAAGTTATCTCTCCTGGATCTATTTTCCAGGTCATTGTTTTTTCCAATGAGATACTTCACATTGCCTTCTATTTTTTCATTTGTTTGTATCTGTTTAATAGTATTTTGATTTCTCATAAAGTCATTAGCTTCCATTAGCTCTGATCTAATTCTGATGGAATGATTCTCCTCAGTGAGCTTTTGAGATTCTTTTTCCATCTGGCAAATTTGGCTTTTTAAGGCATTCTTTTCCTCATTGGCTTCTTAAGCCTCTTTTGCCATTTGAGTTAGTCTATTTTTTAAGTTGTTATTTTCTTCAGTCAGGTTGTTGACTCTCTTTTCATGATTTTCTTGCATCATTCTCATTTCTCTTCCCAATTTTTCCTCCATTTCTCTTATTTGGTTTTCAAAATCCTTCTTAAGGTCCTCTATGTCCTGTAACCAATCCATATTTTTTTCTTGGAAGCTTTTGGTATATGATTCTGACTTCATTGTCTTCCTCTTGTTCCATGCTTTGTTCCTTTTTATCCCTAAAAAAGGAATCGAGAGTCAGGTTGCTGTGCTTGCTTTGCTTTCTTATGTTGCCACTCAATTACTTGACTTTTGAGATTTTTGCCACAGTAGAATTCTGCTTCCAGAGAGGAGAGCTTTGTTCCAAATTGCTGGGGTTTTCTCAGCTGCCATAGAAATTTGTTGGGTGCCCTCTCAGAAGCCTCCACTGGCTCTGGCACACTGGTCACACACCCCAGGACTTACACCCTAGACAGCAATCTGGATCTAAGCAGGTTAAACCAAGAGCTCAGAATGGTTGCTTGGTCCCCCTACAATCTGCAGGCCAGGACCTCTGAAGCAGCCACATGGTGGCAGTGCTGTGCCTCAGCCACTTCTACCCCTGGGGGCAGAGGCCAGGCTGTACTCCCATGCCTTCTCATACCACAAAGTTCACACTGACCTCTCACTTTATACTTGGCATTTATGCTTTGATAATTCTGGAAACCACCACAGCTGCTGGTGATCTACTCTCCCGAAGTCCCTCCAGCCCAGGCTGGTTGTGGTGCCCTGGCTAAAACTGTGGGCTCATGCAGGGCTGGGTGGTGCTCCCAGTGTGCTGTGATGGACTCTTCCTGCTGGCATGCTGGGCTGCCTTTAGTGAGACATTTGTTTCTCTCTGTCACTTTGTGAGTTCTGTAGCCCTAAAGTTTGTTTAGAGTCATTTTTATAGGTATTTGAGGTGGTTATGGGGGGAGCACCCAGAGTTATCCTGCTTCTTCATTGCTATCTTGACTCCACCCCCAAGTTAGACTATTTTTTAAAGTGTTATTTTCTTCAGTATTTTTAAGGGTCACGTTTAGCAAGCTGTTGACTCATTTTTCATGATTTTCTTGCAACACTCTCATTTCTCTTCTCATTTTTTCCTCTATTTCTCTTTCTTGATTTTCAGAATCCTTCTTGAGTTCCTCCATGGCCTGTGACCAATTCATATTTTTCTTGGAGTTTTTTGGTGCAGCAGTTTTGTCTTTGTTGTTTTCTTCTGGTTCTGTTTTGATCCTCTTTGTCCCCCAAAAGAGATTCTATAGTCTGATTTCCTCTGTTTGCTCATCTTGCCAGCCAATTACTTGACTTTTGAGCTCTTTGCTGTGGTAGAACTTTGCTTCCAGAGGGGAGAGCGCTATGTTCGAAATTTGTGGGATTTTGCACAGCTGTTGCTAGAGATTCTTCTAGGCATCTGCCTCAGAACTGCGAGGATGACTGCCTCTCCACAGCCTCAATGAACTCTGCCATGCCAGTGCTCCTCACCTCAGGACCATCACCGAAGACTGCGACCCCATCCAAGTAGGACAAAGCAAGAGAATCATGCCTCACCTCCAGCAAAGGGTTTCCTGCAATTGCCCTCTGGTCAGCTACTTGATCCCCTCACTATCTATAGGCCTGGAGCTCTGGAAGAAGCCTCCGCCACCTCCACCATCCCAGGTGGAGGGGCCAGACTGTGCTCTTCTCTCATCCAGGTCCAACAGAGTTTCCCCACTGACCTTTTACTTTCTCTTAGGTGTTTATGGGTTGAGAAGTCTGGAAACAGCCACAAATGCCTTTAGTTGCTTCTCTTGTTGGTCTGTGCTGCCAGTCCATGTGGGCATGGCCTGTCCAGGACTGTGCTCTACTCCAGGTCAGGTGAAATAAACCCTTCCTGTCAGTTTTTCAGGCTCTCCTCAGCTGGTGACATATTTCGCTCTGTCATTTTGTGAGTTCTGCAGATCTAAAATCTCTGTAGAGTCATTTTATAGGCATTTGAAGTAATTGGGGATGAGCTCAAGTAAGTTCCTGCTTTTACTCCACCATCTTGATGCTGCCCCCCTCCCCCGAATTTTTAAACAATGAAATAAGGAAAGAAAATGAAAAATAGCATGCATCATTCTGTATTCAGACAATATCAATTCTTTCTCTGGAGGTGGATAGTATGCTTAATCATTAGTCCTTTACTATTGTCTTAGATGAGCATATTGCTGAGAACAGTTATTTACAATTCTTCATCGTAAAATGTTGCTGTTACTGTTTACAATATTCTTCTGGTACTGCTCATTAAAGTTTGCATCAGTTCATGGAAGTCTTTCCAGGTTTTTCTGAAATCGCCCTGCTTGTCGTTTTTTATAGCAGAATAATATTCCAGGGAGTAGAAGCAGGACCTCTGCCTGGCTCCAGCTTCCACCTTCCCTAATCTACGTAAAAAAGGGACTCTAAACAAACTTTGGAGCTGCAGAACCCACAAAATGACACAGAGAAGCTGAGGACACCCCAGCAGGCTGGCAGGAATCAGCCAGTGCAGCGCTCTGGGAGGTGAGCCCAGGCCCACGTGAGCCAGAGGTTTTAGCCCCAGGGTGGGCCTGACCAGCCACAGGCTGGAGGGACACCAGATCAGCAGCAGATGTGGCCGTTTCCAGATTTATCAACACAAAGATGCTAAAAACAAAGTGAGAAGCCAGTGCAGTGTGGACTTTGGGACCAGTAGTTGGGAGTGTATGGGCTTCTGCCCCCAGGGCAAGAAGTTGCTGAGATGCCCGGCACAGCCAGCGCCAATTGGCAGCTTTAGCTCCTATCCTGCAGACTGTAGGGGGTTCAAACTACCAGTATGAGGGGTAATTGCTCTTGCTTTAACCTGCTTGGATCTGGAAAGCAGTCTAGGGTGGAGGTCCTGGCGTTCATGACCAGCTTACCAGAGTGTGTGGAGGCCTCAGAAAGGGCACCCAACTAATACCTCTGGCAGCTGAGAAAACCCCAGCATTTCGGGCGAAAGCTCCCCTGTCTGGTGGCAGAGTCCTACTGTGGCAAAAAGCCCAGGGATCAAGTGACTGAGGGGAGACATGACGAGACAAAGCAAGCAAAACAAACAGGAGACTCCAACATTAGACTCCTATTTTGGGGACAAAAAGGATCAAAGCATGGAACAGGAGGAAGATAGTGAAGTCAGAACTCCTGCACCAAAAGCTACAAAGGAAAACACGAGCTGGTTACAGGCCATAGAGGACCTTAAGAACCAGATAAGAGAAGTGGAGGGAAAATTGGGAAGAGAAATGAGAACGATGCAAGAAAATTACGAAATGACAGTCAAGAGCCTGACGGAGGAAAATAACACCTTAAAAACCCGACTAACTCAATTGGCAAAAGAAGCTCACAAAGGCAATGAGGAGAGAAATGCCTTGAAAAGCCAAATTTGCCAGATGGAAAAAGAATCTCAAAAGCTCAGAGTTGAATCTTTGCCTCGGATTTAGATTGGAGCAAAGGGAAGCTAGTGACTTTAAGAAAAATCAAGATGATCTTAAAGAAATCCAAACAAATGAAAGAATAGAAGGCAATGTGAAATGTCTCATGGGGAAAACCACTGACCTGGAAAATAGATCCAGGAGAGATCATTTAAAAATTACTGGTCTACCTGAAAGCCATGATTAGGGAAAGAACCTAGAAATCATCCTCCAAGAAATTCTCAAGGAAAATTGCCCTGACATTCTAGAACCGGAAGGCAAAATACAGGTTGAAAGAATCCACCCAGCACCTCCTGAAAAAGATCCCAAAAAGAAAACTCCTAGGAATATTATAGCCAGGTTCCAGAATTCCCTGATCAAGGAGAGAGTATTACAAGCAGCCAGGAAGAAACAATTTGAATATTGTGGAAACACAATTAGGATAACACAGGATCTGGCAGCTTCTACAGTGAGAGATCATAGTGCCTGGAATATGATATTCTGGAGGGCAGAGGAGCTGAGATTAAAACCAAGAATCACCTACCTAGAAAAACCGAGTATCATCTTTCAGGGGAAAATATGGTGTCTCAGTGGAATAGAGGACTTTCAAGCATTCTTTTTCTTTTTTTTTAAAGCCATCGGGGTTAAGTAACTTGCTCAAGGTTACATGGCCAGTTATTTCTGGGTGTGGTGCTGAGTATCTGAGCCCGGATATGATCCAAGTCATCCCCATCCCGACACTGGAGCCAGTGCTCTTACTCGCTGTGCTACCTGGCTGCCCCACTTTCAAGCATTCTTAATGAAAAAGCCAGAGTTGAATAGAAAATTTGATA
Source organism: Petaurus breviceps papuanus (assembly GCF_028583685.1). Classification (NCBI taxonomy): domain Eukaryota; kingdom Metazoa; phylum Chordata; class Mammalia; order Diprotodontia; family Petauridae; genus Petaurus; species Petaurus breviceps. Next base: position 17,304,265 of record NW_027185735.1, on the reverse strand, counting down.
TCCAGATATAAGAAGCAAGAGAAGCTTGAGAAGGTAAACAGGGAAAAGAAATCATAAGCCACTGATGAAAGTTGAACTATTAACATTCCTATATGGAAAAATGATAATTGTAACTGATGAAACTTTTCTCAGTATGAAAATAGTTGAAGGGAATATATGTATGTCTAAATCGGAGGGTGTAAGGGTGTATGAATACATATGTGAATGTGTGTATATATGCTTACAGGTATACATAGATAGAGGGCAAAGGACCAATTTAATAGGAAGGAATGATACTTAAAAGGGGAAATTAAGAGGTGAGAGAAGAATGAAATGAGAGGAGATGGCAGAGACAGAATGGGGTAAACTATCTCATAAAGAAGAGACAAGGGAAAAAGGTTACAATGGAGGGGAAGAATAGGAAGGCAAAAGGGTATGGGTCATCCTTATTCTCACTGAATTTGGCTCGGGGAGGGAATGAAATACACACCAAATAGAGTATCTCACCCTACAGGAGAGTAGCGGGAAAGGGGATGAGAGGGGGGATGATGGAAGGGAGGGCAGGCTGGGGGGAGGGAAGTTGGAAGCACTCACTTTTGAAAGGGGATGGGATCAAAGTAGAGAACAGAACACATGGGTGGTGGGATAGGAGGGAGGGAAATATAGTCAGTCTTTTACAATATATCTTCTATGTTAATGTTTTGCACTAGCTGCACATGTACAACCTATACTGAATTGCTTATCTTCCCAGTAAGTGTGGGTGACAAGGGAGGAAGGGAATAAATCTGGAATTCAAAGATTTAAAATCAAATGTTTAAAATTATATATATACACTATTATTAATACTATATTACAAGTAATTGGGAAAGAAGATATACAGGCACTGGGGCATAGAGATCCCCCATGTCCTACTGGAAAACTCGAAGGTGTTATGGGAGAAGATATGGGAGAGAGCAGATTGGAGGAGGGGATATGCTGTGGGACTGCTATTCTGGGGTGGTGGGTAGGAGAAAAATGGGGACAAAATTTGTAACTCAAAATCTGGTGGAAATTGATGATGTAAATCAGAAGTTAATAAAGCATTTGAAAAAAAATCATACATCTCTGTATGGATGAATTTTTTGAATAAAATGACCTTCCGTCTAAAGAACTCAACTGATCTAATGTTAGATAAATGCACAGTTCCAAGATTTTGGGGCAAGATCTCCTTATTTGACAAAAGTTATTGGGAAAACTGGAGTGTAATTTGTCAGAAACTAGGCCAAGATCAACATCTCACACCTATGTCAAGATAAACTCAAAATGGGTATATGATTTAAAGTAAATTAGGGGAACATGGAAAATTGTACCTATTATATCTACAGATAAGGAAAGAGTTTATGACGAAATGAGAGAGAAGATCATGAGAAATATAATAGATGATTTTCATTATGTCAAATTAAATTTTTCTTTGCATCAAAAAAAAAACAATTTAGCCAAATTTACAAGGAAAACAGGAAATTGGGAAACCTTTATAGACAATCTCTTTGATAAGGGCCTAATTTTTGGAATATTATAAATGAGTCAAATTTATAAATACAATATAAATCATTCCCCATTGGATATATGGTCAAATGATATTAAATCAATTTTCAGAAATAGAAATAAAAATTACTAATAACCATGGGGGGGGAATGTTCTACATCATTATTAATTAGAGAAAGGCAAATTAAAACCACTATGAGGAACTACCTCACCCCTATCAGATTGACTAATATGACAAAAAAAGAAAAATCATAAATTTTTTTTTGCTTTTTTTGTTTTGCTTTTTGCAGGGCAAATGGGGTTGGGTGACTTGCCCAAGGACACATGGCTAGTTTTTTGTTGGGTGTCTGAGGCTGGATTCGGACTGGGGTACTCCTAACTCCAGGGCCAGTGCTAAAAATCATAAATGTTGGAGAAAATGTAGAGAAAGACTGAAGCAAATGTACTGTTGGTGGAGTTGTGAATTGGTCCAACCATTCTGGAGGGCAATTTGGAACCATGCCCAAAGATTATAAAAGTAATCATACTTTATCGTAGCAATATCAATATAAGATCTACAACCCAAAGAGATCAAACAAAAGAAAGGTCTACATGCATAAAAATCTTTATAACATCTCTATTTTTGGCATCAAAGAACTGGACATTGAGGGGATGAATTACAGAATGGTTGAACAAGTTGTAATCTATGATTGTGATCGATTATCACAGTACTAAAAGAAATAACAAGCAGGATGGTTTCAGGAAAAAAACAAAACTCTTAAAAGGCATATAAATTGATGACAAAAATGAAGCATTCAGAACCAGGAGAAAATATTATGTAGTAATGGCAATCTGTAATTATGATCAACTGTGAGAGACTTTGCTACTGTGACCAACACAATAATCCAAGATGATTCTGAAGGACTTCTGATCAAAAATGCTATGCACCTCCAGAGGGAAAGCTGATGAAGTCTCAGTACAGACTAAATTAATTTTTTTTCACTTTAGTTTTCTTTATTTTCTTTACAACATGGATAATATTGATGTATTGCTTGCCTTCTTATTGGTTTGGGGAGGCTGCTGGACAGTGGAAGAATTTAGAGTTCAAAACTTAAAAAATGTAAAAAATCAGTTAAAATTTAGTTTTTATAATTAAAAAATAAAATAACTTATCAGTAAAAAAAAAGAATGATATTCCATTACAATAACATACCACAGCTTTTTTAGTCTCCCAATTGATGGATATACCCTCTATTTCCAATTCTTAGCCATTACAAAAAGAGTTACTAGAAATATTTTATACAAATAGGCCCCTTCTCTTTTTTTGGGATGTCTTTGGGATATAAATCTACCAGGTACTTGAGTTTATTGAATAGGAAGGGGGATGGCTAGACCTGTGCTTTAGGAAGATTCATTGTTATCAGAAAGATACCTTGAGGAATCCCAAACATACCATGTCCATAGCATTATGAGTATTTTTTTTAAAGCAATTGGGGTTAAGTAACTTTCTCAAGAGTACATGGCCAGTTATTTTGTGTGGGTGCTAAGTATCTGAGGCTGGAACTGATCCCGGGTCTCCCGACTCTGGGGCTGGCGCTCTTACTCACTGCTCCACCTGGCCGCCCCCATTATGATTATTTTAACGTTGGCAAAGTGATCCCTAGTATAAACTCCACTGAACTCACTGGAGACTTGGGTGTACATATGTTTGCAAATATAAATTCCATATAGTTTGTAGCATTTAGCCCAAACTTAGACAGAGGTGTGCTGGAAGTAGCTCAACTGACACCCAAGAGTCAATAATTAAATTTTCAGTGGGAACATTTGCACATCAGATATCAGCAAATGTTACAAATCAAAGCTTGATTTATTGTTTTGTTGACAATTCTAGACTGAAGAAAATGATGGAGAAAATGTTAATAATATAGACCGAACTTAAAATGATATCCTAAAAAAATAAAATCATGTCCTGTTTGCAATATTTTTGAGAGGAAGTTGTTAAACATTTACCAGCACACCACTGAACTCAGCATTCCCTTTGAGAACCACTGGCTTAGATAATCTCTCAAATCCCTTTCTGCTCAAAACCTGTATTATTTAACAGGAATTAGGTGACATCCTCATACAAACACATTTTTCACATCCAAATTTTGGACTGTTAGCTTCTCCTCAAGCTCTCTCTCTCTGGTATGTGCGTGTGTGTGTGTGTGTGTGTGTGTGTGTGTGTGTGTGTGTGTGCACGTGCACGTGTGTGTAGTGTGGTACAGTAGAGAGAATAATGTCTGAATTTGAATGGTGCTTCTGTCATTTATGTGATCTTTGAGCAAGTCACTGAGTCAGTCAATCAACAAGAATTTTTCAGTGCTTATCATATGCCAGGAATTATACTAAGAGCTGGAGATATAAAGGCAAAAATATAGTTCCTATTCTCAAGCTATTTACAGCCTAATAGGAAAGACAACTTGCAAAATACATCTAAGATATATACAGAGTATACTGAAGGTATCTTAAAGGGATATCTTAAGGCAGCTAGATGGCATGGTGGATAGAGTACTAGACCTGGAATCAGGAGGACCTGAGTTCAAATCCAGTCTCAGACACTGATGTGTGACCTTGGGTAGGTCACTTAATCTGTTTGCCTCAGTTTCTTCAGCTGTAAAATGAGTTGGAGAAGGAAATGACAAAACATTCCACTATGTTTGCTAAGAAAAACCCCAAAGGGGATCAGGAAGAGTCAGACACGACTAATGAGCTAAAACAGCAACAAAAATCTTTGAGGGAAAGGATACACAATGGGGTTGGGGATAGGGAACCAAAAAAAGTCCTCCTGCAGAAGACAGGATTTGAACTGTCTTTTAGCTAAATTTTGAAGGAAGCTAAGAGTCAGAATCAGGGTAAGAGAATTTTCCAGGGATAGGGGACAGTCAGTGAAAATGTACAGTCAGGATATGGAATATTGTGTGTGAACAGCAACAAGTAGATGAGTATGGCTTCATCACAGAGTGCATAGAAGAGATTACAGTGTAAAGAGATTGGAAAGGTAGGAAGGGCCTAGTTTTGAAGGGTTTTACATGCCAAATAAAGTTTTTTCATGTGAAGAGTACTAAGGGAGCTCAGTGAACTGCAGGCTTAATATGAACCAGCAGTGTGATGTGGAAGCTGCAAGAAGATAACATTCAGAGTGATAGAAAGGATACAACTTGGAATGTGCCTCCCATAAGATGGTCAGGGTAGCAAGAGAACTTGAAACTGGCCTGTATGTGGGTTGATTAGAGGAACTAAGAGTACTTATCCTGATGAATGGAAAATTTAGAGGATTCTTTTGGACACTTGGAAAGTTGTCATGTAGAAAAAGGATAAAATAAGGAAATAACTGCCTAATTCTATTTAGCAAACATGAATTGCTTACTAGGTGAAAGTCCCTGGGCTTCTGAACAATAAAATGCAAAAAGTTGCCCACAAAGGTAGTGAATTCTCATTCATTAGCTATCTTACAGCAAAGGTAGAGGATGGTTTGCCAGGGAATTTGTAGATTGTTTATATGCTTTAGGAAGGGATTAGATTAGTGCCATTGTGGCAGCTAGATGGCACAGGGACTAGAACGTGGGGCCTGGAGTCAGGAAGACCTGAGTTCAAATCTGACCTCATATACTCACTAGCTATATGACCTTGGGCAAGTAACTTAACCCTGTTCACCTCAGTTTCCTCATCTGTAAAATAATCTGGAGTAGGAAATGGCAAACTGCTTCACTGTCTTTGCCAAGAAAACTCCAGATGAGGTTATGAAGAGTTGGACACGTCTGAAATGACTCAACAGCAAAATTGTTAGAGAAGTACACATTGAGCTCTTCTTATAGCAGCATGCAAAGTAATACTAGTCAGGATGTTTTAGAAAGGACTGACCTGGTGTTTTGAGGCGATTTTGAATGCTTGTAAGACAAGTAAGGTCTAGCCATTCTCCAGAGTTTGGTGGCTATATTATCTACATCTCAAGAAGAGAATTTTCCCAGATGTGAATGTGTTTTTATCTCACTCCTACTTAAGCTGGAGGGAGACTGTGGAAGGTTTTCGGGTCTGCTTGTCCATTTTTAGGATGCCTCGTGATTCATGTCAACATGGTACTATCCCTGGTGGAAGGTCAGTTTTCTGATAAGGAATGACTATTGTATGTGAACTGAGACAGAGTTAAGTGAGAAAAAACCAGAGAACAATTTCTACAACTGGAATAGTATTGTAAAGACAAATAATTTTTAAAGGCTTAAGAACTGATCAGCACAATGATCAACCATAGTTTCAGAAGACTCATGATGAAACACATTAACCATCTCCTGACAGAGAAGTGATGACCTCAAGGTACAAAATGAGATAATTTTTTGGACATGGCTAATGTGGAAACTTATTTCATTATTTATATGAATATTAATTATATATAAATATTAATTATAAGAGTTTTCTTTTTCTTTTAAAAATGAGAGGTAGAAGATAGGGAAATGACTTTTTGTCAAGTGGAAAAAATAAATTTTAAAAAGACTGAGTATAATAGCTTTTATTATGAAACCATTTTGGAATATTCTAGGCTACACTTATGAAAAGATAAATGTGTGATTATCTGACACATCTCTTTAAGGACTTATTAGAGAACCTAGAGAAATAACATGTTAAATCAAATTATTCTTGGGATTTCTTTATTCTATTTGCATTAGGCATGCATTGAAGATAGGAGGTGAAAGGTAAACATTCTCTGTTTGCATGGGATAGATGGGAAGCTGAAAGGTGAATGTATAGGAAGTAGCAAGCAAGAACTTTGGGAGACAGTGAGAAACTGAGGATGTTATATGAAAGAGGGGTAGAGCCCAGTGAAGATTTTCAAAGATATGTTAATAGAACATGGAAGTGAGTCCAGGCCTGCACTAGATCAAAGCTACTGACTGCTGGTGCTAGATGTATGCAGATACAGCAGAAGCTGAGAGTATGCTTGACCAACTAAAATGACCCATAATTCCACATGTGATATAGGGACTTCATTAGGTAGTTTTATGAGGCTGGAGGAAACTGAACCAAATGTTTTGGGGGAATGGGGCTCATGGGAAGGGATTTCCTAATTGCTTTGCTAAAGGCCATATGCATTGGGCATTCCATCATGTAGCTTCATACCTTTGAATAGGCAACCCTTTCATGCCTGAAATTCCCTTTAACCATCCCTGGCATCTTTCAGGAATTGATTCATAGGCCACCTCCCATAAAGATAAACCTCTTCAAAGAGTACTTGGCACATAGCAGGAACTTTGGCTCCTTGGATACCACTGGTGATGTAACAGCAGCTACCAGAGCTGACTCTGCCTCCCTGCCCCCCCCCAAAAAAAACCAACCAAACCTTATTAATACCAGGTCCCCTTTGGATTTTTATCTTCTTGGAGTACACATCTCACCCTACTCACCCACAACCCCCTGCTGTTTGGGACTGTGGAGGCAAAGGAGGTTACATGTGACTATCCCTGACTGGATTACTGTATTCTTTTTACTCCTTTCTAATTGAAACTTTATCCCATTCTCCTTAGAAACTGTTCTAGAGAACTACCCAAGAGGTGTGGGAATGATAGAATGTCTTTTCCTTGACCATTACAATTTTAAATAAACCCTTCTAAGCCTAATGCCATTGATTGCTTGCAGGGAAGTGGAGAATCATTTGACAGACATGGGCTAATTTCATACATTCTATGTGGAATCTCTGTGGGTGCCACAGGCCATCAAGAGATTATTATTATTAGAGAGAAAGAAATTGAATCTGGTCTATTGAGATTGAGGTCAGAGTTACACATGGGTTTCATCTTATTCTATCATTCTTTGAAAACCCATATGAATATCCTCATGTCTTTACTTGATACATTTAATGACCTAAAGTGTTTCATTATCTTTTCCTACTAATTTAATAAAAGGTGTTCCTATATCTGACTTGGGTTCCCCCCCAAAAAATATGTGAATCTTTTCTGTTGACCTTCTTCGGTCCTAGGCATAAGGAATGGACTTTTCCTGCAAAAAATAATGACAATTGTTTCCTTCAATTTCAAGTATAATTTCCTTCAATTATAAGTATAATTCATGTATTGAGTGTGATCTGGCCTCATTTCCTTCATCTACAATTTGAAGGCTGAATTGGATAAACTCTAAGGTCCTCTCTAGTCCTAAAACCAAAGCAAACCAAAACCAAATCAAACATCTTTGATTCTGAGATTTTATTCCATAGAACTGACTATTAATATTGTTCCTCTTTAATTGGTGTTCTCTTTGCTTTTGTAATTCTTTTGCTGGCACTACAATTCTGCTAGTCACCCAATCTCATTTGACTATTATGGCCCTTTTAGTTTCCACATGTTACCAATCCTCTATAATCTAACATCTGTCCTCTCCATTTAATTCCCTCTGCCACTTCCTTAGTTCAAGCCAGTATTACATCTTAATTGTATCATTGCTACAACCTTTTAACTTTTTTCAACCCAGTCTCTTTCTTTTCTTATACATCCTCATATCTTTGCTAAGTGGAGCTTCCCAAAATGTAGTTCTGTTTCACTCCCTCTTTCTTTGAAAAATTTTAATAAGTACTTGTTGCCTAGAAAACAATTTTTCAAATGGTGAACTTTCTTGCAGCCATTGGGATGACATGGCAACCAAAAAAAACCTCATGTGATTTTTGTTGTTCAGTCATTTTTCAGTCACGTACAACTCTGTGATTCCATTTGGAGTTTTCTCAGCAAAGACACTGAACTGGTTTGCCATTTCCTTCCCCAGCTTATTTTACCAATGAGGAAACTGAGGCAAGCAGGATTAAATGACTTGCCCAGGGTCACATAGTAAGTATCTGAGGCTGCATTTGAACTCCAGGTCTAGTAGTCTATGCACAGAGTCATCTAGTTGCCTATGTGTTCTTGGTCTGCATTAAAAGACCTATAGCTTCCTGGAAGGTGGAGGTCCTACTATATCCTGTCCTACTCCCATTAGAACTGGAGATTTGTGTTCAGTCCTAAGCACCAAAGTTTAAGAAGAATGTTGATAGGATATATATCTTCCAGAAGAGAGCAATCATATGAATTCATATCATATGAGGATAAGTTGAAGGAATTAGGGTATAGTATGTGTAGGGAGGGGGTTTGGGTGAGAATTCAATGGTCCAGTACCTTGTCAGCATGAGGATTGCTTCCAGAAAGATAGAACACAACTTTTCTGTAACTAACAGTCTTTATAAGTTGCCTGAAGCAACAAGAATTCAACCCAAGTCATTCTGTTTCTAAGTTCAACATTCTATTTACTATACCACAATATAGAATTCTATTTATAATACCACATAAATAGATCTTAATAGCTTCTGCTTTCAATAATTATCATTAAACATATTACAGAATCACAGGATCTTAGTGTTGGAAAGGATCTCAAGAGTCAAGTTCAACCCATCATAGATCAGAAAGCTCTTTATAGAATCAGTCAATTAATATACAATCATTAAGTACTTACTATGTTCTAAGCATTTGTGCTAAGTGCTAGGAATGAAAAGAGGCAAAAGAGTGTATGCCTTCAAGAAGCTTACAACCTGATGGGGGAGACAACAAGCAAATGTGCACAAACAAACTATATGCAAGGCAAATAGGAAATGATTTAAAGAAAGAAAGCACTAGAATTTAGAGGGGTTGGGACAGCCCTCCTGTAGAATATGGGATTTTAGTTGGGACTTAAAGGAAGCCAGTAAGTAGAGATGAGGAGGGATGAGCATTCCAGGCATGAGGGACATCCAGAGAAAATGTCCCTAGCCAAGAGTTGGAGTGTCTTGTTCATGGAATAATAAGAAGGTCAGAGTCACTGGATTGAAGAGAGGAGGACTAGGTTATGAAGGGCTTTGAATGCCAAGCAGATTTTTTTCTTTGATCCTAGCTGTGATAGAGACCCATGGGAGTTTATTGAGTAGGGCATGGACGTGGTCAAATCTGTGATTTAGGGATAATTACTTTGGCGATTTAATGGAAGATTGATTAGAGACTTGAGGGAAGCAGTTTCATTGGTGGGTGTGGTCTTACAGTGGTTATCTAACTTCTGCTTGAAAGTGAGTTGATTATAATCTGAGGCAGCTTATTCCACTTTGGGACAGCCCTGTGAGAAAGATTTCTTCCCTATGGAGTTAAATATACTCTCTTTAATGTTTATCCATTGTTACTAGCTTTACTCTCAGAGACCAAGAAAATCCATTCTTATCTCTCTTCCCTGAGACAATCTTTCAAATACTTGAAGATCGTAATCAGGATAAACCAATCAATTACCCAAAACACCAAATACTAGATGACCATTGGTCAGGAAAATTGTGGAGGGGACTCCTACTCAGGTATAGAGATCATAAGGTAATCTCTTAGTGTTCTTGGCTAGAAGTCAGGCTTCTTTACCTCTTTACTCCTTTTCCACTAAAGCACTCTCTACTCACCTGTGTTGCTTAGAATCTCTGATTTCCTCTCAAGTCATCATGGTCTTTCACAGTAAGTGTCCAAAGAAGCAGATGTGCCTGCCACATTTTATAATTTCATAAATTAATTATCAACTCAGGTTTCACACATAAATTGAAACCTACATTTGTAAAAGAACCTATTTGTGGTAGGAATAATATCTATGCCCCTGCTCCTATATAAGTTAGTCTATCCATGAAAGGTATTGAGTCTATCCTTGGCAACTGGTTGGTTCAGGACATTAAAAATTCAGGCTATTGCTGCAATTTCCTGCTTGCCTGAGTACAAACCAGCCACAAGGAACTCCAGGTGGGCACTCTGATGCTTGGGGGTGGATCACCATAGGCAGTTCAGGCAAAGAAGCTTCGCTCAGCTGATTCAATTCAAGGTGTACTTAACATTTATCCTGGTTGAATATATTCATGATATGGCTAAGTAAATCTGTGTCTGTTAACTATTGAATGACCCAAGACTGTCTCACGACATTACAATAATGACTCTAAACTAGCAGGGGACTGACTGAGTCAGGCCTTATTCAGAATACTATTTCACAGAACAATACAAAAACAAATTCATATTGAAGAGAGAGGAGCAGGTTCAATGGAGAACTCCAACCTAGGGGAACTTGTTGAACAGTAGCCTTATTGAGCTTCATTAGCAGTTATTCTGAACATCTTTATGCCACTGGACTTTCCTTTTGTCTCCAGACATGCCTGCAGCTGAGCTTCTTTTTAGCTTTGGCTCACTTCATTTTTTCTGGAGCTACTTGTAGTTGTCCTTTGCTCTTCCCCAGTAATATGTTGGATGTGATCCAACCTGAAGGGCTCATCTTCCAGTGTCACATCTTTTATCATTTTAAAAATATCCATGGAATCTTCTTGGCAAAGATAATAGAGTGGTTTGTCATTTCCTTCTCCAATGGATCACCTTTTGTCAGAACTCTACATAGCGACCTATTCATCTTGGGTAACTCTGAACAGCATAGCTTACAGTTTCATGAAGTGAAAGTTATAAATAACTTTAAAGGATTAGATCTGGTAGATAGAATGTCTGAAGAACTGTGGAGGTTCACCATATTGTACAAGAGGCAGAAGCAAACAGTACAACACAAAAAAAAAGAAGAGCAAGAAAGCAAAATGGATGTCTGATGTTAGCTGAGAAACAGCTGAGAAAAGGAAAGGAGAAGATAAAGGAACTGAATGCAGAATTCCAGAGAAGAGCAAGGAGAGATAAGGTTTTCTTAAAAGAGCAATGCAAATAAATAGAAGAAAAGATTGATATAGACAAGGAAGCGATCACTTCAAGAAAATTAGAGATGTCAAGGAAATATTTCATGCAAAAATTGGTGTAATAAAAGACAAAAATGGTAGGAACTTAGCAGAAGTAGAAGAGATTAATAAGTGGCAAGAATATACAGAAGAACTATACAAGAAAGATCTTAATACCACAGATGACCACAATGGTGTTTTTTCGATCTAGAGCCAGACATCACAATTGAATCTACCCCAGAGTTACAACAAGTTTAAGCACAGCACTTAATACCCAAATGGAGGTCTTTTCTTCATCTTGACATGAAGCAAGTTCTCAGCAATCTTTGTTCCTGGGGAGACAAAGCTTAGCAAGACCACAAGATACATTGCCAGTCTCTTCATTAATTCATCCTCTGTCTGCAGAACAGTCCTAGAACCCCTGAAAACATCAGCAAAACCCTCTCCCAGGATTTCTGTAAATATACAACAAGAAAATCCTTCATCCGGGCTTCTGAACCAACAGAAAGGTTCCCAGACTCCTGCAACAACAGCACTGTCCTTCACCAGTGCATAGTATTCATTCTCTGTCTGCAGGACAGTCTCAGTAGCTCTGAACCAACAGCCAGGTTTCAGGACTTCTTCAACAACAGGACTGTCTTTCACCAGTGGACAGATCTGGCAAAACAACATCAAAACAGACAGACAAAGGACCAACCAAACAGCCATGTCTCCTCAGTCCTTGGCAGCTCCGGGGGCAGGTCTCAAAAGTCCAGGGCAGTTCAAAGTGGCCCTCAGCAATCCTCTCAGTCTCTCTCTGCCTCCAAAGGTGCTGCTTCGAAAAAGTTCTTCTGCCTCTCTCCTGTGTCTCTCCAAATCTATGTCACCAGCTCCTCCCAGTTCAGCCCTCTCTTTTCACATCAACAAGTCCATCCCACAGGTGGGATTAACAAGCTCTGGGTTTTAACACAATCAATTTGAAAACCAAGCCAATACAGGGGGGGGGTCTTTATATTCCATTACTATCACAGTCTAGGATACATGATAGGTCAGTGAGTAGTAAAGATCTTTATGACCCAGTACATAGCCAGTTCAGCCAGTACACAGTTGGTTCAAACTACTAAATTCTATTGGTGCAGCTGGCTACTGTATCAGGAAGAGAGATAAGTATTTTGTTAGGGCACACTACCCTTGAACTGGAGAGAAAATGCCTGGGACAGTGTTTTGAGGATAGGGAAATTTGAGGCTAGGGATAAATGTGATTTTGGAACTGGATGTGATTTTGGAACTGGGGTTCAAGCACAGGCACCCAAGCATCCCATCAATGAGAGTGAAACAGGTGATTGTAAAATTTGGCTTGAGGTTTTGTATCACAAAAGCTAAGGTCATGTCAACTGGTCCTATCACTTCCTGGTAAACAGAGGAAGAAGAAATGAAAGCAGTGCCAGAGTTTATATTCTTGGTCTCAAAGATCACTGCAGATGGTGACTGCAGACATGAAATTAAAAGATGCTTGCTACTTGGGAAGAAAAGCTATGAGAAATCTGGAAAGCATACTAAAAAACAAAGACATTACCTTGATGACAAAGGTTCATATAGTCAAAGCTATGATTTTTCCAGTAGTAATGTATGGCTGTGAAAGTTGGATTATAAAGGAAGTTGAGTGCTGCAGAATCAATACTTTCAAATTGTGATGCCAGAGAAGTCTTTGGAGAGTCCCTTGGACTCTCAAAGCAAGGAGATCCAATCAGTCAATACTTAAAGAAATTAATTCAAACTACTCACTGAAAGGACAAATACTGAAGCTGAAGCTTAAATGCTTTGCCCATACAGTGAGAAGACAGGACTCATTTGAAAAGACCCTGATGTTGGGAAAAATTGAAAGCAAAAGGAGAATGGGATGGCAGAGCATGAGATGGATAGATAGTGCCATGCAAGCAATGAATATGAGCTTGGACAGATTTTGCAGATAGTGGAGGATACAAAAGCCATAATCCTTGGGGTCATGAAGAGTTGGACACAACTAAATGAACAAACAACAACATTCTCAAAGTCACTGAATTGTAATAATTTGACGCATTTGTTTAACCTCTCTGTTAAATATGTTTAAAACTACTTGGATGATTTGTACCTCTAAATACTTTTTCAAAAAACCATTGCCCAAATAAGGATCTATGCTAGGTCCCTTTAACTATAGGGTAGTGCCTATTATGTTAAGATATGCAGTGTTTTTAGATTTTATAATATTTGGTGACCAGAGAGAAAAATATTTTTCAGTTTTTTTGAGAAAGATACATTATAATTTTTAAAAATTTTATTTTATTTTTAATTTATTAAACAAAACTAGCATTTCCATAACATAGCAGAATAATAAAAAGATGGTTTGCACATGAAACTGCAAATCTATTAAGTAAAATCAAAATAGAGATGATTTTTTAAAATATAAAAACACTAAAGACTATTTCATTTTTGTCACAGTGCCTGACATAGAGTAGACATTTAATAAATGCAGTTGACAGACTGATTGATCGATAGCCCATAACCTTTCTGAGGCACTCAGTTATTCCTCTTTTTCAAGGGGGGAGGGGCTACTTTCTGTCTTTTCCCTCACTGTTTCATTGCTTGTTGGTATTCCTCAGGAACTGTGACATTTATTCATGTAGTTTTAATGAGGTTCATGCTGGCTTTTTTTTTTCCCTTGGCCTGATGGAGATTTGTGAGAGATTTATTAAGTTCTGGAGAATAGTGCCCAATATCATTACTATTGTGTCTGGGGCCTTTAGCAGCTGTTCCTTCAATCTGAAATTTTAATATATCCCTAATAGTCCTGCCCCCCATCAGAGGCACTGTTAGTTTTTCTGGTTTCCAGCTTTCCCTTTGAGCTGAAAACCAAGTTCAATAGCTGATCTGATTCATTTTCTCACTTTTTTTCAGCGATAAAGGAACGGATGATATCCTTACCAAACAATATTTTTTTTTTCAGTGACAAAACTCTTCCTACCAAACCACACATTAGAGTTATAGTTTTTGATTTCACTTTCAAAGGTATGTTGCTCAGTTCTACTCCTCTCCTTTGCATGAACTAAAAGACTAATGAGATCAACTTCTGAAGATCTTTTTGACTTAGTAGCCATTAAGTAATTCAGTCACCCCCTTTTTGAACCTCTTCTGACATGCAGTGATGTTTTTAGGAAAGTTGATCTTGTTAGGGGCATCAGCTTTCTCTGTCTTCTCCTACCATACATATCAATCTAGAAGGAACCTCTGAGGTCATCTAGTTTTCCCCCTCATTTTACAGATGAGAAAAGAGTCCTAGGGAAGCTAAGTGACTTGTCTAGTATGAAACAGCTAGGAAGAATTTGAACTTCTGAGTTCGAACCTTTCTGACTCCAGAGCCAATGTTCTTTACATTCATTGTGCCTCCATTTTCTGTCAGGTTTTAACTCCCCTTTGTTGTCCAGGAGGTACCTAAGAAGTCATTTCTTTTCACTTGCATAGATGAATTTTCATAAGTATTTATATAGTGCCTACTATGTGCCAAGTACTGTATTCTTTTGCAAATATTATCTCATCTGATCTTTGAGGTTCTGTTATTAACACCATTTTCCTGTTGAGGAAACTGAGGCAGACAGAGGTTAAGTGACTTGCCCAGGAGCACACAGCTAGTAAGTGTCTGAGACTGAATTTGAATTCAGTTATTCCTAGACTCCAGGTCCAGCACTCTATAAAATATGCTATCAGTGTTATGTTCAAGAACCACTGAAAAGAACTCTTGAAATACCTACTCTCCATTTTGTTAGTCTGGAGAAATGCTAAGAATGACTACTGATTTCTCCTCATCCCAGTCTACTTCCAGAAGGGATCTGCTTCAACAAAGTTTCCAATGGAAAGGTTTTGATACTATTTCTCTCTCCATGCATTCATTAAATGCTTTTACTTTGAAGTAATTCCATACTCTTATAGACGATGAAAACAACAATAATCAGTAGCATTTATATAGCACTTTAAAGTTTAAAAATCACTTCATGTGCTACCTCATTTGATTTGAAGAACCCTATGAGAGAGAGGCTATTATGATTTTGAAAAGTGCTATTATGATAGCCCCTCCCCCCCCTTTTTTTTTAACAGATGAAGAAACTGAAGCTAATATGAGTTCAATGTCTTGCTCAGTATTACACAACTAGCAGTTTCAGGACCACCCCTACATTGGAAATTTCCCAAATTTGTTCTAGAATAGATCTAAGGAATGAAATCAGACCCTATCCCAGGAGGGACATAGATAGTATTGGCATAGTCTCTTGAGAATTTTTCAGGGTAACATTGATCCTATTGATTTGAGCCAGAACCAGACTAACCACAAAGGAAATGAAATTGAAATCAAGATTTCTAGGGCATTTTTCTGGGGCTCTTTGACTCCTGGCATGTGACTGCTCAATTTTGGATTTCTGTGAACACAAATATTTACCTCTGGCTATTGTATTTGGGGCAATATGTTTCCTTTCTATGTCTATGTCTGTGACTATTTCACTGTTCTGAAGTCCATTCTGTTGTGGAAACAATGATCATAAGACTATTATTTATAGCTGGACGTGATCTCAGAGATCAGCTAGTCTCACCCTCTCACTTTCCAGATGAAGAAACTGAGGCCCAGAGAAGTTAGGTGACTTGTGAAGATCACATAGATAGTAGATATTAGTAGGAATTTGAATCTGTTTCCTTTGAATTCAAATACAGTACTCTTTCCTCTATACTGTGCTGTCTCCTAGTGATACTAGATTTTTTTTTCAAAACAGCTTGACATGTGCAACCTTAATTTTGATATTGTATTCTTATACACAATTACTTCCCATATTGTTTTACAAGGAATATTCACTCTCTGGGCCTCAGTTTCCTCATCCACAAAATGATGGGATGGAGCTAAATGATCTTTAAGGTCACTTTCAGCTCTAAAATTCTATAAATTACTTTTGATGTCAGACAAAAGGAAATATCACTCAGGCTGATTTTTCATAATGCTACCTGCACACTAATATCTTTAGGGAATCTGTTAGCTTTGACAAGTCTTTATCATTTGGTTTCTTGATCTTGTCCTTGTCTTATGAGGATTTGAGAATAAATTCTTGGTTGGACTTATACAAAGAGCATGGATGCCTGAAAAATTGCTTGGTTCTACAATATTCTCTAAAGGAGCTAATATTTCAGAGTGGATTTTTTGTATTTCCAAAATATATTTCCTAGCTTTTTCTAATCCTCTACACTAAAGCAATTCAGTGCTTAATGTGAAATAGCTGGAGGGGATATGTAATTTTTACTTAGAACAAATAAGCTGTTTATCACTTCTCCTTTTCCTATTTCAAGCATTCTTTCTTGGCACCCTGTACTTCAGGTAGTAAAATGTCTGCAAACCACAAAGAGACCTTAACTGAATTCATTTGCAGTACAAAGAAACCTCTAGGATGAAATGGCTTAATTAGTCAGAGATGTTCAAGGTAAAATCTTTACAAAAGTGCTAACTGTGCTCTTTTAAACAGGGATAAAAAATGATGAAAGCTGTCATTACTGGGCCTGGGACTCTGCTTACATTTCTTCAGTCCTGGCTCAGCAGCTGAATCTACATTTACAACTTGTAGGAGGCAGCATGTTTTAGTGGAAAGAACGATAAGCCAGGAATCTTGATGCCTGGGTTCTCATTCTGGTTCTTGAAAATTTTAAGAAACTTAAGAGTCTAGAGAGTTACTAATTAGCTGATTGATTTTGAAAAGTCACTCAAACTCACTGTTCTCCAATTTCCTCATCTATAAACGTGGAAGAATAAACACTTGTCTTAACTTGTAGAATTTCCTTGAGGATTAAATGAGATGATGAATATGAAAATTCATAGGAAGTATTGCTAGATTTTAACTTCCTTCCTTCCTCCCTTTCTTCCTCGCTTTCTTCCTCCCTCCATCCTTTCCTTCCTTCCTTCCTTCCTTCCTTCCTTCCTTCCTTCCTTCCTTCCTTTTTTCTCTTCCTTCCTCCTTCCCTCCCTCTCTTCCTCTTTCCTTTCCCTCCTCCATTCATTTCTCCCTTCCTCACTTCTTCTTTTTTTTCCTTCCAGATCTCAAAACTCCAGCAAGAAAACAAATGCCCATCATTTAGTGAACGGGCCAAATAAACTGCAGCATTAATATAATGCAATAATGTTGTACAATAAGAAATTGTTGTACAATGAAGAAGTCAGAGAAATCTTTTTAAAATTTATTTTATTTTTGATTTGTGGAATAAAACAAGTATTTCTGTAACATAGTATAATAAAAAGATGATTACATGTAAAACTGCAAATCTGTTGTATATAACTTGCTATTCCTTTTAAATATATAATAAAGTTATCAAGTAAATTTATTTTTTTTCACTTTTTTTTCTTCCTTCTCTCTCCCACCCTAGAGATAGCTACCATTAGACACAAATAGGTGACACTCAGGCGCATTGCCTATAATCATGCAGTTCATATGTACCAGAAACAAAACTTGAACCCAGGTCCTCCTGATTCCATTGGCAAAGCAAATCCTCTATTCACTATATCAGGCTACCTTTCAGTGAGGCTAGTAAAGTATGAAAAATAAATTTAAAAAATGATAAAATCTCAATTTCAGGAGGGATGGGAGGGAAATGGGTACACTGATACCAAGTTGGAAGCAACACAAATTGATTTAATCTTGCTGGAAGGGAATCTGGAAAGATGTAGTGAGAATTGTAAATCTGATACAAAATTTGATCTAAGCATACACCCCAAAAAACTAACCCTAAAGGGAAAAAATGTGTATGAAGATGAACACAGGATCATAATTTATAATGGCCATATAATGGAAACAATCCAAATGCCCTATAGTAGGAAACTGACTAAGCAAAATGCACTGTTATTATGATGGATTACTACCTTACTATGAAAAATGACAAGCATGTAGACCATATCAATACATGGAAATATGCATATAAAACAATATAAAATATACCAAGTTCTGTGATTGAAATTCCCAGTATAATTCTTCCTACCCATCTGTGACTTAGTAGATAAATCCTAGGGAGTTCAGGGAACATAGAGAGTAAGCAATATGGCTTCAGGGTCATAATGTAGTTTAAAAACAATAACGACATCAACAATAATACCCAGCATTTATATAGTGCTACAAATATTGCCTCATTTTGTCCTCATAACACCACTGGGAGGCAAATACTAGCACTATCTTCATTTTTTGTCTGAGAAAAAGAGGCATCACATAGTAATGTATGAGGTCAAATCTGGACACAAGCCCAACAACATTTTGTAGAGGAGCTGAAGAAAAAAAAGATTCTTTAAAAGAGCAAAAAATTATTTCAAAAATAAAATAAGAAAAGTAGAGGAAAAATTGGGGGAAGAACTGAGAGTTATAAAGAATATTATGAAAAGAGAATTAACAGCTTGGGAAATGTAATGGCAAGCACAGAAGTAGTTAACACCCGTTTAGTCTGTTAAGAAACAGAATGTGTGAACTCCACAATTTGTGACCCCTAGAACTTGTGAACTCTTGGGGAGGAGCTAATGACTATATAAGGAGAGCCCCAGGGCTAGAGACAACAGAAACTGAGAAGAAGACTCTTGTGGTGGCAGAGTTAAGAAGGAGAAAACTTGTAGTATCCTGGCACTCTGTTTGTCTGCTCTGTTTGTGTTGATATTTGTTTGTGATACCTTTTACAGAAGCATTGGGACCTTACTGGAAGCCCTGAAAGAGGATTTTCTGGTTGTATGTTTACAGACAGCCTGGAGGAGGTTTTTGAAGGTCCTGGGACTTTACTGATGATTTGTGCTGACCTCTTGGACCTTGTTTGTGGGTGTGTGTTGATTTCTATGTTGATGATTTGTGTTGAGTTCTCAGACCTTGTTGGTGGATCTGAGTTGATTTCACAGGCAGATAGTGAATTGACGATGGTGCCAGCAATGTGTATGAATAATATTGTAGCTCTATTAAGCTTTGTCTTCCCAGAAACAGGAACTGTGAAGAACTTGAGGTTGACTGGACACTGTGTTTCAATATGGGATGGAAACTGAATGAAGAACTGGACAAGGAGCTAGAAAAGGAACTGGGAGCTGCCTGCCTTTGAACCCAGGTAACAGTTGGAGCTGGGACCATGGAAGCTGAGAGCCAGACTTGAGTTAAGCTGAAAGAAGACTTTACTTGGATACTGTGTACTGACTGAGAAGATTATTATTTACTGTGACCTAGGCATGGATGACTGGTGCATTTTCCACTACCCCTTAAGAGGTTTCTGAGTAGTGACTGATGACTGAGTAGTGACTGATGATTGAATAGTGACTGATGACTGGATAGTGACTTATCTGTAACTTAGTGTGCCGCATGAGGAGAGAACTTTGACTGTTGTATTTTGTGACCCTTAAGGAGGCAAGCCTCCTGAAGGATGATTGAATGATTGAGTTACTAAATGATTATACTTTGTTGAAAACTATTGTAACCACTTTGGTGAATACTATGTGGCCATTTTAGTGATAAGTCATTGTGAATGCTGTATTTTGATTTTTTGTGATAAGTTGCAACATTGTGAATGCTTTGCTTCTCTGTGAATGTTTTGCTCTGATTTGTTATTGAATAAATAGAGAGTTCACTATACTATGTAATCAGAACCTTGAAAGCTGTTCACAGCAGCAGTCCTCTGGAAAGCTGCTTGTGTGTGGCTTTACAGGAAAAGAGACTCAAAAATTTTGAAGACACACAATAACTCCTTAAAAATCAGAATTGACTAAATGGTAAAAAGAGGTACAAAACTTTACTGAAAAAGCAAACTCCTTAATAATTAGAATTGATTAACTGGAAGCTAATGATTCCATGAGACATAAAGAAAGTCAAAGGATTGAAAAAAAATAGAAGAAAATGTGAAATGTTGCTGTTTGTCCTTTGTGCTCAAAGAGAACCAAAATAATATCACAGTGTTGGGGTCAATATATACTGGATCTGGCTGTGGCTGATCATCCCAATATGAATTTGAATGGCTCTCTCACAGGTTGAACACAAATAGTCCATATGACCATTTGGGAAGGAAATATCTCATAGGGAAAATAATTCACCTCGAAAAAAGAACTTGGAGAGATAATTTAAGAATCATTAAAGTACATGAACAGCAACAAAAAAGGAGCCTAGACATTATATTTCAAAAAATAATAATGAAAAACTGCCTAGATATCATATAACTAGAGAGTAAAGTAGAATTGAAAGATTTCACCAGTGATCTGAACGAAATCCCATAATGAAAACTACCAGAAATATCATAGCCAAAATCTAGAACTCCCAGGTGAAGAAGGAAATACTGCAAGCAGCCAGGAAGAAATAATTCAAATGCCATAGAAACACAGGCAGGAACATAAAAGATTTAGCATCTACCAGTATAAAGGAGGGAGTGTTATATTCTGGAAGGCAGAGGAGCCAGGATTACTAATAACCTATCCAGCATTGCTGAATCCAGTTGTACAAAAGAAAAAAATTGAGACTTAATAAAATAGAGGACTTTCCAGTGTTCCTGAGATGGGAAATGAGTCTCAAACCTAATATAATTAGATGAGGGTTGGACCCAGTGGGATTCACAAAATATTCTCCCAAAAGGGACACATTCAGAAGCAGCATGATATAAGTCAATAGGGAGCTTCTCAGAATAAAAAAAACCTGGATGGCAGGGAGCCAGATAGAATTACCATGAGCTGTCAGGTGAGGTAAAGATCTATGAACAGATGGAGTCTCTGTTTATCTGGTGCTTATTCATCTTAGATGAATGAATATCTTGAGATAGAATTATCCAACTAGCAATATTGTGAGTTCAGGGGATTCTGATCTTCTGTCAAAGATATCTGAAGTTCCACCAGCAACTGAAGAAGGTAGCAGAGTCTGGATAGAAGCAGTACTTGAAAATAGTTATGAAAAACCCCTAAGCATGGTAGGGGCTTCAGGGATCATGATTCCTTGTTATAGAGAGAAGTGCTGGCTTGAGATTCCAGGAGGGCATTGGCACTCAAAGTCCAGCAGAGAGCTACATCCAGGGATACGCTGGTAAGTGTTTAACAACTAATGCTCTGGAAAGCAAAATATATTTATGACACTGTTAAGTTTAATCTGCATTATTAACATTTTCTCTCTCACTTTCTTAAGACTAGGAAACCAGAAAAAAAATAAATCAAGCCTTGATTTGTCACATTTAATCATTTCCAAAGTGTAAATACTCACACTAAGAATTTAGTGATTGGCTTTCATGAGCTGCTATGAGGGGTCTCACACAGTCTGGTTACACATACGGGAAAATTTATGAGGACTCCCCTGGGTCACTAGAAAGTATGATTTACTCTTTTGCCACATTTGTTCTCTCTGTCTGTGTCTCACTACTACTTTAAGTTTGAGTCAATTCTACCCAGGAAACTTATGTGTGCAAGGGGTAGAAGTACACCCTCTAGTTGGGGGAGAGGAAGAGAGAACTTTGTAACATCTATTTTTTTATATACCTTTTCAGTACATCCCTTTTCTAAAAGCTCATAGAGTTCTATTTGTTTATTGATAAAGGGGAGCATAGAGCATGGGGGCTCAGGAGCTATAGCACTGGAAATCCTTAGCTTTTCAGGATTACTCCTGGTACTCTGGGGGAAGAAGTAGTCAACTACTCTTTGAGGACCCAGCCCACCAATGCAGTTGGAATTGGAGAAGTAGCCCAGAGGTAGTACCACAAAAAGATCATAGATTTAGAGACTTTTAAGGTCATTTAGTTTGAAATGCTCATTTTACCAGAGAGATGAAGTAGCTGGCCCAAGAAGGCAGTAAAGATGCAGGATTTGAAATGAGGTCGTCTAACTCCTTCGTACCGCAATGTTATCAGGTCTTCCTGACTCCAAAGCTAGCTTTTTGACCACTGTCCTATGCTATTTTAGGAGGCTCCCCATGCTCAGATCAAAACCAGCTAGGAAAGTAGCCTCTGTGGGTCTTCTTTGCAATCACACTTTGCTTGTTAAGAGAAGATTGTTTTGGGTCCTGGCAAAGAGCAAGTTCAGAGTTTTAAAAAGAGACCATCAAATTCTACTTGTGCTAGTTATAACTGTAGGATTGATCAGTCAATCTCCTTTCTATAATCTCCTTTTGGGAAGTCATTTTATATTCAGAAATACTTTTTGTGGGTTTTTTGGATTTAATGAAATCACAGCATCTAATATTTTTTTTCATCTTTGAGGGGAAAAAACACAACAACCTCTCCATTATTATTCTCCCAGAAGACAAATCATACCTCTCCCCTCTGTTTTATTTATTTATTTAAAAAAATTTTTAAAGTACTTTCTTGGCATTTTTTTTCTCTTCAGAGAATGTCTGTTTTTATAGAATTCTATTTTTGAGAGTGTCTGTTCTGGTTCCAATAGGATTTGTGAGAGTTTTTTTTTTTTAATTCGTCAGTCAGTCCCCTTAAGCAGTGGGCTACCCTTTCAATAATTAAAAATAAAGAAAAAGAAAAAAAAGACCCTAGAGCCACACATGCAAAAAACACCATCTCCTTTCCTCACAAAAATGCTTCTCTCACCATCATTCTAGCACTTTGGTTAACACTGCTGCAGGAAAAATTGGAAAACAAAATCTCTGTGGGTGGCCAGGCAAAACTTATTAATCATATAACCTCAGCAGACTGCATAGTCCTAATACAAATATTTGTGCTTCTGTCACTAGCATTCTCCTGATCTCTGCCAAATGCTGACGGATTTTGAAGACAATCACATTAAGTATTAATCAGGTTTGAAAGATGCAGCTGTGTCTTGGCATACTAACGAGCAGGTTTTCCCAACTTGCTTTCTGCATGAGAGAAAGCTTTCCAGTGCCAGTACCTTTATAAAAAATGAGTTTTCCTAGAATACCCTTTCCCTTTCCTGGAAAATACCATTCCTCTGCTCAATAACCTACAAAAACCACCATCTAGCTATGTGACCTTGGGCAAGTTGCTTATCCTTTCTGAACCTCAGTTTCCTCATCTGTAAAATAAGGAGATTGGACCAGATGACTAAAGTCCTATTCCACTTCTAAAATTCTATGAATCATAGTTTTAGAGCTAGAAGGTATCTGAGAGGTGACCTATTCTACTACCTTCATTTGACAGGTAAGCAAATTGAGGTCTAGAAAGGTTTAAGTGACTCAAAAGCTCAATGTTACATAGATAATAAATATCAGAGGTAAGATTTGAACCCAGATCCTCTGACTCCAAAACCAGTGCTCTTTCCTCTGTTCCATGGCACCTCACTGATTATCAGATAACATCTACATCCCTCATCCTATCATTCCTGCCCCTTTATAATTTGGTTCTAATTTGCCTATTCAACCTCTCTAGCTATTGTCCAATGTGGTTTGAGATCAAATAGACACTGAGAAGGGGACATATTAATCTGGATCATAGTATTCTGTGGAAATTTCAAGGGAAGCTTCAGGGATCATGATCCTTCCTGGTGGAAAAGTGCTAGTTGTGGGATCAAAGACATCACCATTCAAAACCCATTATGCTTAGGGGAAATGTATGAGGATTCTACAAAGGGAGAAAAGGATTTCCAGTGGCCATGGTCATGATTTTCTTTACTATGTGTGTGTCTCACTATTATTATACTTTGTGCCTACTCTATTGCCTTCTCCCAGTGGTCTTTGTGAATATTTACGGTAGTGTCCATGCTAGGTTTTGGAAGGTATTTTAATTTTTGTGATTACTATTCTCACTATGCCATTTAAGTAAATGTCTTTTGCTAAGGACTGACTAAGTCCGTTGGCTGATTTGTTAATGGACACTGTTGGGGGGTAGGTGAACTACAGTGTTAAGGATAGTCACCCATAGGATTATCATAAGACCCTGTGGTCTATGAAGGAAAGAATATTTATATCTCTTTCTTGGAAATTATACTTCTCTTAATCTAGTCCAAGACCACATTAGCTTTTAAGGTTGCTGCATCATACTAATGCCTTATAATTAAACTAGTGATCCACTAAAATCCCTAGATCTTTTTCTGAAAAATTGTTGTCTAAGCATACCTCCACCATTTTGCAACTGTGAAGCCGATTTTCTTAACCTAGGAATAAGACTTTGTATTTCTTTCTTGAATTTCATCCTTTTTGATTTAGCCCAGTGCCCTTTCTTAAAGGGGTGGGTCAGGACCCACAGTTTAAGAAGCACTGGAGGAGTCACAAGTGGAAAATGCTTAAGAAGCTCTGTCAAGATCTTTTTGAAACTTGTCTTTGTCATAGCTAATCATCTTAGACTTGTGTCATCTGCTAATCTGACAAACTTGCTATTTTGCTTTTATCTAAAGTTGTTGATAAGAATGTTAAACATCACAGGGAAACATAAATCTCTTGAGGAGAATTTTGGTGACCTCTTCCCAAGCTGACGTTAAACTGATAATGACTCCTTTAGTCATTTAACTAGTTCCAGATCCATCTACTTGTATTTATTGGTCTTTTTTCACAAGGATAGTTTGAAATCATTTGTTAAATGCTTTGCTAATATGACAGGTGGTATGGCTAGATATTAGTTGTACATGTACATGTAATGTTGGTGCTACCAGCACTATGAGTACTGCCACTAGAGTGTAGTGGATTGTTAAATAATCAACTGAGAGGCCTACTGGTAGTGCTACTCTAGGGCCACCAACTCAGTGGCATTGTCAGAGGGCAATCAGCTTTTTGCAACCTTAAAAGAATGACCTATTTTTCAGATGGCATTTCAACTACACAAAAGTAACCTATTTCTGTCCCTCGACCTTAGGTTTTGTGTAGATCTAGGTATGACTTGAAATATTCTCAAATTTCACAATACAGAAAATTCATTTTTTTCTTTTGACTTTATCAAATGCTTTATTAACTTCTAGTTTACATCATTCATTTCTGCCAGATTTTGAGTTACAAATTTTCTCCCCATTTTTCCCCTACCCACCATGCCAAAATAGTGATCCCATTTGATATCCTCTCCTCCAATCTTCCCCCAACCCCACTCCAATTTTCCAGTAGGGCACAGTGGATCACTATGCCCCAGTGCCTGTATATCTTACTACCCAGATACATGTAAAATAATATTAATAATAGCATATGTATTTAAACATTTGATTTTAAAACTTTAAATTCCAGATTCATTCCCTTCCTCACTTGTCACTCACCCTTACTGTGAAGATAAGCTATTCAATATAGGTTGTGCATGGAAATGCAAAACATTTCCATGGTAGATATATTGTGAAGGACTGAATATATTTCCGTCCATCCTATCCCACCTTCCACTTGTTCTATTCTCTACTTTGATCCCGTCCCTTTTCAAAAGTAGGTGCTTCCAACTTCCCTCCCCCTCCCTGCCTGCCTTTCCTTCCATCATCTCCCCTCTCATCCCCTTCCCTCCCTATTCTCCTGGAAGGTGAGATACCCTATTTAGTGTGTATTTCATGTCCTCCTCAAGCCAGATTCAATGGGAATAAGGTTGATGCATTCCCTTTTGCCTTCTTATTCTTCCCCTCCATTTCAACCATTTTCCCTTGCCTCTTCTGTATGAGATAGTTTACCCCAATCTGTCTCTCCCCATCTCCTCTCATTATATTCCTCTCACCTCTTAATTTCACCTTTTAAGTGTCATCCCTTCCTGTTAAATTGGTCCTGTGCCCTCTATCTATGTATACCTGTAAACATATATACACACATTCACATATGTATTCATATGCCCATATATCCTCATATGTAGACATATATATATATATATTTCTAATCCCTTCAACTACTGAGAAAAGTTTAATAAATTAATTATTGTTTTTCCATGCAGGAATGTTAATAGTTCAACTCTGATAAGTTCCTTATGATTTCTTTCCCATTTACCTTCTCATGCTTCTTGTATCTGAATGTCAAATTTTCTATTCAACTTTGTTTTTTTTTCAGCAAGAATGCTTGAAATTCCTCTATTCCACTGAATAACCATATTTTCTCCTGAAACATGTTACTCAGTTTTGCTGAGTAGGAGACTCTTGGTTTTAATCCCAGCTCCTTTGCCCTCCTATAATATTCCAAGCTCTTCGATCCCTCAGTGTAGAAGCTGCCAGATCCTGGATTATCCCGATTGTGTTTCCACAATATTCAAATTGTTTCTTCCTGTCTCCTTGTAATATTCTCTCCTTAATCTGGGAATTCCAGAACCTGGCTATAATATTCCTAGGAGTTTTCTTTCTGGGATCTTTTTCAGGAGGTGATCGGTGGATTCTTTCAACCACTATTTTGCCCTGTGGCACTAAAACATCAGGGAATTTTTCTTTGAGAACTTCCTGGAGGATGATTTCTAGGTTCTTACTTTGGTCTTGGCTTTCAGGTAGTGCAATAATTTTTAAATGATCTCTCCTGGATCTATTTTCCAGGTCAGTGGTTTTTCCCATGAGATATTTCACATTGCCTTCTATTCTTTCATTTGTTTGGATCTGTTTAAAAGCATCTTGACTTCTCATAAAGTCACTAGCTTCCATTTGCTCCAGTCTAATTCTGAAGCAATGATTCTCCTCATTGAGCTTTTGAGATTCTTTTTCCATCTGGAAAATTCGACTTTTTAAGGCATTCTTCTCTCATTGCCTTTTTGAGCCTCTTTTGCCATTTGAGTTAGTCTGTTTTTTAAGGTATTATTTTCCTCACTCAGGCTGTTGACTCTCATTTTGTAATTTTCTTGCATTTTTCTCATTTCTCTTCCCAATTTTTCTTCCACATCTCTGCTTCTTAAGGTCCTCTATCTCCTTATATTTTCCTTTTCTTTTTTTTTCCTTATATTTTCCTTTTCTTATGGCTTATATTTCCCTTTGAAGCTTTTCATGTAGGAGTTCTGACTTCACTGTTTTCCTCCTGTTCCATGCTTTGCTCTTTTTTGTCCCCCAAATAGGAGTGTAATGGTGGAATCTTCTGTCTGCTTTGTTTCCTTTGCCTGCTCATTTTGCCACTCAATTACTTGATTTTTGGGCTTTTTGCCACAGTAGGACTCTGCCACCAGACAGGGGAGCTTTCATCCCAAACTCTGGGGTTTTCTCAGCTTCCGGTCTCCACATGCTCTGGCAAGCTGGACACATACCCCAGGACCTCCACCCCAGACTGCAATCCAGATCCAAGCAGGTTAAAGCAAGAGCAATTACCTCTCAGACTGGTGCTTGGTCCCCCTACACTCTGCAGTCCAGGAGCTGAAGCTGCCATGTAGCACTGGCTGGCTGTGCCCCCAACCCAGCGGCTTCTGTCCCAGGGGTAAAAGCCACGCACTCACACTTACTGGTCCCAAAGTCCAGACTGCACAGGCCTCTAACTTTGTCCTTCGCATCTATGTGTTGATAAATCTGGAAACTGCCACTGCTGCTGCTGATCTGGAGTCCCTCTGGCTGGCTGCTGGTCAGGCCCACCCTGGGACTAAAGCCTTGGCATGGAGCTGGGCTCAGCTCCCAGAGTGCTGGGCTGGATTCCTGCCAGCCTGCCGGGCTGTCCTCAGTGGGAGGTTAGCTTCTCTCTGTCATTTTGTGGGTCCTGCCACTCCAAAGTTTGTTTAGAGTCCCCTTTTTACATGGATTGGGGAAGGTGGAAGCTGGAGCTGCGGGAAGGTCATGCTTCTACTCTGCCATCTTGGCTCAGCCCTTGCCTCTTTTATATGAGATAGTTTATGCCTTTCTGTATCTCCCCCTCTCCCCTCATTGTATTCCTCTCTGACCTCTTAATTTCACCTTTTAAGCATCATCCCTTCCTATTCAATTGTTCCTGTGCCCTCTATCTGTGAATACCTGTACACACACACACACACACATACACACACACACACATATATATATAAACACACACTCACATATGTATTCATATGCCCATATACCCTCCTATATAAACATATATATGTATATATATATGTACACACACATAAATATACACACACATTTATTTCTATTCCCTTCAACTATTCTCATATTGAGAAAAATTTCATAAGTTACAATTATCATTTTTCCATGTAGGAATGCAAATAAAATCCCTATGAATTCTTTTCACTGTTTACCTTCTCATTCTTCTCTTGCTTCTTGTATCTGAATGTCAAATTTTCTATTCAACTCTGGTTTTTTCATCAAGAATGTTTGAAAGTCCTCTATTTCATTGAATGACCATATTTTCCCCTGAAACATGATACTCAGTTTTGCTGGGTAGGTGTTTCTTGGTTTTAATCCCAGATTCTTGGACCTCCAGAATATCATATTCCAGGCCCTTCAAACCTTCAGTGTAGAAGCTTCCAGATCCTGTGTTATCCTGATTGTGTTTCCACAATTTTCAAATTGTTTCTTCTTGGCTACTTGTAATATTTTCTCCTTGATTTAGGAACTCTGGAACCTGGCTATAATGTTCCTAGGACTTTACTTTTTGGGATCTTTTTCAAGAGGTGATCAGTGGATTTTTTCAACCTCTATTTTGCACTCTGGTTCTAAAACATCTGGGCAATTTTCCTTGAGAATTTCTTGAAGGATGATTTCTAGGTTCTTTTTTTGATCATGGCTTTCAGGTAGTCCAATAATTTTTAAATTATTTCTCCTGGTTCTATTTTCAAGGTCAGTGGTTTTCCCAATGAGGTATTTCACATTGCCTTCTATTTTTCATTTGTTTGGATCTGTTTAATAGTATCTTGATTTCTCATAAAGCCACTGGCTTCCATTTGCTCCAATATAATTCTGAAAGAATGATTCTCTTCAGTGAGCTTTTGAGATTTTTTTTCCATCTGGCAAAATCGGCTTTTTAAGGCATTCTTCTCTGCATTGCCTTTTTGAGCCTCTTTTTAAAAAAAAAAAATTTCCTCTCTTTTTTTATTTTTTAGTTTATGTCATTCATTTCCACAAGATTTTGAGTTATAAATGTTCTCCCTATTTTCCCCTACCCACCACCCCAAAACAGCGAACACACTGAATATCCCTACCCCCAAACTGCTCTCTCCCATGTCTTCCTCAATACTCCCTCCGACTTTCCAGGAGGGCACAATGGATCTCTATGACAGTGCCAGTATGTCTCATTTCCCAGTTACATATAATAATAATAATAATAATAATAATAATAATAATAAAGTATATATATTTTTAAACATATAATATTAATACTTTGGGTTCCAGATTCTTTTCCTTCCTCCCTCGTCACCCACCCTCACTGGGAAGATAAGCAATTCAATATAGGTTGTACATGTGTAGCTATGCAAAACATTTCCATAGTGGATATATTGTGAAAGACTGACTATATTTCCCTCCATCCTTTTGCACCCCCCCCACTTGTTCTATTCTCTACTTTGATCCTGACCCTTTTCAAAAATCGGTGCTTCCAACTTCCTTCCCCACCATCCTCCCCTGCCTTCCATTATCCCTCCTCTCTTCCCCTTCCCTTCTACTCTCCTGTAGGGAGAGATACCCTGTTTAGAGTGTATGTCATTCCCTCCCTAAGCCAAATTCAATGAGAATAAGGTTGAATCATTCCCTTTTACCTTCATGTTCTTCTCCTCCATTGTAATAATTTTCCCTTGCCAGTTCTATATGAGATAATTTACCCCATTCTGTCTTTCCTACTCTACCCTCATTATACTCCTCTAATTTCACCTTTTAAGTATCATCCCTACCTATTCAACAGGTCCTGTGCCCTCTGTCTATGTATATATACACACACTCACATATGTAGTTATAGGCCCATATACTCTCCTACATAGACATATATATGTATGTATATACACACACACATATATGTATGTATACGTTTCTATTCCCTCCAACTATTATCATACTGAGAAAGTTTCATAAGTTACAATTATCATTTTTCCATGTAGGAATGTAAATAGTTCAACTTTGATAAGTTCTTTATGATTTCTTTTCCCTGTTTACCTTCTCATGCGCCTCTTGCTTCTTGTATCTGTCAAATTTTCTATTCAACTCTGGTTTTTTCATCACGAATGCTTGAAAGTGCTTTATTTTATTGAATGACCATATTTTCCACTGAAACATGATACTCAATTTTGCTGGGTAGGTGATTCTTGGTTTTAATCCCAGCTCCCTTGGACTCCAGAATATCATATTCCAAGCCCTTTGATCCCTCAGTGTAGAAGCTGCCAGGTCCTGAGTTATCTTTTTTTTTCCCACAATATTGAAATTTTTTCTTCCTGGCCACTTGTAATATTTTCTCCTTGATCTGGGAACTTTGGAACATGGCTATAATATTCCTAGGAGTTTTCTTTTTAGGATCTTTTTCAGGATGTGATGGGTGGGTTCTTTCAACCTCTATTTTGCCCCCTGGTTCTAAAACATCAGGGCAACATTCCTTGAGAATTTCTTGAAGGATGATTTCTAGGTTCTTTTTTTGATCATGGCTTTCAGGTAGTACAGTAATTATTAAATTGTCTCTCTTGGATCTATTTTCCAGTTCAGTAGTTTTTCCAATGAGATATTTCACATTGCCTTCTATTTTTTCATTTTTTGGATCTGTTTAATAGTATCTCCATTTTTCATAAAGTCCCTACCTTCCATTTGCACCAATATAATTCTGAAGGAAGGATTCTCTTCAGTGAGCTTTTGAAATTCTTTTTCTTTTTTTTTAATTTTTAAATTTTTTAAAAATTAATTTGTTTGCTTACTTTTAGTTTACAAGATTCAATTCCACAATTCTTTGAGTTTCACATTTTGTCTCCCTCCCTCCCTACTCCCTCCCCCCCATGGTGGCATATAGTCAAGTATAGGATCCGTAAATATTTTCACATTGTACATTAGTCAGGTTATAAAGATGGATTGTATAAGATGGAATGAAAAATGGTAAAGAGGACATAAAAGCAAACAAGAAAAGGAAAAAGATCAGGGATTTTGCTCCCATCTGCATATAAGCTCATTTCTTTCTAGTTCTTTCTCTGGATGCACACATTTCTCTCCATCATGAGTCTTTTGGGATTGACTTATATCACTGTATTGCTGAGACGAGCTCAGTATATCAAAGTTGGTCATCACACATACGTTGTGTCTGTAATTGTGTACAAATTTCTCCTGGTTCTACTCTTCTCACTTAGCATCAGTTCATACAAGCCTCTCCAGGTAAATATGAAGTCCAGCTGCTCCTCATTTCTTATAGCACAATAGTATTCCATAACATGCATGTACAACTACTTGTTCAGCCATTCCCCAATTGATGGGTATCCCCTTAATTTCCTATTCTTTGCCACCACAAAAAGAGCTGCTATAAACATTTTTGTACATATAGGTCTTCCTTCCACTGCTATGATCTCTTTGGCATATAACCCTAGGAGGGGTATTGCTTGGTCAAAGGATATGAAATTATTTATAGCCTTTTGGGCATAATTCCAGATTGCTCTCCAGAAAGGCTCGATCAGTTCATAACTCCACCAGCAATGCATTCATGTTCCAATTTGCCCACATCCTCTCCAGCATTTGTTATTTTCCTGTTTTGTCATCTTAGCCAATGTGACTAGTGAGATGTGGTACCTCAGAGTTCTTTTGATTTGCATTTCTCTTATCAGTAGTGATTTAGAGCATTTCTTCATGTGCTTGTAGATATCTTTAATTTCTTTCTCTGAAACTTGACTGTTCATATCCTTTGACCATTTATAAATTGGGGAATGAGTTGTATTCTTATAAATTTGACTCAGTTCTCTATATATTTTAGAAATGAGTCCTTTGTAAGAGACATAGGTTGTAAAGATTCTTTCCCAATTTCCCACCTCCCTCTTAATCTTGGTCACATTGGCTTTGTTTGTATAGAAGCTTTTCAATTTCATGTAGTCCAAATGATTAATTTTACATTTTATAATGTTCTTTAATTCTTGTTTAGTCATAAAGTCTTTCCCTCTCCACAAATATGACAGGTAAACTATTCCTTGTTTTTGGAGATTGCTTACAGTATCAAATTTAAACCTAGATCAAGCACCCATTTAGACTTGATTTTGGTATATGTTGTTAGATAATGGTCTATGCCCAGTTTCTGCCATACTATATTCCAGTTTTCCCAGCAGTTTTTGTCAAATAGTGAGTTCTTATCCCCAAAACCAGGGTCTTGGGGTTTATCAAACAATAGATTACTATAGTAGTTGACTTCTGAATCTCGTGTGCCTAATCTATTCCATTGATCCATTCCTCTATTCCTCAGCCAGTACCAAGTAGTTTTGATGACTGCTGCCTTATAATACAGATTGAAATCTGGTATAGCTAATCCACCTTCCCTAGCATTTCTTTTCATTAATTCCCTTGATATTCTGGACTGTTTATTCTTCCAAATGAATTTTGTTACTATTTTTTCTATCTCTTTAAAGTAGTTTTTTGGTAAATTAATTGGTATGGCACTAAATATATAATTTAATTTAGGTAAAATTGTCCTTTTTATTAATATAGCTTGACCCAGCCAAAATCAATTGATATTTTTCCAATTAGTTAAATCTGACTTTATTTGTGTGAGAATGCTTTGTAGTTGTGGTCATATATGTTCTGGGTTTGTTTTGGCAGATAGATTCCCAAATGTTTTATAATGTCTACAGTAACTTTAACTGGGATTTCTCTTTGTATCTCTTGCTGTTGAATTTCATTGGAAATATATAGGAACGACAAGGATTTATGTCTGTTTATTTTACTGTAACTTTGCCAAATTTATTTATTGTCTCAAGTAGTTTTTTACTTGATTCTCTAGGATTCTCTTAGAATATCATCATATCATCTACAAAGAGTGATAGCTTGGTCTCTTCTTTGCCTAATTTGATTCCTTTGATTTCTTTTTCTTTTCTAATTGCTACTGCTAACATTTCTAGTACCATATTGAGTAAGAGGGGTGAGAGTGGACATCCTTGTTTCACCCCTGGTCTTATTGGAAATGCTTCTTCTCCCCATTACATATAATACTTGCTGATGGCTTTAAACAGATGCTACTTATTATTTTAAGGAAGGCTCCATTTATTTCTATACTTTCTAATGTTTTTAATAGGAATGGATGTTGTATTTTATCAAAAGCCTTTTCTGCATCTATTGAGATGATCATGAGGTTTCTCCTAGCTTTATTGTTGATATGATCAATTATACTGATGATTTTCCTAATATTAAACCATCCTTGCATTCCTAGAATAAATGCTACCCGATCAAAGTGTATTGTTCCTGAGATAAGTTGCTGTATTCTGTTTGCTAGCATTTTATTTAGAATTTTTGCATCTATATTCATGAGGTAGATTGGTCTATAATTTTCTTTCTCTGTTTTATCTCTTCCTGATTTAGGTATCAGTACCATATTTGTGTCATAAAAAGAATTTGGTATGATTCCTTCTTCACTAACTTTCCCAAATAGTTTGTAGAGTATTGGAATCAATTGTTCTTTAAATGTTTGATAGAATTCACTAGTAAATCCATCTGGCCCTGGAGATTTTTTCCTCGGGGGTTCACTGATGGCTGGTTCAATTTCTTTTTCTGAGATGTGGTTATTTAAGTAATTTACTTCCTCTTCAGTTAATTTTCATCCATTTTTTCATAATTTTCAGTAAATATTCATCCATTTCCCTAAGATTGTCAAATTTATGTGCATACAATTGGGAAAAATAATTCCTAATTACTCTTTTGATTTACTCTTCATTGGAGGTAGATTCACCCTTTTCATTTTTAATACTCATAATTTGGTTTTCTTCTTTCTTTTTTTTATCATATTGTCTAAATGTCTATCAATTTTGTTGGTTTTTTCTTAAAACCAGCTCTCAGTTTTATTTATTAATTGAATAGTTTTCTTAATTTCAATTTTATTAATCTCTCCTTTGGTTTTCAATATTTCTATTTTAGTAGTTAATTGGGGATTTTGAATTTGGTCTTTTTCTAGGTTTTTCAATTGCATGCCCAATTCATTGACCTATCTTTTCTCCAATTTAATCATGTATGCAGTCAGGGATATGAAACTTCCCCTAAGAACTGTGTTAAATGCATCCCACAAATTTTGGTATGTTGAATCATTATTATCATTTTCTTGAATGAAATTGCTGATTGTTTCTATGATTTCTTGTTTGACCCACTCATTCTTTTTTTTTTTAAGCAATCGGGGTTAAGTAACTTGCTGAAGGTTACATGGCCAGGTGTTTCTGGGTGGGTGCTAAGTGACTGAGCCTGGATTCTATCCTCAGGTGATACCGACACTGGAGCCGGTGCTCTTACTCGCTGTGCTACCTGGCCACCCCAGACCCACTCATTCTTTAGGATTAAATTGTTTAATTTCAATTAGTTTTTAGTCTGTCTTTCAATGGCCCTTTATTGCATATAATTTTTATTGCATCATGATCTGAGCAGGATGCATTTAATATTTCTGCCTTACTGCATAGAATTGTGAGGTTTTTATGCCCTAGAATGTGGTCAGTTTTTGAGTATGTGCCATAAACCACAGAGAAGGAAGTACATTCCTTTTTATTCCCATTCAGTTTTCTCCAGAGATCTATCATACCTATCCTCTCTAAAATTCTGTTCATCTCCTCAACTTCTTTCTTATTTATTTTGAGGTTGGATTTATCAAGTTCAGAGAGGGGGAGATTAAGGTCTCCCACTAGTATAGTTTTGCTATATATTTCTTCCTCTAATTCTTTTACCTTCTCCTCTTGGATTTTGGATGCTATACCACTTGGTGCATATATATTAAGTAATGATATTGCTTCATTCTCTATGGTGCCTTTTAACAGGATATAGTTTCCTTCCTTATCTCTTTTAATTAGGTCAATTTTTGCTTTTGCTTTATCTGAGAGCATTGCTACCCCTGCTTTTTTTACTTTAGCTGAGACATGATATATTTTACTCCAGTCTTTTACCTTTACCCTGTGTGTATCCCTATGTTTCAGATGTGTTTCTTGTAAACAGCATATTGTAGGATTATGATTTCTAATTCATTCTGCTATCTGTCTCTGTTTTATGGGACAGTTCATTCCATTCACATTTACAGTTATGCTTATTATCTGTTTCTTTCCCTCCATCCTATTCCCTACCCTGTTAAGGCTCATATTTTTTCCCCTTCTTCATTTCTCCCCTTAATAGTTTTCCTTTTGACCACTGCCTCCCTCACTATTCCCTTATCAGCCACCCTCCCTTTTCCTCCCCTTTTCCCTTACTTCTTCCCTCCCTACTGACCATCCCCCTCCTTTCATAGCCCTTTCCCCCTCTTACTGCCTGTAGGATAATTTTATACTTAATGAAGTATGTTATTTCTTCTTCGCACCAAGAGTGACAGGAACAAATCTCATGCAAAGCTCCTCTCCCTCCCCTCTTTCCCTCTAAAATTAAAATTATTCTCCATCGATTCCTATGCTTAACTGGTTGTTATTCCCTCCTTGCACCAGAACCAATGAGGGAAAAGCTCATATGATTCTTACCTCCCTCACTTCTTTTCCTATGCTATACTGTTTTTATGCCTCTTTGTGTGGCATAATTTACCCTTTTCCACTTCATTCATTCATTCCTCTTCTTCCATTGCAGTCCTTTTGTAGCCCTTAATAAATTTTTTTAAAAAATCATCATTTTGTGTATTTTATACTCATACCCTCTACTTGTCTATAACCAGTTTGCTCTTATCAAATAGCAGGATGTGTGTGTGTGCACATGTGTTTTCCTTGTTTACCTTTCTACATCACTGTTGCATCTCGTAATTGGAGGTTGAATTTTCCATTGAGTTCTGGCTTTTTCATCAGGAAGTTCTGGAACTCTGTTATATCTTTGAATGACCATCTCTTTGCCTGGAAGAATATGCTCAGTCTTGCTGGGTAGGTGATCCTTGGTTGTAACCTGAGCTCTTTTGCCTTCTGGAAAATTGTATTCCACTGCCTCCAATCTTTCAGTGTAGAGGCTGCCAAATCCTGTGCGATCCTCACTGTGGAC
This sequence comes from Petaurus breviceps papuanus, assembly GCF_028583685.1. NCBI lineage: Eukaryota > Metazoa > Chordata > Mammalia > Diprotodontia > Petauridae > Petaurus > Petaurus breviceps. The sequence goes on along the minus strand of NW_027185735.1, from coordinate 17,268,164 downwards.
CCTTGGTATTTGAATTGTTTTTTTCTGGATGTTTGAAGTATTTTCTTTTTTATCTGATAGTTCTGGAGCTTGACCACAACATTTTGAGGACTTTTCAGCTTGGGATCTCTTTCAGGAGGTGTCCGGTGGATTCTCTCGATTTCTATTTTACCCTCAGGTTCTAGTATCTCAGGGCAATTTTCCTTAACGAGCTCTTGGAGAATGTTGTCCAGGCTCATTTTTTTCATCATGATTTTCTGGCAGGCTTATGATTCTCAGATTATCTCTTCTGGATCTGTTTTCCAGGTCAGTTATTTTTCATTGAGTTATTTTACCTTTTTTTCTAATTTTTCATTCTTGTTGTTTTGTTTGACTAATTGTTGGTTCCTCATTGAGTTATTTGTTTCAATTTGGCTGATTCTAGTTTTTTAGCAAATCATTTTCTTTGGTTCATTTTTGGAGCTTGTTTTCCATATCATACACTTTTCTTTTTAGAGAGATGTTTTATTCATCATAATGTTTTGCTAATTCAGCAATTTTGGTTTTGAGAGAATTATTCATTTTGTCTTCTATTTCTTTCATTTGGTTTTCAAAGTTCCTTTTGAGCTCATGTAGGAGAGCTTTCCGTTCTTGGGACCCATTCCCTGTTGATGTTTCAGCTGTGGGTGTGGAGTCCACATTGTCTCCCTCTGAGTTTGGTTTCTCCCTCTGAGGTAGTAGGACTCTAGAGTCTTTGTAGTCTGCTTTCTATCCATTTTGAGGCAGGACCCTAGCCACACCCTTCCTCTAGGTATTCCAAGCCTTTATTGAAGAGGGTTTTGCCCTGGGGCAATAGTTACTGATAGGGGCTTTTTTTTTTAAATTAAATTTCTGGGCTATGAAATGGTAGCCCCAGGAGTATTTGCTGTCTGGGACAGGGGCCCCTGCATTTGCTTCTTACCTCACTCTTTCCAGTCTCAGCCCTTTGTTGATAGGCCTGGTAGTGGCCCTTGTGGTTGGTGGGACGATTTGCCCTCCGAGTTGATCAGGCTTCTTTCGGGCCTGCCTCTGCGAGCTGTGCCTTATAGGCCTGTCTCTGCATCCTGTGGGCCACACCTTCTGCTTGAAATTCTTTTTCAATTTGTAAAATTTGGCTTTTTAAGGAATTCTTTTCCTCATTGCCTTTTTGAACCTCTTTTGCCATCTGAGTTAGTCTATTTTTAAGGTGTTATTTTCTTCAATCAGGTTGTTGACTCTCATTCAATAATTTTCTTGCATCATTTTTATTTCTCTTCCCAGTTTTTCCTACATTTCTCTTATTTGATTTTCAAAATCCTTTTTAAGCTCCTCTATAGACTGTAACCAGCTCACATTTTTCTTGGAAACATTTGGTGCAGGAGTTCTGACTTCATTGTCTTCCTCTTGTTCTATGCTTTGATCTTTTTGTCCCCAAAAGAGGAGTGTAAATTTGGGTTGCTCTTTTTACTTTGCTTCCTTTGCTTGCTCATGTTGCCTCTTAATTACTTGACTTTTGAGCGTCTCGCCACAGTGGAACTCTGCTAGCAGAAATGGGAGCTTTATCCCAAATGCTGGGGTTTTTGCCATTGCCAATGCTATTAGTTGGGTGCCCTCTCTGAAGCCTCCACAGGCTCTGGTAGACTGTTCACATACCCCAGGACCTACACTCTAGACACTGTTCCAGATCCAAGCAGGTTAAAGCAAGAGTGATTACCCCTCAGACTGATTGCTTGGTCCTCCTACAATCTGCAGACCAGGATCTCTGAAGCAGTCACATGAAGCAGCTGCATGACCATGGAGCCTCAGGTGCTTCTTGCCCCAGGGGCAAAGGCTGGAGCACACTCCCAAATTCCCAGGTCTCAAAGACAACAGTGCACTGACCTCTTTGTCTTTGGCTTTTATGGGTTGATAATTCTGGAAACTGCCACAGCTGTTGGTGATCCGAAGTCCCTCCAGCTAGTGGCTGGTCAGGCTGCCCTGAGGCTAAACCCTCAGGCTAGTGTGGGATTGGGCTTAACTCCCAGAGAGCTGCACTGGCCACTTGATGCCAGCCTGCCAGGCTGTACTCAGCAGGAGGTTAGCTTCTCTCTGTCATTTTATGGGTTCTGTAGCTCCAAAGTTTGTCTAGAGTCATTTTTTACAGCAATTGGAGGAAGTGGGAGCCAGAGCTGCACAGAAGTCCTGTTTTCACTCTGCCATCTTGACTCTACCCCTGCTTTTTGAGCCTCTTTTGCCATTTGAGTTAGTCTATTTTTTAAGGTGTTATTTTCTTCAGTCAGGTTGTTGACTCTCATTTCATAATTTTCTTGCATCATTCTCATTTCTCTTCCCAATTTTTCCTGTACTTCTCTTATTTGGTTTTCAAAATCCTTCTTAATGTCGTCTATGGCATATAACCAGTTCATATTTTTCTTGGAAGCTATTGGTACAGGACTTCTGACTTTGCTGTCTTCCTCCTGTTCCATGCTTTGATCCTTTTTGTCCCCCCAAAAGTAGTGCAAAGTTGGATTGCTCTGCTTGCTTTGCTTCCTTTGCTTGGTCATGTTACCAGTACATTACTTTGACTTTTGAGGTTTTTGCCACAGTTCAACTCTCCTATCAGACAGGGAGGCTTTGTCCCAAATTGCTGGGGTCTTTGCAGCTGCTGGAGCTGTTAGTCGTGTACCTTCTCTGAGCCTCCACACACTCTGGCAAACTGGTCACACACCCCAGGACCTCCACCTTGGACAGCAATCCACATCCAAACAGGACAAAGCAAGAGTGATTACCCCTCAGATTGGTTGCTTGCTCTCCCTACAATTTGCAAGCCAGGAGCTAAAGCTGCCATGTGGAAGTGGCAGATGCACATGGTGCCTCAGTGGCTTCTCTCTCTAGGGGGTAAAGACCTGACTGAACTCCCAAACCACCAGATCCCAAAGTCCACAGTGCCCTGACCTCTCACTTTGTGCTTAGCATCTATGTGTTGAAAATTCTATAAACTGGTGATCTGAAGTCCCTCCATCTGGTGGCTGGTTGTAGCCACCCTGAGGCTAAAACCTTTGGCTCATGCTGGGCTGGGCCTGGCTCCCGGAGCACTGTGCTGGCCCCTTCTTGCCAGCCTGCTGAATTATCTTCAGCAGGAGGTTAGCTTCTCTCTGTCATTTTGTGGGTTCTGTAGCTCCAATGTTTGTCTAGATTCATTTTTTACATGAATTGGAGGAGGTGGAAGCCAGAGCTGTCCTGTTTCTATTCCACCATCTTTACTCCACCCTGCCCCCCTAATTCTCTAATTTTTTTTGTTCCAAATACCAATTCTTATTCGTTCATTGGACATTCATAGGAATAGAAAATTCACTTTTAATGGATGAATGAATGAAAGACAGCAAATATTAAATGGGAACAAGAGAAAGGAAGTAAAGAGCTTTTGAATAGCAAGCTGCAAGTTGCACTGACTCCTCCTTCCTCATATGTACTCTTCAGTGGCAGTAAGGAAGAAGGGATGAAGAATGTTGCAGATATGACAAGTTTTGAACCAACCAAGATTTCTTGATAACCCTTCTGAGAAAGCAAAGAAGTGGCATAAAAATGCCAGAGATAATACCTCTTGATCTCATGTTGGATATGGGTCCATGGTATTTTCATCTCATTAGTCCTGATTCTTACCTGGGGGGTTCTACCTCTGTTCTACCTGCCTGTTCTTATCTATGCTACATCCATAGTATTCTAGGTCTCTGTACATACTTCCACCTTTTTCTGCAATGATCCTGGTTCTCATTTCACTGAAACTTGACTGGTTATTACAATAGTACTGGCAAGGCAGTCCTCTGCTCTGGGTTTTTAGAAGGAAAACTGGAGTGTGGACAGATATTTCTTTTTTCCCCGAATCCCACAAAATAAAAGGCAGGAAATCTCTTTAAGGGCAAAGGAAAGGGAAATTTGATGAGTCTGGGGAACATATTTCCATATGCATTTCCTACCTTCCCTATGTGTCTTTGATCCATTACCCTCAGTCATTTCTAAGAGACATTAGGAATGCCTGGAATAAAATTTGGTTTGCATGACTACACATGTATCAACTATATCAAATTGATTGCCTTCTCAAGAAGGGGGAAAGGCAGAGAAGAAGGGAGAAAATCTGGAAATCAAAAGCATAAAGCATGAATACTAAAAATTTTGGTTTTCATGTAATTGAAAATAATTAAATAAAAATTAATTTTAAAAAATCATGCCTGAAACACTAAAATCTAGGTAAGCTATATCTATAGTCTTTTAATGATCTACTAGCTTAGTAACTGTAATGGTAATGAGCATTTGAAGACCTTCCCTGCCCCTTGTAATGGCAAGCAAATAAGTACTTAACACCTTGTTTCAAGTTGAGCTTTCCACTTTTCCCCTATCAAGTCTTTGTTAAAAAAAAAAAAAACAAAAAACAGAACTTGTGACTTCCACAGTGGAAGGAACTTGCTGATGCAACAGGAAGGGGTGGGGCAGGGAGGAGCTAATGACCAGGATAAAAAGCTGAGCACAAACTGAGAGCAAGACAGAACTGCTGGAAGCAAGCAGTGTGGAGGATGAGGAGCTACCATGAGTGAGAGAGGGGCGTTCTTGCTTGAGGGAATCTGTTTTGTTTTGAAGGCCTGATGGAGGGAAGATTTGGGAAGACTTGGGAATGTGGGTGTTCGCTGCATTAATTATGTGTACCAGCTTTGTGGTTATTGTAATGAATTTGACTTTCTGGTTTTGGGACTTGGTTTTCTGGTATTTGAATAAATGTTTTAGTTTTGTCCTCAACGTGGAGAGCCTGTTAAATTTTGTGATTCACAACTACACCAGCATATTCATAGCCACCGTGGTGCTGTGAATATCAGTGTTACAGTAACCCTTTCAAAAAAGTAAATGATATGATATGATTTGATGCTGAAACCATGCTGGCTCATATTAATTGTTGATTTTTTTAATCTAGATTGTTGAAGAAATTGAAGTCAATCTCAGTAAGATTTATCATTTACAGTTTATATTAGGTTCCCTTTTTGGAAAACTAGAGCATTTGCCGTTCTCTAGTCCTATAGCACCTTTCTCTTTCTCCATGATCTTTCAAAAATTATAGACAAAATTGCTGATAAGGTTCATTTGGAGAGAGATTTCATTTATATCTCAAGAGAAATAATGGATCAGTAACCTCATTTCATTGTTCTTTCAAGGTATGAGAACACAGTTGAACTGGCCTAACCACTTGAATTCATCAAGTGCAATTAAATGTTCTCTTTGCTGTTGTTCTGTTGTGTCCAACTCTGTGACCCAATGGAACATATTCTTATCTGTGAGGTTTTTTTGTCAAAGATATTAGAGTGGTTTGCCTTTTCCTTCTCTAGGGGATTAAAGCAAAAAGAGGTTAAGTGAAGTTGTAGCTCTGTGGCATAGTGGATAGAGCACTGGGCTTGGAAGAAGAAAAACTCATCTTCATGAGTTCAAATCCAGCCTGTGTAACTGCCTGTGTAACTCAGGGCAAGTTATCTAACCTCGTTTGCCTCAGTTCCTCATTTGTAAAATTAGCTGGAGAATGTAATGAGAAACCATTCTAGTATCTTTGCCAAGGAAACCCCAAATAGGCCGATCAGATACAACTGAAAAATGGTTCAACAATAGGGTCACACAGAGTATTAGAATCTGAGGCCAAATTTGAACTCAGTCTTCATTCACAGTGTTCTACCTACGGAGTCTCTTAGCATCTCCTTATTTATCTATTAGCCATTTTTATTGTGATAGATCCATTGTAAATATCATTCTCCTTAAGAGATAAAACAGAAGCAAAAAAAATTCTGTCTTTTTTTCTGTTGTTCGTTATCATTATTCCATACAGATCAGTGGTCTCATGCCTTCTTTGATTCTTTTCTTTTTTGCAAAATAAAAAAAGAAAAAAAACTCTATTGACCTTGTCTTTCCTTACTAGTCTAGGTTTATTTGGAACTTTATCATTCCTTATACTCTTTTGATATGACTGTGCTGAATTTATATTTATCTCTAATACCTGATTTTTCTTTCATCTTCTATTTAAATATTTAAAAAAAAATAAGCTGGTTGATGAGTTCCCAATAGTTTCTTTAAACAACTCTTCCTTATCCTCTCCATTAAAATTGTTTTCTCTCATCTCTTCAGAATTTCATTCATGACATTTATTCTTTATGATCAAGTTTTATCTATATCAGGGATGCAGGTTTGGTTCAATATTAGGAAAAAAACTGATATAATTTTATTAAAACAGAATTAAAAATTTGTGTGGTGATACCAACAAATGCAAAAGAGTCTGCCAAAGCATTTATTCATGCTAGGAACCCTAAAAAGCATAGGCATAAAACACCATCTTTAACAGGGTGAAACACATTTATCCAAAACCAAGAGCAGCCATTCTTTGCTCTGCAGGGACATGAAAGTTTTTCTGGTAAATACAGGAGCAAAACAAACTGATCCCCTCTTCACTGTAGCAATAAAAGAGAATAAAAAAATTAAAAGTATAAATAGAGGAAGGGGAGAATCAAAATGATTACCATTTATACATGACATGATAGTTTACCTGGAAAATTCAATATAAACAATAATAAACTAATTGAGATAATTTATAGTTTCAGGAAAGTAGAAAGATAGAAGATAAATCTCCCAAAATCACCTGACTTTCTATATATTAATGACAAAATTTAGGAGGAAATAATAGAGAAATCTTATTAGAATATTCACAAAGTATCTGGGAATCAAATTTTAAGACACAATACAGAATTGTATAAATATAATTTTAAACTCTCTTTAAGAAAATAAAGGATAACAAATAATTGGAGAGATATTTATTGTTTATGTTTGGAATGCATGAATATAATTTAAAAATGATACTGCTTAAGTCAATTTTCAGATTTAGTACTATGACAATCAAACTACCAAAGTTGTACTTTCTAGTTATAGACAAAGTAATAACAAAGTTGATTTGGAAGGATGAAATCTTTATACTCTCAAGAGAAATAATGAAAAAAGTAGAAGAGAAAGGGAAATAATTTCCACACATCAAATTAAATTATAAAGAAATAATCACCAAAACTATTTGATATTGATCTAAGTAAGCCTAGAAAAGCAGATCAGTGGAATAAACATAGATAAGGAAGAATATGATATGCAAATTCAATAACCCAGTATTCAGTAATTCTAGAACATTAAACTCTTTGGGAAAGAAATTCCTATTTGACAGGAACTACTATGAAAATTGGAAAGAAGCTCAGCAAAGAAAAGGTTTAGATGAACATCTTATACTATATAGCACAGGAATGACAAATGTATATTCTACTTTAATAATAAAAGGTCACATTTACAAATGAAGGAAAAAATAAAATGGTATCCTTCATGACTATAGTGAAGGAAATAAAAAAATGTTATCTTTGGTTTTTAGACAATTTCATTTTTTAATATATTCCCTCTTCTCCACCCACAGAGCCATCTCTTATAATAAAGAATAAAAAAGTGAAATTGGGGAAAAAGGTTCTTAAATCAAATAACAGAGAATATCACAAAAAATAAAATGAATAATTTTGGTTACATGTAATTGAAAACAAATTTGAACAGCTAAAATTAATGTAACTAGGATAAAAAAGGAAACTTGACTGCAGGGAAAATATCTTTGCATTATATGTCTGTGATATAAAGGATGTAAAATCTAGGATTTATGAGGAATTGACATAAATAGATTAAGACCAAGAGTGCAAAATGGCAAAATATTGACACCTAAATGAAAAATCATTGATATTAAAAGAAATTATAAACATGAAAAGAAATGCAAATCACAACTTTACCTCACATCTAGAAAATTGGTATAGATGACAAAAATTGGTATAGATGACAAAGACTGAAAATAGCCATTTTTTTTTGTGGAAAAACAGTCAGACAAATACACTGTTGGCTGAATGGATTAAGCAATCCAATAAAACAACAACAAAGAGAGATTAGATAAAAAATATCACATGACAATCTGTTACTTACAAGAAACAAATATAAAAAAAAACAAATGCATAAAATAAAACTGAGGGGTTGGAAAAAAAATGTTATGCATTATGTGAAACCAAAAAAGCAGGAGTTTATATCACACTGCAAAAACAAACTTTCAGAAAATAGAAAGGGATAAACAAGGAAACTATATTGCTGAAGGGAACTATAGACAACACACCAATATCAGTAATGAATTTATATGAACCAAATGCCTTAGAATTCAAATTCATAAATGAAGCATTATCTGGACTTCAAGAAGGCAGACAGTAGCACAGTAGTGACAGAAGACTTAAATTTCCCTTCTCAGTATTAGATAAGTTGGACAGAAAGATAAACAAAAAGGAAAATATGGAATTGAACAAATTGCTGGAGAAACTAGAGTTAAAATGGAATGGCATCTTCTAACTGGGACAGCAAAAGAATATAAATATTTCTCAGTGCCAATTGGAACTTTTACAAAAACTGACCACATACTAAATCACAGAGGTATTGAAAACAAGTGGGATAAAAGGGCAGAAATCATTAATATATCCTTTACAGACTCTAACAAAATAAAAATAGAATTGGTTCAGGCACTACAAACAAAAGACACGAACTCAGATGAAGACTTAACAATGAAATATTGAATAATAAGTGGGTCAAAGAGTAAATCATAGAAGTAATAATTATGTAAAAGAATAATGATAAAATTTTGTTTGTTATCCTCTACAAGTTGTCTATTTCCATGTCCATAAACTCTGAAAATCCTTTTACTGATTTTTCCCATTTTTACTGATTTTTCCTTTGATCATACCATCTTTTCCTATTTTTTATAAATCCCTAACCTTCTACTGTCATCATGACCTCCATTTTTTTTCATGCTTCTTTCCTAGAACTGGCTACACTCTTCTTTCTTTTTTTTACTTGAACATCTTGGTGAACCAATATAATTGTACACCATCTTCTGTCTTTCATTCTCTTTCCTCTTTGTTTCATTGCTAATCATGTCTTGTCAAGGCTCAATTTTATATTACTCCCACTATCTTCCTCCCTTGGTTATTTTCATGTGCTGCTAAACAAATTGAAGGGAATCATGAAACTATTTTGTCTGGTTTAACCTCAGCCAAATTTTGTATATTTTATACTGTTTTATATTATCTGATCTCAACTGGGCTCTCAAGGCAGCAAGTCACACATTCCTTTCCTCGCTAATTGATTCACTCTTTCACTCTCAAAAATGGCTATTTATGGTACTTTCATCTTTCAAGTCTTCCACTACATTCCTCCCCCTCCATCTCAGCTAAGAACCTCCACAAAAAAACCAAAAAAATAATGAGATCATTTGACAAAAGTTCCTTCTTTTCCTTTCCTCTTCATGTCACATTATCCAGCTATCTTCCTCCCCTATTTTCTCCTTCACTCTGGTCTCAGATGAAGGGGTGTCTTTTTTTCCTTGCCAAGGCAAACCTCTTTATTCAACCTTTATCTTATCCTTTCCTCCCCTTATTTGCTTCAGTAAATTGCTCCTGTTCTCCTGTTCTCTCTCTCTCTCTCTCTCTCTCTCTCTCTCTCTCTCTCTCTCTCT
>NW_027185735.1:17198567-17258613 GCF_028583685.1 Petaurus breviceps papuanus | reverse complement strand
CTCTCTCTCTCTCTCTCTCTCTCTCTCTCTCTCTCTCTCTCTCTCTCCCTCCCCAGAGTCACTAAACTCTGCATGCACATCAAAACCACTATGAGACATCTACCATAAAGAAGCAAAAAAAAAAAAAAATAGGAAGCAAACCCATATGTATCAAAATATTTATAGAAGCATTATAGTAAAGAACTGAAAAGAAAATAGATACCCATTAACTGGATAATGGCTAACACACACACATATATATATATACACATATATATATAATATATTAATGTAATAAACTTATTAAGCCATAAGAAATTGTGAAAAAGGCAAATTCAGGAAAACTTAGGAAGAATTATATGAACTATTCTAAGAAATGAAGGATTTAATAAGGATTTATAATGTAAAAGAAAAATACTTTGAAAGACTTAAGAACTCTGATCAATTAAATGATCAGCTATGACTTCAGAAGTCTCATGAAGAAACATGATTCTCTCCTCCTGAGACACTAGAGGTGGAGACTGAAATGTACATTTTCAGACATGTACAATTTTTTGTTTTACTAGTCAATGCAATAAGCATTTCTTAAGTATCTCTTATGCGCTAGGCATGTTGCTAAGCTCTATAGATACAAAGAAAGGTCAGCAGCAATAAAAAACAGTCCTCACTTTAATGGATCTCAAAAACCTAAGGGGAGACAATCAGGAATATTAGGAAAGGCTTCTTGTAGAAGGCATATTTTTAGCTAGAGCTTGAAAGAATGCAGGGTAACTAGGAGGAACAAATGAGAAGGGAAAGAATTCTAGGTATGGTGGATGGCCAGTGAAAATATCAAGAGTTGGGAAATGGAGTATATTATGCAAGGAACATCAAGGAAGCCAGTGTTACTGAATCTCCAAATATGGGATGAAGTAATGCGTAATAATACTAGACAGGTAGAAACGAACAAAATTATAAAAGGATTTAAAGTCCCCAAAGAGGTTTTATAGTTGATCCTTGAGGTAATAGGGAGCCATTCCAGTTTATTGACTGACTTAACCTTAGAGAACATTTAGAATTCTGTATCCAGTTCAGGTACTATGGTTTTGATATGTAAAGCCAATCTGGAGAACATACAAAAAGGGCAACCAAAATAGAAATGAGACTCAAACCACATGTGGACTGATCTAAAGAACTTGGGATATTTATCATAGAAAATACTTAAGGGGAACATAGTAGTGGTACAGGAAAAAGTCATTAGTGAAAAAGCAGCATTCTTTTTACCCTCAATGAAAGAAAAAGGACCAATGCGTTCCAAAATAAAGCACTCTGTAAATATTACCCATTTTATCTTCAACACAACTATGGGAGGTAGGTATTATTATTATTTCCATTTCACAAATGAAGACATTGAGACAGTCAAAAATTAAGTGACTTGTCTAAGAAAATATCTGAGGCATGATTTGAGTTCATCTTCCTCAGTACAAGTTCCATGATCTATCCACTGTGTCTCCAAGTTTCCCTAGACTTCAACTCAATATAAGGAAAAATTTCCTAACAATAGAGCTTAATAAAAAAATGGAATGGGCTCCACTAAAGTTTTCCGGGTTTCCTATAACAAAAATACATAAACAGAAGAAGAATGTTCGAATGTTTGTGTATCAGGGATGCTATATATGCAGTTCATGATTTGTACTAGGATAGGACTAGATGATCTATAAGGTCTTAAATACTGTAATTCTCTAATGCAATTATTCTACAGACCCAATTATACTTATTATGCAGAAAGGGTTTATTTTGTTTTCTAGGGATTTTCTCTGAATTGCAAACTGGTAGGCAGTTAAAGATGGTATCATAAGTAAGACACAGGTGGATCCAAGAAAGCAGAATGGAAGCAGGAACTTTTCTAAGCTCCTCCATGAATTCTATCACTAACCTTTAAAAAGAGAATTTGAATGAATTTTAGAGTGACAGATTCCATTGGGAGTCAGAGCATGGCAGATTCCCAGCCCAGGAAAGTGCCCACGTAGGTCTGCGCAGGGGGAGCACGAAGCACACAGTGGCTACACCAGTGCAGACCTGAGAGCAAACTACAGCAGAGTGAGAAGGAGCACCAGCCAGTGTACTCAACCACCTCAAGGGCAATTTGAAGTCATCTCCCCTCAGGAAGGAGGATTGGTGGGAGCTGAGTAAGAGAAAACACAGGGCCCGAAGCAGCGACAGCAGCTTCTCTTGGGTCTATCAGCTCATATCCTGGATGTTTAACTTCCAAGGGCCAAGATGGCAGAGTAAACCCTAGCAGCTCTAATACCCCTCCCTGACCCTGAAAGCCCACAGATAAATGTCCCACCCAGAGTAAAATCCTGAAATAGTGGAAACAGCGTCAGGCTTGGGATTCACTGAGGAAGGGTGGAGTCTGAAGTAAAGGGCTGGAGGCATTCCAACAAGCCCCACCTCAGCTGACCAGCAGGAGATCACAAAACCCAGGGGGGTGGAGCCAGCAAGTACTAGCAACACAAGCCCAGGTGTGCCTTAGCAGCACCAGGGGAATCTGTAGACATGAGCATGGCAGGCCACCAGCTGCTGAGCCTGCCTGAGCTGTAGCCCAGAGGCACAGAGTCATAAACCTGAAGTGTCCAGACCACCCCTCCTCACACATTACTCTCAGGGTAACTCAGGGGAAACACTGAGAGTCTTGGCCTTGGCCTCAGTCTAGACACCCAGAGGCTACAGCACACAAAGCCAACAACCAGGCCCTTAGCTCCCAGCCTGAGAAGCACAGTCAGAAAACAGGTAATCACAATGGGTTAGAAAGAAGCTGAGAAATCAAAAGCAAGAAAAACTATCCGATCTTATTATAGTGAGCAAGAACAATCAAATACAGAGTACAACATGGACTCTATACTCACAACTGAGACCACAGAAGGAAATATGAACTGATCTCAAGCCCCAAAGCATTTTTGGAGGAGCTCAATAAAGATTTAAAAAGCCAAATTAGAGAGGTAGAAGATAAATTTAAATTTATAATGACCAAATTGGAAAAAATCTCACTGAAGAAAACAAATCCTTAAAAAATAAAATTTGTGAACTGGGACAGGAGGTTCAAAATCTAACTGGAGAAAATACCTCCCTAAAAATGAAATCTGAACATGGGGGAAAGGAGCTTCAAAAACTAACTGAGGAAAATAATTCACTAAAAATTAGAATCAGACAAACTGAAGCTAAGGACTCTATGATGCATCAAGAGTCAGTCAAATAAAACATAAAGACTGAAAAATTAGAAGAAAGTGTAAAATATCTCATTGGAAAGATATCTGACCTGGAGAACAGATCCAGGAGAAAGAACCCAAAAATTATTGATCTACCGGAAATCCATGATGAAAAAGGCAACCTGGACAACTTCCTCCAAGAGACTGTCAAAGAAAACTGTCCTGAGGTCCTAGAATCAGGGTAAAATAGTTATTAAAAGAATTCACTGGACTCCTCCTGAAAGAGATCCCAAATTGAAAATTCCAAGAAATATAGTAGCCAAATTCCAAAAATACAAGGTCAAGGAGAAAATACTGCAAGCAGCCAAAAAGAAACAATTCAAATATTGTGGAACTACAGTCAGGATTACACAGGACCTAGCAGCTTCTACATTAAATGATCAGAGGAATTGGAATTTGACATTTCATAAGGCAAAAGAGCTAGGACTACAAGCAAGGATCAACTACCTGGCAAAACTGAGCATAATCTTTCAGGAAAGGAGATGATCATTTAATGAAATAAGGGACTTCTAGACTTTCCTGATGAAAAAGCCAGAGCTCAATGGAAAATTCAGTCTCCAATTACAAGACTCAAGAAAGACATAAAAAGGTAAACAAGGAAAACACACACTCACACATAACTTGGGATTCAATAAGAACAAATTGTTTACTTCCCTATATGAGAAGCTGATAGATATCTGCCAATATTGAAATTTATATAATTATCATGACATTTAAAAGGGATACACATAGATAGAGGGCATGGATATAAATTAACTAGTCTGATGATAAAAATACTGATTAAGGGGTAAAAAGGGATTGTAAAGGGAGAAAAGGAAAGGATAAGGCAGAAAAAGGTAAATTATGTCACATGAAGAGGCATAAAAACATTCTATAGTAGAGGGGAAGGAGGGAGGGAGATGAACATTATATGAACTTTATTCTCATTGGATCTGGTTCAAAGAGGGATCAACATAACCAGTTAAGTTTAGGATTTTAATGTAAAAAGACACCAAAACTCATTATAATAGAGGGAAAGGAGGGAAGGAGAGGAGCACTGTATGAAATTTATTCTCATTGGTTTGGGGTCAAAGAGCGAATAACATACCCTGATAAGTATAAAAATCCATTGTGCCCTATAGGCAGCAGGAGGGGTAAGTGGGAATAAAAAGGGGGAGATTAGAAGGGAGGGAAATAGTAGTAAGGAGAAAGGGTAGGTAAAGAAGGGGGGGTCACCAGGAGGGAATATTGAGGGAGGTGGGCAAAAGGAAAACTCTTAAGGAGGGGAAGGGAGAAGGAGGAAACAAAAACATAAATAGGGGTGGGAATAGGATGGAGGGAAAGACACAGACAGTAATCATAACTGTGAATGTGAATGGGATGAACTCTCCCATAAAAACAGAGACAGATAGAAGAATGGATTAAAAACTACAGTCCTACAATATGCTGTCTACAAATGAAACAAGGGGATATGCACAGGGTAAAAGTAAAAGGCTGGAGTAGAATATATTATGAATGCTTCTTAGATCATGAAGTAATAAAAATCATACCCAATAAAGGGTCATGGAAAGATAGACTAAAAACTAATTGGAAACTAAATAATTTAATCCTAAAGAATGAATGTGTCAAACAAGAAATTATAGAAACAATCAGTAACTTCATTCAAGAGAATGACAATAATGAGACAATATACCAAAACTTGTGGGATGCAGCAAAGGCAGTTCTTAGGGGAAGTTTTATATCCCTGAATGCATACATGAATAAATTAGAGAAAATGAAGATCAGTGAATTGGGCATGCAATTGAAAAAGCTAGAAAAAGAACAAAATGAAAATCCCCAATTAAATACTAAATTAGGAATAATGAAAACCAAAGGAAAGATTAATAAAATTGAAATTAAGAAAACTCTTGAATTAATAAATAAAACTAAAAGCTGGTTTTATTAAAAAAGTAAAATTGATAGACCTTTAGTCAATATGATAAAAAAACCAAATGACGAGTATTAAAAATGAAAAGGGTGAATCTATCTCCAATGAAGAGGAAATTAAAACAATAATTAGGGATTATTTTGCCAAATTATATGCACACAAATTTGACAATCTTAGTGAAATGGACAAATATTTACAAAAATAGAAGTCACCCAGATTAGCTGAAGAGGAAATAAATACTTAACCCTATCTCAGAAAAAAAAAAAAAAATTGAACAAGGCATCAATGAACTCCCTGGGAAAAAATTTCCAGGGCCAGATGGATTTACTAGTGAATTTTATCAAACACTTAAAGAACAATTGATTCCAATACTCTACAAACTATTTGGGAAAATTGGTGCAGCAGTCCTACCAAATTCTTTTTATGACACAAATATGGTATTGATACCTAAATCAGGAAGGGACAAAATGGAGAAAGAAAATTGTAAACCAATTTCCCTCATGAATACAGATGCAAAAATTAAAAAAAAATATTAGCAAAAAGCCTACAGCAACTTCACCAGAATAATACACTTTGATCAGGTAGAAATTATGCCAGGAATGTAAGCATGGTGTCATATTAGGAAAACTATCAGTATATATCAGGTCATATCAACAATAAAACTAGTAGAAAACATATGATTATCTCAATAGATGCAGAAAAGGTTTTTGACAAAATACAACATCAATTCCTATTAAAAACACTAGAAAATATATGAATAAATGGAGCCTTCCTTAAAATAATAGATATCATCTATTTAAAGCCATAAGTAAGTATTATATGTAATGGGAAGAAGCTAGAAGCATTTCCAATAAGATCAGGGTGTCCACTATCACCCCTTTTATTCAATCTGGTTCTAGAAAAGTTAGCAGTAGCAATTAGAGAAGAAAAATAAATTGAAAGAATCAAATTAGGCAAAGAAGAGACTAAACTATCACTCTTTACAGATTGTATGATTATATACTTAGAGAATACTAGAGAATCAATTAAAAAACTACTTGAGACAATAAGTGAATTTGTCAAAGTTGCAGGATATAAAATAAATCCACATAAATCCTCAGCATTCCTATATATTTCTAATGAATTCCAACAGGAAGAGATAGGAAGAGAAATCTCATTTAAAGTTACTGTAGACGTTATAAAATGTTTGGGAATCTACCTGCCAAAACAAACCCAGGACCTATATGAACACAGCTACAAAACACTTTTCACACAAATAAAGTCAGATCTAACTAATTGGAAAAACATCAACTGCTCATGGCTGGGTCTAGCTAATATAACAAAAATGACAATCTTACCTAAATTAAATTACATATTTAGTGACATACCAATTAATCTACCAAAAAATTACTTTATAGAGTTAGAAAAATTAGTAAAAAAATTCATTTGGAAAAACAAAAGGTCCAGAATATCAAGGGAATTAATGAAAAGAAATACTAGGGAAGGTGGTCTAGCCATACCAGATTTTAATCTGCATTATAAAGCAGCAGTCATCAAAACTACTTGGTACTGGCTGAGGAATAGAGTAGGGGATCAATGGAATAGATTGGGTACATGAGACAGCAGTCAATGACTATAGTAATCTACTGTTTGATAAACCCAAAGACCCCAGTTTTGGGGATAAAAACTCACTGTTTGACAAAACTGCTGAGAAAACTGAAATATAATATGGCAGAAACTGGGCATAGACCATTATCTAACACCATATACCAAAATTAAGTCTAAATAGGTGCATGATCTAGGTATAAAGTCTGATACTGTAAGCTATCTGGGAAAGCAAGAAATAGTTTACCTGTTAGATTTATGGAGAAGGGAAGACTTCATGACCAAACAAGAGTTAGAGAGCATTATAAAATGCAAAATGGATATATTGATTACATTAAATTGAAAAGTTTCTGTACAAACAAAGCCAATGTAACCAAGACTAAGAGGGAAGTGGGGAATTGGAAAAGAATTTTTACAACTAGTGTCTCTGATAAAGGTCTCATTTCTAAAATATACAGAGAATTGAGTCAAATCTATGAGAATATAAGTCATTCCCCAATTGATAAATGGTCAAAGGATATGAACAGGAGGTTTTCAAATGAAGACATTAAAGATATCTATAAGCATATGAAAAAATGCTCTAAATCACTATTGATTAGAGAAATGCAAATCAAAAGAACTCTGAGCTACCACATCTCACCAGTCACATTGGCTAAGATGACAAAACAGGAAAATGACAAATGCTGGAGAGGATGTGGAAAATTTGGAACGCTAATGCATTGTTGGTGGAATTGAGAACTGACTCAATCATTTTGGAGAGCAATCTGGAACTATGGCCAAAGGGCTACAAATAATTGCATACCCTTTGACCCAGCAATACCATTTCCAGGGTTGTATCCCAAAGAGATCATAGAAGTGGGAGGAAGACACATATATACAAAAATATTTATAAGAGCTCTTTTTGTGGTGGGAAGGAATTGGAAATTAAGGGGATGCCCATCAATTGGGGAATGGCTAAAGAAGTTGTGGTATATGAATGTAATGGAATACTATTGTGCTATAAGAAATGAGGAGCAGACGCACTTCATATTTACCTGGAGAGACTTATACAAATTGATGCTGAGTGAGAAGAGCAGCACCAGGAAACATTTGTATAAAATTACAGACACAACATATGTGTGACAACCAACTTTCATAGACTGGACTCTTCTCAGGTTATAAGACAACTCCAAAAGACTCATGATGGAAAGAGATGTCTATATTCAGAGAAAAAACAGAGTTTCAATGTAGATTGAAGCAAGCTACATGCTCTCTTTGTTTTTCTTGTTTGGTTTTGTTTCCTCTTTCCCAGTGTTCATTTCAACTTCTACAATCCTTCTTTACAACTTGTCTAATGTCTAATGTGAAAGCATTTGCTCATCCTATACTTGATTGCATGACACCATGAGAGGGCGGGGTGGAGAGGGAGGGGGAGAAAATTTGAAACTCAAGGGATTATGGAACTGAATCTTGTAAATTAAAAGTAAACAAATTAATAAAGACAAAAAAATAAGTAAGACACAAAAAATGGTTGTTGGCACTTAGTCATACATTCCACTCTTCCTGAAGTTATTACACTCTTATAAATTCCTTCTTCTCCTGCCTTCAGGCTACTTTAGAATCTTCCTCACTGGCCTCTGTACCTCATCTTCAACACCAATCACATCTGCTTTTGTTGCTACAAATACATTATTCCCTCTTTCATATCTAGGGGCATGTCTCCTCTCCCTCACTGTGAGGTGAACAGTTACCAGTAGTAACAGAGGTACCAGTAGTTTAGATAGTTAGCATTTATAACTGGTGATGCCAGTAGGTTAAACCTTATGGAATTATTTCATGATCTAGGGTGGGTAGGTCATGACCCATAGTTTAAGAAGCTCTGAAATGTTCATGATTGGAAAAGCTTAAGAAACCCTGGTCTAGACTGGAACACTTTGCTTTGGGTAGTTTACCCACTATGGAATGTTTGCAACACTGCTTAGCATCAGATTAGTTCCTCACAAGTAGTTAAATTCATATTAGTACTTTCTGGGGAAAATGTGAAGGGCTTAGACAGTGCCTTAAAGCTATAATTCCCTAAAACATTCAATTTATGGTCTAGGACTTAGTCTCATCAGATTCAACTACCTCTCATAATCTGATCCATTCAGGTCAGCTTCCTAATTACCTCTTGTATAGGCATAGAATTAGACCAATTGACCCTCATAACACTGATCTCTGGACCTAGGTCCAAATGGGTAGGTTTTAATGGGACTAAATCTATGATTTATACAAAAAGACATAGTGTTGGTGGTTTTCAGACATTATAAATGAAAGGACAAAGTTGAAAGCCAGGATGCTATGATGAAGATAACGAGCAAATTGAAGTGACTGCCACTTTTTTACCCCATAGCAGATGGATTATTTGAAGCCTCCTTAGGGCAAATAGGCATAGATAAGTACCACTCACCTATTATTGGATTTGGTCTTTTCAGATCCCATGGACATATTGACTGCTTTCTTTGGGAGTTCCTGAGCACACCTTTGTGAAAGACCCAGGGAAACTATGCCCACTTGTAACTCTTCTTAGTAAAGTACTTGCTTACCTGACTCCCCAGGTTCAGTGTCATCCATTGTGTCAGAAAAGGTATCCCTTCTGAGATAGTTACCTAGTTTATATAGTCCCGTGGCTGCATTTAAACTGTGGGGTCTGACAAAATTTCACAATAATCTCTCTTCTTTAAGTGGAAACAAGTGATCAGGTCATATTACCATATAAGAATGTATTCTACATGCCGCTGGAAACCTTTTATTCTTCAGGTTCAGCTTGGATATTTTGCTCAATCCTAATTATGCAAACATGAATCAAATCCAGCAATTCTCTAACAGACCAGACATAAATCAAATAGCAAAAATTTGATTGGGACATAATAGGTACAACTGAGCAATAAAATACTTTTTAGGCACTCCTCCCCTATACATGAAGAAGTACAATCTTCTATAGACTCCTGTGCTGGTAGGGAAAGTAACTGTCCCTAGTCCTGGGCAACTCATGTTCTGAGGTGGGAAAGGATTGCATTATGACTGGAACACCTCTCAGTGTTTCATCTTCAGGCAACCAGCTAAACATCGTTTTTGTTTGTTTTTAATTAAAAAAATTTTTTTTTGCTGTGCTTCTAGCATTTCTCTATGAATGGTCCTGTGAGATGAATGAAAAGTACAAGAGACATAGTTTCTGGGTAATCAACAATTAATTTTTTTATTAGCTTAGCAAATAATCAATAAATTGGCATTAGTGGTTCTCTCAATAACCAAAGACCCCAACATGCAGGTCACTGAATGCTTAAATACCTTTGGAAAAGAGGATGTTTCTGAGGATGAAAATCAACTCTGATTGGTTAACAATTAATGGGCGGGGGGAGTCATATTAATGAAGAGGTGGGCAACAAGTCTTTAGCTCCTCCTGTTGAAGATGTGATTTGAGGAGACTCAGATGTCTACAACTGCACAAAGCTTGGAACAAAGGAATCCATCTCCACTCGAACCACTTAAGTTGTTGAACAATGGACCAGAATTCACCTTACTTAAAAATAAGGCCTCCTAATTGGGTGGAGTCTTGCCCAAGATTGAGGAGAAGGTCTCACTGGGCTTTGAATGAAGAAGTAACAAAACAAAACAAAACCTTACTAATAATTAACCTGCTAATAACTGGTTATTAATAATCAAAAAGAGGATTTTTGGGTCCCATATATAAAATTGGTAATTAATTTCATAAGGAAATAATAATTTTCCTCACCTGGAGCTCCCCTTATCATGACTGTTCCACAATGCCTTCAAAGCCATTGTCCACTGAAACTCTTTCCTCTGCTCTTTTTCTTTGCCTGAGTTTTCTCTTCTCTACTTTCCTCTTGTGCTGATACTGCCATCAATAGTTATCTGCTGCTGTGACTTCCTCTTCCTTGAAGGAGAGGAGTGTTGTTGATCTGCCTTGGCAGGATACTAATCCATAGGTTTTCAGCTTTGTTGTTAGAAAGGCCTAATGACACATACTTGACACAAAAGGGTCAATACTGTGGCTGTCAAAATCTTTTCAACTCTTTTCCTCCTCACAGAAAATTCCCTAGTCCTCATTCTTAGATGGTTCAAGATGAACAAATTCCTTACAAGGCAAATTAAAACTTGTTTAGTTCTATGAAGTAATTACTTGGCAGTTTTACTTGTATGGTACTAAATTTGTAAATTAAATTAATTTATTATCTATTAATTATTTATTATTAATAGTACCTAAATTAGGTATTATTGATGTTTTATTATATGCATACATATACATATCTATGTACATAGAAATCTATGCTTATATGAACAGATATGCATGCCTATATAAACAAGTACATGTATGCATGTGTAGGTGTATACACACAAAGACATGTGTGTATACATACAATATCTATAATAAAACATCAATAAACCTAAGTTAATTTACAGACTTAGTATATATAGGTATGTATGCATATTATATGCATATATACATATTAAGAAACATACATATAGGGATGGCTAGGTGGTGCAGTGAATAGAGCACCGGCCCTGGAATCAGGAGGACCTGAGTTCAAATTCAGTCTCAGACACTTAACACACAAAACTAGCCATGTGACCTTGGGCAAGTCACTTAACCCCAATTGACCTACCTTACACCCCTCCAAAAAGCAAAAGAAAGAAACATACATATATTTTAAAACATACATATGCATATACACACACATATAATGTAGTCCTAGCCACAGATCTAAAGATAAAGGGTGCCTCAGAAGCCATCTAGTCCAATTCTGGATTTTACAGATAAATAATCTGTGACCTAGGGGTGTTACCTGGCTTGTCTATATTGATTTGGAAAGGTGGAAAATTACTTACCAGTGCTCTGCTACATAGGCTAGGCTAAATTTCCTAGTGTTCCACCCCTTGCATATTAGGCTAGTTTTTCCTTTCATTTTTCCTTGAAATATTTTTCCATCGCACTACCTTTAGGCAGCTATTCCAAAACCTGCCTCAAATTCCCAATGCTTTTACCACATCCGCCCCTTCAGGAAATATAATCATTTCTAACTTTGCAGAGAAAATAGGGGACTTTTGCTGTTACTACATTTTCTCCCATTCCATAACTCAAAACTCTTCTACATCTTCACCTTCTTCTTTTGTTCCTATCTCTATAGCATGATTTTGTTTGCCAAGACTAACTCTTCTATCTCAACCCATTCCTTCTTGTCACTTCCCAGAGTTCTCGCTAATCAATAACTCTCTCATCTTCAATATCTCTTTATCAACCAGCTCTTTCCCTGATGCCTTAAAAAATGTGCAGGTCTACCCCCCAGTTTTTTTTTTAACCAAACCTTGTTTCACATTGATATTCCCTCAAGCTATTATTATAGCTCCATTTACATTGCTACCACCCTGGTTCATGCCCTCATAATTTCATGGCTAGACTATTAAAATAGTCTGCTTGTTGGTTCTCGGACCAAAATTTCTCCCCTCTACAATCTAGGCTTCTTTACTTATCAGTGACCTTCCTAAGTACAGATCTAACCATATTTCTACCTTACTCAGTGAACTCCAATGACTCCCTGTTGCCTAAATGATCAAATATAAATTCCTATAGTTTGCATTTTAAAATATTCATAACTACCCCCCCCCTTTTCCAGTCTTATTATACCTTACTCCTCCTCACATATCTTGGTCCAAATGAAACTGGCCTTATTGTTCCTTGAACAAGATACTCCATTTCCCAACCCCGGGCACTTTATTTTTTTTTCATAAGCTTTATTAACTTCTGATTTACATAATTCATTTCTGCCAGATTTTGAGTTACAAATTTTCTCCCCATTTTTCCCCTACCCACTGCCCCAAAATAGAAGTCCCACAGGATATCCCCTCCTCCAATCTGCTCTCTCCCATATTTTCTCCCATACCCCTTTCGACTTTTCCAGTGGATCTCTATGCCCCAGTGCCTATATATCTTATTTCCCAATTACATGTGAAATAGTATTTATAGTAGTGCATATATATATATATATATATTTGATTTTAAAAATTTGAATTCCAGATTCATTCCCTTCCTCCCTTGTCACACACCCTCACTGGGAAGATAAGCAGTTCAGTATAGGTTGGACATGTGTGGCTAATGAAAAACAATAACATAGTAGATATATTGTAAAAGACTTACTATATTTCCCTCCCTCCTATTCCACCTCCCACTTCTTCTATTCTTTGCTTTGATCCCATCCCTTTTCAAAAGTGGGTGCTTCCAATTCCCTTCCCCCCCCCCTTACCCCCGTTCCATCCTCCCCCCCCCTCTCCCCCCCCCCCCCCCCCTACTCTCCTGTAGAGTGAGAAGCCCTAGTTAGTGTGTATTTCATTTCCTCCTTAGGCCAAATTCAATGGGAATAAGGTTTACCCATTCCCTTTTGTCTTCCTATTCTTCCCCTTCATTGTAATCATTTTCCCTTGCCTCTTCTATATGAGATAGTTTACCCTATTCTGTCTCTCCCCATCTCCTCTCATTATATTCCTCTCTCACCTCATAATTTCACCTTTTAAGTATCATCCCTTCCTGTTAAATTGGTCCTGTGCCCTCTATCTATGTATATCTGTAAACATATACACACATTCACATATGTATTCATATGCCCATATACCCTCATATATATATATATATATATGTATGTATGTATGTATGTATGTATTCACTTCAACTACGAAGAAAAGTTTCATAAGTTACAATTATTGTTTTTCCATGTAGGAATGTTAATAGTTCAGCTTTGATAAGTTCCTTATGATTTCTTTTCCCTGTTTACCTTCTCATGCTTCTCTTGCTTCTTGTATATGAATGTCAAATTTTCTATTCAACTCTGGTTTTTTCAGCAAGAATGCTTGAAAGTTCTCTATTCTACTGAATGACCATATTTTCCTCTGAAATGTGATACTCAGTTTTGCTGGGTAGGTGACTCTTGGTTTTAATCTCAGATCCTTTGACCTCCGGAATATCATATTCCAAGCCCTTCGATCCCTCAGTGTAGAAGCTGCCAGATCCTGGGTTATCCTGATTGTGTTTCCACAATATTCAAATTGTTTCTTCCTGGCTGCTTGTAATATTCTCTCCTTGATCTGGGAATTACGGAACCAGGCTATGATATTCCTAGGAGTTTTCTTTTGGGAGTCTTTTTCAGGAGGTGATCAGTGGATTCTTTCAACCACAATTTTGCCCTGTGGCACTAAAACATCAGGGCAGTTTTCTTTGAGAACTTCCTGGAGGACGATTTCTAGGTTCTTACTTTTGTCTTGGCTTTCAGGTAGTCCAATAATTTTTAAATGATCTCTCCTGGATCTATTTTCCAGGTCAGTGGTTTGTCCCATGAGATATGTCACATTGCCTTCTATTCTTTCATTTGTTTGGATCTGTTTAACAGCATCTTGATTTCTCATAAAGTCATTAGCTTCCATTCGTTCCAATCTAATTCTGAAGCCATGATTCTCCTCATTGAGCTTTTGAGATTCTTTTTCCATCTGGCAAATTTGGCTTTTTAAGGCATTCTTCTCCTCAGTACCTTTCTGAGCCTCTTTTGCTATTTGAGTTAGTATATTTTTTAAGGTATTATTTTCCTCAGTCAGGCTTTTGACTCTCATTTTGTAATTTTCTTGCATTGTTCTCATTTCTCTTCCCAATTTTTCCTCCACTTCTCTTATCTGCTTCTTAAGGTCCTCTATGGCCTGTAACCAGCTCGTATTTTCCTTTGAGGCTTTTGGTGCAGGAGTTCTGACTTCACTGTCTTCCTCCTGTTCCATGCTTTGCTCCTTTTTGTCCCCAAAATAGGAGTGTAATGTTGGAGTCTTCTGTCTGCTTTGTTTCTTTTGCCTGGTCATGTTGCCCCTCAGTCACTTGACCCCTGGGCTTTTTGCCACAATAGGACTCTGCCACCAGACAGGGGAGCTTTCATCCCAAATGCTGGGGTTTTCTCAGCTGCTGGAGATATTAGATGGGTGCTCTCTCTGAGGTCTCCACACGCTCTGGCAAGCTGAACACACACCCCAAGACCTCCACCCTAGGCTGCAATCCTTATCCAAGCAGGTTCAAGCAGAAGTTATTACCCCTCAGGCTGGTGCTTGGTCCCCCTACACTCTGCAGGCCAGGAGCTGAAGCTGCCACGTGGCGCTGGCTGGCTGTGCTGGAGTCTCAGTGGCTTCGTGCCCTGGGGTCAAAAACCATGCACTCCCACTTACTGGGTCCCAAAGTCCAGACTGCACTGACCTCTCACTTTATCCTTTGCATCTATGTGTTGATAAATCAGGAAATGGCCACAGCTGCTGCTGATCTGGAGTCCCTCTGGCCAGTGGCTGGTTTGGCTGGCCCTGGGGCTAAAGCCTTGGTTTGGGACTGGGCTAGGCTCACAGAGTGCTGTGCTGGCCTGGCTGTCCTTAGTGGGAGGTTAGCTTCTCTGTGTCGTTTTTTGGGTTCTGCAGTTCCAAAATTTTAGAGTCCCCTTTTTACATGGATTGGGGAAAGTGAAAGCCGGAGAAGTGGGGTGGTCTTGCTTCTATTCTGCCATCTTGACTCCCAACCCTGGCACTTTAACTAGCTGTCCCTCATTCCTGGAATAGTCCTTCTTTTTGGCTCCAATGCCTGAGTTGCTTCAAGTCATATCTAAAATTTTACCTTTTACAGGAAACCTCTCCTGATACCTCTTGATTCTGGTGCCTTCCTTCCACTGGTTATTTCGATTTTATCTTATATATAGCTCCTGTATACAATTGTTTGCATATTCTCTCCCCTTTACAGTGTGAACTCCTGGAAAGCAAGGACTGTCTTTTCTGCACTTAGCAAGTTCCTGGCACATTGTAGGCCCTTTATAAATATTTATAAACTGACTTTTATAAGCTAATTATATTATTGTTTTTTGGTTCTTTTGTTGGATCATCACCCATCTCCAATCCCTCTTCTTACCTCTCTTTTGTTCCATTGTTTTTCAGTTGTATCCAATTCTTCTGACCATATTTGGAGTTTTCTTAGCAAAGATGCTGGAGTTCTTTGCTGTTTCATTTTCCAGCTCATTATACATCAGAGAAAACTGAGGTAAATAGGGTTAAATATCATGCCAAGGGTCACATAACTAGGAAGTGTCTGAGGTCAGATTTGAACTCAGATCTTCCTGCCTCCAGATTTGGCACTCTTTCCTCTGCACCCCTTAGCTGCCCCTCATCTCTCTTCACATATCTTCTTTTGGAGATCTCATCAAATTTTCTGAGTGCTAGTCCTATGTTGTCAATGACTTACAGAGCATATGTACCTGGATATACAGGGAGCATCTAAACTTTGACATATCTTAAGTGAAATCATGGAGCGAAGATGGCAGAGTAGCAGGAAAAAACAAACAAACACAGTGCACTGTTCCTTCTTACCAGTTCCCCCAGACAGATTTATAAAATGCATCGGATTGAATCCTGATAGGAAAATACAAGAAAAAGTCACAGGGAGTCATTATTTTCATCCAGATCAGGATAGGGAGGGAGACAGAGAGGTCTATGAAAATTCAAAATAGGATCTAGCCTGTAATATTCCATGGTGTAAGGGTTATGGGATTTAAAGATCTTCCATGCCCCATTGGACTTGCTGATGTAGCAGGAAGGGGCGGAGCAAGAGGAAGCGGAAGCCAAGCTAGAGTTCCTGCGGTGGCTAGCAGTGGTGGCAGCAGCAGCAGAGGCAGCATTGGCAGCAGCACGAAGCCCTTTTTGAGTCAGCCAGAATTTCTGCTAAGGACTCCTGCTGAGGACTGCCAAGGGCCGGAGCTGCTGGGAGCATGCTTCCGGGACGCTGGGTGGTTGCTGTGAGTGGGGAGAGGAGGACCTTTGCCTGAGGTAGCCTGTTCTGTTTTAAAGGCTTGAGAATGTGGGTGCTTTCTACTTTATCTACCTGTGCCAATGTCATAACTACTCTGATGGCTTTCACTTTCTGGTTTTGGGACTCAGTCTTTTGGCATTTTAATAAATTTTCTAGCTTATTCCCCCATATGGCAAGCATGATGTATTTTGTGATGGATAATTATATCAGCATATCTGTAATCTCCATAGGCATTTTGAATATGGCATTGCTGATACACATGGCAGGAGCACTGTAGTGTAGGGAGAGGCTATGGGTCAAGGCAAGTGGAGGTCCCAGACCCATACCAGGATACCACGACAGGAACAGCTACCAAATGGCAACTTTGTTGCTCAATGCACAGATCTAAGTAACTAAAGAAGGGCCCTGTGCTGAGGAATAGTGCTTGGGGGCCCTAAATGAGAAGCAAGTGTAGAAGCAATAAGTAGCAGTATGGCCTAGATCACAGTTTCATCTTGTCTGCAGGGGAATGACCAGGGCAGAAATTCCAGATCAAAGAGGAGCCACAAGTCCTGGCATTCTGAATTAGCAGAGTAGCTGGTTGGTAGTGGCTGAGTCCAGCAGCAGTTTAGTGTTGCTCAGATACAAACCCAGAGCAGGAACTTGCAAAGCTCAGACAAGGGGGCAGCCTTTAGACTTTACCCTAGATCAGACCATATTAAAAGTACCAAAGGTGTACAGGTCCCCAGTCTGTCCTTGAGATCTTGAAATATTACAATATTCAATAACCCCAAGAACGTAGCCCAGATCTTCCATTCAGAGGTGTGTAGAGCCCAGCCTTGATGTCAAGTCCAAAGCTAAGAAGTAAGCTACAAGAATGAGCAAACAAAAAAAAGAATTTCACCCCCACCCCTCCAAAAAATCTATGATGATGACAGGGATGTTCAAGACACAGATCCCAAAGAAGAGAATTATTCCAAAACATCTACAAAAAAAAATCTTAGAGAAAAATATAGCTTGGACACAATTTTGATGAGAATTCATAGAAGAGATGCAACAAGAGTTTAACAAAAGAGTTTCAAAAGATTTTTATAAATGAAATTGGGACAGCTGGGTGGTGCAGTGGATAGAATGCCAAGCCTGGATTTGGGAAGACTCATCTTCATGAGTTTAAATCTGGTCTTAGACACTTACTAGATGTGTGATCCTGGGTAAGTTGTTTAACCTTGTTTGCCTCAGTTTCCTTATCTGTAAAGTGAGCTAGAAAAGAAAATGGAAAACCACTACAGTATCTTTTCCAAGAAAACACCAGTTGAAATCATGGAGAGTCATGTACAATTGAACAATGACTTAACATAAATGAAATTAGAGCCCAGCTTGAGAAGAAAATTAGGAAGGAAATGAGAACTATGGAAGAAAGAAGTGGAAAGGGAATTAAAGCACAAGAGGAAGAAAACCTTATCAAAGCAACAAAATCCCTGAAAGTTGGAACTCAAAAATTAAAAAAAATATATATAAAAAATTTAAAAACATTTGGCTAAGTTTTGAATATCAATATGGTTGTATTGGGGAGGGGGTTGTGTGGCAGTCTTGCAGAGCTCACAAAAAGTAGTTTGAAGCTTTCAAGTGAAATTTTAAGGGGGAAAAAAACTAGCAGATTTATTAAATCCAAAAATTCACCTCGATGAGAAGCACATGTAGAAAAACAACAGACTGTAATGTATGGGGGAGGAACTGATTCATATACAAGGGTTGCTCCTGTAAGTGTCATCCTGACTTCAATGATTATGCTTAACAAGAGACTATTTAAAGATGGGTGATAGTGGCAGCAAGCTGCTGGTGTGACTGAGACTGATGGATATAATTCTGTGGTGACAAAGTGATGTGGGATGTGTTTGAGACAGAATTATAATGGCCTCATTTAGGGTGATACAGTCATGATAGTTCTTTGGTTTTGAGGTTCTCTTCCTTTTGTATAAGTTGTGATTCTTTAGAATCACTCTCCTCAAAAGCATTCCCAGAGGGAGTGTATGTTACTGTGTGAAATTTAATGGGGAATGGTTACAGATCAACCTCTTGTCAGTCTGGAATTGTAGAGACAAACCACACGAGGATTCTGACACAACCGATACCTGGAGCATTGGCCAGTGATGAGACAGACTCAATTCAAGCAACTTCTGTAAGTTGGACTTCTCTATTGAACTATTATGGAACTTTTGACTATTGTCTCTATTTCTGGGGAGTTCACAGAATTCTCACCTTGAATGGGGAATTTTTTTTTCTTTCCCTTCACAATAATATATATATTGCAGTATTCTGGGTGTTCTTTGAATTTTTACTCATTTTTTCTTCTGTCTTTATGAGATTTTCTTGGTAATTCATCTTCTTGTGAACTAGATTTATAATTATCAGTCTTTAGTAATAGCTAGCATTTAGATAGTATTTTAAGTTTTGCAAAACACTTTACAAATGTTAACACATTTTATTTTCACAACAACCATGTGTGGTGGATGCCAAAGTAATTTTGTTATCTCTATTTTAGAGATGAGAAACCAGAGGCAGACTGATATAAAAGTGAATTACAAAGGATCACACAGGTAGTTAAGTGTCTGAAGCTAGATTTGAACTCAGCTCTTCCTGAGTCCAGGTTCAGTGCCCTATCCACTGCTCCTGCTTAGCTGCCTCTTTTCCCTTGGACTTTTGGTCTTTCAGCTTTCCCTTATAATTTTTGTTGCTTACCTCTATTTCCCTCCTTACTTTTGGATCCTATTGTGTGTGTGTGTGTGTGTGTGTGTGTGTATGTATGTATGCATAGTGGCAGGAATGCTCAAGACACAAACCCAGAAGAAGAGAATTATTCCACCATATATGTATATATATATATATATACATACAGTATGTATATATACATGCATACACATACACTAATATATGTATGTGTGTGTGTCTGTATACACACACAGAGTATTCTGAAGGTGGTCATCTTAAGATTCTTTTTGTTGGGTGGTGGTTGTGGTGGCCAGTTAAGTGGTACAGTAGATAAAGCCCTGGGCTTGGAATCAAGAAGACTAAACTTCCTGAGTGACCCTGGGTAAACCACTTAATCCTGTTTGCCTCAGTTTCCTCATCTGTAAAATGAGCTGGAGAAGGAAATGGCAAACCACTTTAGTATTGTTGACAAAAAAAAACCACGAATAAGGGTATGAAGAGTCGTACATGACTGAAAATAACTGCACAACAAAATATAGTAAAGAGGGGACTAAGGGGAGTCACTGATATAGAGAGCAGAGGCACAGACTCAACAACTAACCCCTGAAGCACAAATCACATGTACTTTCCTCTCTTGGGACATCGCATAGATTTGAGGGGGACACACTGTGCGTGAGCACTAGGAATTTAAGTTTTTAGATACTCTTCTTGTGTAATATTTTTCTCATCTTGTGGATTCAGCTTAACTACCCTATATTTTGCATATTTTCCTTTTGCTGAAGTTTCGAAAAGCTACTGTTTCACCATCCTGACAATCATGTGATCTTCTCCCCCCCCAGGTTTATTTCTAGCTTTTGTTTTGATTGCTGCCAAAAGACAGATGATTGTCCTCTGTGCTAAGGGCTGTGCTGTCTTTGAATCAAATCAAATCAATAAATCTTTATTGAGGATCTACTCCAGGTGCTGCGGGGAATACAAAGAATCTTTTTAGGAAATGGTCTCTGAACTCAAGAGATTTTCCTATGCGTCTCTTATTTAGCTTCTATTTCTGTCTTGTAAATGTGGAAACTCGTTTCTTCTGCTCCTACCATTTCTGTCACCATGGGTCCGTTTTCAACAGGATAACTTCTTCAATTAAAGATCCCAGTGCCCTGATGTCAGGGCCTTGATGTACAAAAGTTACATCATATTGGATCAGGGATAGATATAAAGATCTGGAAATCATTTTCATAGAAATGATAATTGACATAATTTAGATCTAATGGAATCACCAAGTAAGAGTTTTTAGAACAAAAAGGAAAGAGGACTCAAGACAGAGCCTTGGGAGACAGTCATAGTAAGAGGTCAAGAACTGGATGAAGAATAAGCAAAGAAGATTGGGAGGGTGTTGTCAAGCTAAGAAGAGGAGAACGAGGATAGAAGTGTCATGAAAACGTAGAAAGGAGAGAAGATCAAGATGGTACAATGCATAATACTGGGCCTTGGAGTCAGGAAGACCTCAGATACTTACTAGCTGTGTGACCCTGGGTAAGTCACTCAATCCAGTTTATCTCAGTTTCCTCCTCTGTAAAATGAGCTGGAGAAAGAAATGGTAAACTACTTCAGTATCTTTGCTAAGAAAAAACCCCAGATGGGCTCAGAATAGTAGGACACAACTGAAACTGAACAAATAAAATTGAGGAAGAGGAGACTGACAAAGGTTGTAAAGAAGTGAGAAAAGACAAGAACTGAAAAAGGCCGTTAGGTTTAGAAATGAAGAGATCACTGGCAAATTTAGGGGGAGTAGTTTCAGTTGAATGATGGGGCTGAAAGCCAGACTGCCGACAGCTAAAAAGCAATTGAGAGAAAATGGAGTGGAGGCACCTAGTTTGGATTACTTTTTCAAGAAATTTAGATAAGAAGGGGAATAGAGATCTAGGATGAGATCTAGTGGGGATGTATGGATCAAATGATGGATTTTAAAGGGTGAATATTTATAGACATCAGGGTAAGAACTGTAGAGACAAAATTAGAGAGTGGGACTGGTAATGAGGGGAACCTGAGATAGCATGGGATGAAGGGTATATCTAGAGGGATTTGCCTTGAAAAAGATTAGGGCCTCCTCTTTATGCATGATAATGGTGAAGGAAGAGATAGTGGGAAAGATGTCTGAGTGAGGTGAGATAAGGAGGCAGGGAGAAGAGGGAGTTCATAGTGAATGGCCTATTTTTTTTTTTTTTTTGGTGATAGTCCTCAGCTGAGAGCGTGGAGAAGGATACTTTAAAGAAATTTACAAAGGTTCAAGGAGGGGTCACAATATGGAATAGAGTGTAGTATTTGAGCTGAGACTTGAAGAAATCCAGAAAGCCAAGAGAAAAAGATAAGGAAGGAAAGCATTTGAGACATTTCATATAGTGAGCACAAAAAATGGAGAAAGGAGATGGGGCATAGTTTTTGAGGAACAGCAAGTTGGCCAGTGTTGCAGTATTAGAGAACTATGTGGAGGGGAATGGGTTTAAGAATACGGAAAGGTAAGAAGCAGAAGGTTGTGAAAGGCTTTAAATGTATATAAAAGGCCTTTATGTTTAATTGTGGAGGTAATGGGAAATAACTTGAGTTAATTGAATAGAGGGATGACATGGTCAGATTTGTATTTTAAGAAAATTACTTTGACAGCTGCGTGAAGGATAGATGGGGATAGGGAGATATTTGAGTCTGAGAGATAAATTAGAAGATTATTCCAAAAGCTCATATGAGAAGTGATTATGTCATGAATTTGAGTGGTGTCTGTGAGCAGATAGAAAGGAACATATACAAGAGGTGTTATAAAAATAGAAATGACAAAATTTATTATTGGATTTTGGAACTTGTGAGTATCGGGAGCAAAGGGTAACATCAAGATTGTTAGTCTGTATCACTGGGAGGATGGTGGTTTCCTTGGTAGTGACAGAAAAGTTCAGAAGATGGAAGGGTTTGGAGAGAAAGATGATGAGTTCTATTTTGGACATGTTGAGTTTGAGTTACCTATGAGACAACTAATTCAAGATACCCAATGGGTAGCTAGTTCATGTAGGACTGTACCCCAGGAGAGGTTGGGCTGGATATATATAAACATATACAAATACATATACATATATATATATATACACAAACACAGCCATATGCAACTATACATACATACACATATATACACACACACAAATATATATATATATACATATTTGGGAATCTTTTGCATAAAGATAATAGACATAATTTGGAACCGATGATATCATTGTTAGATTGTACAGAACAAAAATTAGAAGGTGACTCTGGCAGATCCTTGGGATATAACACTGGTAAATGAGCATGACTTGGATGAAGATTTAGCAATCAAAGTCTCCTTTGTGTTACCATTGTGATATATATGTATATATACATGTGATATACATGTGTGTGCATATGTATGTATATATTTATATATATGTGTGTGTATGTGTGTGTGTGTGTATATATATATATATATATATATATACACACACAGAGAGAGAGAGAGAGAGAGAGAGACCATTATGGTCAGACAGATGGGGGAGAAGGATAGAACATTGTCTTGAAAAACCACAGAGGAAAGAGTATGTATGTGTCTGTGCATATGTGTATATATATATATATATATATATATACACACACACACATATATAAAATTTGATTAAACATTGAATATATAATCACATATTTTTGAATTTTATATATACACACACATATATATACATATATATATATAATTTGAAAATATTGATCATTTTTTCCTCATGTACATATCTATATCTATATACATATGTACATGAGGAATAGGCGACCAATACTTTCAAATGCTACAGAGAATTCAAGAAGGGGAAGGTCTAAGAAAAAACCATTTGATTTGGTCATTAAGAGAGCACTGGTCACTTTGGAGAGAGCAGTTTGAGTTTAAAGTTGAAGTCAGGAGCCAGACTACATACACCTAAGAAGAAGAAAATGAGAAGAGAGAACTATAGAAGAACCTAGTGTAGATGGCTTTCTCAAGGAATTGAACCACAAAGAGGTAAGATTCAGGATGACAGGTACTAGGGATGGTAGAATCAGATGAGAGATTTTTAAGTGGGAGGGAAACATAGGCTTGTTTATAGACATGGATTTAGAAATAGAGACCAGGGTCTCAAGTTCAGATATTAGTTTAGGTAAGTCACTTAAATTCTCTGGGCCTTAGTTTATTTGTCTGGGAAATGAGGAGGTTGAATTAGCTAATCTTTGGGATTCCTTCAACTCTGAATCTATGCATATAATATAATCCTCTATAATACATAATCTATAATCCTATGATAATATTTAATGGAGGACATAGTTATGAACTAGGCCTACAAGGAAAAGCAAGATTTAGAGAATTGCAAAGAAGGGAAAAGGCGGGTGTGTGTGTGTGTGCATGACATACCAGAAAGAACCCTGAAACTGGAATTGGATTCAAGTTTTGAGGCTTCTGCTGGCTACCATTATAATTTAGAATAAACTATGTCACCTTTTTGTGTCTCAAATTCCTTAAAATAAGGGTGTTGGATTATCAACTATCCAGTACTCCTTCCAGTTATAAATCTATAAATACTATGAATGACCAAATATAGGCACCTTATATTTGGGAGCTAAATAGATCAGTTTGACTAGAATGGAGGGTTTGTTTTGGAGAATAGTAGGGGATAAGGCTAGAAAGTTATGTAAGGGCCAGTTTATAGAAGTTGTCCCTTAAGGGACAACTAGTCAACAAAAATTTCTTAAGTGCTTTCTGTGCTACTATGCCTGTTATTTGTCCTTCATTTTCTAAGGGGACCAATGACATCAGAGGGATGATGTTTTGACTTGCACATGAATTTGATTTAAGTGAGGCAGAGCTGCAGAAAGTTGTCAGCCTTGCTATCTCTTTCAAAGTCATTGAAGTACTGTGGCAGGATGAAAGTCAAGATGACTGGCAATGGCCTGGAATGCAGTAGATAACACTATGATAGATGCTGGGAATACAAAGAAAAAGTCAACAGTCCCTGTTCTTAAGGACTTCACAATTTAATTGGAAAGACATCTGGCAAACAACTATGTACAACACTATATATATCTGTGTATATGTAAACACACATGTATACATATACGTACACACAAGTACACACAAGATAAATTAGAGGTAATCAACAGAAGGAAGTTACAGGTATTAAGGGATATCAGGAAAGCTTCTTGTAGAAGGTGGGGTGTTATCTGACACTTGAAGGAAGCCAGGGAAAGCAGAAGACAGAAATTAGGAGGGAGAGAATTCCAGGCATGAGGGATAAGCTAATGAAAATGCCTGAAGTTGGGACATGGAGTATCTTGTGTGAGGAAAAGCAAGGAGGCCAGTGTCCTTAGTCCACCAAATACGTAGAAGAATGTAAGATGTACAAAGTTTGGAAAGATAAGAGGGGACTACATCATGAAGGACTTTGGACACCAAACAGAGGACTTCATATTTGATACTGGCGGTAAAAGATAGATGTTAGAATTTATTAAATATGGGGAATGACATAATCAAACCTGTACTTTAGGAAGGTTAATTTGAGTGAAGGATGATCTGACTGGAAAGGGGAGAGACTTGAGACAGGGAGACCAACCAGAAGGCTATTGCAAAGCCCAAGTGTGAGGTAATGAAGGCCAAGGCTGTGCACTTATTCCAATGACACTGCTATTTTTCAAACACTTCTGGAACTCTTGCTTGGGAATTTCCTTAACAGTTAGTTTATGTGCCCCATAGGAAAGTCAAACTCATCATTTTATGATTATTTTTGACTGAAAATGTTATTACCTGTCTTGACTATTCATCTTATTTATCAGACTTCATTCTAAATGACTTTTGGCTACTTTCACAAATCAAATCTACCCTCAAAGAATGTGGACTTATCCCCTGTATTGAAAAGAATTTACTATAGACTCTGAAGAAGATTCCACAAGTAAACTCTTTAAAGTGGTGTGAACATTAGGAGAGCATCAACTTTTATGGGGACTACTTTGAAGGCAATGCAAGGTATTTGTGAAAGTTGTGGGATTTTAAGATAAAATGTTTTACCTTATAGCTCCCTTTCCCATGATGAGGACCATTTTCTAAAATATGTGTCATGTCCTTCCTTTCTGCATTTTGGATTATTTTTTTGTTGTTGTTCAGAGTCCCAGCCACATTGTCTATCAGTATGACGTCTCTCACCCTTTATCCTGGTAAGCTGATAAAAGCATAAATTCAAAACAGCAACTGGTTTAGGGTAATAGTTTAATTAGAAAGGCAGATGCTAGAAAGTGGGGAGTGGGGAGAAGAGGATGTTATGGGAGCAGAATGGGAGGGTAGAAGGACTTAAAAAAGTATCATTAAAGTTACTCTTACCGACCTTCTCTCTCCCCTAGCTACACACCTGCTATAACAAGCCCTCTGGTAACTGGAATGGGTCTCCTCAGTAATTAGAAAAATATTTTAAATAATTCATACATCCAGTACCTCATTTAACTCAATGTACTTGGAAGCTAACTAGGAAAGGCCAGAATCGAGCATTTTCTACCCATTTAGCTCTTGGTTAAGCACTCCTTGGCACCTACCAAATGGATCTCCACTATTAAGGGGGAATTTACACCGTCCCAAATAAGAAGAAATCATTGATGTTCACAATTATTAGGCTAAATCACTTCCTGGGGAAAAGACTTGATAAAGCAGCTGCACTACTGAAATGGATTTCAAGACTCTATGCACACACCCACATGCACACAACCCAATGCCAGGCACATTAAACCTCTACAATAGGACTTGAGCGAAGTGGTTGCTGATACTAGACTCAATGTACTCAGCTGTTTGCTCAAATCCATGACAAGGTACTTAATTTTCAACCACTGAAAAGTTTCTGAAGTGGGATACACAATGCTGCAATGTGACGAGCTAGAACTACTATTAGAGGACCTAAATTCAAATTCTGGCTTGGCCACTGTTGGACCTTTACTGGGTGTGGTAGGAGCAGTTTACTTTCCCTGTCCTTGACACATCTTTCTTTCCCCAATCAACCAGCCTGGCTCCAACTTCCTGGTCTGAGGACATAAAAGATCCCAATTGCTTACAGTAGGGACCTCTCAGATTTGGTGGGTTCTCAAGACCCTCTATAACCTGATGATTCAATGTTTCCAGATGGAGATGAGGGGAACACATCCAGAGAAGCTAAGATTCCTTGTGGCATATCCTTGCTGTGTTAGGACAAGTTATTTTTGTTTGTCCTTTGGTTTGCAAAGAAGACTAATGACAATGATGTCTTGACTTCTGTGTGAATTGGATTTAAGTGAGACAAATTTGTATAAATTCGTCAGCCTCACTCTCTCTTTGTGTTATTGAAATCTAGTGGCAGGATAAAAGTCAAGACAACTGGGATAGCCAAGAATACATTGGATGACCTTGGCGTTTTCAATGTCTGACCAAACCTTAAGTGCTCCACAGTGCCTGTTTCAAGCCACCTCCACAGCTGTTGGGAGCAAATTGTTGTCATCTTCCCATTCCTCTGGGGAAGTTATGCTTGGGGTAGATGTCTCCCTAATTCACCGAGGGGCTTGAATTATCCTCAGCCTTGTTTATTCCATCTGTCAATATGGTTTTACTTGGGTGTGGCCATTGTGCATGCTACAACTTCTTGGAGCCACAGGTGAGGTTTGTGTGAAATTTATACACCAAAGGTGGATAAGCAGCCCTGGAAAGGGCTTGGCAGGCTCTCACATCAGAGGTGCCAGCCCTAGGGCAAAGTAAACATTTTCTGTTCAGTGACTCACAGAGGCCTCACCTCATGCCAATAACTAAGAGGGTGCTGACTTAAGAACTCTACCTATAACATAACGTCTCTGGGCTTTGGTTTCCTTAACTTTAAATGAGTGTAGTTTCATACTAGATTAGAGGAATCAAACATTAAGCCCAATGGACCATACCACTCTAGAATGTGGTCACAACCAGATTATAATGTAACTAGGAAATCTTTAACAAAAGAAGTAAAAAGACTAAAAAACATAGATCATATTAATATACAGTTTTCTAAGTCAATATACAGACTACTCATTTCTATTTGAGCTTGACATGGCTGTACCAGATAACCTGAAAGAGTTTCATTCCAGTGCTATTGCAATGAGGAATTTCTATTTCCTCTAAGTCATATAGATTAGAGCAGGAAATTATTGATTGTCTTTGTTCAAACCCATGTTTTCACAGATGATGAAAGTGAGTGCTAGGGAAGTATGACTTGCCCAAGGTCAAACAGGTGGCAATGCTTGTGTTCAAACCCAGGTGCTTTGACTCCAAATCTGAATGCTCTCCACCATATCACTCTGTCTTATTGTCTACATTCAGGTTAATGGGCTGGCTCACTTGTTACAGGTAGTATTTAGTGGGTAGGCATTTAAGTGGGCCTGGAGTTAAGAAGACATCTTCCTGAGTTCAAATCTAGCCTCAGATATTTACTATCTGTGTGACCCTGGACAAGTCATTTGATCCTATTTGATTCAATTTCCTTATCTGTAAAATGAGCTGGAGAAGGAAATGGTAAATCACTCCAATGTCTTTACCAAGAAAATCCCAAATGTGTTTGACTTGACTGAACAACACCAACAATATTTAATGGGATACATTTTACTTTTGGCTTTTTTTTTGGAGGGGGGAAGGTAGAACAATTGGGGTTAAGTGATTTGCCCAAGGTCACACAGCTAGTTTTTGTATTAAGTGTCTAAGGCCAGATTTGAACTCAGGTCCTCCTGACTCCAGGGCCGGTGCTCTATTCACTGTGCCACCTAGATGCCCCCGACATATTTTACTTTTAACAAAAAGAATCTGACTCTTTCCACAGTGTATGTAAGGTGAATTTGTTTTCTTTTTAAGATATTAGTTCCCAGGATCCATGGCCATAAACAATCTACTAATTCCCAGGCTCATGGCTTATAAACAATCTCACTACACTTGTTCATCATATTATAATCTTAAGATAATATAAATATTTGAGTTAAGTTGTAAATAGCACACCGAATCTGTGCTATGCTAAGTCATCATGATTTTGCTGAAGTTAATGTAAGCTTGTGAGGATATTGTTGGCAATTGCCTTCTTTGCTGATTCTTTATAAATCAAGTGAGCACTGGTCAGTTAGTGGGGAATGCACAGGCTAGAATGCTATATGTGCTTTGACCTGCCCCTACAGTGGCTTAGAGAATACTGTAGGAATTGGTACTTCTGTTATCAGAAACCTGCTTAAGAAGAATAAAGTGGGGGGGGGGTAGTTGGTGCAGTGAATAGAGCACCAGTCCTGGAGTCAGGAGGACCTGAGGTCAAAATTGGCCTCAGACACTTAACACTTATTAGCCATGTGACCTTGGGCAAGTCACTTAACTCCAATTGCCCTGCCCTCCCCCCTCCAAAAAAAATAGCAAAAGAAGAATAAAGCAAATAACCCCTTATTATATCCCCATTGCTGTCCTTTTGGCTGCCCAGGTCAAGAGTAAAACTGCTAGAGGTCAGAGTCCAAAAGCTCCTGTGTATACTGTGTGACACATAGCCTATCATAATGGAATTTTATTTGAATTGATTGATCAAAATTCAACAAATATTTGAAACTTTGCTACTTGGTACAAGGCACTATCATTAGATTATGAGCTCCTTGAGACTGGGGACTCTCTTGCTTCTTGTTGTTTCTGTGGTGCTTAGCACAGTGGCCAGCACATAGTAAATACTCAATAAATATTTATTAATTTACTGATTGGGAAGTGCTGTGAGTAATACAAAGAAAGATGAGATAGTTTCTACCTTCAAGGAACTTGTGATCAGAAGAAATAATACAGGTATATATAGTAAGGTAAGTATCTTAAGAAAGGGACAAAGTGGGGGGTGGCGAGGTGGCACAGTGAATAGAGCACCAGCCCTGGAGTCAGGAGGACCTGAGTTCAAATTCGGCCTCAGACACTTAACACAAAAACAAGCCATGTGACTTTGGGCAAGTCACAACCCCAATTGCCCTCCAAAAAGCAAAAACAAACAAACAAACAAACAAAAAGAGAGGGACAAAGTGCTTCAGGGATTGAGAAGAAAAAGAAATTATATGCAGGTGGATGGCTTTAGCTGTTTTCCCAGTGATCATTCTAGTTTTACTAATTGTTCTGTGCCTCAGTTTCCTTACCTTTATAAAAAGGAGACTTAATGATCCCTTAGGGTCCTTCCAGAATTAACAGTTTCAATAACTTATAATTCTCTTTCTTTTTGATTCTCAATTTATTCATCTGTAAATTGGGCATAATAATACTTAGGCTATCTGCCTCATATAGGGTTCAACGAGGTTAATATGGGATAAAGAATATGGATGAGTTTTGCCTTTTTAAATACTACCCCAAATAAAAGAAGTAGCAAAGTACAGAGGCTGGGAAAGATTTTGCTTTTAGTCCTGATTCTTCATCTTCAAATTTATTAGTTCTTTTATGAAATCATTAAAATAAAAAAAATTATCATTGCTTTTTGTTTTTACTTCACAATTATTTCTGAAAACATCTCCTGGCCCACTCCCCTTCAGATTGTATCTTCCCTTGTGGCAACAGAAACAAAAGTAAAACACTCAATATGGTGACTATTATATATGTGTGTGTGTGTATGTATGCTTTGAAATTTTTTTTAGTTTCTTTTTTTAAATTAAATTTTATTTATCATCATTCATTTCTACAATATTTTGAGTTACAGATTTTCTCCCCATCTTTCCCCTACCCAATACCCCAAAACAGTGATCCCACTGTATGCTGCCTCCCCTAATCTGCTCTCTCCTATATCCTACCCCATCCCCCATCCCACTTTCCAGTAGGGCAAGATTGATTTCTATACCCCAGTGCTTGTATATCTTATTTCCCAGT
Source organism: Petaurus breviceps papuanus (assembly GCF_028583685.1). Taxonomy (NCBI): domain Eukaryota; kingdom Metazoa; phylum Chordata; class Mammalia; order Diprotodontia; family Petauridae; genus Petaurus; species Petaurus breviceps. Next base: position 17,228,467 of record NW_027185735.1, on the reverse strand, counting down.
TGCATGTAAAACAAAAATGGTAATTATATATGTATATATTTAAACATTTGATTTTAAAACTTTGAATTCCAGATTCTTTCCCTTCCTCCCTCCTCACCCACCCTAACTGGGAAGATAGGCAATTCAATATAGGTTGTACACATGTAGCTATGTAAAACATTTCCATAGTGGATATATTGTGACTGACTATATTTTCCTCCATACTATCCCATCCCCAGCTTGTCCTATTCTCTACTTTGACCCTGTCTCTTTTCAAAACTGTGTACTTCAAACTTCCCTGCCCCCCAAACTGCCCTTCCCTCCATCATCCCCTTCCCCCCTACTCTCCTGTAGGGTGAGATACCCTATTTAGTGTGTATGTCATTCCATCTCTAAGCCAAATTCAATGAGAGTAAGATTGATTCATTCCCTTTTGCCTTCCTGTTCGTCCTCTTCATTGTAACTGTTTTACCTTGCCTCTTCTATATGACGTAATTTACCCCATTCTGTCTCTCCCCATCTCCTCTCATTAAATTCCTCTCTCACCTCTTAATTTCACCTTTTAAGTATCATCCCTTCCTATTCAATTGGTGCTGTGCCCTCTGTCTGTGTATAACTGTACAAATGTATACACACTCACATATGTATTCACACGCCCATATACCATCCTGTATAGACATATATATGTATGTATACAAATATATAAATTTCTATTTCCTTCAACTATTCTCATACTGAGAAAAGTTTCATAAGTTACAATTATCGTTTTTCCATGTAGGAATGTAAATAGTTCAACTTTGATAAGTTCCTTATGATTTCTTTTCCCTGTTTACCTTCTCACTTCTTTTATCTGAATGTCAAATTTTCTATTCAACTTTGATTTTTTTCTTCATGAATGCTTGAAAGTCCTCTATTCCATTGAATGACCATATTTTCCACTGAAACATGATACTCAGTTTGGCTGGGTAGGGGATTTTTGGTTTTAATTCCAGCTCCTTTGACCTCCAGAATATCATATTCCAATCCTTCATTCTAGAAGCTGCCAGATCATGTGTTATCCTGATTGTGTTTCCACAATATTCAAATTGTTTCTTCTTGGCTGCTTGTAATATTTTCTCCTTGATCTGGGAACTCTGGCACCTGGCTATAATATTCCTAGGAGTTTTCCTTTTGGGATCTTTTTCAGGAGGTGATCAGTGGATTCTTTCAACCTCTATTTTGTCCTCTTGTTCTATAACATCAGGGCAGTTTTCCTTGAGAATTTCTTGGAAGATGATTTCTAGGTTTTTTTTTTTATCATGGTTTTCAGGTATTCCAATGATTTTTAAATGATCTGTCCTGGATCTATTTTCCAGGTCAGTGGTTTTTCCAATGAGTTATTTCACATTGCCTTCTATTTTTTCATTTTTTGAATCTGTTTAATAGTATCTTGATTTCTCATAAAGTCACTAGCTTCCATTTGCTCCAATCTAATTCTGAAGGAATGATTCTCTTCAGTGAGCTTTTGAGGTTCTTTTTCCATCTCACAAATTTGTCTTCATCTGGCAAATTTGTCTTTTTAAGGCATTCTTATCCTCATTCGCTTTTTAGCCTCTTTTGCCATTTGGGTTAGTCTCTTTTTTAAGATGTTATTTTCTTCAGTCAGATTGTTGACTCTCTTTTCATAATTTTCTTGCATCATTCTCATTTATCTTCCCAAGTTTTACTTCTTAAGCTCCTCTATGGCCTATAACCAGCTCATATTTTTCTTGGAAGCTCTTGGTGCAGGAATTCTAACTTTGTTGTCTTCCTTCTGTTCTATGCTTTGATCCTTTTTGTTCCCAAAATAGGAAAGTAAAATCAGATTGCTGTGCTTGCTTTGCTTCCTTTGCTTCCTCATGTTGCCACTCAATTACTTGACTTTTGAGTTTTTTGCCACAGTAGAACTCTGCTACCAGAGAGGGGAGCTTTGTCCTAAATTGCTGGGGTTTTCTCAGCTGCCAAAGCTATTAGTTGGTTGCCCTCTCTGAAGCCTCCACAAACTCTGGCAAACTGGTCATGCACCCCAGGACCTCCACCCTAGACAGTTATCCAGATCCAAGCAGGCTAAAGCAAAAGTGATTACCCCTTAGACTGGTTGCTTGGTCCCTCTACAATCTGTAGGCCAGGAGCTCTGAAGCAGCCACATTGTGGTGGCTGCATGGCTATGGTGCCTGAGACACTTCTCCCTCCAGGGAGCAAAGGCTGGACTGCACTCCTAGACTCCCAGTTCCCAAAGTCCACACTTCACTGAGCTCTCACTTTGTCTTTGGCATCTGTGGGTTGATAGTTCTGGAAACTACCACAGCTGCTGGTGATCTTAAGTCCCTCTAGCCGGGGCTGGTTGTGGCTACACTGAGGCTAAACCCTCCTCTTCATGCAGTACTGGGCTCGGCCCCCCCAGAGCACTGTTCTGGCCCTTTCTTGCTGGACTGTCTTCAGCAGGAAGTTAGCTTCTCTCTGTTATTTTGTGGCTTCTGTAGCTCCAAAGTTTGTTTAGAGTCATTTTTTACATGAATTGGAGGAAGTGGAAGTGGGAGCCACAAGGAAGTCCTGTTTCTACTCCACCCTGTTGGCTCCCCTGCCCTCTTTGAAGCCTCCACAATTTCTGGCACCAGTTCACAGGCCCCAGGATTTCAACCCTAGACAGCAATCCAGATCCAAGCAGGTTAAAGCAAGAGCAATTACCCCTCAGAGTGGTTGCTTGGTACCTCTACAATCTGCAGGCCCCAGAGCTCTGAAGCAGTCATGTGGCTGAGGCTGCCATGCATCTGTGGCTTCTCCCTCTGGGGGACAAAGGCTAGACTGCATTCCCATATTTCCTGTTCCCAACATCTACAGTGACCTCTCACTTTTTCTTTTGCATTTATGGATTGGTAATTCTGGAAACCAAAGCTGTTGGTGATCTACTCTCCCTAAGTCCCTCTAGCCACAGCTGGTTGGGCTGCCCTGAGGCTAAAACTGCACTTAAGCTGTGCTGGGCTTTGCTCCCAGCACTGCAATGAACCCTTCTTACCCGCCTGCTGGGCTGTCTTCAGTGGGAGATTTGTTTCTCTCTGTCACTTTGTGGTTTCTGTAGCCCTAAAGTTTTAGAGTCATTTTTTATAGGTATTTGAGGTGGTTATGGGGGGAGAACAGGGAGTTTTCCTGCTTCTACACCACCATCTTGGCTCCACCTCCTCTGTGTGTGTATGTTTATATGATAATAGTTAACATTTATTTAACACTTACAATGTTTGAGGAACAGTGCTAAGTAATTTACAATTATTATCTTATTTAATCCTTGCAACAACCCTGGGAAATAGGTGCTAGTATTACTCATATTTTACAATTGAGGAAACTGAGGTAGACAGATTAACTGATTTGCCCAGAATCATAGCTAGTAAGTGCCTGAGGATGTATTTGAACTCCGGTCTCAGACTCTCTCTCTCTCTCTCTCTCTCTCTCTCTCTCTCTCTCTCTCTCTCTCTCTGTATGTGTATATCTATATCTATATTTATATGTGTGTGTGTGCCAAAGAAGAATTTATATCTATATTCCAGTAGTCTCATCTCTCTGTCATGAGGGAATATATTTCATTATTCATTCTTTTCTTACACGTGCAACCATGTAAAACATTTCCATATTAGTCATTTTGTAAAAGAAGACTCAAATAAAAGAAAATGAAATAAAAATTTAAAATAATAAATTTAAACAAAAATAAAATTAAAAAATGAAGGAAAGAAAGGGAAAAATAGCATGCTTTAGTCTGTATTCAATCAATATCCATTCTTTCTCTGGAGGTGGATAACATGCTTTATCCATTTATCCATGGTCCATTGGAACTGTTTTGGATCATTGTATTGCTGAGAATAGTTAAGTTATTCACAGTTCTTCATTGAACAATATTGCAGTTACTGGTTCTATTCACTTTACTATGTGTCAGTTCATGTAAGTCTTTCCAGGTTTTTGAAATTATCCTGCTTGTCATTTCTTACAGCAAAATAATATTCCCTTACAATCATATACCACACCTTGTTTAAGTCATTTCCCAATGAATGGGCATTCCTTTCTTAGCCACCACAAAAAAGAGGTGCTATAAATGCATTTGTACAAATAAGTCCTTTTCCCTTTTTTTGGATATTTTTGGGATATAGACCTAGCAGTGGTATTACTAGATCAAAGGGTATGCACAGTTTTATAGCCCTTTGAGCATAGTTCCAAATTACTATCCAGAATGATCAAATCAGTTGATAACTCCACCACATTGCATTAGTGTCCCAGTTTTCTGCCTTCCCTTTCAGCATCCAATGTTTTTCCTTTTGGTCATATTAGCCCCTTTGATAAGTGTAAGATGGCACCTAAGATTCATTTTAATTTGCATTTCTTAGTGATTTAGAGCATTTTTTCACATGATTATAGATAGCTTTGATTTCTTTGTGGGAAAGCTGCCTGTTCATATCCTTTAATCATTTATCAATTGGGAAATGACGTGTATTTTTCTAAAGTTCACTCGATTTTCTATATATTTAAAAACTGAGACCTCTATACCACTTTTCTGATTTTTTGTATAGTTTTGGTTGCATTGATTTAATTTATGCAAAACTTTTAAATTTTATATAATCAAAATTGTCTGTTTTACATTTTGTAATGATCTCTATATCTTCTCTGGTTCTAACTTCTTCCCTTATCCATAAATCTGACAGATAAACTATTCCATGCTATCTTAATTTGCTTATGGTATCACACTTATGTGTAAATCGTGTACCCATTTTGAATTTATGTTGGTATATGGTGTGAGATGTTATACCTAGTTTCTGCCATGCTGTTTTCTAGTTTCCCAGCAGTTTTTGTCAAATAATGAATTTTTGTTCCAAAAGCTTGGATGTTTGGGTTCATTATATATTAGATTACTATTGATGGAGTCCTAACAGAACTGTCCTCAGCCCCAATATTCAAACTTCGCTACAGGCACACTGTATCTACCTAGCCCCCTGCCAATGTCCTAACTCATTTTCAGTAGAACAACAGGTGTATTCTTGAACTCTTAGTTCCTACAGAAATAGCAGGTATATCCATATGATGAGAACCTAGCTATTGCCTCTACCTGGTCACTGCCCCCAGATCTTTTCCCATGAGAACAGGTGTTCAATCACAATCACAGCATCCATCTAGCCCAAGATATGACCACAATAGCTAGCCAGTTGGAGGGCAGAATGTTTAACCACTGAACCATAGATGGGACCCCTCCTCCATTACCTAATCCCTTAAGAAACCCCTCCTCCATTACCTAATCCCTTAACAAACTCTTCCTGCCTTTTTAATATTATTGATATTCCTCTATTCTATGTAAATTTTTGTTGTGTAATTGCATCTTTACTCTATAAAAATACATCTTTCTTTCTCTCAAGTTGCTGGTTCCTCTTGGAACTTGGCCCACTTCATGAGAGGCATAAATCTCAATAAATGCCCATACTTGGATTGGAGGTGGTCTGACTCTGAATTCTTTTGAGATGATTCTATCACCACACATCATGAAATTGAAACAGTTTTTGTGTGGTCAAAGCCCTGACGTCAACAGTTTTTGGCGTCCCTGGGTTTAAACCACAACAACTATGGTAATTTACTATAATGTAATTTGTAACTAATCTATTCCAGTGATCCACCACTCTGTTTCTTAGACAGTACCAGATTGTTCTGATAATTATTGCTTTATAATACAGTTTGAGATTTGGTATGCCTAGACCACTTTCTTTTGCATTTTTTTTTCATTGATTCCCTTGAAGTCCTTAAGCTTTTGTTCTTCCAGATGAATTTTATTATTTTTTTTCTAGTGCTATGAAATAATTTTTGATAGGTAGGTATGGCACTGAATAAATAGATTAATTTAGGTAAAATTAACTGTGGCCCCAACATGATATTCTCAGTGCCTATGGCTATGAGTATGCCAGCATAATTCTGAATCACAAAATACAACAGACTCCACATGGAAGACAGAACCAAAACATCTATTCAAACACTGGAAAGCTGAATCCCAACACCGAAAAGCCAAATTCATCATAGCAACAAAGAAATATATACACAATAACACTGCTGGGGGCCCTGCCATCCCCAAGCCTTCCCCCTGCTAGGACCTTCCCACAAACAAACACTCACAGCTTGCCGCCTGCTTCCTCTCTCTCACTCAGCTCTAACTGCTCTGACCAATTTCCTCTGGGCTCTGCTCCACCCTTCCTGTTCCACCCATTTGGCAAGCTCCTCCCACCACAGACTCATGTGATTCAGTCTTCCATGTGACTTAAGCAGATCACATAGGCCTATTATTGGATGGGAAAGATCTTTCCATTAAGCAAAAATACATTAACAGTACATTCTGTCCCAAGATCTTTCATATCCACTACATAAATCAATGGGTCAACTGGTATCAACAGAATTTTACAACAATATAACAGAGATAACACAAAATAAGCACATAAAACAATATCTTAATGTTGGGCTTCAACACAAGCACCCTATCATTCCCCCTTCAAACAAATGGAGTATAAAATCTTAGATAAGGGGTGAAGGTCTCTTCTTCCATACCTATTTCCTGCTGAAATTGGATGTAGAGCTGTCCCTTCTCTAAGAGGTCCCATTCAAGAGGTCTCTTCTTTAGCTGGCATCTGGAGCTTGGTTGACACCAGGTCTAGGGGTAACACATCACAGTCATGGAAGCAGGTGGCATCCAGGTTATGTGATCAGGCATCTGCAGGTGGAGGGTACTATGCTTGCTGGAAAAAAATACAGAAAACAGGTTTAACAGACAAAAAGCCAAGAAGAAACAAGGACACAATAACCAGAAGCAGGAAAGATATAGGGTCAGCTGTACTTCTGGAGTCCATGAACCCACTATCATAGCCTCATTCATGCTAGAATATATGAATTAAGGGTACAATTTGGTAATCATCTTCTCCTGAATAAACAACAGTTATAGTATTATCTTTCCTGTGTGCTATAATTTCTGCAGCCTTTGGGACATCATTTAGCTTCCACTTTAACCATTCTTTAGCTCCAAATTTTATTCTATCAGTAGATCAGTAGAACCAAACTTTTTAGTTCCTATGATAGTTATTTTGGAAGGAGGATCAGTTTTCACAAGAGAGTATTGTTTTACAAGGAATAACAATCCCTTTGACCTATTCTATCATTTTTACAAAACTGTATAGGTTCTTTACCTAAATTTTGGAATGTCACAATAATTTCTCCTTGATAATTAGAATCTAATACTCCAGTCAATACATATATTCATTGAGCTGCTAATCCTGATTTAGGTAATATCTGTCCAAAATGATTTTTAGAGATTCTTATATATATTCCAGTAGAGATTTTTATTATTTCTTTTCAATTCAACCAAAAGTCCTCTAGACAATGTAAATTATATCCTGATGAACAAGGCCTTCCTTCATACAGTGCTGGGACATCTTGCCTCAAAGTCCAATACTCCATATTTGGGATCTTATGTATTTCTTTTTTTATCATTCTGGTTAGAAGTGTACTACCTCCCAAAGGTCTATTATTCAAATTACATAAAACAATGAACAAATAATCCTTCCAATGTTGATATGAATTATTGGAACTTAACTTCCTTAACTGTTCTTTCAATATTACATTCATTCTTTCAATTAACTCAAATGCTTGTGGATAATATGTAATATGATATATCCATTCTATATTGCATAATATATAATACCTCTTCAATTCATTACCTCTGAATTGTGACCCATTAACATTTTGAATCTACATTGGGGTTCCATAACATACACTTATGATATCTAGAGTTTACAGTTGTTTTTCTGGGTCTCATTCTTATAAGGACAAGTCACTGGTACACCTGAATAGGTGTCAACACAAGTATATATAAATTTGCATCCTTTATCTTGGGGAAGAGGTTAATATAATTTATCTACTAATTTTGGGCTGGAGCTTGTCCCCTTTCCATCTCTCCAGTTACTACCTGAAGAACAGTTCATTACTTTTCCAACAGACTTATATAATATTCCTCTGCTACTTTTTTTTTTTTTAACAATGAATGAGTGATACTAACACCTCAATCTTGTCCCAACTGGTGTGTGACCTGGCCCCCTAAATAGCTGGCCATTTGATAGACTCATTCTGCTAGTACCAGGTCATTAGTTGGCGTCATAGTATATATATATATATAAATATACATATATATATGTATGTATATGTATATGTATATATATATCGAGAGAGAGAGAGAGAGAGAGAGAGAGAGAGAGAGTAGCAATCTTTGCTAGTTGATCAGCATGTGCATTGTACTCACATTCTTGCGTGGTGAGGGTCACATAAGTATCTACATGAAAAACTGACAAATTAGTAGCTAAGGACATGTTCCATATGTATTCTCATAATTCTTTGCCCCAGACTTGTTTGCCATGAATTTCTCAATTTTAATTTTTCCACATGGGCATCCATGTAACTAACCCATTAACTACTGCCCATGATTCAGTGAATATATGATACTGTCCTCCTTGTTCTGTTTTAATGGCTTGATGTACTGCTGTAAGTTCAGCATATTGACTACTTCCACCTGTTCCAGTACTTTCTAAAGTCTGCCTAGTGCATGAATTACAGGTTACTTCTTTCCAATGTCTTTTATGGTCCAAATATTTTGCTGTCCCATCAGTAAACCATGCATGTTTCTTTTGTTCTTCACTTAATTCATTATATCCTACATTCCATTTTACCAAGGATTGTACCAACTGTTGCTTTGGTTCAGGGGGTGTATCATTACGCTCATTATCTATGTTTCCTATAGATTCATGCAGAGCAGAAACTCCACTTTTGCCTGTTTTAGCTTAGCTCTGTTTTGACTATACCATTTCCATTTAATTATGCTAACCTCTTGTGGATGTACAATTCTGTGAGAAGCTAGGCTACTCATTATCCATGTCATAATCGGGAATCCCAGGCGTTCATATTACTTCATGGTTAGTTGTTCAGTCTCTACCAAAGCCCAATATGTAGCTCACAACTGCTTTTCAGAAGGGGTATATTGAACTCCAGATGAAGGGAGTTGCTTAGACCAAAATCCAAAGGATACATTTTGGCTTTGATGTTTTTGCTATAAACTCCAGTTTGCATATTCATCCTGTACAGTCACTTGTAATTCCACAAGACCATTTTTCATAGGTCATAAATCTAGGGCCTATTGTATAGCACCCTTGGCTTCTTTAACAGTTTTACTTTGCTAAAGTTCCCAATCAAATTAATATTTCTTCCTAGTAACTTTATATAAGGGTTTCAAAATCTCTCCTAGATATAGAATGTGGTGCCTATTAGGCTTCTTTCTTATTGTTAGGGATAGGAAGATCCTGAATCTTTTGTCAGAATTTCTGGAGAATCTCTTGCATCCCCCTATTCCATTGTATACCCCCAAATTTTGTGGTTTGATCTGGCCCTTGAATCTTTGCAGGATTAATTTTCCACCCTTTGCTTTGCATATGCTCAATAAAAAGCATCAACTCTTCTCCACTTCTTTTATATTTTTCCCCTGTATCATAATATCATCTATGTATTGGTTAAGTTCTACACCAGGTAGCTCTAATTCACCCAAATGTTCAGTCACAATCCTATGACAAATAGTGGGGCTATTCAGATGTTCTTATGGAAAGTGGGTGAAAGTATATTGCCTGCTCTGTCAAGTGAAAGCAAACTGGTCCCATTGTTTAGAGTCAATTGGGATGGTAAAGGTAGCATTGGTTGAATCAATAACTGCAAGTCAAGTCCCATCATATTTCTGGATCCTTTCTATGAAGGTGATGGTATCTGGAAAAGCAACATACAAAGGAGGAGTCACCTTCTTTAATTGTCTATAATCCACTGTCATTCTCCATGTCCCATCTGACTTTTTGTACTAGCCAGACAGAATTATTTCATTGAGTGGTTGTAGGGATTAACATTTCTGCTTCAACATATTTCTTTATAGTGTTGATAATTTCATCTTGCCCACTTGACACAAGATACTGACTGCTTTAAGGTTATACTTCAGAAAGTTTTATTTTCTTCAGTCAGTTTGTTGACTTTCTTTTCATGATTTACTTGCATCATTCTCATTTCTCTTCCCAATTTTTCCTCCCCTTCTCTTATTTGGGTTTCAAAATCTTTCTTAAGCTCCTTTATGGCCTGTAAGCAGTTCATATTTTTCTTGGAAGCTTTTGGTGCAGGAGTTCTGACTTCATTGTCTTCCTCCTGTTCCATGCTTTGATCCTTTTTGTCCCTAAAAAATGAATCCAAAGTTGGATTGCTATGCTTGTTTTGCTTGTTCATGTTGCCACTCAATTATTTGACTTTTGAGATTTTTGCCACAGTATAACTCTGCTTCCAAAGAGGTAAGCTTTGTCCCAAATCACTGGGGTTTTCTCAGCTGCTGGAGCTATTAGTTAGGTGTCCTCTCAGAAGCCTCCACTGGCTCTGGCACACTACTCACATACCCCAGGACTCCACATACCACACTCCACACTAGACAGCAATCCAGATCTAAGCAGGTTAAAGCTAGAGTGATTACCCCTCAGACTGGTTGCTACAATCTGAAGCCAGGAGCTCTGAAGCAGCCACATGGATGCAGCAGGTATGCCTCAGCTGCTTCTTACTCTCAGGGCAGAGGCCAGACCACACTCCCAGATCCCCTGTTCCCAAAGTCCACTGACCTCTCTCTTTGTCTTTTGCATTTATGGGCTGGTAATTCTGGAAACCACCACAGCCGCTGGTGATCTACTCTCCTGAAGTCCCTCCAGCCAGGGCTGGTCATGGCTGCCCTGAGGGTAAAACTGCAGACTTATGCCGGGCTGGGCTCTGCTCCCAGCAATCTGCAATGTACCCTTCCTGACAGCCTGCTGGGCTCTCTTCAGCTGTGGCTTTGTTTCTCTCTGTCACTTTATGGGTTCTATAGCCCTAAAGTTTGTTTGGAGTAATTTTTATAGGTATTTGAGGTGGTTATGAAGGGGAAATATGGAGTTTTCCTTCTTCTATGCGGTCATCTTGGCTCCACCCAGAATGAGAGTTCTTAACTATATGATAACATCTAAGGTTTCTTTCAGACCTAAGTCAATGATCATATGTCTTTCAATTAGGATCAGTAAGAAATCAACAACAATAACAACAAAAAAAACATTCTTGGTGGGTGAACATTCCAGGAACAGGGAGTTTTATGAATCAAGGTTGTTTTCCTTCATTTTTGAAAAGGACCAATGATATCATGGAATAATGTCTTGATTCATGGATGAATTGGATTTAAATGAGAAAGAATTGCACAAAGTTGTCAGCCTCATTCTCTCTTCTAGAGTCATTGAAGTTCAGTGTTAAGACCAAAGTCAAGATGATGTGATGGGCCAGGAGTCAGTAGATGGTATTGATGTCTTCAATGTCCAACCAAGATCTGAGCATTCCACAGTGCCTGCTTTAGCAACTTCCATGCCACTGGAACAAATTGTTTTCATCCATCCATTCCTCTGCAGGAATCCCCCTAATTCACAGTTACCCTCAACTAGGTTTAGACTCTGCTTAGACTGTTTACCAGGGGCAATGAATAGCCCTGAATATGGCTTAGCAAGTCCTCAAACTGGAAGTGCTAGTCCTCCTGAACATCTTATACAGGGCCAGAAAGTAATATAATTTGATTAGAGAATAAAGTGTGTAAAAGGGAGTAATGTGAGATAAAATGGAAAAGTATAGTGTTAGATTATGTGGGGCCTTGAATGTCAGGCAAAGGGGTTAAAAATGTATTTGATAGGCAATAGAAGTGCAGAAGGCTTTTGAGTGGAGAGACGTGACCAGACCTATGTAGAAGAAGGATTATTCTGCTTCTGGTTCTCATGACCAAAAGATCAATGACTGGACATTCTTCAATCCTCACAATCTCTCCAATCTATCCAAATAGGAATCATGCAAAACAGATTAATCAATTTCTGCTGATTTCACCTTCTAAGACACCAAGAATTTCATTGAAGTAAAAACCTGATTAACTACTTGTTGTTCAGTCCTGTCTGACTCTACATGGACAATGTCCATGGGGTTTTCTTGGTAAAGATGCTGGAGTGGTTTGCCCATTTTACAGTTGAGGAACTGAAGCAAATAGGGGTTAATTGACTTGCCCAGTGTGATACAGAGAGAGGCTGATGAAATGTGAATTGCCCATTGTGTGATAAGATTAAGATCAGTTTGAGGTCCAGCCTCAAGAAAAGGTATGAATCAAAGTCAGAAAGTGAACAATAGGGGAATACAAGGGGAAAATAAACAGGAACTTAAGATATCAAACATCTCAGGTGGAAGAAACCATATACAAATCTTGAACATAAGCAGATAGACTTACAGGAAAGATATTAACAGTAAGAATAGAGACTACAGACCAGGTAAATATGTCTAGACATTTGTGAATAATTAACAAAGGAAAATGAATCAATACCTAATGAATCAGAGGACCTTGTGAATTCCAAAAAGATAGGAGGATATTCATGACTAGCTCAAAATAGAAATAAGAATTGTAAGAGCAGAATCTATGGCTCACACATCAGAAATAATTTTCAAATAAAAAAAAAAAACCAAAACCTGGAACCACAGTGTAACATCTCACCAAAGAAACAAAAGAGAGAATAATTGATTCAGAATGCAAATACATAAAAGTGAAGGACAATATGAATGTAAAGAAACAAAAAAAAATTAACATTAAGATGTATAGGGGCAGCTAGATGGTGCAGTGAATATAGATAGCACTGGCCCTGGAGTCGGGTGGACCTGAGTTCAAATCCAGCCTCAGACACTTAACACTTACTAGTTGTGTGACCTTGGGCAAGTCACTTACCCTCAATTGCCCTGCATTCCCCCCTCCAAAAAGAAAAAAAAACCCAAAAAACCCCCAAACCTAAACCAACCAAACAAAAAAAGATGTATAGAGATAACTTAAGGAGATTTTAAGTCTCCTAGAAAAGCACAATTCTAAGAACCTGAATACCATAATACAAGAAATAATGCAAGGAAATTGTTCAGAACTTTTGAACACAAAAAACAAAGAGCCATTTAAAAGGATCCACGGATCACTTCCAGAAAAGAACCCTATGCTACAAACTCTAAGACATATAGTAGTTCCATTTTATAATTCCAATGATAAACAACAAATTCTGCAAGTGACCAGGAGAAAGATCTTCATGTACAAAGGAAACAAAATTTAAGTAATATAAGACTATTTTGTATCCACAAAACCATAGGCGGGAAGAGTGTTTCAAAGAGCAAAGGAGTGCAAGATGCAATCCAAAGTCTCAATTTGCAAACCTGAGCCAAACCATAAATGATGTTCAGTTAAAAAATGGCGTTAGAAGCCTTCCCTCAAAACAAAACAAAACAAAACCAAAAACCAAAAAACCATACTTGAACAAACTATTTGCTTTTCAAAATACAAGAAATACAAAAAAAAGAGAGATAAATATAGCAATCAAGGAAACACTAGCAACAACAACAGCAAGAGAATAAAAAAAATCCAAGAGGCAATAATAGAAAATAAAATATTATTCCAAACAATTATAACATGCACAAAATATTTGGGGATTAATTTACCAAAGCATGCTAAATACTTGTATAAATTCAACTACAAAGTAATCCTTAAAGAAATTAAGAACAATTTAAATAGTTGGAGAAATATTCAGTGCTTATGGCTGGGTCCTGCCACTATAGTAAAAATGCCAATATTCATAAAATTAATTTACATTTTTAATGCTATACCGACCAAAGTATAAAAAGGATACATTATAGAAATCAATAAGATGACAAGATTCATTTAGAAAAATGAAAGATATGGATGACAAGAGAAATAATAAAAACAAAGGTGGGGAATAGACTTGCAGACTTCTAACTATTTTAGTATTAAAAAGCAGTAATTACCCAAACTGTCTGTTATGATTTAAAAATAGAGAGGAAGATCAATGGAATAGACAAGACAAAGGAGAATCAGAGACAATAGAACTCAATAACCCAGCATTTAATAAATCAGAAAACATTAATTATCTAGGAAATAACTTCTTATGTGTTAAAAACTGGCAATCTGGAAAGCAGTCTGGGAGAAAGTAGGCTCAAGCCAATACTATATTCCACAATATATTCTAATAGACACACAGTCCTAATATTAAAAATCATACACATTGATACAACTATGATAAGAAGGAAACAGTCAATGGCCAAAAAAAAAATCATTGTATCAAATTTCTCTAAGAGTTTGTTATCCAAGATACACAAATGATTAAGATGTAGACTTGTATTATAATGTACATATATTGTGTTTCAATGGGTTTTGTGAAAAAAAGTTAAAAGAGAAGCAAATATAACTTTCACAGTTATGGGGAGATCTATTCTTAATAAAATAAGGGGTAGAAGCAATGATTGAAGATGTTGTTTCTGATCCATTGTTTTTGAAAAGCAACTATGACATCATGGGTGATGTCTTGACTTGCCAGTGAATTGGATTTAAGTGAGGAAGAGTTACACAAAGCCTTACTCTCTTTTCCAGTGTCCTTGAAGTCCAGTGGCAAGACAAAAGTCAGGATGTTTGGTGAATTCCCAGAACGCAATGGATGACCTTCATATTCTCAATGTCTGACTAAGCTCTAAGTGTTCCACAGTGCCTGCTTTAGCTGCTGCAAAATATTTATTTGGAATATCAGTATTAGGATACTGGAAATAAGATTTAGCAGGGTACTCATCACCAATCCAGGTAGTGCCAACATCTCAAGCATTCTTTCTGTCAGGCCTCCCCACAAACAAGTACTCCTAGGGAATTTTCTCTGTCTGCTCTGCCTCTCCTGCTCTCTTTCAGTTATTCTGTTGGGCAAGCTCCTCCCATAATGTACTCCATGTGACTCAGGCAGAATCACAGCTGTGAGCTGGGCCAGAGCTCAAAACAGTTCACATAGGTCTATTAATGGGTGGGGAATATTTTCCTATTCCATTAACATTACAGCTGCCTTCATGGCTGTTGGAACAAATTGTTCTCATCCACCCATTTCATTGGGGAAAGTCTTCACAAGCTTGGGGTAGACATCCCCCTAACTCACCAATCGGTTTAAGACCTGTTGGTTACCCTCAACCTGGTTTAAGCCTGTTTGCAAAGATGGTTTTACAGGGGTGTGGCTGATACTCATGCTACAGGTTCTTAGAGTTCCAGGTGAGAGTTGGGTGACAGATGAACACCAAAGGTGGATGAAAAACTATGAAAAGGACGTGGCAAGTTCTCACACCAGAGGTGCTAGTCTTCCTGAACACCCCATACACCCCAGCTGAAGATAAAATAGATAGCTTTCTTTTTTTTAAAGCAATCGGGGTTAAGTAACTTGCTCAAGGTTACACTGCCAGTTATTTCTGGGTGTGGTGCTAAGTATCTGAGCCTGGATTTGATCCCCAGGTCATCCCGACACTGGAGCTGGTGCTCTTACTCACTGAGCCACCTGGCCACCCCTTAAAATAGATAATTTTAATTACATAAATTTTGAAACCACAGTAAAAATTGATACAACTATGATAAGAATGTCAAGACAGTCAATGGCCAAAAAAAAAAAATCATTGTATCCAATTTCTCTAAGGGTTTGTTATCCAAGACATACAAATGATTAAGATATGGACTTGAATTATAATGTATATATATTGTGTTTCAATGGGTTTTGTATGTATATACACATGCATGTACTCTCACACACATGCCCTATATTTATGTATCCAAAAGTATTCTCCATTAGTTTAAGTGGTCAAAATGCACAAACAAATCCCCAAAAGAATTGCAAACTATTAATGATTGTGAACAATATGAAAAAAATGTTCAAAATCAATAACAATAAGATATATGTACATCAAAAAAAGTCTGAGTTTCACCTCATACCCAATAAATTCACAAAGATGACAAAAGGTTAAAAGGGTTAATGTTGGAGAGGTTGTAGAAATTGACACATTAGTGCCTTGTTGTTAGAGCTGTTAATACAACCATATTGGAAAGCAATTTGGAATTATGAAAATAAAGTAACTAACATGTCCATACCCTCTAACCAGATATTCTGCTACTAGGCTTATATCCCAAGGATATCATTGATGAAAAGGAAGTCTCTATATATACCAAAATATTTGAAGTGGCACTTTTTTGTGATCACCATGAAATAGAAACAAAATAGATGCCCATTGATCAGGGAATTGGCTAAACAAAGATGGAAAAGAATATTACTGTGATGTAATAAAGGACAAATGTGATGAGTACAGAGAAGCACGGAAAAATCTAAATGAACTGATAATAAGTGATATAAATAGGGCCTAGAAAACAATATCCACAATAAATCTAGTAATAAATGGAAAGAAACACAAAAAAATGAAAAGTAAATTTTGCAAAATTGCAAAAAATAAGCATGACTCAAAAAAATGTATGAGAAGATATATCCACTTTACCCCTCTGGAAAGGTGGGAGATCCACCAGTGTGGTACATTGCACATATTTTCTGACTTTTAAAAATATATTTATCAACTGTGTTGCCTTTTTTGTGCTTCTTTCTCTATATTTTTGTCTTAAAAAATTGTTGGTTTTATGGAATGACTTTCCAGGAAGAGGATGGGGAAATTTTGGTGATACAAAAAAATATATATAAATAAAAACATTTTAAAAGAAAAATTATTCTGACAACTGAATGAAGAATGAGAAAGGGAGAAAGAGGAGATCAGAAAACATTTTTAGCATCTGTGACTTTAGCTATAGTTCAGGCAGGTGGAAATGAGGGCATGCAGCTAAATGGTGGCAGTGAGAATAGAGATGAGACAGATTTAAAACTTGTTGGAGAGCAGATTTGGCAGGATATGATCATTGATTGCATACAAGAGATGGGGAGAGAGAAATGAAGAAAATGTCAAGATTTTGAATGTGGAAGACTGTAAATGGCAGCACCACAGACAGAGTAGAGGCAGATTTGAAGGCAAAGTTACACAACCCGAACCTCAATGAAAACTCATTTGTCTTCAAGAATCTCCAATGGCTGCATGTTAAGTGAACCATGCCCTTTGCTTGGCACCACAACAAAGTATGGTTGTGAGAAAGAGGACACTTATTCCCCAGACTCTCATCTCACTTTCCACAACACTTTTCTTGGGGCCTTTTATTCAAATGCTGGTCAAGTCTGGTTCCATTTTGCTCCTGAAATATGACCACAAAAAAGAGCCAAAGGTGCAGATGGGAGGGAGGATTTTTTTTAATAGGTTTTCTTTTTTAATAGGTTGACACAGAAAAAAAATAACAGGCCCCAGGGCCTCTCCTTGTGCTCTTGGAAGAGTCTTTTCTGTTTTTTAATCAAAGAATAAGCAAAAATACTTGGAAAGAGGCAAGGAATTATGACCACTTGAAAAGATGCTACATTTTCTATGAATCATACAAATCCCAAGAAGAGGTAAAGGAGAATACTGGAGAAAGGAGGAGGAACTACAGAGAAAATGAGTAAAATGTATGACCTTTGAGTTTGAGAAAAACATCTCCCTAGAAAAAGTAACCTTGCAAAGGCTAATGGTAACCTTAGAAGTCAAAGGGAGAGAAAGGGAGCTCCAGGACTGTATAAATAGAAAGTCCTTCATTTTGTATTTTACTTTGTATTTTATTCAACAACAGGGTAATTCCACTATGTTAGAGACCTCTCCCTACACCTGGATATTCTGATAAAATTGACTGGAGACTTCCATTACCTCTTGCTCCACCAAGATGGTTTGATGAATTAAGTACAGGGAAACATCCCCATGGAAACAGAACTGATCTTTGGGGACTCCTGAGACAACAAGGTGTAACAAATTACAACCTCAATGTTAAAACATTTCCTGCCCCACTTCTTCCAACTCCTGCCCCCAACCAAAAAAAAAATCTGAAATCTGTCCTACTACTCAATCTCCCAAATAAAGAAAGTGGCTGAGAAACCTCACCTCTTAGACTCCTTTTGACCCCCATAATGTTGCCTTAATGTTGAGGTCAAGGAACCATAAAATGTAAAGGTTTAAGGTTTAGGGGTGCTCAAGACCCCAAAATACCAACATGCTGGGTCCTGCCGAATGAATTTGACTCACGTCTTCTCTCAACCAAAGTAAAGAAAAGTTTATTAAAGGTTCACTATAATGGGTAGACTTTTTTTTCCCATTTTTCAAATGCTTTATTAACTTCTGATTTACATCATTCATTTCCACGAGATTTTGAGTTACAAATTTTCTCCCCGTTTTTCCCCTACCCAATGCCCCAAAATAGCAGTCCCACAGGATATGCTCTCCTCCAATATGCTTTCTCCCATATTTTCTCCCAAACCCCTTTCAACTTTTCCAGCAGGGCATGGTGGATCTCTATGGCCCAGTTGCTGTATATCTTATTTCCCAATTACATGTAAAATAGTATTAATAATAATATATATTTAAACATTTGATTTTAAAACTGAATTCCAGATTCATTCCTTTCCTCCCTTGTCAACCACCCTTACTGGGAAGATAAGCAGTTCAGTATAGGTTGTACATGTGTGGCTAATGCAAAACAATAATATAGTAGATCAATTGTAAAAGACTGACTATATTTCCCTCCCTCCTATTCCAACTCTAGCTTGTTCTATTCTCTACTTTGATCCTGTCCTGTTTCAAAAGTGGGTGCTTCCAACTTCTCTTCCCCCCAGCCTGCCCTCCCTTCCATCATCCCCCCTCTCATCCCCTTCCCCCTTCCTCTCCTGTAGGGTGAGATACCCTATTTAGTATGTACTTTATTCCCTCCCCAAGCCAAATTCAATGGGAATAAGGTTAAACCATTCCCTTTTGCCTTCCTATTCTTCCCCTCCACTGTAACCATTTTCCCTTGCTTCTTCTATATGAGATAGTTGACCCTATTCTGTCTCTCCCCATCTCCTCTCATTATATTTCTCTCTCACCTCTTAATTTCCCCTTTTAAGTATCATCCCTTCCTGTTAAATTGGTCCTGTGCCCTCTATCTATGTATAACTGTAAACATATATACACACATTCACATATGTATTCATATGCTCATATACCCTCATATATAGACATATATATGTATATTTCTATTCCCTTCAACTATTTTCATACTGAGAAAAGTTTCATCAATTACAATTACTGTTTTTCCATGTAGGGATGTTAATAGTTCGACTTTGATAAGTTCCTTATGATTTCTTTTCCCTGTTTACCTTCTCATGCTTCTCTTGCTTCTTGTATCTGAATGTCAAAATTTCTATTCAACTCTGGATTTTTCATCAAGAATGCTTGAAAATCCTCTATTTCATTGAATGACCATATTGTTCCCTGAATCACGATACTCAGTTTTGCTGGGTAGGTGATTCTTGGTTTTAAGCATAGCTCCTTTGACCTCCGGAATATCATATTCCAAGCCCTTCGATCCCTCAGTGTAGAAGTTGCCAGATCCTGGGTTATCCTGATTGTGTTTCCACTATATTCAAATTGTTTCTTTCTGGCTCCTCGTAATATTCTCTCCTTAATCTGGGAATTCCAAAATCTGGCTATAATATTCCTAGGAGTTTTCTTTTGGGGATCTTTTCTAGGAGGTGATCGGTGGATTCTTTCAACCTCTATTTTGCCCTCTGGTTCTAAAACATCAGGGCAGTTTTCTTTGAGAACTTCCTGGAGAATGATTTCTAGGTTCTTACTTTGATCATGGCTTTTAGGTAGTCCAATAATTTTTAAATGATGTCTCCTGGATCTATTTTCCAGGTCAGTGTTTTTTCCCATGAGATATGTCACATTGCCTTCTATTCTTTCATTTGTTTGGATCTGTCTAACAGCATCTTGATTTCTCATGAACTCATTAGCTTCCATCTGCTCCAATCTAATTCTGAAGCAATGATTCTTCTCAGTGAGCTTTTGAGATTCTTTTTCCATTTGACAAATTTGGCTTTTTAAGCCATTCTTCTTCTCATTGCCTTTTTGAGCCTCTTTTGCTATTTGAGTTAGTCTATTTTTTAAGGTGTGATTTTCTTCAGTCAGGCTGTTGACTCTCATTTCATAATTTTCTTGCATCATTCTTATTTCTCTTCCCAATTTTTCCTCCACTTCTCTTATCTGCTTCTTAAGGTCCTCTATGGCCTGTAACCAGCTCATATTTTCTTTTGAAGCTTTTGGTGCAGGAGTTCTGACTTCACTGTCTTCCTCCTGTTCCATGTTTTTCTCCTTTTTGTTCCCAAAATAGGAGTGCAAAGTTAGGTTGCTCTGTTTATTTTGCTTCCTTTGCCTGCTCATGTCGCCACTCAATCACTTGGCCCCTAGACTTTTTGCTAGAGTAGGACTGTGCCACCAGACAGGGGAGCTTTTGTCCCAAACACTGGGGTTTTCTCATATGCTGGAGATATTAGATGGGTGCCCTCTCTGAGGCCCCCACATGCTCTGGCAAGCTGGGCACATACCCCAGGACTTCCACCCTAGACTGCAATCCAGATCCAAGCAGGTTAAAGCAAGAGTGATTGCCCCTCAGACTAGTATCTTGGTCCCCCTACACTCCTGGATCTGAAGTTGCAACGTGGCACCGGCTGGCTGTGCAGGCATCTCAGTAGCTTTTTGCCCTGGGGGCAAAAGCCTATGTACTCCCTCTTATTGGTCCCAAAGTCCAGACTGCGCTGACCTCTCACTTTGTCCTTCACTTCTGTGTGTTGATAATTCTGGAAACAGTCACAGCTGCTGCTGATCTTAAGTTCCTCCTGATGGGGGCTGGTCAGACCCGCCCTGGGGCTAACACCTCAGGCTCATGGCGGGCCTGTGCTAGGCTCCCAGAGCACTGCGCTGGCTGATTCCTACCAGCCTGCCAGGATGTCCTCAGCAGAAGGTTAGCTTCTCTGTGTCATTTTGTGGCTTCTGCAGCTCCAGAGTTTGTTCAGAGTCCCCTTTTTACATTGTTTGGGGAAGGTGGAAGCCAGAGCTTCTCAGAAGTTGTGCTTCTACTCAGCCATCTTGACCCTGCCTCTAATGGGTAGACTCTTAAGGAGCCTTGGTATCTGTGATGCTTGTGTTGGACAAACAGATCAGAATAATCTGACACAGAGTAAGTCTGCACTGCTACCTCATGGAGGCAAGATGGAGCTTATATAAAGAAAGATTGTGGGAGTGTTCTCTGGTGGTCTAGAGGAGTTTGGGGAGGGTCTTGAGGAGGAGTCAAATGGGGAAAGACTACAGTATTGAGACCAAGTGGGAAATAACTGGAGGCTACTAGGGATGACAGACAATGGAGGGCTAGGCTAGTTTAAGGGTAACAGGTCTTGGTATAGATATTTTGGGAGTGTCAAGGGTGGGAAGTAGCTGGGCAATGGAAAGGCTTATGGCCTCAGGCAAATGCCTCATCTAGTGGGAAGATTCAAGGAGAGTTCAAGAGGGTTCGCAGATCCCGTAACTCATCACTAAGACTATTTAAAGCTAGTTGTATACATAAACATATATATACAAAGGGAGAGAGGGAGACAGAGATACAGAGAAAATTTAGCCACTGAAGTTGGAGGAAAATTAGAACGACTTTATTATGAGGTTCAATATATAGCAATCACCCAGAGTATGTGTGTCCTTAGGAAAGTTTGCATAGGATATAATTACTGGGTTTGGGAGATTGTTTTTTATACAGAGGGGTAAAGAAGTGAAGGACTTTTCAGGTGGCTCCTGTTTATCTCATGGTGATCAGAAAGGCATGCAACATTACACAGTTTGGTGGAGAAGCTGCAAAGTTTGTTAGTAAGAGTTTTCACTTTTGCAGCACTTCTGGGGTGATAAAAGGGGAGCAGGACCAGGAAGTAGATAAGAACTAAGGACAAGATGAAGGGGCTTTACAAGATGGAGTCACTTTGGTTGTATATATATATACACATATCTTTATTTATGTGTGTTTATCTCTCTTTGTTCTGTGGAATTGCAATCCAACTGTTAACTTCCCATTAACTGATGCTAATTAAACTTTCTATCTTCTAGCCTTGACTATTGATATATTGACCTCCAATTAAATGGACTGAGATGGAAGGAATTACTCTCCAGTATGATCTTAGAACTCTTAAAATTTAAGGAATTTTCTAAGAAGAGAGAATCTTTTCCTAGCTTTCCTTAAATGAAAAAATTATTTTCAATGAATTTTGAGTTGTGTTTTCTTCTCCTCTGACCTGAAGTCAGATATCTGAACCAATAATTGGGTTCCCACTATACCCACACACTCATACCTACTACATACACACACACACACACAGAATTTAGTGAGAAAAAATAACAAGGTAACAGTCAGGGACAGGCAAGGAAGAGAAGGGAATAGACTTACAAGGGGAGACTCAGGGAAGGAATAGTCACAAGCAAAACAAATTTGAACTTTGGAGGACAAATCAGAAAAGGAGGGATTAAGAAGGGAAAAGAGAGTATAATAACTGCAAATAGGGTGTGCTTACCATAGTTTATGTTGGCTTTCCTGGTATAGCCCATTTCCCAGCCTCTGTTGACCTCTAGCCCTTTTTCCTGGTACTTTTGTAGACTTCTGTACCAAGACCCCATCAAAACATCATAGGACCACTCACTGGAGCCACCCCTTAGTTTTCATATTTGTTTATTTTAGCTCATGCTACCTTCCTTGAAGTGATGCTTTTCCCAACCTCTACTGGTTCCTTGTTGTCTTTTTTTGTGCAGTTATGGACTAGATAGAGGAATTTATTTATGTTTTATTTGATTTCTTTTATCATTGCTGTAACTGGGGACCTTTTTACATATTTCCTGGGATGTAGACAGGAGAGCTGACCTCCTCTACAAGATTTCCTATCATGATCTTAACCACAAGTCCTAATCATGAGTTGTTATCTATATTGTTCTAGATTTCAGTCACAAGTTGTCCAGCTTATGATTTGGGCTCTGATCCTTAATGTTCCTCAGTCATTACTTGCTGAATCCAGCTCAACCCTGGTTTCTGGTCTGAAATAGTGCTCTATGTAGCCAGAGGCTGGATTTCTAACTTAGTGTTTTTATCCTTTTCCCCAAATTCTTCCCTTTTGATTACATTTTTTTCTCTTCCCTAGTTTCCTTGTTATTTCAAATGGTTGTTCTTTGTATCTTGCTTCCCATTCTTCTTGCATTGTCCTTTACTTTCTATAAAATTGGACTATTTCCCTTCCTTATCTCATCTCTCTCTACTTGCACCTTTTTCTTTCATTGTGGTCCAGTTTCCAGATTCTTGTTTTTAATTTTATTTATTTTATTCTGAACTTAAGAAATAAAACAAACATTTCTGCAACATAGTAGAATAGGCAAAGAAAAAAGATGATTGTACATCAAACTGCAAATCTATTGTGCACAACTTGCTACTCCTTTTAAATATATAATATATATTATACATAATAAATATATAATAACTTATTGTAATATCTTGTAATTTTCTGTTTTTTTTTTCTTCCTCCTTCCCCCCCCCCACCATTACCCTAGAGATGGCTACCATTGGAGGGAGATATGTATGTATGTAAAACTGATGAGGTACAGGCTCCTGGAACCTCCTTGAACTCTGATTGAAACTTCCCATTTAATTAGGCATTTGCCTGAGGCCATAAGCCTTTCACTGTGGCTGGACCCAAACCTGTTACTAGCCTAGCCCTCCTTTGTCCAGCTAACTTCCACCCTTGATCATCCCAAACTCTCCATTGCCTCATCTCCAGGTAGCCTCCAGCTACCTCCCACCCTTAATCTCTCATTACTGGATCCTGACCTCATTTGACTCCTCCTGAAGACCCTCCCCAAATTTGTCCCCCAGACCACCCCTAGATGTCTCCCAAAACCTTACCGTATATAAGACTCCATCTTGCCTCCATGAGGTGTGAGAGTGCCTGAGAATGATCTAGTACAGACTCACTCTGTGTCAGATGATTCTGGCCCTCTTGCCCAATGCAAACATCACAGATACAGAGGCTCCTAAGAGTCTATCCAATATGGCAAATCTCTAATAAATGTTGTTTTACTTTGGTTGAGAGAAGACTTGAGTTGAATTCATTTGGCAGGACCTAGCGTATTGGTATTTTGGGGTCTTGAACACCCCTAAACCTCTAACCTCATCATTTTATGGTGACCTCTTCAAAACCATTACATACTTCTATTTATCAGTTCTTTCTCTGGATGCAGATAGTATCTTCCTTTATATGTCCTTTGTAGTTAATTTGGGTATTTATAAATATAACATATTTATAATGAATGACAGTCACTCAGAGTTGTTCCTAAAACAATATTGCTATTACTGTATCAGTTCACTAATCTTTTTTTTTGTTTCCTTTTGGAGGGCAATTGGGGTTAAGTAACTTGCCCAAGGTTACACAGCTACTTTTTTTGTGTGGGTGTTAAGTGTCTGAGGCTGGAACCAAACTCGGGTCCTCCTGACCATCCATTAGACAAAAAAGCCATTAAGTGTTATCCTAGCTATTAAGACATTTCCTTTTAGACCTGCCATTTTCTGTGTTTACTGAAGAGTCAAGTAGGTACTTTCTGGATTTCTACAATTCATTGACATATTAATATACAAGTCACAGCCCATTCAGATATGAACAATAAAGTTAAATTCACCACATCTTTTAAAGAGTAAAGTGAAAAAGAAAATCTTGGGTGAAGTCTAATAGGCTTAGAGAAAATGCTCTAATGCTTCTCTGATGACTGACTAGTACTGAGGAGTCCTTGGGGGAGGAAGAAATTATAATATTCTTGCTTCAAATGGCTTCTGCATTTCTGATTCAAATGTAGTATCAGTGTGTGACTTTATATTCTTTATTATGAAGTGGTCCTAACATACAAGGGGCTTGCATCCTGAAAAGACATGGTTGCCCCTGTTGTCTATTGAGGGCAAGGAAATTAGGATGATCAATGGGAGAAATGATTTGGGTTTTTATTTCAATATGGTGAGATCCTTATTTAGGAAAATGGAAAGAATACTGGATAGAGGACCTGAATTCAAATCCTTACTCTAGCATTTACTACCTCTGTGACCTTAGGCAAGTAACATAACTTCTCAGTTTCTTATCTGGAATAAGAGAGGGTTGGATTAGATAATTTCTAATTCCAACTCTAAATCTCTAATTTTGTGACTCCCACTCCATGAGTCTCTGATGGAGAAAGAAATAGAAAATGAAGAATAACAAAGGGGGAGGTAGAACTAAAATTGGGTCAATTACTTTTCTCCTCTGCAGCAGGACTTATAAATCAATCCTTCAGTTGTTAGTGCTAAAGAGATAAACCCTCTAATAAAGGAATAGCATGGATGAAGAAAGATCACAGAGAACCCTTCAGAGTTTATGTTAGCCAATTTCTCCATCTTCTCTCTCATGAAAATCTTATCAGAAACTTATACATAAGTCAGGCTAATTTGATTTGACTAATAGGGTAATGAAATTGAAATCACCAAATTCAAGAGATACCTGTAGCATGCTTATTTGGATACAAAATCTAAGGATTTGAGTTGACAAAACTAAGTTTTAAAACTGACTCCAAAGAGATCAAAGCTAGAGTCTTTTGTGATGCAAATAGAACTAGTGAAAATGTATATTTTGATGTGATCTTTTTTTTCCATTCAAGATGTTCCTTTGTGTATTTACACAAGATATGCACAATTTATCTTTTCTTCTTCAGAAGTGAACACAAAATCTAAAAATCCCAAAAGCTTGACCCATGTCTGGTAAATCTATTAGATTCTAATGTAACCTCACACATTCCACTACTTGGCAGAATACTACTTCTCTAGGTTATAGAAAGGATAATCCCTTGGGCGGCTAGGTGGTGCAGTGAGTAAAGCACTGGCCCTAGAGTTAGGAGGACCCAAGTTGGTTCTGGCCTCAGACACTTAACACCCACACAAAAAAACTAGCCATGTAACCTTGGGCAAGTTAATTAACCCCAACTGCTCTCCAAAAAAAAAAAAAGAAAGGATAATCCCATTACATTTATACAGGGAACAGCTGTCCTTTCGAATTCTGATTTACAAAATAGCATTGGACACAACTTCAGTAACTGCACAACAAATAATTATTGATGAGGTCAGGGAACCATAAAATATTGAGGTTTAAGGTTAGGGGTGCTCAAGACCCCAGAATACCAACAGGCCAGGTCCTGCTGAATGAATTTGACTCAAGTCTTCTCTCAGCCAAAGAAAAGCAGGCCAGGTCCTGCTGAATGAATTTGACTCAAGTCTTCTCTCAGCCAAAGAAAAGCAAAGTTTATTAGAGTTTCACCAAAATGGGTAGACTCTTAAGGAGCCTTGGTATTTGTGATGCTTGCATTAGACAAGCAGGCCAGAATCATCTGACACAGAGTAAGTCTATGATCCAGCATCATCATGGAGGCAGGATGGATTTTATATACAGAAGGGTTGTGGGAGGAATGTAGGGGTGGTCTAGAGGAGGAGTTTTGGTGGGGGGCTGTGTCTTCAGGAGGAATCAAATGAGGTCAGACTCCAGTGATGAGAGAGTAAGGGTGGGAAATAGGTGGAGGCTACCTGGAGATGATAGACAAAGGGGTCTAGGCTAGTTTCAGGGTAACAGATTTGGGCATAGATATTTTGAGAGGATCAAGGGTGGGGTGGAGAGCTGGCTAGTAAGAGTAAGAGATTTGGGACTGGCTCTAATGAAAGGCTTATGGCCTCAGGCAAATGCCTCATGTAGGAAGATTCAAGGAGAGCTCAAGGGGGTTCCCAGAGCCTGTACCTCATCAGTTATTAGGAAGGATTACTGGGAAGGTATAGAGCCACAATAAGAGCAGCTTTCCAGAGGATTGCTGCTGTGAATAGATTTTAAGTTTCTGATTATACAGTATAGTGAAACTCTATTCAGTAAAAAATCAAAGCAAAACATTTACAGTAAATCAAGGTACAGCATTCACAATGTTACAATTTATCACAGAAAATCAAAATACAGCATTCACAACAACTCATCACAGAAAATGGCCACATAGTTTTTACCACACTGGTTACACAGTTTTGAACAAAGTATAATCATATAAGGAGGTTTGCCTCCTTAAAGGTCACAAAATACCATAGTCAAAGTTCTCCACTCATGGGATATACTAGGTTACAAATCAATTACTTATTCAGTCATCAGTCACTAAGTACAATCATTTGGTCAATCAATCATCTTTCATTATTCATTATTCAATCATTAGAAAATACACAGACCCTCCACCCCTAGGTCACTAGTAAATTTATAATTTCTCAGTCAGTACACAGTATCCAAGTAAAGTCTTCTTTCAGCTTGACTTGGGGTGGTTTCTTGGATTCCCTGAATCCCCTTCCATGGTCCCAGATCCTATCTGATTCACCAAACTGTCACCTGGGTTCAAAGGCAGATAGCTCCCAGGTCCCTGTCCAGCTCTCTGTGTAGTTCCTGCTCCACATTGCAACTCACAGTGTCCAGTCCATCTCAAATCCTTCACAGTCTCTGTTCCTGGGAAGACAAGGCTTAACAAAGATACAAACAAGTTCATGCAAAGTACCAGCATCACAGTCATGCTTCCTCAGTCTTTGGCACCTCTGGCTGGCCCTTGGACTCATCAGAAGTTTTAGCTGGTTCCCAAAATCAAAATCATTCCATCCAGGTTTTCAAAATCAAAATCAATCTCTCAAACCTGGGAGGGGCTTTCCTCTTCAGCCTCCACTGAGCCTGCTCCAAGAAAATCTCTCTCCCTCTTTGGGGATTTTGTTATATACATACAGCATTAGTTTCCTGTTACGTCAGCAACAGGGGACAGGAGTTCATACCTTCTGTTTCCCTAACAGAGGCTTGGTCAGTTACCAAGTGCTAAATACCTGCTGCCTTTGCCCACACAAAGGGATCTTCAAATTCAAATTACATTACCATTACAGAAGGACTAATCTAAAAAGTGACCTAGACTCACACAATATCTACAGTGAGGGTTGTTGTTGTTTAGTCATTTTTCAATTGTGTCTGACTCTTTGTGATTACATTTTAGGGTTTTCTTGGCAAAGATACTGTAGTGATTTGCCATTTCCTTCTCCAGCTCATTTTACAGATGAGGAAACAGGCAAACAGGGTGAAGTGACTTGCCCAGGGTTACCCAGCTAGTAAGTGTCTGAAGCCAGATTTGAACTCAGGAAGATGAATCATCCTGATTCCAAGCCCAGTATTCTATCCACTGTGCCACCTGGCTGCCAAAAATGAGTAATTTTTGTCAAAAATCTCTCCCCCAAATTCCCCCCTCAGCATATATAATAGATAATTAAATTGTAGTCAAGAAAGCAAAGATGACAAAATAGGAGAAAACAGTGCAGCCTGAGTCTCTCCTCTCCTCCAACTTTTCCAACAAAGATCAATGAAGTACATGAATCTGAACAACTACTGGATGTACAAGGAAAAACCAGTTATTTTTCTTTTCTTTTCTTTAAAAAGAGGGTTATTTTTTCTAGCCCAAGATCATAAGTAAACAGAGCATGGATTACAACCGGCATGGCCCTACAATTCTATCACTCTGATCCAATAGGTCTAGCTCAGGGTTTACAGATGAGTAAAGAGTGGATTATAAACTGTGGATAGGGGCTGAGCCATGTGTAGTTGTGTTTCCCAGTCTAAATCCACTGACAAGAAACCTGAAAAGCTCAGACAAAGACAATAGTGATCAGACTATGTGCTACATCAGATTACTCAGGTTATGCTGAAAGTTTGCAGCTTCCCAGCCTGAGTCACCCCTCAGATACTGGAAAAACACAGTCAGAGAACAAAGCAATAGAACCTCAGATAATACAAACCAAGACCAGGTAAGACTTTCCAGAAGTACTTAGAACCTGGCTTTGACACAAAGGCCCAATTCAGGAAGTAAAGGCTGGACCAAGAAATAAAAAACAACAAAACCAGCCCTTAGAAAGAATGATTGTGGAGCTAGGGGACAACCAAGACAAAAACCTAGAAGATAACAATAACATCTATAGGCAAAGCCTTTAAAAAAATTAATCATTTAATTTTTAGTTTTCAATATTCACTTCCACAAGATTTTGAGTTCCAAATTTTCTTCAAATCTCTCCCCATCTATTCCTCCCCATTACAAGATGGCATGCATTCTGATTGCCACTTTGCCCAGTCTGCCATCCTATCACCTTCCCTCCCCCATATCCCTTTCCACTTTATTTTCTTGTAGGACAAGATAGATTTGTCTATCGCATTGCTTGCATATCTTATTTCCCAGTTGCATATAGAAACAATTTTTAAAATTTGTTTTCAAAACTTTGAGTTATAAATTCTTTCCCTTCTTCCTTCCCTCCCTACCCTCATTGAGAAGGCAAGCAATTCAAAATAGGTTATACATGTATAATTATGCAAAACACTTCCATAATCATGATGTTGTGAAAGACTAACTATATTTCTCTCCATCCTATCCCATCCTCTACTTATTCGATTTTCTCCTTTGACCCTGTCCTTTTTCAAAAAAGTGTATGCTTCTTACTATCCCCTCCCCCAATCTGCCCTCCCTTTTATCATCCCCTGCCTTATCTCCTTCCCTCCTTACTTTCCTGTAGGGTAAGACACCCAATTGAGTGTGTATGATATTCCCTCCTTCCAAATCCAGTGAGAATAAAGTTGACTCATTCCCTCTCACCTCCCTCCTCTCTCCCCCCCATTGTGAACCCTTTGTCTTGTCTTTTTATGTGAGATAATTTACCCCATTCTATCTCTCCCTTTCTCCTCCTTCCAACATATTCCCTCTCTCACTCTTTAATTTTGTTTTTTAGGTAACATCCCTTAGTATTCAACTAACCATGGGTTATCTATCTATCTATCTATCTATCTATCTATCTATCTATCTATCTATCTATCTATCTTCTATCTATCTATCATCTATCCATCTATCCATCCATCCATCCATCCATCCATCCATCCATCCATCCATCCATC
>NW_027185735.1:17189401-17198557 GCF_028583685.1 Petaurus breviceps papuanus | reverse complement strand
TCTATCTATCTATCTATCTATCTATCTATCTATCTATCTATCTATCTCCTTCAACTAATCTAATACTGAGAAAGATCTCATAGTTACAAATAACAACTTTCCATGTAGGAATATAAACAGTTCAACTTTAATAAGTCCCTTATGATTTCTCTTTCTTGTTTACCCTTTCATGCATCTCTTGATTCTTGTGTTTGAAAGTCAGATTTTCTATTCAGCTCTGGTCTTTTCATCAAGAATGCTTGAAAGTCCTCTATTTAATTGAATATCCATTTTCCCCCTGGAGGATTATACTCAGCTTTGCTGGGCACATGATTCTTGGTTTTAATCTTAGCTCCTCTGACTTCTGGAATATCATATTCCAAGCCCTTAGATCCCTTAATATAGAAGCTGTCAGGTCTTGTATTATCCTGATTGTATTTCCATAATACTCAAATTGTTTCTTTTGAAATTTGCTTGCAATATTTTCTCCTTGACCTCAGAACTTTGGAATTTGGCTACAATATTCCTAGGAGTTTTCATTTTGGGATCTCTTTCAAGAGGTAATTGATGGATTTTTATAATTTCTATTTTATCCTCTGGTTCTAGATTATCAGGGTAGTTTTCCTTGATAATTTCTTTAAAGATGATGTCCAGGCTCTTTTTTTTTATCATGGATTTTAGGAAATCCAATAATTTTTAAATAATCTATCCTGTATCTATTTTCCAGGTCAATGGTTTTTCTGATGAGATATTTTACATTGTCTTCTATTTTTTTCATTCTTTTAGATCTGTTTTATAATTTCTTGATT
The DNA here is from genome assembly GCF_028583685.1 of Petaurus breviceps papuanus. NCBI lineage: Eukaryota > Metazoa > Chordata > Mammalia > Diprotodontia > Petauridae > Petaurus > Petaurus breviceps. The sequence goes on along the minus strand of NW_027185735.1, from coordinate 17,197,769 downwards.
TTTTGCAAAACTATTAGCTTCCATTTGCTTCTTTCTTATATTGAGGGTATTATTTTCTTCAATGAGCTTTTGGATCTCCTTTTCCATTTGGCCAATTCTACTTTTGAAGGCATTTTTTTCCTCATTGACTTTGTGGACCTCTTTCACCATTTGGGTTAGTCTATTTTTTAAGGTCCTATTTTCTTCAGTATTCTTTTGGTTCTCCTTTAGCAGGATGTTGACTCATTTTTCATTATTTTCTTGCATCACTCTCATTTCTCTTCCCATTTTTTCTTTTACTTCTCTTACTTGATTTTCAAAATCCTTTTTGAGCTCCACCATGGCCTGCAACCAATTCCTATTTTTCTTAGAGGCTTTGGATGCAGGAGCTTTGAATTTGTTGTCTTCTTCTGGTTTCATGTTTTATTAGTTTGTTTGTCACCAAAGTAGCATTCAATAGTCTGATGAAGTTGTTTATTCATCTTCCCAGTCAAATACCTGATTTTCTAACTCCTTGTCAAGGCAGGAGTCTGCTCCCTGTGGGCATGGGGGTGGGGCTGGGAGTAAGGGTGGGTATCCTGCCCCAGGCTTCTAGAGTTTTGTATCAGCTGCAGGATCTCCCACTGTCTGTGGGTCTAAAGCTCTGGAAGCAGCCACTGCTACTGCAGCTGCTTCTGTCACTATTGCCACTCTTTGGGCTGTAGCTGGACCTTGAGCTCCTCTTTCACCCACATCCAAATGAATTACCCCACTGACGTTCAAAGTTGTTCTTTCTTTTTTTTTGGAGGGCAATTGGGGTTAAGTGACTTGCCCAAGGTCATAGCTAGTTTTTGTGTTAAGTGTGTGAAGCCAGATCTGAACCCAGGTCCTCCTGACTCTAGGGCCAGTGCTCTATTCACTGAGCCACCTAGCTGTCCCGCCAAGCTGTTCTTTGGCATTTGTGAGTTGAGAAGTCTGGAAATCACCACAGTTGTCAGTGATTTAATCCCCTAAAGCCTTCTGTGATTCCTGGTGCACCACAAGTCTGACTGCTGTCTGCTCCCAGCCCAGTGTGTTATACCCTTTGTGTCTGTCTTCCAGGCTGCTGGGCTGGAGATCTGTTCCATTTTCTCATTTTGTGGGTTTTGAAGCTCTAGAATTTGTTAAGAGTCATTTTATTATAGGTATTTGAAGAGGTTGGGGGTGAACTCAAGCAAGCCCCTGCTTTTACTCTGCCATCTTGGCTCTACCTTCTATAGGCAAAACCTTAAGAAAACACACAGCTTATACACAAAGACACTAGAATTCCACAAATAAATGAAGCAAGATATTTTAGAAAACATTACAGGCTATATTTTAAATGAGAGCTCTAGAAAAAGAGTTGGAAGGTATTGGCCAAGAAAGAACTCAAAATTGAAAAAAAAATTATAAATAATTTTGTTAAGTTCAGCAGAGATGAGCCAGAAAAATATGTGATTCACCTTCCCCTTAGCCTTTGTGAGTTTTATATTAGAGTTCAAACAAGGGTAAAAGGTGTATATGAAGGTAGTCTCCAAAAACAGCACATAGGTTGCTTGATATACATATATCAGCAGGTAAGCCTAAACATTCAATAAATTTTGCGTAAAGCCAAAACACAAACCTAAGGTGAGGTTCAAGCATTCCTTGCAGCAATATCCTGCTCCTTTGGAGGGTTTCTGGGGTCAGCATGACCTACATATTCTAGGTTAAACAACATTTCAACACCCAAAGTTAGATTAAACAATATTATTAAATAATAAAGTTTTTCCACAAAGGAGAAGTAACAGTTTAGTACAATGGATACAAAATCTTTGCAAAGAGACTCTCTAAAAATAGGAATAGACCAAATAAAAAGTTAATGACTCCAGGAGACAACAAGAAATATTCAAGAAATGTAAAAGACAAAAAAGGATACCAAAGATGTAATCTATCTCATACAAAACCTGACCTACAAAATGAATCAAGAAAAGATCTTTTAGGAATCACTGGACTAGAGGGTGGAACCAAGGTGACAGCGTGAAAGCAGCAACTTGCTTAAGTTCCTCCCCCAATCACCTCCAAATGCCTGTAAAAATGACTCTAAACAAGTTTTTGAGCTACAGAACCCACAAAATGACAGAGTGAAAAACACCTCCAACTGAAGACAGCCTGGCAGGACCAACAGGATGGGTAGATCATACCAGACTGAGAGAGGTGCACAGTCACTTGAAGACTGAGCCAGCACAGACCAGGCTGGAGCAGGCATCAGGGGATTGAGTCACTGGCAACTGTTCCTTTTTACAGACTTCTCAATCCACAAATGCAAAAGACAAATAAAAGGTCAGTGGGGAAACTCTATTGGACCTGGGTGAGAGAAGAACATGGTCCAGCCCCAGCCCAGGGAGGGGGAGGTGGCGGCAGCAGCAGCAACAACAGTTGCTTCCAGAGCTCCAGATAGTGGGTGGATAAAGTGGCTGAGCAGAGGGCAATTTCTCTTGCCTTGCCCTGCTTGGATATGGGTTGCAGTCTTGGGTGGTGGTCCTGGGGTGAGAAGGAGTGCTGGTATGGCAAAGCTTATGGCAACTGTGGAGAGGGAATGCTTCTCACAGTTCTGAGGCAGAAAAGATTGACTATGGTCACTCACAGAGCAGAGAACAGACAGTGGGAGGAGTAAACTCTTCTTCTTTGATTATATCACCTTAGAAAAACTGAAAATTCACAGGTACCTAGAAGTAGCTCTAACAACAGCTGCACAAAACCCCAGAAATTTTGTAAAGAGCAATCTCCATTCTGGAAACAGAGTTCTACTTTGACAAAGGGCTCAAAAGTCAAGGTTGGGAAAATGAGCAAACAGAGGAAAAATAATCAGACTATAAAATCTTTCTTTGGTGCCAAAGAAGAAAAAATCATAAAACCAGAAGAAAATAACAAAGTCAAACTTCTTATATCCAAAGCCTCCAAGAAAAATATGAATTGGTTGCAGGCCCTGGAGGAGCTCAAAAAGGATTTTGAAAATCAAGTAAGAGAAGTAGAGGAAAAATTGGGAAGAGAAATAAGAGTGATGCAAGAAAATCATGAAAAAAAATGAGTCAACATCTTGCTAAAGGAGACCCCCAAAATACTGAAGAAAGTAACACCTAAAAAATAGACTAACTCAAATGTCAAAAATGGTCAGTGAGGATAAGAATGCCTTCAAAATCAGAATTGGCCAGATGGAAAAGGAGATCCAAAAGCTCACTGAAGAAAATAATTCCCTCAGAAGTAGAACGGAGCAAATGGAAGCTAATAACTTTATGAGAAATCAAGAAATGATAAAATAGAACCAAAAGAATGAAAAAAAATGGAAGACAATGTAAAATATCTCATTGAAAAAACCACTGACCTGCAAAATAGATCTAGGACAGATCATTTAAAAATTATTGGACTGTCTGAAAGCCATGATCAAAAAAAGAATCTAGATATCATCTTTCAAGAAATTATTAAGGAAACCTGCCCTGATATTCTAGAACCACAGGGTAAAATAGAAATGGAAAGAATATACCAAATGCCTCTTGAAAAAGATCCTCGAGGGGCAGAGTCAAGATGGTGGAGTAGCAATAGGACTTCCATGGGGCTCTGGCTTCCACCTCCCCCAATTCATGTAAAAGGAGACTCTGAACAAACTTTGGAGCTACAGAACCCACAAAATGACACAGAGAAGCTAACTTCCCACTGAGGACAGCCCAGCAGGCTGGCAGGAATAGGCCAGCACAGTGCTCTGGGAGCCGAGTCCAGCCCCGCAGGAGTTGGAGGTTTGAGCCCCAGGGCAGGCTTGACCAACCACCAGCTGGAGAGACTTCAGATCACCAGCAGCTATGGCAGTTTCCAGAATTATAAACACATAGATGCGAAAGACAAAGTGAGAAGTCAGTGCAGTGTGGACTTTGGGATCCAGTAGTTAGAAGTGCAGTTGGCCATTGCCCCTAGGTCAAAAAGCTGTCCCTTAGTGGCAGCTTCAGCTCCTGGCCTGCAGATTGTAGGGGAACCAAAAGACCAGTCTAAGGGGTAATCGCTTGTGCTTTAACCTGCTAGATCTGGATTGCAGTCTAGGGTGGAGGACCTGGGATGTGTGAACAGCTGGCCAGAGCATGTGGAGGCTTCAGAAAGGACACCTAACTAATAATTTTGGCAGCTGAGAAAACCCCAGCATTTGGGACGAAGCTCCCCTGTCTGGTGGCAGAGTCCTACTGTGGCAAAAAGCCCAGGGACCAAGTGATTGAGGGGCAACATGAGCAGGCAAAGGAAGCAAAATAAACAGAGCAACCCAACTTTACACTCCTATTTTGGGGATAAAAAGGAGCAAAGCATGGAACAGGAGGAAGACAGTGAAGTCAGAACTCCTGCACCAAAAGCTTCAAAGGAAAATACGAGCTAGTTACAAGCCATAGAGGACCTTAAGAAGAAAATAAGAGAAGTTGAGGAAAAATTGGGAAGAAAAATGAGAATGATGCAAGAAAATTATGAAATGAGAGTCAACAGCCTGAATGAGGAAAATCACACCTTAAAAAATAGACTAACTCAAATGGCAGAAGAGGATCAAAAAGCTAATGAGCAGAAGAAGAATGCCTTAAAAAGCCGAATTTTCCAGATGGAAAAAGAATCTCAAAAGCTCACTGAGGAGAATAATTCCTTCAGAATTCAATTGGAGCAAATGGAAGTTAGTGACTTTAAGAGAAATCAAGATGCTGTTAAATGAATCCAAACAAATGAAAGAATGGAAGGCAATGTGAAATATCTCATTGGAAAAACCACTGACCTGGAACATAGATCCAAGAGAGATAATTTAATAATTATTGGACTACCTGAAAACCACGATCAAAGAAAGAACCTGGAAATCATCCTCCAAGAAATTCTCAAGGAAACTTGCCCTGATGTTTTAGAACCAGAGGGCAAAATAGAGGTTGAAAGGATCCACTGATTACCTCCTGAAAAAGATCCCCAAATGAAAACTCCTAGAAATATTTTATCCAGGTTATGAAGTTCCCAGATCAAGGAGAGAATATTACAAGCAGCCAGGAAGAAACAATTTGAATATTGTGGAAACACAATCAGGATAACTCAGGATCTGGCAGTTTCTACACTGAGGTATTGAAGGGCTTGGAATATTATAGGAGGGCAAAGGAGCTGGGATTAAAGCAAAACTGAGTATCATGTTGCAGGGGAAAATATGGTTATTCAGTGGAATAGAGGACTTTCAAGCATTCTTGCTGAAAAAACCAGGGTTGAATAGAAAATTTTACAATCAGATACAAGAAGCAAGAGAAGCATGAGAAGGTAAACAGGGAAAATAATTATTAAGGAACTTACCAAAAATGAACTATTAACATTCCTACATGGAAAAATGTAAGTGTAACTGATGAAACTTTTCTCAGTATGAAAATAGTTGAAGTGAATAGAAACACACACAAACGGTATATGGGTGTATGAATATATATGTGAATGTGTGTATATATGTTTACAGGTAGACATAGAGGGCACAGGACCAATTTAATAGGAAGGGATGATACTTAAAAGGGGAAATTAAGAGGTTAGAGAGGAATATAATGAGAGGAGATGGGGAGAGACAGAGTGGGGTAAACTATCTCATATAGAAGAGTTAAGGGAAAATGGTTACAATGGAGGGGAAGAACAGGAAGGCAAAAGGAAATGGGTCAACCTAATTCTCATTGATTTGGCTCAGGGAGGGAATGATATACACACTAAATAGGGTATTTCACCCTATGGGAGAGTAGGGGGGAAAGGGATGAGAGGGGGAATGATGGAAGAGAGGGCAGGCTGGTGGGGAGAGAAGTTGGATGCACCCACTTTTGAAAAGGGATAAGATCAAAGTAGAGAACAGAACAAGTGGGAGTTGGAATAGGAGGGAGGGAAATATAGTCAGTCTTTTACAATATATCTACTATGGTAATGTTTTGCATAGCTACACATGTGCAACATATATTGAATTCCTTATCTTCCCAGTCAGGGTGGGTGACAAGGGAGGAAGGGAATGAATCTGGAATTTAAAGTTTTAAATCAAATGTTTAAATATATATATATATATACATATATATAAACATATACACTATTATTAATACTATTTTAAATGTAATTGGGAAATAATCTATACAGGCACTAGGGCATATATATCCATCATGCCCTACTGGAGAATTTGAAGCGGGTATGGAGAAGATATAGGAGAGAGCAGATTGGAGGAAGGGATATCCTGTGGGACCACTATTTTGGGGTGGTGGGTAGGGGAAAAACTGGGAGAAAATTTGTAACTCAAAATCTGGCAGAAATGAATTATGTAAACCACAAGTTAATAAAGCATTTAAAAAAAAGATCCTCAAAGGAAAACTACTAGGAATATTATAGCCAAATTCCAGAATTCCCGGGTCAAAGAGAAAATATTACAACAATTAGGAAAAAACAATTTCAGTTTTATGGAAACACAATTAGGATAATACAAAATCTAACCACTTCTACATTAAGGGATCTAAGGGCTCAACATATTATATTCCGGGGGTCAAAGGAGCTAGGATCAAATCCAAGAATCACCAACCCAGCACAACTGAGTATAATACTTCAAGGAAAAATATGGACATTCTTGGTGAAAAGACTAGAGCTGAATAGAATATTTGACTTTCAAATATAAGAATCAAGAGAAACATAAGTAAGTAAACAGGAATGAGAAATCATAAGGAACTTATTAAATTTGAACTATTTATATTCCTACATGGAAAGATGGTATTTGCAACTCATGAGACTTTTCTCAGTATTGGGATAGTTGAAGGGAATATGTGTGTGGTGTGTGTGTGTGTGTGTGTGTGTGTGTGTGTGTGTGTGTGTGGACAAAGGGCACAGGTTGAGTTGAATATGAAGGGATGATATCTAAAAAATTAAGGAGTGAGAGAGGGATATATTGGGAGAGGGAGAAAGGAAGAGATAGAATAGGTTAAATTATCTTACATAAAATAGGGAAGAGAAAGCAGTTTCTTTTTTTTCTTTTTTCTAATGCTTTATTAACTTCTGATTTACATCATCCGTTTCCGCCAGATTTTGAGTTACAAATTTTCTCCCCATTTCTCCCCTACCTGCTGCCCAAAATAGCTGTCCCACAGGATATCCCCTCCTCAAATCTGCTCTCTCCCACATTTTCCCCCATACCCTTTTCCACTTTTCCAGTGGATCTCTATGCCTCAGTGCCTGCACATCTCATTTCCCAATTACGTGTAAGATGGTATTATTAATAGTATATATATATATATATATATATATGTATGTATATATATACATACACACAGACTATATATATATATATACATATATATACATATATATACATATACATATTTGAATATTTGGTTTTAAAACTTTTGATTCCAGATTCATTCCCCTCCTTCCCCATCACCCACCCCTACTGGGAAGATATAGGTTCAGTATAGGTTGCACATGTGTGGCTAATGCAAAACAATAACATAGTAGATACATTGTAAAAGATTGACTACACTTCCCTCACTCCCATCTCACCTCCCACCTGCTCTACTCTCCAGTTTGATCCGGTCTATTTTCAAAAGTGAGTGCTTTCAACCTCCCTCCCCCCGAGCCTACCCTCCCTTCTATCATCCCCCCTCTCATCCCCTTCCCCCGCTATTCTCCTGGAGGGTGAGATACCCTATTTAGTGTGTATTTCACTCCCTCTTCAAGCCAAATTCAATGGGAATAAGGTTGACCCATTCCCTTTTGCCTTCCTATTCTTCCCCTCCATTGTAACAATTTTCCCTTGCCTCTTCTATGAGATAGTTTACCCCATTCTGTCTCTCCCCATCTCCTTTCATTATATTCCTCTAACCTCTAACCTTTCATTATATAACCTCTAACCTTCACCTTTTAAGTATCATTCCTTCCTGTTAAATTGGTCCTGTGCCCTCTATCTATGTATACCTGTAAACATATATACACACATTCACATATGTATTCATATGCCCATATACCCTCATATATAGACAAATATATATTTCTAATCCCTTCAAGTACTGAGAAAAGTTTCATAAGTTACAATTATTGTTTTTCCATGTAGGAATGTTAATAATTCAACTTTGATTAGTTAATAATGGTTTCTTTTCCCTGTTTACCTTCTCATGCTTCTCTTGCTTCTTGTATCTAAATGTCAAATTTTCTATTCAACTCTGGTCTTTTCAGCAAGAATGCTTGAAAGTCCTCTATTCCACAGAATGACCACATTTTCCCCTGAAACATGATACTCAGTTTTGCTGGGTAGGTGACTCTTGGTTTTAATCCCAGCTCCTTTGCCCTCCAGAATATCATATTCCAAGCCCTTCGATCCCTCAGTGTAGAAGCTGCCAGATCCTGGGTTATCTTGATTGTG
>NW_027185735.1:17112787-17189301 GCF_028583685.1 Petaurus breviceps papuanus | reverse complement strand
CCTGGGTTATCCTGATTGTGTTTCCACAATATTCAAATTGTTTCTTCCTGGCTGCTTGTAATATTCTCTCCTTAATCTGGGAATTCCAGAACCTGGCTATAATATTCCTAGGAGTTTTCTTTTTGGGATCTTTTTCAGGAGGTGATCGGTGGATTCTTTCAACCTCTATTTTGCCCTCTGGTACTAAAACATCAGGGCAGTTTTCTTTGAGAACTTCCTGGAGGATGATTTCTAGGTTCTTACTTTGGTCATGGCTTTCAGGCAGTCCAATAATTTTTAAATGATCTCTCCTGGATCTATTTTCCAGGTCAGTGGTTTTTCCCATGAGATATTTCACATTGCCTTCTATTCTTTCATTTGTTTGGATCTGTTTAACAGCATCTTGATTTCTCATGAAGTCATTAGCTTCCATCTGCTCCAATCTAATTCTGAAGCAATGATTCTCCTCATTGAGTTTTTGAGATTCTTTTTCCATCTGGCAAATTCGACTTTTTAAGGCATTCTTCTCCTCATTGCCTTTTTGGGCCTCCTTTGCCATTTGAGTCAGTCTGTTTTTTAAGGTATTATTTTCTTCAGTCAGGCTGTTGACTCTCATTTCATAATTTTCTTGCATTATTCTCATTTCTCTTCCCAATTTTTCCTCCACTTCTCTTATTTGGTTTTCAAAATCTTTCTTAAGGTCCTCTATGGTCTGTAACCAGCTTGTATTTTCCTTTGAAGCTTTTGGTGCAGGAGTTCTGACTTCACTGTTTTCCTCCTGTTCCATGCTTTGCTCCTTTTTGTCCCCCACATAGGAGTATATTGTTGGAATCTTCTGTCTGCTTTGTTTCCTTTGCCTGCTCATTTTGCCACTCAGTTACTTGACTTTTGGGCTTTTTGGCACAGTAGGACTTTGCCACCATACAGGGGAGCTTTCCTCCCGAACGCTGGGGTTTTCTCAGCTGCTGGAGGTATTAGAAGGGTGCCCTCTCTGAGGTCTCCACACCCTCTGGCAAGCTGGACACACACCCCAGAACCTGCACCCTAGACTGCAATCCAGATCCAAGAAGGTTAAAGCATGAGCGATTACCTCTCAAACTGGTGCTTTGTCCCCCTACACTCTGAAGGCCAAGAGCTAAAGTGGCCTTGTGGCTCTGGCTGGCTGTTCCAGTCTCAGGGGCTTTTTGCCCTGGGGGTAAAAGCCATGCACTCACACTTACTGGTCCCAAAGTCCAGACTGTACTGACATCTCACTTTGTCCTTTGTGTCTGTGTGTTGATAAATCTGGAAATGGCCACAGCTGCTGCTGATCTGGATTCCCTCTGGCAGGCGGTTTGTTAGGCCCGCCCTGGGGCTAAAGCCTTGGCATGGGGCTGGGCTCGGCTCCCAGAGTGCTGCGCTGGCTGATTCCTGCCGGCCTGCTGGGCTGTCCTCCACGGGAGGTTAGCTTCTCTGTGTCATTTTGTGGGTTCTGCAGTTCCAAAGTTTGTTTAGGGTCCCCTTTTTACATGGATTGATGAAGGTGGAAGCCAGAGCTGCAGGAAGGTCATGCTTCTACTCCGCCATCTTGGCTCCACCTCGAGAAAGCAGTTTCAATGGAGGGGAAGAGAAGGGAGGTGAAAGGGAACGAATCAACCTTACTCTCATTTGATTTGGATTAAGGAGGCAATAATATACACACTCAATTGGGTATTTTATCCTACAGGAAAATAGGGGGGAAGAAGACAAAACGGGGGATGGGGATGATGCAAAGGAGGGCAGATTGGTGGAATAGCGAGAAGCAGACTTTTTTGAAAAGGGACAGGGTCAAAGGAAAAATATAATAAATGGGGCATGGGATAGGATAGAAGGAAATATAGTCTTTCACAATATGACAACTATGGAAATGTTTTGCATAACTACATTTATATAGCCTATATTGAATTCCTTGTCTTCTCAATGGTGGGGGGGCAGTGAGGAGTGAAGAAGGGGGAGAATATGGAACTCAAAATTTTAAAATGTTCAAATTTTTTTTTTACCTGAAACTGGGAAATAAGATATACAGGCAATGGAGTATGGAAATCCATCTTGTCCTACAAGAAAGTAAGGTGGAAGGTGGTAAAAAGGGATAGGGGAGATAGAAGAGAAGGCAATCTGGGGGAAGGAGTAATCAGTACAATTACTGATTGCGTTTGGGGGGTAGGGGAGAGATGGGGAGAAAATTTGGAGTTCAAAATCTTGTGGAAATGAATGTTGAAAAGTAAAAATAAAAAAAAATAATAAAAGGAATCACTTTAATACCTGAAAACCATGGACCCTCCCCCCCAAAAAAGATAAAGAGGCTAGATAAAAATTTAAATAAATTACAATTGAAAAATGCTCAGATCTATTGGAACCAGAGAGCAAACTAAAAATAGAAAGACCCAGCAGTCACTTCCTGAAAGAAATTCCACAATGAAAACCCTCAGGAATGTCATAGCAAAAACCCAGAGTTTTTAGAGCAAAGAAAACATATTGCAAGGGCCTGGAAAAGACTTTCCTCACAATATTTCTGTGAGGTAGTTATTTTAAGTAGCTATCATCTACATAGGGTGGTTGATCAGGGGAATTGTTCAATCAACTTGATAAGTTAATAGGCTAGTGAACCTTTGACTGGAACTTTGAATTTTATAGAGAATGCCTTTTTTTTTTTTAATAGAAAATGTCTTTCTCTATAAAGTAGGGATTCTAACCTGAAGTCTGTGAACTTGTTTATGAAATATTTTGACAGCTGTTTTTCAATGTAATTGATTTTATCATTTTATGATTGTATGTATTTTATCTGACTATCAAAGGGGCTCTTGATACAAAAAGTTTGAGAAGTGTAGAGGATGGATACGTACAGTTTTACTTTGTTAAGAGGTCAATTTTTAATTTCAGTCACCAAAGTTTTCCTAGGATGAATTGGCTGCATTGGAATCACTCTTTTACTCCTCCTATAGGAAAATTTTAAGTGATTGGCACCTTGATTCTTTCCCACTTTGGGATATGTGGCAACAAGAAATTGAGGAGAACTAGGAGCTAGGGAGGTAGAAGTGGAGATTCTGTTGCCATGAGGAACGGATAGAAGATTGTCAAGGTTTGAAACTCCAAATTGACCGATACTAGCAGCATGTTGGTCCTGCCCCAGACGTGGATCATGTAGGCTTCATCTATACTCTTCCAGACATGAAGAGTCTTGGCTTCTGATGTACTCCTCCAGTCTTTTTCTTTTGTCGGCCTCTCCTTGCTTCCACCTCCCAGGATTTCCTTTACTCTAGCTTCTTGCTCCTGCAAGTTCAAATGTGGGAGGGAAGCACTTAAAAGTCAAGGTCAGGGCACTCTGTCAGGTGAAGTCCCACCTAAGTCTCTTCAATTATTGTCCCTTGGGGGCATGGCCAAAGACCTATTACAGTAAGAAATTTAAACTGATTAAAGTTGGACTGGAATTGCTCGCTAAGATCTTCCTTTAGGGCAAAGACTCATAACCATTTTTTTTACAATCATGGCACCCTTTGCCAATCTAATGAAGCCTATAGATCCCTTCTCAGAATATTTTCAAATTAATAAAATACATTGGATTACACAGAAAGTGAATGATAGCGAAATGCTATTACCAAAATATTAAAAGTTCCAGGTTCCCAGGCCCCCTGAAATCTTTATGTTCATGGACCTCTTAGGAGTGTAGACTAGATTAAGACCCTCTGCTTTAAGAGACGGTATCACATATTATAGTTTCCTTTATGACAATAAATGACTCAAACCCTCAAACAAGGTAAACTTTTGACTTATCATTGTAGAAGATTACTATAAATAAAAATGTGATAAATATTTATGAAGCACCTACTAAGTACCAGGTACTGTGCTAAGCCTTTGGGATACAGGTAAGAAAAGACAGTTCCTTATTTCTAGGAGTTTACAATGTAATGGAAGGAGACAATACACAAATAAAAAGGGGGAAGGGCAGTGCCAGAAAGCAGAGTCAGGGCGTAACGAAGATGATGGAACTGAGACCAAGCAGCTAGTGGAAAATGAAAAGATGGTTGGCATTTTGAACCCTCTATAAAAGCGGAGTAGGGAGGAGTTTTTGTTCTACTTTCTACCTCTCCAACTGGAGAAGTACTGATGAGGTGTGAATAACACACTCAAAACAATCTTTATGATGATAAATTTCCTAGTGATGAGATTATCTGGTAATACTTATTATCCTACATTATTAAGAATAATTATCATCAAGATTATCCTGAATGGATATGATGGAGATGAAACCTAACAGAGTAGCTGGTTCATACTGTAGTTGAAGATTACTTTCGAACCCCATGAAAGATGGGAGAGAATGAAGGTACATAGAATTCCTCTGTTTCTTATGGGAAGGGAAAATCATATTGAAGTGATTATGTAGAGGTCAGGGAACTATAAGATGTTGAAGTTTAAGGTTAGGGGTGCTCGAGATCCCAACATGCCAATATGCCGGGTCCTGCCAAATGAATTCGACTCACGTCTTCTCTCAGCCAAAGTAAAGCAAAGTTAATTAGAGGTTCACCAAAATGGGTAGACTCTTAAGGAGCCTTAGTATCCGTGACGCTTGTATTGGACAAGCAGGCCAGAATCATCTGACACAGAATGAGTCTGTGCTAGAAAATTCTTGGCCTTCTCTTTTTTTTTCATGGAGGCAAGATGGGGTCTTATATATAGAAAGGTTGTGGGAGTAATCTAGGGGTGGTTTAGGAGTTTGGGGAGGGTCTTCAGGAGGAGTCAAAGAGGTCAGACTCCAGTGATGAGAGATTAAGGGTGGGAAGTATCTGGAGACTACCTGGAGATGAGACAATGGAGGGCTAGGATATATATAATAAGGTATAGATATTTTGGGAAGATCAAGGGTGGAAAGTAGTTGAACAAAGGGGGGCTAGGCTAGTAACAGAGATTTGGGCCCAGCCACAATGAAAGGCTTATGGCCTCGGGCAAATGCCCCATCAAATGGGAAGATTCAATCATAGTTCAAGGGGGTTCCCAGAGCCTGTACCTCATCAACTATGGCATTAGACCTGCAGGATTTTCCAGTATACAGGGATCAAAGCAGGAGGGGATAGTGGAGTGAGGGAGTAAGGGTAAAGAGTTGAAAGGAACTGTCCCTTTTACTACCTCTTATCTCCCATGTCATTTTTGATTAGGGCTGAGGCTTGCCTTGTTATTGGAAGGCTATGGAACCACTGCTGGGTCAGCTTTTTAAAACCTGACTGGTGAGGTCCAAACATTAACAAACCCTGACATCAGTCAACACAGTCAATTTTTTTTAAAATCTCAATTAGATCCTTGTTCCTCTATTCTAAGCCAACCACCCAAGCAGGTGGTGTTCTTGTCATTAGCCTGAGGCTGACAGGGCCCCTGGAACTGAGGTTATTAAGAATAAATGAACCTTGGGGGCTCGCCTTTCTGATGCTAGGCACAAATGAAACTCAGCTGCTTTCCCTCCACATTATTATATATTCAAGGTTATACTGGACCCTAGGGAAACAGCTTTATGCATTGCCAAGTTGTTTGCTTTGCTTGTATTCAGCCAAGGAGATCAGATGTTAAACAACTCTCATTTGTCAGAGAAGACACTTTTAGAGTAGGGGTTATAGGCAGGCAAATGACTAGATAAAAATGCCCCTTCCCTAGTCAATATATCAGCTTTTGGGGTCTGTCATAGCTGCTGACAACTTTCTAGACCCAACTTTTTGCTGGGGTAGCATTCGTAGAGGTCAAAACAACTATCTGCAGGGAAACCGTTGTTCACCAGCCTCATGCTTCATCAGAAACTTGACAGCTAAGTTCCAGTTACTAAGGATTTTATTATTGGTGAAGATGTAAGAGACAGAAAAGATCACAGCTGGGCTCTTAGAATCCAGATGGAGTTTGTAACAGCAGCATGGAGAGAAATCAGCTTTTGACTGTTGACTGAGGAAATGTGATCTGGAGGTGATTGTGAAAAGAGGAAATTGGGAACCCCACTATGTTGCTTGTCTGAGGATAAGTGCCCTTTGATAAGAGTACTTAAGAACGTAAGTACATCCTAGATTAAGTGTGTTCTGAAAGATCAAAGAAAATCTCAAGGAAAGGAATCATTCCTTATTTTCTATTTCTCCTATAAAGCAGATCAAATAGGAATGTGAATTTATATGCCCACATGCTAGTTTGAGCTTCTCTCCTGAAAACATAAGGTTCAAGGGCAGGAATAGCGCATTGTGGGTGTCTGGCATAGTATCTAGTCTAGTAGAGGGGACCATAAGGGATATTTCTTGCTGGGTGTGGATATTTGGATAGAGCAGATACCTTCTAGGGGTGTGATCAGGATCACTGTTGAATCTCCAACAGAATGAAAATTCCTCATTGATAGAGATAATTTTCTTTCTTTTTTTTCTTTGTATCTTCAGTGCCTAGGACAATGAACAGCACATAGTAGGCACTTAATATACACTTGTAGATTGATTGACTGATGAAGTGAATCTTGTCTTTGACACTGTGGCAGCCACACAGTTGTTCAACTGTATCCCCCAAAATGTAAGTGCATTAATTTCAGAACAGACCCCAGCTAAAGTAAGAAGGGGTTGGCTGCCTAGGAAGCATGAGGAGAAATGAGTTTGTCTCCATTTCCTCAAGAAATTGGCAACTTTATTTTTAAGCAGAGTATAATTTTTAAATAGAGCATAATTATGTATACATAAAATCCTGAAGTCAGAGGAGAGTAGCAAAGAATTGCTAGGTAGATCCTCAAAATTCAATGCTAATCTACAAGGTACAGCTAAGAAGTAACCATTTAGCAACCAACTCTAAAAAAAAAATTTTTTTTCCCCCAAATACATGTAAAAACAATTTTTAACATTTGTTTTTTTAAAATTTTGAGTTCTAAATTCTCTTCTTTCCATCCATGCCCTTCCCTTAAGACAGCAAGAAATTTTATATAGGTATACATGTACAGTCATACAGAACATATTTCTATATTAGTCATATTGTAAAAGAAAACACATTCCTCCCCCCCCCGCAAAAAAAGCCCCACAAAAAAATAAAGTAAAAATCTTTTTATTAGTGACCAACTTTTAAGAGTACTTATACAAAGGAATATTGCTTGCTAAGGAGAATTGGCTATTCTGGTCTGGAATTTCAAGTCTAGCACCTGACTAACACATTTAGGATCCTGGAATATGTTCAGGGCACTCATCTTTTCAAAATCACTTTTCATAAGGCCTCATTTTCCATGAGATTGAAAAAATTTATATACTTTTAATTTACAGTATTCAGTTCCACAAGTTTTTGAGTTCCAAATTTTCTCCCCTTCCTCTCCTCTTACCCCCTCCCCCACTATGGTGGCATGCAATTCAATATAGGTTCTACATACACCTTCACATTAAACATTAGTCAAGTTGTAAAGAAGAATTATAACCATTGGAAAGAACAAAGAGGAAGAAGAAGCAAACAAAGCAAAATGAAAAACAGAAAGAGCAAGTAGTTTGCTTCAATCTGCATTCAGACTCCATAATTCTTTCTCTGGATGTGGATAGCCTTTTCCATCATGAGTCCTTTGGCTTTGTTTTATAACCTTGTATTGCTGAGAACAGCCCCAGTCTATCAAAGTCAGTGATCACAGATATGACATGTCTGTAATTGTGTGCAATGTTCTGCTGGTTCTGCTCCCCTGGCTTAGCATCAGTTTATATAAGACTCTCCATGAGATATTTTTGACTTTGGGAGAGATAACTATAGGACATATTATTAAAAAAGAAGCCAATGTAAACAATAAAGAATGGAAATCAAACAGCAAATATTCTTGTCATCTATTTAGCAGAACTACTTTCTTCCATTCTCAGATTCTTGTAGGATATGTTTTCATCCTAGCTCCCTATGCTACTTTATCAGGATACTATTGTCTAAAATAGTATGAGCTCCATGGACTTCTGGGATGTGTATAAGGGATGGAATAGTAAAAGGATGGAGTTCCACTGATCATCCCCTTACCTTAAAAGTAATTACCTTTGTTGGTTATGAACTTTTTTTGATTGAATCAATCAGAACTGATTGAGAAAAGAGCCTAAAAATCTCCTAGAATCAATTAAGGTCATTGTGTGAGAGATTGTTCTCATTCCAAGGAACCCCTTAAAACAAAAAGAATCCATGTCAGAACCAAATAGAGATTCTGAGGCTTTGGGAGAGGAAAGAATGGGGCTGTAGAAAGAACCAGTAGTCTCTTGCATCAAAAAGATAGAGAAGATAGAACTGAACTTTGACAGAGAAGGTAGATATCAAATGTGGCCAGTCTTTCCCAATACCTCTTAATTCTAGTACCTTTCCTTTTAGAATTATTTCCTATTTATCCTATATGTAGTTTTTTGGTACATATTTGTTTGTTTCTTGTCTTCCCCTTAGACTGTGGGCAGGGACTATCTTTTGTCTCTTTTTGTATCCCTGGTGCTAAGCACAATGTCTGGCACATGTTAGCTCTTTAATAAACATTTATTGACTGACTAGCTGAATGTGGCCTGTTGTGTCTACTTTTTTCAAAAACTGAAAGAAGTCACAAAGAAAATGACTTTCTCCAAACAGTGTAATACAACCTCTTGTTTCATTACCCAAATGTTTTCAGCAACCTAATTTTGCCTCAACAAAGTGGCTAGATGAACCTAGAAATAGATATAAATGTAAATTAAGACAGAGACCCAAACCTTTTTTTAAATGTTAGGGATTTTCCTAACTGGGGGCTCAGAGCAATTGGAATCATACCCCTAACTTTTCATTTAAAATAAACTGCTTAAAACTACAATGGAGGACTGTAGTGGGCTATTTTATTTCCCTTAAGCTTAAAATGAGCTAATTCATGCCACATTAGTTTTCCCAGTTTAAAAGAGGCTGAATGATTGGGGTTGCTGAGAAGTATATGGTACAGAAGTTCCAGCTATTGAAGAATGCTACATAGAGAGGCAAGATATGGGAACAGGGTGAAAAGGAGGGTAGCTAAGGAGTGGGAATGTTTAACACTGCTATCCTAGCCCACCATTAGAAGCAGCTGACGACTTGCTTTGTTCACTTATAGACCTTGTCTGATTATTCTTCCCTGACTAAGCTTCTAGGATCTGGTGAATTTATCCATTATCCATCTTTCTCCCCCTTCCTTGTTTATTAATGTTTGGTGAATGGCATCACTTACTTTTTAGAGTTTCTTGTTCTTTTGAATCTTGTTAATTTGTTCATTACACTTCAATTATGGGTTCCCTCTCTAGATAAAGATAGATTAATTTTTATTCTGTTCTGCATATTTTTATAGAGGGTATAGATGAAAGGGTAAAGCCACTGACTAACTAGGATCTAATGAAGTATGATATAGGGCAGGGAAATCAATCTTTCCTCAATGGTTAGAGAGAAAGAGAAAAAAAGATTCCTTTCTATCCTTGAGGTTTATTGACATCCATTAATAAATGATATTAATAGGCTCCCTAAAGTAGCAGGTGGAAAGGACAAAGTGAATCTATGGGACTATTGACTCTGGACTTTAGGGGAAAAAAGCATTCAGTTGCTTTTAGTTATATCAGACTCTTTGTGATATCATTTAGAGTTTTCTTGGCAGAGATACTAGTGGTTTACCATTCTTTTCTCTAGCTTATTTTATAGATGAGACAACTGATGCAAACAGGGTTAAGTGACTTCAAGGTTCTCATAGCTAGTAAGTGTCTGAAGCCATATTTGAACTCGAAAGATGAATCTTCTTGACTCCAGACCTAGCACCCTATCCATTGTGCCACCTAAGTGCCTTGTAAAAGAAAAAAAAAGAAAAAGAAAATAACCAGCTTATATTAAAGATTACATCTAGTATAGCCAGGGAGAAAACAAGGTATTGGTAACTTGCCCATTGGACAATTACCTTGAGAACTATTTGATGCAGAGATTTCATTGTTTGGTAGCCTTAGTATTGGAACTTTGAAATATGGAAGCCTGGGGGAGAATCAGTGAAGGTCCATGTAGTCATTGCTACCAGGATGAAAGAGGTGACACTTTAAAGTTTAAAAAATACATCTTCTACAGTACATGAAAACACTGATACTACATGTTAGAGGGGGTGCCAACAACTAGCCCTGTTTTGAATTGAAGAGAGCCCAGGAAAAGTTCTTTGACTATGTAACTATCTCCTTCCTTCTTTTTCTCTATCACTGGCTCTTTCTTTCTTGTTGTGGCTTTGGTTCATGTTTCCCAAAATTTGCTGCTTCCTCATGAAGGACTGCTAGGAGGTATAGTAGATAGAGTGCCTGGCCTAGAGTCAGGAAGACTTTAGTTTAAATCTAGCCTCAGACCCTTACTAGCTGTGTGACCCTGGGCAAATTATT
Organism: Petaurus breviceps papuanus; assembly: GCF_028583685.1. Lineage (NCBI taxonomy): Eukaryota > Metazoa > Chordata > Mammalia > Diprotodontia > Petauridae > Petaurus > Petaurus breviceps. The sequence continues at coordinate 17,178,973 of NW_027185735.1, read as the reverse complement.
TAATTCTAATTGCCTCAGTTTACTCATCTTTCAAAATGAGCTGGAGAAGGAAATGGCAAACCACTCCAGTATCTTAGCCAAGAGAACCCTGAATGGGATCATGAAGAGTTGAATACCACTAAAATGACTGAACGACAACTTTCTCAGGAAGGTTCATGTTCCCTTCCTTTCAAAACTCCTGTAAGCTACAGAGTTTATCCCAGATCACCTAGGAGTGCTCCAGAGACCCTCTCAAGACAAGGAAAAAAGACACAGCAATATTCACCTTAAGCTTATTAATTTCTGGGCTTATTAAATTCATCGAATAACTCACAGAAAGAAATCTACATGAGATGAGTTTTCGCCTTATTATCACCATTGGGTCACGGCCTTATGCCAGTTCTGGGAAACGATATGGCCACAAATCAGGAAAGTAACTATTTAGAGACCATATTTTACCTTGGGTCTCCCTGATTCCAGGTCTAGGATTCTACCCATTTTACCACCTAGCTTCTCTCTATAATAGAAAAGATTGTATGCATACAAGGCACAAAGGAGAGGTCCAGGCAAAGCACTAGGAAGAAAAAAAAAGATGACTTTTATGAATTATTACGAATTCAGGGAAGGCTTCCTAGAAGAGTGGGGGATCTGAGTAGAGCTCCAAAAGAAAGAAGAGACTTCAATACTTGGAAATTGGTAATCAGGAATATCTGTTCCCAGTATGAGTGAGGAAAGACCCATAGACAGGAGTGGGAAGATAAGAACAGGGAATGGATAGTGGTCTCATATGTCTGGTATGTAGTAAACATAAAGGGAAAAAAATATCAGATAAGGATGCACAAGGAGCCATATTGTGTAGGGCCTTAAATTCTAGAGTCAGGAGTTTATACTTTATTCATTAGGCAAGGGAGAATCTCAAAGCATTTCAATAGAATAGTGACATGGTCATAGTTCATCAGGAATTTTACTAAGTCAAGGGTTTGGAGGATAGATCACAGAGTAAATGCTAATGGGAAAGTGCTGGCCCTAGATGTGTTTCTAGGTCTATTTCTCTTGGGTAGTATCCCTCTCTCCTTGAGCAGTTTCTGAGGTGTTTGCATTGTACACCCCTCCTCCCCAAACTGTTCTCCCTTTCCTTCATGTGATTGGAAAGAATCAGTATCTGCCACCTCTTGTGGTATAAGCGGGGAATGGCAAAGTCAAGCTGAATCAGTGCCATGGAGGGGCTTAATTAGAGACTCACAGTTGGCTTGAGTCAATATAATAAACATGACGATACTACCTAAATTAATTTACAGATTTAGTATCATACTAATCAAGCTATAAGATTAATTTAGAGGAACAATAGGTCTAGAAAATAAAAGAAAATAATGAAAAAGTTAGGAATGATGGGGAAATAGCACTTTCAGACCTCAAATTATGTTATAAAGCATCAAAACTATTTGGTATTATTTTTAAAAATAGACAAGACCAGAGAAGCAACAATCAGAAAAAAAGAGTCCAATAATTCAGTATTCAATAAACATAGAACATAAATTACTTGTAAAAAAAAACCCAACTCATCACTATTTGATGAAAACTACTGGGAAAGTTCGAAAGCAATTTGACCCAAAATAGGTTTAGACAAGCACCATATATCATGTACCATAACAAATTAGGGATGGATACCTAGCAAAACTTAAGCTCATAAAAGATTGGAGAAGATGTAAGGTGATAATCTTTTATTACCATATCTAGAAGGAAAATTCTTAACTGAAATAGATACAAAGAAAATCAGAAAAGAAAATCTTATCATTTCCTACAACTTTTCTCTTAGACTTAACCATGCTTTCCAGAAAGTCATGATCCTATAATATTACTAAACTTTAACTGCTGCTTCTGATATGAGAGACTGGAGGGCAGACATGGAGAGTTCTTCTCAGATCTTTTATTTAAGGAGAGAGCTTAAGGTAGTCATCTCATAATTTCTATTATGTCCTACCCTACTGTATGCCTGCATTGCACACCTTCTTTCTTTCCCTTTTCTCCCACTGTTCAGCTTCTTTTTAAGTATTATCCTCTCCTATTACATTGGGAAATCCTTGAGGACAGGGAGCTATCTTTTGCCTTTCTCTATATCACCAGCACTTAGCACAATGTACATAATACACACTTAAATGTTTATTGACTTACTGATAAAATACATAATGTCAACTCCACAAATAAAATAATATTTGTGCTTAAACAAAACAAATGTGATTAGAATATAAAGTGAAACCGATGATTTGGGAAAATCATTGCATCAAATATCTTTGATATCTGATGTCCATGATAAATATTGGAAATTAGCACAAATATAGAATACTTAAGAATCATCATCCAGTGAATAAATAAAAGGATATGAACAAAAGGCTCCCAAAAGAATTGCAAATCATTAATAATCATATGAAAGATTGTGTCAAATCACTAATAATAGAAAATTATATCACAACTCTGAGATTTCACCTCATACCCAGTAATTTGCCTAAGATGCCAAAAGATGACAGGAGTTAATGTTACTAGAGGCAGCATGGCATAATGGACAGAAAAGAATCCTTGGAGTCTAGAAGGCCTGTCATTGGTTCTACCTCTGACAGATATGGCTATGTGACCCTGGACAAATCATCTAATCTCCCAGTGCCTTCTGGCAACATTCCAAGACTATAAGTGATTTATCTGAATTGGCAGAAATTCTTCACAGGGAGCTCCTTAAATCAAGGAATCATAGGCCCAGTCAGAATAAAACCCAATATTGGAGTGGCTGCAGGAAGACAAACCCTAGTATACTGTTAGTGGAGAAATGCATTGGTCCAACTATTCTTTAAATATGGAAACTGGCATTATGCTTAAAAAAAAAGAGAAACTAAAATAGCTAGAGATGCCTAGGATCAAGGAGGTCAGAGACAGAAGAAAGGTAATACACACACATACACACACATGTATGCAAGCACACATACATATCATAGCAAAACTTTTTGTGGTGGCAAAGGACTGGAAACAAATTAGGTGTTCATCAGTTGGGAAATAGATAAACTAACTGTAATACCTGAATGTAGTGGGGGTATGACTAGACTAAAAAAAAAGATGAATGAAGAATACAACAAAACATGGGAAGACATGTATGAACTGATACAAAGTAAAGTAAACAGAACCAGGATAATAATAATAAACTATAATAACTGTACTAAGTGCTTTATAAATATTATTTCATTTAATTGAAAACAATATACAGAATAAGCAAAATGATTGAAATGGAAAGAACAAAAAGTAAATCCATGACATCATAGTGATCAAGCCTAGCACTAGAAAAGAATTAGGAAAAACGTATCTCCCTCCTCTTAAGAGGCAGCTAGGTGGCTTAGTGGAAAGAATGCTGGACCTGGGATCAGGAAGACAGGAGTGCAGATTCAGTCTCAGACACTTATCAGCTGTATGACCATGGGTAAACCACTTAATTTTTTTTGACTCTGTTTCCTCCACTGTAAATATTGTGGATATTAATAACACCTATCTCCCAAGGTTGTTGGGAGGAACAAATGAGATATTACTCACACAGGGTTGGGCACATAGCAGATGCTTAATAAATGCTCCTTCATTTTATTGTTAAACTTGGATGACAATGAATGAGAAATAGGACATATCCTATAAGATGTGGTAAACGTATTGGTTAGTTCTATGGAACTGTTTTGTTTATTTCTTTTAAAAATGTGTTACAAAGGATGTATCACTGGGTGAGGAAAAGAAAAGGGATATATTTGAAAATGAATATGATACAAAAACAAAATGTATCAACACAAGTAAAATAAAGTTAAAATGACTTTCCAAAAAGACTGATGCTGTCAGACATCAACCTAGAAAGCCAGTGTCCAGGGGAGGTGCCTTCATGGTCTAAAAGTAAAGATCCTTTTAACTTGCATTAAGGGAGAAGAACTCTGGGAAAATAGTATTCTAGGTTATCAGTTAGAAATAATTCTCTGTCATCATCTTACAGTTTAAAATCTTAAAAGCATATAGTTCCATTTACTAAGAATTCAGATAGAGTTATAATCAAAGCCCGGAATGGGAAATACTCTGTTTTTACTACAAGTTTGGGCATTTCTAGCTGAGGTGTAGGGCTGCCCAGAGCTGGGCTTCTGGGAGGCTCTCAGGAACCTTAGAAAAATATATGTATGAAGCTCTGTGTCTATGGCAACCAATAACCTTGAATATGAATTCACTGAATTAAGTTAAGCCTTTAAAACTCTTTAGTTAAAGCCATTTAGAATAAATTTAATCATTTAAATATTGGCTTCAATTTTTAGAATGTTTTCATATAGAAAACATCTTAAGGCAAATTATGTACAGGATATGTGTTTTGAAACCCAGTACAGCCCTGGCAGTCAGATGTGAATTGTGCTGATATGAATATTTAAACCATTTGTTAGTGCATTTTGTTTTATTGTAAGATTTAACATTACTGAAATTCCTGGGAAGGGTGACTTGATACTAAACTGTATTTTATGAGAAAAGGATATAGAGTTGCCTAAAACCAGGAAACTTTTTCTTTACCCTACCAATGAATTTGGTTGAGCAAATATTTCTAAAATGCTCAACCTGAGATTATATTTGGGGACTCTGCTGCTATGCCTCTTTCATTAGAGTCAGTCAGTCAGTCAGCCAACAAGCATTTATTAGGTGCCTACTATGTGCCAGGCACTATACTAAGAGCTGGGGATAAAAAAGACCAAAAAAGCCCTCCAAACTCCATTCCCAAATAATATCTGCTCCTAAGGAGCTCGCAGTCTAATGGGGGAGACATGTGAATAGTTATGTACAATCATAACGTATATAAGATAAATTGGAGGCACTATCATTAAGGTGAATCAGGAAAGGCTTCTTGTGGAAATGGCATTTTAGCTGCACGTGAAGAAAGTCAGGAAGGAGATTCCAGGCATAGGGGACAGCCATTGTAAATGCCGCAAGTCATCTGCGTCTCCTTTCACAACGTGACTCAGGTAGTATTATTTTTTGCATGATTGAACATGTGTAACATATATCAAATTGCTTACTGTCTCAGAGAGGAGTGTGGTAAGGGAGGGAGAGAAAAAATTTGGAACTCAAATTTTTTTAAAATTAATATTAAAAATTGTCTTTAGGGGATAGCTAGGGAGCGCAGTGAATAGAACATGGGTCCTGGAGTCAGGAGGACATGAGTTCAAATCCAGCCTCAGACACTTAACACTTATTAACTGCATGACCTTGGGCAAGTCACTTAACCCCAATTGTCCTGCCTTCCCCCCTCCAAAGAGACAAGAAAAATTTTCTTTATGTGTAACAGAGAAAACTAAAATATTGTTTTAAAAAAAGAAAATGCCCAAAGTTAGGAGATGATGTGTCTTGTTTAAGGAATATCACGGAGGTCACTGTCACTGGATTGTAGGAACAAGGTTGCAATGTATTTATTTGAGGGGTGTGGAATAAAGAGTAAGATATAGACTGAAGTGTGCTTTTTGTCACTTTCATTCTTTTTTATTTTGTTTGAGTCTTTTTCTACAAAATCATTAATACAGAAATATTTTACATGATTGGACATGTATAGCCTATATTGGGAGGGAGGAAAGGATAGAATGTAGAACTCAAAACTTTTTAAAAATGTTAAAAGTTGCTTTAACATGTAATTGGGGGAAAATTAAACTATTATTTAAAAAATAAATCTGAAAAGGTGGGACATAGTATTCATCCCTTGATACTCCCCACACTTCCCTTCCTGACCACCCAAGGGAATCAGGGGCAGCCCTACAAGAAAGAGAAAGCCTGAGAATCACCATTTGGTTGGCTCCTGTGTTCTCCTTTTCTCTGTTTCTTCTTTCCATGTCCTCTACTCTGCTCCACATTTTGTTTCTGAATGCTACAGTCTAGGTTTATTCATCCTGAACCCTCAGATTTCAGTGCTATCTTAGGAGTGAGATATGGTTCCACTCGAACAATTCAGTGACTTCACATTCTGATTTATCCAGCTGGGCTATGTGCAAACCTTTCTTGAATTTTCTCTTGCTTCTGGTTCTATTTTCATGGCCTCCCATCTCTTTAGGTACCATGTCCATCATCTCACCTGAATGCCAATTTTCTTCCACAGAAGAAGGGTTTTAGCTTCCAACTCAGATCAGACCTTTTCAGGGGGTCTGAGAGGCCAACATTATTTACATAATAAGATTGAGAAGTTTTTTTTTTTTATTAATTTGTTTGTTTCCTTTCAGTTTACAGGATTCAATTCCACAATTCCTTGAAGTTCACATTTTGTCCTCCTCCCTCACCTCCCCACCCATGGAGGCTTATAGTCAAGTATAGGATCTGTAAATACTTTCACATTATACATTGGTCAGGTTATAAGGACAGATTGTACCAGCTGGAATGAAAAATGGTAAAGAGGACATAAAACCAAATAAGAGAACGAAAAAGATCAGGTATTTTGCTTCCACCTGGATATAAATTTAGTTCTTTCTAGTTCTTTCTCTGGATGCACATTTTTCTCTCCATCATGAGTCTTTTGGGATTGACTTATATCACTGCATTGCTGAGAAGAGTCCAGTCTATCAAAGTTGGTCATCACACATACGTTGTGTCTGTAATTGTGTACAAATTTCTCCTGGTTCTACTCTTCTCACTCAGCATCAGTTCTTTTAAGCCTCTTCAGGTAAATATGAAGACTGCCTGCTCCTCGTTTCTTATAGCACAATAGTATTCCATAACATGCATATACCACAACTTGTTCAGCCATTCCCCAATTGATGGACACCCCCTTAATTTCCAATTCTTTGCCACCACAAAAAGAGCTGCTATAAACATTTTTGTACATATGGGTCTTTCTCCCATTTCTATGATCTCTTTGGGATATAACCCTAGGAGTGGTATTGCTGGATCAAAGGGTATGAAAGTATTTATAGCCCTTTGGGCATAATTCCAGATTGCTCTCCAGAAAGGCTGGATCAGTTCAAAACTCCACCAATAATGCATTAGTGTTCCAGTTTGCCCACATCCTCTCCAGCATTTGTCATTTTTCTGTTTTGTCATCTTACCCAATCTGACTGGTGAGATGTGGTACCTCAGAGTTGTTTTGATTTGCATTTCTCTAATCAATAGTGAATTCGAGCATTTCTTCATGTGCTTATAGATAGATTTAATTTCTGTCTCTGAAAACTGCCTGTTCATATCCTTTGACCATTTATCAATTGGGGAGTGACTTGTATTCTTATAAATTTAACTCAATTCTCTGTACATTTTAGATATGAGTCCTTTGTCAGAGACATAGGTTGTAAAGATTCTTTCCCAGTTTCCCACCTCCCTCTTAATCTTGGTTACATTGGCTTTGTTTGTACAGAAACTTTTCAATTTCATGTAGTCAAAATTATCCATTTTACATTTTATAATGTTCTCTAATTCTTGTTTAGTCATAAAGTCTTTCCCTCTCCACAAGTCTGATAGGTAAACTATTTCTTGTTTTAGGAGATTTATTACAGTATCAACCTTTATACCTAGATCATGAACCCATTTAGACTTGATTTTGGTATATGGTGTTAGATAATGGTCTATGCCCAGTTTCTGCCATACTATATTCCAGTTTTCCCAGCAGTTTTTGTCAAATAGTGAGTTCTCATCCCAAAAACCAGGGTCTGGAGGTTTATCAAACAATACATTACTATAGTCATTGACTTCTGAATCTCATGTGCCTAATCTATTCCATTGATCCACTCCTCTATTCCTCAGCCAGTACCAAGTAGTTTTGATGACTGCTGCTTTATAGTACAGATTGAAATCTGGTAAAGCTAGTCCACCTTCCCTAGTATTTCTTTTCATTAATTCCCTTGATATTCTGGACCATTTATTCTTCCAAATGAATTTTGTTACTATTTTTTCTAGCTCTAGAAAGTAGTTTTTTGGTGAATTAATTGGTATGGCACTAAATATATAATTTAATTTAGGTAAAATTATCATTTTTATTATATTAGCTCGACCAAGCCACGAGCAATTGATATTTTTCCAATTAGTTAGATCTGACTTTATTTGTGTGAAAAGTGTTTTGTAGTTATGATCATACAGGTCCTGGGTTTGTTTTGGCAGGTAGATTCCCAAATATTTTATAATGTCTACAGTAACTTTAAATGGGATTTCTCTTTCTATTTCTTGCTGTTGAATTTCATTGGAAATATATAGGAATGCCGAGGATTTATGTGGGTTTATTTTATATCCTGCAACTTTGCCAAATTTATTTATTGTCTCAAGCAGTTTTTTACTTGATCCTCTAGGATTCTCTAAGTATATCATCATATCATCTGCAAAGAGTGATAGCTTGGTCTCTTCTTTGCCTAACTTGATTCCTTTGATTTCTTTTTCTTCTCTAATTGCTACTGCTAACATTTCTAGTACCAGATTGAATAAGAGGGGTGGATTGAGAAGTTTTAATGTCTAACATGATAAATTATTAATAGGTACAAGCCACATAAAGAAAAGCTATTTGGGATTCTCATTGATTTTTAAAAGTGTAAAGGTGTCCTGAGACCAAAAAGATTGAGAAATGCTCGTCTAAGAGTTTAAGTATAGAGGGAATTTCCACACTGGGGTTTCTTAACTCTGAACACATGCTAAATTATAGGTCCAGATCAAAATATATTAGAAATACCTAATAGTGACATATCCTTTTCATAAATACACATTAGTTGTGGCAATTGCTATCGACATTCCTTTTGATAAATGTTAATAGTTATATTAGATGGTGCAGTGGATAGAGTGCTGGGCCTGGAGTCAGGAAGACTCATCTTCCTGAGTTCAAATCTGACCTCAGATTACTTATTTGCTGTATGACCGTGGAAAAGTTGCTTACTTCTGTTTGCTTCAGTTTCTTCATCTGTAAAATGAACTGGAGAAGGAAATGGCAAACTACTCCAGTATCTTTGTCAAGAAAACTCCAAAGGGTTCATATGACTGAACAACAACAAAAGTTTTGTTATTTTATGCAGTTAATGATCATTTTAAGAATTTTCTCATCAGATTACTTTGTCTTGGGCTAGTCTCAATTGAATTGTGTGTTTTTTTTTAATAGAAGTTTTTTTTGAGTGGACAAAGTTGAAGGTTTTTATTTTTAATGAATTAAAAAAAATTTACCAAGGTGAACCTTTTTTGCTTAATGACACTAAGTTCAGTAAAGGGCAAATCATTAAAAAGAAATCACAGCCGCTTGTCCTGTGTGTAGAAGATAACCAATAGTTCCTTGTCCTTAACAGAAAATAATGTCCTAGGCTAATGAGTAGCAAAATGTAGAACAACTGATTTCTTCCAGAAGTGGTACTTGATAAACATATTATTCTTTTTTGCTCAAGTACAAGACTAGAGTCACAGGGATTATACTTGGCATACTAAGGTAGGGATGAAAAGGAAATAGAGAGGAAAAAAGGGACAACACCCTGCAGCATTGACACAAGTTTAAATTCTGGTATCCTAAGAAAGTATGATAGAATCTCAGGCATTCTTCTCCTCATTGGCTTTTTGGGCCTCTTTTGCTATTTGAATTAGTCTGTTTTTTAAGGTTATTTTCTTCAGTATTTTTTGGGTCTCCTTTAGCAGGCTGTTGACACACTTTTCATGATTTTCTTACATCATTCTCATTTCTCTTCCCAATTTTTCCTCCACTTCTCTTACTTAATTTTCAAAATCCTTCTTGAGCTCCTCCATGGCCTGTAACTAGTTCATATTTTTCTTGGAAGCTTTTGAAGCAGGAGTTCTGACTTCCTTGTCTTCTTACTGTTCCATGCTTTGATCCTTTATGTCTCCCAAAAAGGATTCTATGGTCTGTTTGTGCTTTCTCTGCTTGCTTATATTGCCAGCCAATTACTTGACTTTTGAGCTCTTTGTCACAGTAGAACTCTGCTTCCAGATTACAGAGAGCCATGTCCCAAATTGCTGGGCTTTTTGAAGCTGCTGGAGCTATTAGGAGGACGCCCTCTCTAAAGCCCCCACAAGCTCTGGCACACTGGCCACACACCCCAGGACCACCACCTAAGACTGTGATCCAGATCCAAGCAGGTTAAAGCAAGAGCGATTACCCTCTGAATGGTCTCTTGGTCTCCCTACAATCTGCAGGCCAGAAGCTCTGGAGGCAGCCACGCAGCAGCAGCTTCAACTGCCACCCCTCTGCTCTTCTCCACCCAGTTCCAACTGAGTTCCTAACTGACCTTTTACTTTCTTTTTGTCATTTATGGGTTGAGAAGTCTGGAAACTGCCACAGCTGCTGGTGACTGACTCTCCTGAAGTCTGCTCTAGCTGCCACTGGTTGGAGCCATCCTGGAGCTGGAACAATGCTGCTCCTGTGGGACTTGGCTCAGCCTGGTGTGGTAGACCCTTCCTGTCTCCCTCCCAGGCTTCCTTCAGCGGGAGATTTGTTTCTATCACTTGGTGGGTTCTGTAGCTCTAAAATTTTAGAGTCATTTTTTTTTATATGTATTGGAGGTGGTGGGAGCCAGAGATGTGTGGAGGTCCTGCTTTTACTCCACCATCTTGCCTCCACCCCCGAGACTTTGTAATTTTCCAGATTCATATACAACTAGGTCAGTGTCATTTGCAAATAGTAATGTTTGGAATATCTCACTATTTATACAGAATCCTTCTTCTACTTGGACTTTGCTGGACAGTCCAATATGACAGTGGCAACCACCTTTCAGGGCCATATGTCTTCCTGTTTTATGTCTTGTTTGATATTAATAACTAGAAGATCATCAAATTAAGTGGTTGCTATTTTTGTATTTTTCAAAGTATGTTGTATAATTTTGACATATGCATGGCAGGTAGTTCTTTTGGAGAAGAGCCGTTAAGGCTAAGTTTTGTTCCACTGAATTAAATTAAATTAAAATTAAATTAAAATAATCAACAAATGATGTAGAAAAACAATCTTTTATTCTCTGTACCTTTCAATCAATTGAATGTAAAAATGCAGTTTGGGGGCAGCTAGGTGATATAGTGGATAGAGCACTGGGCCTACAGTCAGGAAGACTCACCTTCCTGAGTTCATATCTGGCTTCAGACACTTTCTAGCTGTGTAACCCACTATAAGCCATTTAACCTTATTTGCCTCAGTTTCCTCATCTGTAAAAGAAGCTGTAGAAGGAAATGGCAAACCACTTCAATATCTCTGCCAAGAAAACCCCAAATGGGGTCATGAAGAGTTGGGCAGGATGGAACAGTGAAAGATGTGGTTTACTGTAGAACATAATTTGTGAAAGTCTGTCTGTTCCCTCTTCACACCTCCATTAAGGATACTGTCACCACATTTGTAGATTATTTTCATAAAGATTTTACAGATATGAGAATGTAGGCATATGGGCTAGTAGTTAATGACTACCTTTTTGGGTAATAAAATAGTATATATATATTCATATAAACACATAATTCAATGTATATATAAAATATAATATAATGTATGTAACATACATGCACCTGTACACACATATGTGCATGTGTATATACATATATGTACATTTTAGTTGTGTGTGTACATGTATTTGTTTTCAATCATATCAAACTCTCTCTCCCCTGTCTCTATCTATCTCCATTTCTCCTTATCTACCCACCTATATAACTGTCATTCTCAAAGCATTCTGTATCCTCTAAGGTATTCTGAGAATTAACCCTTCAATGCCCTCAAAATTGTTTTTCTTTTATATGGACTTCTTCTGTGTATAGGTGCTCTAGTCTATTGCTCTCCTCACCTTTTATTTTTTAATGACATTTGTATTTCCTTATACATCCTACTGGAGACTATCTGTTAGAGTCCAAATGTGGTTAAGTGTCTAGTTAAAATTACTAATGTAAGAAGGGACTGCTCTTTATAAGGGACAGCCTTTAGAAGCAGATAATAAGCAAGCTATTGCTTACTTGGATGATAGAATTCCCTGTATGGAAGAGGCTGCAGGGCCTGCTTCCATGACAGTATTGATGAAATGTGATGGAAGAATCTTGAAGGAATCTGGAATATTTGTAGACGTTCTGTAACCAGCTCCAATCGGACACCAGTATGGCGAGGAAGGGCCTCTTTCACTGGCTGCTGTTGTAGAGCTGGGAATGTTTTCAAAAGGTACTGTCTGACTGACTCATTTGGCAACAATGGTACATTTGGACATGAAGAGGTGGGGCATGTTGTTAGAACCCATTCTTCCAAGAGACCAAGGTGGTATAAAAGGACAGTGTGACCTGTCTGAAGAAATGTCTATACTTCTCTTATTTATCTTCTCCCTTTTTTACATTTAATTTTTATTTTTTTGTTCTTTTTTAAAATGCTTTATTAGCTTCTGATTTACATCATTCGTTTCCGCCAGATTTTGGGTTACAAATTTTCTCCCCGTTTTTTCCCCAACCCACCACCCCAAAACAGCAGTCCCACAGGATATCCCCTCCTCCAATCTGCTCTCTCCCATATTTTCTCCCATACCCCTTTCGACTTTTCCAGTGGATCTCTATGCCTCAGTGCCTGTATATCTTATTTCCCCCATTACATGTAAGATGGTATTAATAATAGTATATATATATATATATATATATATATATATATATATATATATATTTTATTTTAAAACTTTCAATTCCGGATTCATTCCCTTCCTTCCCTGTCACCCACCCCCACTGGGAAGACAAGCAGTTCAGTATAGGTTGTACATATGTGGCTAATGCAAAACAACAACATAGTAGATATATTGTAAAAGACTGACTATACTTCCCTCCCTCCCATCCCACCTCCCACCCACTCCACTCTCCACCCTGATCCTATCGCTTTTCAAAAATGGGTGCTTCCAACTTCCCTCCCCCCCACCCGCCCCCCCTTCCCACCACCCCCCCTTTAACCCCCTTCCCCCCCCCATTCTCCTGGAGGGTGAGATACCCTATTTAGTGTGTATTTCACTCCCTCTTCAAGCCAGATTCAATGGGAATAAGGTTGACCCATTCCCTTTTGCCTTCCTATTCTTCCCCTCCATTGTAACCATTTTCCCTTGTATGAGATAGTTTATCCCAATCTGTCTCTCCCCATCTCCTCTCATTATATTCCTCTCACCTCTTAATTTCACCTTTTAAGTATAATGTCTTCCTGTTAAATTGGTTGAAAGAATCCACCGATCACCTCCTGAAAAAGATCCCAAAAAGAAAACTCCTAGGAATATTATAGCCAGGTTCCAGAATTCCCAGATTAAGGAGAAAATATTACAAGCAGCCAGGAAGAAACAATTTGGATATTGTGGAAACACAATCAGGATAACCCAGGATCTGGCAGCTTCTACACTGAGGGATCGAAGGGCTTGGAATATGATATTCCAGAGGTCAAGGGAGATGGGATTAAAACCAAGAGTCACCTACCCAGCAAAACTGAGCATCATGTTTAAGGGGAAAATATAGTCATTCAGTGGAATAGAGGACTTTCAAGCATTCTTGCTGAAAAAAAAAAAAAACAGAGTTGAATAGAAAATTTGACATTCAGATACAAGAAGCATGTAGAAGGTAAAGAGGGAAAAGAAATCATAAGGAACTTATCAAAGTTGAACTATCAACATTCCTACATGGAAAAACAATAATTGTAACTTATGAAACTTTTCTCAGTAGTTGAAGGGATTAGGAATATGTATGAGGGTATATGGGCATATGAATACATGTGAATGTGTGTATATATGTTTTTGTTCTCAATTACATATAAACAAAAATTTTTAACATTCATTCATTTTAAATTAATAAAATTTTGATTTCCAAATTCCCTCCCTCCCCTTTTCTCAATAAGGCAAGAAATTTGATATAGATTATAATTATACATGTGCACTCATGCAAAAAATTTTGATGTTAGCCACATTGCAAATGAAAACGCACACACATACACTCACACACACACCCAAGATGAATAACAAAAGTTAAAATAGTATGCTTCAACCTGCTTTCAGATTCCATCAGTTCTTTCTCTGACTGTGGATGGCATTTTTCATAATAAATCCGTTTATTATGTATTGCTGAAGATAGCTAAGTCATTTACATTTTATCTTCTTACACTACTGTTCTTTCTGTGTACAGTGTTCTCCTGATCTTGCTCATTTTGCTTTGTGTCAGTTTTTTTGTAAGTCCTCCCAGATTTTCTGAAAGTTCATCATTTCTTACAGCACAATAATATTCCATCTTATTTATTTTCAAGGTAAACATCACTTTGTAAAAGCTAATTGATGTTAATCAGTTCATTGGAACTGGAAAAGTCACCTACTAGCAGATAGCAGTAGTGATGCCACACTGGAAATGGGGCTAATAGAATTAGAAAAAGTCACCCTAAATCCTGAGAGAAGATAAAACACCTTTTAATCATCTCACTCCCCTGTTCAGGAACATATGATAACTCCCTATGACCTGTGAGATCAAATCTGAATTCAGTTGTATTGTGTATAAGAAATTATTCAATGTTGATCAGAGATAAGGCTAGACATTGGTTAAAAGTATTCACAATGAGGAAGGAGATAATTTTAACATATGTTACCCTTCTCAGACTATTGTGTATAGTTCTGGGTATCACATTTTTAGAAGTATAATATCACCTCTGGACTTATTCTCCCAATTCTCACTGTTCTGGTAAGGTAAGTTCCCAGAGAGGAGACTACTACTATTCCCCTCAGAGTTCCCAGAGATAACCCTAGGGGGCCATGATTCTCAGTATTACTGCTCATAAGTTCTTATCTGGTATGCTCCCCAATATCAATCAATTATTAAAACTTTATCAGTCATTATAAAAGAATATTTATTGAGAAGGTATAGCAAGGAGAGAAATTACAAAAATGTCCTTCAGCCCAGAAGCACACATTTATTCTCTGAAGAAAATGGTCTCAAACTTTGAGAAAAGTAGGCACAAAAATAGTGAATCACACATGTAGGAAACATTTGGGGTCATGATTCCTGGCAGTGAAAGTCCTTTTCTCTTTTGGAATCTATCAGATTTTCTTTGAGGCATTGTTCTTTGTCCTTTCCTCTTGAAGAGGACCGATGACCTCAGGAAGGTGATGACATAATATGCAATTGATCTGGATTTAAGTCAGGGAGGGCTGTGCGTCACTAGCTCCTCCAGAGCCATCTGGGTCCATTGGTCAGATATACATCAGGGTGACTGGAGATGGTCCCAGTTGCTGCGGAAGACCTTGGCCTTTTAAAACTAAGGTCTTTAGCAGGTCTCAGTTAGTAATGGATAAGTTGCTCCTTTGCTCAACTAGTTTTGCTTCTTGTGTGGCATGGCGTCTTGTCTGATGGGTCAAACCACTTCTGGGCTGGGTAAAGGTCACTTGACTGTTAGGCTGACTTTCAGCACACTGTTCTACTGCTAGAACAGACAGTTTCTGGTGAGACCTCTCTAATGGTTGCCTGGACCTAGTGTGCCTAAAACCAGAAAACCCAAAAAAGTCAAAAGAAACATAAATATCATGAATTCACAGACAAATGGAAACCACGTAGGAGGATAGGGCCACTGAGGGTCATCAAAGTTCTTGCCTCTGAGAAGGAAAAGTGGTGATGTGCCAAGGAAAGGGTGTATTGATCTTTTGTATGCCAATTCAGTTCTGATTTCTCAACTAACCAGAAAACTCTTCTTCACCACATAGCATCTGCTCCCCAAGTCATTCATGGCCAGAAATAGTGTCACCATGCCTCCACATGTTAAATTGGAACCAGGCAGGGAATATTGTGCATGCTTTGTATAACTCACCAGAATATGCAAATCCCAATATGCTCTAAGGGCTGAGCCTGAATTGGAAGGTTTTTCTATTAGAGAAGGCCACTAGTAAACTGGCATACATCCAAGGGAAGGTGACTAGGATGTTGAGGGGCCAGTCATTCTGCCATATAATGATCAATTGAAAGAACTTGGAATTTTTCACCTGGAGAAGACAAGATAGCCATTTTCAAGTCTGTTTAGCCCTTATACTGAAATACTTTATATTTATTCTATTTGACCATGGAGATTAGAACTAGGAGCAACAGGTGGAAGTTATAGAATGGTAGACAGGGGTGAGTAAAGAAAAACTGAGTAATTAGCATTTTCTAAAGGTAGAACAGACTGTCTCGGGGGTCAGTAGATTTAACCTCATTGAAGGTCTGGAAGAAGTTGGATGACTACTTTGAAATGTTGTAGAAGTTAATTCCTCTTTAGATTTCATGATCTCTGATTTCCTTTCTAGCTTTGAGAGCTCATGATTCTGTTTGCAGCCCTATGGTCTATTGTTTAGAACTAACTGTAAGGCAAATGGTTGTGTAGCACTCCCTGACTTGTACTTGCAGGTTGAGTCCCCAGAGGGAGGCTACTATCTTGGATTTTAGGGAAAATGCTATGCTTCTGCACTCAACACTGCAGTCCACCAACCCCTACTAGCATTCTTACCATTAATAATCAGCTAGTATATTCAATTAACTTTTAGAAAAATCATATTCTCAAATGGCATAACAAGAACAATAGGTCTAAGACATTCCTCCCATAAACCTGGGGTTCTCTCTCTCTGTGTCTCTCTGTCTCTGTCTCTTTCTCATTATCCTTGAAAAAAGTGGGCTCCAACTTAGAATATAATAATAGTGAGGCAAATGTATGTATTTGAGAAAGGCAATTCACAACTCCTGGTACCATAGGGCCCAGAAGTCCTTTCTCACTTTTTTCCCCCTTTTATTTATTTTTCTGTTTAATAGTATTCTCTCCCAATTTCATCAAGATACTTTTTACAAGATTTTGAGTTACAATTTTTTCCCCTTTTTCCCTCCTCTCCCCCCTTCCTAAAGTGACAGGCAATTTGATATATGTTATGCGTGTGCTATCATGTAAAACATTTTTCCATATTAGTCACAGTCGGAGGTCTGGCCACTTATTATGTTTGTTTATTTGGGGTTGGAGTCTACTGGTGCCCCTGGCCATGCTGAGGCACAGTGGAGTGATCCTGGAATTGGTGTTTGCCTGCTCCAGTGCACTGGGGCTCAGGATCTCCTGCTGGCTTATTGAGGTAGGGCTTGTTGGGGTGCTTTCTATCCTGGTCTGCACTCCCCTTTTACCTGACTGAGGCAAATATTTTCCAAATCTTCTGAGTTTTTTGGACTCATAGATTGTTTTATCCCATCTTTTTGCTGGTTTTGCTATTCCAGAATTTGTTTTAGGGAGCTATTTTATGGTTGTATGGAGGTGAATATAGGAGAGTTACAGTGATTTACTACTGACTCCACCATCTTGGTTCCCGGGAGTCCTTGTTTTCCCTTTTTCTCTTGAATGGGTTGCCCTCATATCCCTTTGGGTATATTATTCTCCTGGATGGTTTGCTGAACTGAGACTGAAGGTATACTCCTTTTTATGGTCTGACTCTTTTCTCTACTGCCAGGGCTCATGCTTCTTTAAATTTTTTTTCTTTCTCTGGGGACTTTGTATCCATGTGTGGAAGATGTTTCTATTGTCCCCAAAGGATGGAGTGTTTCTTGAAAAGGGGTAATGTTTCCTGATCTTTTCATATCTCCTATTCAGAGCTTCACAGACAATACAGAGGTGGAAGAGAAAGAAATGCTCTCCCACCCCCCGCAACTCCCATGCAGAGATCTAGTCCACAGAAAGATCTTAACTTGCAGTCTCTACTACTCCTCAACTACAGAAATCCATCCAGGTCTTAGTTACTTAAAACTAGCAGGGGTGTGGCTAATGTGTTTGCTTAGAAAATCACTTTGTTCTCTTCTTGCCTCAATTAGGAAGATGTCCTCTCTTCATAAATGAATCAGAACATACACATCTTTACAATTCATTTAACATCTCATTAACAACTAATGATTACATTCCAGTGGCCCTTTGTGACTACATCAATTGAGTTGAGTGTTGGGGAACCTTATCTATTACACTATTTAGGGTGAATGTATGTGTATCAGCAATGCCATATTCACAATGCCTATGGAGATTACAAATATGCTGATATATTTATCCATCACAAAATACATCATCCTTGCCATATGGGGAAATAAACTAGAAAATTTATTAAGATACCAAAAGACTGAGTCCCAAAAGTGAAAGCCATCAGAGTAGTTATGATATTGGCACAGGTAGATAAAGTAGAAAGCACTCACATTTTCAAGCCTTTAAAACAGAACAGGCTACCTCAGGCAAAGGTCCTCCTCTCCCCACTCACAGCAACCACCCAGCATCCGGGAAGCGCGCTCCCAGCAGCTCCGGCCCCTGGCAGTCCTCAGCAGGAGTCCTTAGCAGAAATTCTGGTTAACTCAAAAAGGGCTTCGCGCTGCTGCTGCCGCTGCCGCTGCCTCTGCTGCTGCTGCTGCCGTCGCCGCCACCGCCAGCCACCGCTGGAACTCCAGCTTGGCTTCCACTTCCTCTTGCTCCGCCCCTTCCTGCTACGTCAGCAAGTCCAATGGGGCATGGAAGATCTTTAAATCCCATAACCCTTACAGTATGAAATTGTTCTGCCCTTATTTGTGCATGGGAAAAAATATTAACCTCCTTCTAAAGGAAATTCTAAATTTAGAGGATCCATTCTAGACCTGGGTTGGGCATACAAAATCATCACTTGAGATCTTGAGATACTTGAGATCTTGGAGAATTTTAATCAGTGTGGTATTAGAGAAGATTTTTAAGAGTCCCATGGACAGCAAGGAGGTCAAATTAGTCCACACTTAAAGAAACTATTTGAAGTTATTCACTGGAAGGTGAAATATTGAAATTTGAAGCTTAAATACTTTGGCCACATAATGAGAAGACAGAACTCACAGGAAAAGACCCTGATATTGGGAAAGTTTGAAGGCAAAAGGGAAAGGAGATGGCAGAGGATCCGAAGGGCAGACAGTGTCATGGAAGCAACAAACATGACCTTTGACAGAATTTGAGAGATCATGGAGGACAGAAAGACCTGGTGTGCTATGATCCATAGAGTCACAAAGAGTTGGACAGGACCGAGTGACTGAACAATAAAAAAAAATTGCTATAAAGGATTTCTCTCCAAAATGAATCTGTATATTATTAAGTCTTGAAGAATGGATGAACTGTCCATCAGATATGTTTCTAATCTCCACCTTGATCAATCAAAAAGCAATTAATCAGTTAACAAACATTCATTAAATATCTATATTGCACCAGGCACTGGGAATACCAGACCAGATCAATAATAAAAGTCCTTGTTCTGAATAAGCATACTTTCTATTAAGGGAGACTATGTAAAATATACACAAAAATATACTCAGTAATTGGTAGGGAAGGCAGTTGAGATAGATCAGGAAAGATGTCATATAGAAGGTGAGGAATCTACTTTTGGTGAGAAATTACTTATGATTTCCCTGAAGAATTGAGGCCTGAGTGCATGTTATCAATGGAGTGTCCATCCACTAGATAGATGCCTCACTAAAAATTCCTTTGAATGATGGACCAAGTAAAGGAAACGCCCACAACCGTGCCTTATATTGTAAACAAGCTACAAATGTGATGGAATTCATTCTAGGAAAGAGTGGGAGCTGCAAGCCACTAGCTGAGTTGTTTTACCCTCTGGGTACAGGGGTTCAAAGTCTTTAACTTTCCTCAAAACTGAATTCAGGTACTGCCTCCTGCACAAAGTCTGCCTTGGCCTCTCTAGCAACTAGTGCCTCCCCCTGAAATAAACTTATATATTTTTTTTTGTGGAGAGGCCTTTTTCACACATGGTTCATGTCTCTGATTCAGTCAATAAGAAATGAAGGTGACCCCACGCCTGTTGTCCCTTGATGGCTCTAGAGGAGAGAGTGAAGCTGATGACTTTGCATAGTTCTGCCTCAAGTAATTCTAATTTATGTGCCAGTTAAGACATCACTTTCTTGATGTCATTGGTCACCTTTGAGAATGAAGGATGAATAACAACAACCTTTGTTTCTCGTGACCTAATAAAAACTCCTTGAGATCAGGGAATCCTGGTAAGGTGCTTGCGTCATATTATATGTGTAAAAAAGCTAGATATTGTTCCAGTGCCAACATGGTGGAGTGAGGAAGTAAGCCTCTGAAGCCCTTCCAAATTACCATCCAAACAACTAGAACAGTGTCTCAGGACTGATCTAGGAGCAAGGAAGCAGCTTATTGTCACGGCAGGAAAGGTCTGTCTCACAGGGGTGGGAAGGGAGTGAGGTTCAAGAGGAATTGAAGCAGCAGCTTCAGCCATTCTCACAGCAGGAGGCCTGCAGCAAGACTCTAAGCCTGGGGTGATCCATCCACTGAGACCTCAACCTCCTGGAAACCAGCAGACCCTGAGGCAAGGGAGCAGTCTGTGCAACACAGCAAGGCCCCACTCCAGCAACCCCACCTCTAGCACAAGCCAATAGAGAGACTCCATTGCTGACCATTAGTGGAGCCCTGTCCCAAAGCTGGCCAAATGGAGAGACCCTGCCCCTGGAACTTACCATCAGAGAGACCCTGTTTCCATAGCTATGCAGCAGGGCTGATCAGCATCAAGATTTCTCCTCTAGGGTCTGCTAGCAGAGAGGCCCTGATTCCACAGCAACCTAGCAGCAAGGTCCCACCCCTGGGTTAGGCCAGCAGCTAAACCTCACACCTGGGAAGGTCAATAGGAGGACCCTATCCAAGAAAAGCCAGAAGGGTAGCCTACTCTCCAGTAAAAGAAAACAGTTAAGCCCCAAAGCCCAGTGAAAGCCAGAAGTAAGACCTTAAACCCCAGCATGAAAAGCTTGGGATAGTATAGGACTACTCTCACATAAAAACACTAAGTCACAAAAAAGGCAGAAAAAATGAGCAAAAACAAACAAATAAAAAGAATTTGATTATAGAAAGTTACTGTGATGACAGGGAGCATCAAGGCATAAACTTAGAAGAGGACAATGTTATGGGGGGAGCATCATCCTATCAAAGCCCCTTATCATGGCATATTTTATATAGTTCATTAGTTGGAATACCATCAACTTTTCTAAAATCAATCCCTACTCTCAATAGAGCAGTAAACAATTCTTTCCTTGGCAATCTATTCTGACTTTGAATCTGATGACCATTTACTCTTCTCTCATGAGGAAATTTATCTTTTTCCTATTCTCCTAAGTCACTTAGCTATGAAATTTTATCCAGTACCTCTGAAAGAGGGTTCCCTATTTCACCAATTAGTAGAGTCAGAAGTAGGTGCTTATAAGCAGGAAGAGCTGTCTTCACCATGATTTTTCTATGAGGAACTGCTAAGGGGATTTCATGATATGTATCTGCATCTCCAATCATGATAGCAGTTTTCATTACTTCTTTCAACTTTCTCATGTAGTCTCTAAGTGAGGGCCAGGGTCTGTCTCCACTAGGCCACATAGAAGCAGTGGGATACATTCTATTGCATCCGTCAGTAGCTAAAGCTAACAGATCGGTCGTATTGTTACCTCCTGCCAAATGAAAATCTCTAAAACGCTTTCTGGACAAAAGGATTCTGGCAAATATTTATAAATTTCAAGCAGTCCACTTTATCTAGCACTATCCCAGCAGCTTCTTCTTCTGTGATTCTTACCATGCAAGACACTAAGGATTCTTCCATCCTTTGGGTGAATCTGCTTAAAATATCAGTAATCTCCTGTTGAGTGAAATCCTCAAGTATCTTCTTAAACACTGCTTGCCCTCCCTGACTCTCTTGCCTTCTTCTCTGTATGGGGTGAGCTTTTGCCACTGTAAGGCCTTCATCATGAAACAATGTAACATTTGGTAACATAGTATCACCATTCTGCACAACCTAGGGAGTCATTATCATAGCAACTAGGCTCAGACTCTACCATAGTTGTATGAACTTTCCTCCTGCTACTTTTTTCTGAGTCAAATTTCCATCAGTCCTCTCAGGTTCCAGAGACTCTCCAGTAGTCTTTTCTAAAGGAGGGTGTGAATGCTGGCACTTAGCCAACTCTTGTAACAGCTTGTCTCTGCTTTTACACACAATATGGTAGCCTGTTAGCAAAACCAAGCCTCTTCTACTCACTCACTGCCTCAAGCTCTCTCCTAGGTTTTATTGGTATTTTTTGCAAACATGTTTCTAAATCTCTATGTTCTCCCTGCTGTAACCTCTGTTCCCAGTTTTCACAGAGCCCTGTACTTTTAGACCACTCCCTTGCTAGGGAGACATAAGACAAATCCCATCCTGGGATAGCCATTTCTTTTTCTAAATCCCTTCTGCCTCCAGCTAGAGGTCTGCTATTTCACGATCCCATTGTGAGGTATAACTTGCAGTGAAGTTTCTGCATTATGAACATCCTGTATACATTCTTATTACTTCCTTATACTTCGTAACTAAGGTCAGTATCCTTTCCTCGTGTGTGTGTATACATATATATGTCATTGTGTATTTCAAAGTAATGTAAGAGCTATTGAGTATTAACAATTGATTGGGTTAACTATTGAGACCAAATTAGAGGTGTTTTAGTCTGGGGGAAATGAATGGTAGTGTGAGAGGTAGCAAAGGGTTAAGTTTCTATAGAACTGCAAGAATTGCTGAAACAAGACTACTTCTTAGGCCCAGATAAGGACACATATAGGTTGGACTGAAGGGGGTTCAGTATTCTGAGGTTGTTACTGCGCTTGTGTAGTGGACCTCATGTATTATGTGTTATCTAACAGAATTAGAGCCTCATTAGTAATAATTAGGGTAATGAATGGAGAGGGCTTTGTGCCGATCGGTTGACATTAGTAAGAAGACTGTGAGCTTGTCTTACCAACCAATGGTAAGGTGGGACAGTGGAGAAGGTGTGGAATTCCCACGTTAGGGCTTTATAATCTTGTTTTTGCTTTCTGTAGTGCTCTCCTCCTTTCTGACTTTCTTGTAGGATTTGGGGATGCCCTTTCTTGAGAAAGATGGTAATAAAGTTTTTGCTTCTACCTTGAGAAGTCTGAGTCATTTTGGGTGAGTGGTCTTCTGACACATACACCTTCCTCATCACGAAAAGTAACGCCAATACAATATTTACAGCGCCTATGATCACAATAAAGCCCAATCACTATAAGTATTGCATGGCATTCGATTGCAAACTATGCCAAACTCTCCAGATAGAGGATAAAACTGAAGGATTTATTTAGACACTAGAAAACTGAATCCCAAAACCAGTAAGCTGATTCCATCATATTACCAAACATATTCAGAAGCCATAATAATGCTGAGAGCCTTTAGCCTTCCCACAAACCAATACAAGATCAATATTTACTCACAAAACTGTCTATCTCCTTGCCTAAGCTCCTCTGTCCCCAACTGTCTCCAATCTGCTCTCTCTCTCTCCCAGCTTCCTGTGGGCTGTGCTTCTCCTCAGCAAACTCCTCCCATCACAGGCTCCATGTGACTACATTCAGCCTATCTGTGGGCAGAGTTTATCTTCACAGCAGGGAAGCTTTTCAAACTCCCCCTAGGTCTATAAGGGGCAGGGAAGATCTTCAAATTCCTATTACAAGGGGGTGAAAAAGAAAATTACACTGGAGGAAGGAGGGGGGAGAATGAAAAAGATAACTTATCCCACTAAAAGAAGCATGAAAAAACTATTGTAATGGAGGGGAAAGTGGTGGGGGTGGCAGGCAAAACTTAAAACTTACTCTTATCAAAACTGGCTCAAAGAGGGAATAACATACACAATCAGTTGAATATAGAAATCTATCTTACCATATAAGGAAGTAAAAAGGGATGGGGATCATAGAAATGGGAGGGAAACTGATAAAATGCAGGGTATATTGGGGAAGGCAGTGATCAGAAGTAAAATACTTGTGAGAAGGGAAAGGGTGAGGGGTAAGAGAGAGGGGGGGATAAACAAGGAAAAATAGTATGGAAGGAAATAGAGAATTAGTTATCACTATAAATGAGAATGGGATGAATTTACCCATTAAACAAAAGTGGATAGCAGTATGGATTAAAAAACAGTATCTTACAACAAACACACTTGAAGCAGAGAGATACACACAGGGTAAAGATAAGGGGTTTGGAGGAGAATCTATTATGCTTCAGCTGAAGCAAAGAAAGCAGAGGTAGCAATCGTGATTTCAGACAAAACAAAAGCAAAAATAAATCTAATTGAAAGACATAAGGAGGGAAATTATATCTTGCTGAAAGTTACCATAGACAATGACTAAATGACCAATAGCAGTTTAGTATATGATAAATCCAAAGATCCAAACTTTTGGAACAAAATCTCATTATTTGAAAAAAAAAACTGTTGGGAAAACTAGAAAACACTATGGCAGAAACTAGGTATAGACCAATATCTCACACAATACACCAAGATAAAAAATGATTACATGATTTACACATAAAGTATGATACCATAAGCAAATTAAGGGAGCATAGAAGAGTTTATCTGTTAGATTTATGGATTAGGCAAGAATTAAGGACCAAAGAAGATATGTAAATGTAAAATAGATAATTTTGATTATATAAAATTAAAAAGTTTTTGCATAAAAACCCCAATGCAACCAAAATTATAGGGAAAGCAGAAAGCTGGGGAAAAATCCTTGTAAAGAGTATATCTGATAAAGGTCTCATAATTTATAAAATACAAGTCATTCCTCAACTGATAAACAGTAAAAAATATGAACAGATAATTTTCATGCAAAAAATCAAAACTATCTATAGTCATGTGAAAAAATGTGCTAAATCACTATTGATCAGAGAAAGGTCAATGAAAACATCTCTGAGGTACCACCTCAAACCTATCAGAGTGACTAATATGACAAAAATAAAGGAAAATGATAAATGTTAGAGAAAATTTGGGAAAACTTAACTCTAGAGCACTAGTGGTACACTATTTGTGGAATTGTGAAATGATCTGGAAAGCACTCTGGGGAGAGATTTGAAACTGTGCCCAAAGGGCTATAAAATTGTGCTTATCTTTGATCCAGCAATACCACTGCTAAGTCTACACCTTAAAGACAGCCAAAAAAGGGAAAAGGACCTCTTTGTCCAAAAATATTTATATAAACTCTTTTTGTGGTAGCTAAGAACTTGAAATCAAAGGGATGCCCATCAAGTAGAGAATGGCTAAAATAATTGTAATTGAATATTATTGTGCTGTAAGAATTTCAAGCAGGATGGTTTCAGAAAAACTGGGAAAGACTTACATGAACTGATGCGTAGTGAAGTGAACAGAACCAGGAGAACACTGTGCACAGTAACAGAAATATTGTTTGATGAAGAACTGTGAATGACTTAGATTTTCTTAAAAATATAATGTTCCAGGATAATCCCAAAGTACTAATGATGAAGCATACTAACCACCTCCAGAGAAAGAACTGATATTGCTTGAATACAGCCTGAAGCATTCTATTTTCACTCTTTCATTTTTTTCAAGTCTTTTTGTACAAAATGACTAATATAGAAATGTTATACATAATTGCACATGTACAACCTATATCTGATTGTTTGCCATCTCAGGAAGGGAGGAGTAGAGTGAGGAATAGAATTCAGAACTCAGAACTTTAACTAAAAGTGTTCTTTCAAAACTAGGTCTTAATTACTACAAATAATTACTATGTTGGATTGGTCTCATAATTCCAGTTTTCGTTGCATATTTCCACAGGACTAAAACCAATTGCCATACAGTTATATAATTATAGCAAAATTGTGCAAATTCAAATAATGTGACCACTTCATGGATTTCATTAGTTGCACTAATCAAAATCTAGTTATAAGTGCTTGTTGCTTGATGAATAGATATAAGAAAAAACGCAAAGCAAGATAGAAGAGAAATACATCTTTATAAAGGGTCTATGTCATGTGCTAGAAGGAAAAGATAGATAACATGAAAGAAGAATACAATCTAGAAAGGGGATGAAAGACCATAACATTAAATTAGAAAGGAACTCTAGGAAATATCCAGTATAATACTCTCATTTTACATGAAGTAAAATTAATCCCCATAGAGGGTTGCAAAGACAGTAAATAGTATAGTAGAGCTGGGATTTGAACCCAAAACTTTTGTTTAACTTTTTTTTGTTTGTTTGTTTAGCTTTTACAAAGAAATATTCATTTTGAAAGCAGAATAAGAGTAACCATACAAATTATTTACCTACAACGTCTTGAGGTCATAATCCCTCCACTCCCCCCCCCCCCAACCCTTTCACCACTTCAGTCTCTAGGGTGGGAAGAAGAATTAGATTCACAGCTTAAATCAGTTCCTACATAACATTAGTCCCACCAAATTCAAATCTAAAGTCTAGGCTTGTGGCTTGTGGCCAGGAACCTTGCTTCTCAGGATTTCCCTTTTAAGCTGGCTATAACATTGGGTTTGGAATCTTAGGCTCCTAGATTCCCATGGCTTAAGCTTCCAGATCTAGGACTCCACTCTCCCTGCACCTAGATCTGAAACAAGTATACACAAAGCAGACTAAAATCCCCAACCCTGTTTTAGTAACCATATGGTCTGGTGAGGAGGTGGTCCTCAGGCTGGCCTTTTGTGAGTGAATGGACACTTTACCTCTGGACTGGGCCAGAAAAGAGGAAGACAATATGTTCCAGGCTTATAATTTCAAAAACTTGGGCAGCTGTGGCTCTCTATCATATAGCAGGTCAATATAGAATGTACATACTTGCATCAGTCCTGCAGTCTCCTAAGAGTAGGTCTTGCATGTCTCCCTTTTTGGGGTCCCTCTCTCAGGAGAAGTTATGTGCCAAAACCAGTTTATATTTAGAGCTTGTATTCTTTCTGGGTGGTTATGTTATCTTTTATTTTACATGGAAGTTCTAAATTTCAACTCTGACATTAGTGGGAGTTTTTATTTTGAAGTTTCAAGGGGTGATTAGTACATTCTTTTTATTTGCACTTTGCCTTCTTTGTCTGATATGACAAGGAAATTTTCTTTTAAAAATAAGTTTTTATTGAACTTTTCTGCTTCTAATATCACTATAGTTATTCCATATATCCTTACCCTACTCCCTCTGAGAAAGTCATCCCATATGACAAACAGTATTTTTTAGAAAAAAAAGTCAGTACAACTGTTCAATACATTGAAAAAGTTAACAAAAAATCTGTAATGTGTAACATCTGTTGACTTCCAACTCTATGAAGGTGGAGGGGGAGGGTGCCTTATCATTTATTTTCACTCCAATTCTGCTTAAACTTTATAATTTTATTATGTTTACTTTTGATTTTTTAGTGTGTCATTATTCTTTTCATTTACATTGTCATAGTCACTGGGTATATTGTTTTCTTGGTTCTTCTTCACCCTGCACAAGTTCACGTAGATATTTTTACATTACAGTAATATTCCATTACATTCACATACTACAATTTGTTTATTTATTCCCCAATTGACATTTACTTTGTTTCTAATTCTTAACTAACAAAAAAGTACTGCTACAAATATTTTGGAATATATAGGGAATATATCCAAATCATGACTTCCTTGAGTATGTAAGACCAGTAATAGAGTCTCTAGTTTAAAGGACATTAACACTATTTGCATAATTCCAAATTTCTTTCCAAAATGGTTGGTTCACAGCTACAGCAACAAAAAAATAATGTGCTTAATTTTTTTCCCCATAATCCCTCCATCACTGGCTGGTGCCATTTTTCTGGTCATTTTTGCCAAAGTATGGGGTGAAACTTCAGGCTTGTTTTGATTTGTATTTCTCTTATTATTAGTTATTTGGAGCATTTTTTTTCATGTGGTTTTTAACTTTGCAGTTCTTTTGAGAACTGTTTTTTCATCCCCTTTGACCATTTATCTATTGATAATGGTAATTAGTCATATACACACATATATGTTTATATGTATGTATTTATTCATTGTTTATATATCTTGGACACCAAACTCTTTTTTTTTTTTTTGCAGGGGGAAAGGCAGGGCAATTGGGGTTAAGTGACTTGCCCAAGGTCACACAGCTAGTAAGTGTGAAGTGTCTGAGTCCAGATTTGAACTCAGGTCCTCTTGACTCTAGGGCCAATGCTCTATTTACTGTGCCACCTAGCTGCCTCATCACCAAACTTTTATCAGAGAAATTTGATACAAAGATATATTCCCCCATTTTACCACTTAACTTCTTATACTAGATGCATTAATATTGTCTGTGAAGAATCTTTTCAGTGTCAAGTAATCAAAGGTGTTTTATCTTTTTGCAACTGTCTCCATCTCTTATTTTGTTAAAACTACATCTTCTACCCATAGCTATAGGAGGTATATTATCTGTTTCTCTTTAAATTTTTTTTTTTTAAGCAATTGGGGTTAAGTAACTTGCTCAAGGTTACACGGCCAGTTATTTGTGGGTGTGGTGCTGAGTGCCTGAGCCCTGGATTCGAATCTCCAGGTCGTCCCAACACTGGAGCCGGTGCTCTTACTCGCTGAGCGCTGAGCCACCTGGCCGCCCCTAAGCAATTGGGGTTAAGTAACTTGCTCAAGGTTACACAGCCAGGTGTTTCTGGGTGGGTGCTAAGTGTCTGAGCCCGGGATTCGATCTCCAGGTCTTCTCAACACTGGAGCTGGTGCTCTTACTCGCTGTGCTACCTGGCCGCCCCTCTTTAATTTTCTTAATAGTATATAATCTTTAATATTAAGGTCATATATTCATTTAGAATGTGTTGTAGAGTGTGGTATAAAGTGTTGGTCTAAGCCTGCTTTTTCTGCCAGATGACTTTTCAGTTTTCCCAAAACCTTTTTAGCTTTTTATCAAATAGGGAGGCTTTTCACTAGGTAATTTGTATTTTCCATTTTATCAAACATATGGTGATTTAATGCTATTGTTTCTTCATCTCGCTTTTCTAGTTTTTTCCATTGATCTATCTCTCTATTCTTTAACCAATATCAGATGATTTTGATGACTGTTGCTTTATATAATGGTTGAGGTCTAAAAGTTCTATGCCACCTTCATTCTTAATTATTTTCATAATTTCTCTTGATATTCTAGATGTTTGTGGAAGAGCAAGGACAATATGAGGTGGGGTATAAGATCTAAGAAGACTGGGAAGGTGAGTTGAGGAGGGGTTAGGTTATGAAAGGCTTTGAATGTCAAACAGAAGATTTTATATTTGATCCTGTAGGTCAGAAGTTTCAAGTCACATGGGTACATTTCCTGAGTGCTGTCTGAACCATATTAAAGTGTAATTGGGGAATATTTAATGAAATAAATAAAAGTACAATAAAAATAGATAATATTAACATGTGTTTTTCCAAGTCTATTTGTGGCTCATAGATCTCACTTTTAGTGGCCCTGTTTCTATTGGGGGTATGACATGACTGCCGTAGTTCATAGGGAGCCACTAGAGTTTATTGAGTAGGAATGTGACATGATCACACATAAGTCTTAGGAAAATCACTTTGGTAGCTGAAGAAAGGATGTACTTTATTGAAGAGAAACTTGTGGCAAAGGACATCAACGAGCAGGCTACTGAAATAGAATAAGAACAAGGAGATGAGAGCCTTGGGGGTTTCTTAGCAACCAGAACATTCCCCCAAATAAGCCTGGCGACATTACAGTCTGCTTTCTGAGACATCCAGATACCAGTTGTGAGTTTGTTTCACTTAATTATATAAAGGATAATGAAATTGCAGACATGAAATTTCTATATGAAACATGAAATCCCTCTTTGATGTACATAGTTATAGCCCAAATCTGATGGGAGTTAATGAAAATAGAAACCTAAGTGTTGTAGACCTGTTGTTAAGGTCATTATTGGGCAGGCTGTTACTGACCGCACTTGTCCATTCATTTCCTTCTCCAGGTTGACATCTTTCTGAAGGTAAGTAACATGGAGGTTAGATGAGCAGTGTAAAGCAAGAACTAAACTTTAGGATGGATCTTAGTTAATATATTCTTGGTATAGAAATTATATTAAATGCCCCATTTCTAGGGATTTAAAATCCTCTGGTAGATTTTTTCTCTGACTTCCCAACACTTGCATCTAAGGATTTGTTTAAATTAAAAAGGAGAGTGCCTCTCAGTCTGCTTATAGAGATAACCTCCAGAAGTCATTGCTGCAGGCAGACTTAGACAATACTATTACAAAATGTGAGCTTTTCTTTTTTCCTAATTGATGAAATCTCCTTTGCCTTCTGGCTTATTGGGAAAGAAAGACACAGAAATTATTTTCCCATATTCTTCTCGGTAACTTTTGGTAATCCTTTGGCTGACTTTTAAAAAATTAGGAAGACTGAAGGCAAGAATAGATGTCAAGGTATTAAAATCTCCTAGACATGACCTTTTATACTTTAAAGATAACTTTTCAGTTAACCTTGAGAAATGCTCAGGACTGGAACTAGTTGGGCTTTGTCCTCGGGGCTAACAGTGCACTGGTTTAAGTTGGGAAACCTGGAGTCTGATTTTGACTGCATTACTTGTTCATAATGTCACCTCATATCAGGGGTATACTGGAACCTGCTTTATTCTATTATTGTTTATGTCACATCTTTTTACCATCTCCATCAGGATAGTATGAAATCCTTTATCACAAGTGAAGTTTTTTATAAACTATAATCACAGGATTCCCCTCATCTACTGTTTTAGCAATCCTGTTCCAAAAGGAAATGAAGTTATTCTGGCATGACCTGTTCCTGATGAAGACATTATGGTTCTTTATAATTACCACTTCCCTTTCTACATGTTCCCCAAACATCTCTTTAATGATAAACTTGAGGATTTTCCCAGTAATCAGTCAAACTCATTGACCAGGAGTCTGCTGACTGCTCTCTTTCCTTTTTGAAAAACTGCAAAATATTTTTTTAAAAATGCGAACTCTATTTGTTATCCCAAACTTGTGTTTTCACCAGGGATCTCCACTGTTGGTGGCAATTGACAGTAAGTTAGCAGTTTCATAAAAGCTTAGGATTTTGAGTGAGAAGAGACCTTAGAGATCATTTGGTTCACTACCAGTTTTACAAATAAGAAAACTGAAGTCTAAAAAGATAAAATGACTTTCCCTCGTCATTCACACAAGTAGTATCAGAGGCAGGAAAAGATCAAGCCCAAGTGTGTATTTTTCAGAAATTTTATTTAATATGGACATAAAAAATTTATTATTCATAGATCCTTTCTCTTCTTTCTGTAGTTTTCACTGTTAGAAACAGTCAGACTGGGTGGAAAAATGTGTAAGTTGAAGAAAGTTTGTAGAAATCTGAGTCTGAGTAGGGGCTGGGGGTTGCAGAACAAGAGAGCAGAGAGAATAGAATATACTGAGATCAAGAGGGTTCAAGGTCATTCCCAGATTCTAAGATCTGTGGTGCAATATACAATAATATGGCTTCCCATGGGAAACTACTAGTAGCTGCCAGTGATATTTATCATGAAAGGAAAACATGAAGTGGTAGTGAAAATAATGTCAGCCTGCCTAAAGTACAACACAGAGGCATGAGTAACTGATTTAATTGCTAGGAGTATTGGCTATGGATTCTGTTTTAATTAAACCATGCAGAAATGCAGTGGCTCTCACTTGTTCAACCTCTCCTTCAAAAAGGAAGCACCCTTTAGGGTAGAGGCTGCTGTTTTCAGTGCTTGAGATCTAAACAAAGAAAAGGTTACAAATATCCCAGGTTTCCTACTGCTCTTATTACCCTTAGTAATCATGACTGCTGGAGAAATGTCCCATTAGAAGGCCAAAATGGGAAATTTCCAGATGTACCACAGAGCACAAGTGTACTTCCTCAACCCCTGGGTTTGATTGTAGCAGTCTCCTCCTGCTAAGCTGAAGTGGCACTTGCAGAGAAAGAGAGAAGGGGAGGCCACAGCTCCCTTTCCTGCTTCCACACAGACCACCAAGGCTCTGTTTTAGGTAGCTGATGGACAAGACAACCTGTTAAGCCAGAGGACAGGACTAATGCTTCATCAGCAGGATAAGCATTTGATAATAGACTTCCAGGGAAGGGAAACCCATTGCCTCTTTTTTTTTTTTTTTGCTTTTCTGGAGGGGGAGAGGCAGGGCAATTGGGGTTAAATGACTTGCCTGAGGTCACACGGCTAATTTTGTGTTGTGTCTTGAGGCCACATTTGAACTCAGGTCCTCCTGATTCGAGGGCTGGTGATCTATTCACTATGTCGCCTAACTGCCCCCCCCCCACTGCCTCTTAAGGAAACTTATTCTGTATAAGTCATTCCCCAATGGATAAATGGTCAAAGGATAGGAACAGGCAGTTTTCAGAGGAAGAAATTAAAGCTATCTATAGTCATGTGAAAGAATGCTTTAAATCATTATTGATTAGAGAAAAGCAAATTAAAATAACTTTGAGACACCACCTCACACCTATCAGATTGGCTAATGTGACAAAAGAGGAAAATAATAAATGTTGGAGAAAATTGGAACATTAATGTATTATTGGTGGAGTTGTGAACTGATCCAACCATTCTAGAGAACAATTTGCAACTATGCCCAAAGGGTTATAAACCTGTGCATACCCTTTGACCCAGCAATACTACTGGGTCTATATCCCAAATTGATCATAAAAAAGAGGAAAAGGACCCACAATACAAAAATATTTATAGTAGCTCTTTTTGAGGTGGCAAAGAATTGGAAATTGAGGGGATGCCCATCAATTGGGTAATGGCTGAACAAGTTGTGGTTTATGAATGTAATGGGATACTATTATGCTATAAGCAATGATGAGCAGGTAGATTACAGAAAAACCTGGGAAGACTTACATGAACTGATGCTGAGTGAAGTAAGCAGAACCAGAACATTGTGCACAGTAGCAGTCACATTGTGTGATGACCAACTGTGATAGATTTAGTTCTTCTCAGCAATACAATGACCTAAGACAATTCCAAAAGACTCATGATGGAAAATGCAGATTGAAGCATACTGTTTTCTCTTTTTTCTTTTTTGTGGTTTTTCCCTTTTGTTCTGATTCTTCTTTATGTTTACTATGATTGCACTTGTATAGCCTATATCAGATTGCTTTCTGTCTTGTGGGGTAGGGAGGGAAGGGAAAAAAAATCTGTAACTCAGAATCTTATAAATTCTGTTTTTAGGTCACTCTAACTCTAAGGAAGGTTTACTTCACCTCAATCCTTTAATTTGATTTTTTGTAACTTCCATCTATTACCCCTACTTCTTCCTTCTTGGGATAAATATTCCATTATTGCAATATATCCACTTCCTTATTCAAGTGTCATCCCATCAAATACTTGAAATCTGGTATCATGTTCTCCCTAAGCTTTCTCTTCTCTAGAGTAAATATTCCCAGTTCTTTGGATCATTCTTCATATAGTATGCCCCTTTCTTATTCAAGTTCAATCAATTAACCAGTTAGCTAGTAAGAATTTATTAAGGATCTACTTTGTTCCAGGCAATATACTAGGCCCTGGGGATACAAATACAAAGATTAAAATAATATCTTCTTGCAGTGGGGCTATATTTTATTGTGGGAAGCATCAAATACACACACATAACAAAATACAAAGTATTTACAATACAAATATATACAAAGTAACTAAATACAAGGTCATTTGGGAGGAAGTTGTGGGATCAAAAAAGGCTTCATGTAGAAGATAAACACTCATCAATTTTATCAATTTCATTCCTAAAATATAGAAGCAAGAATTGAATCCAGTACTACAGATATAGACTTAATAGGGCAGACTATAGTGGTTCTAGTATCTTCGACCTCAAAAGTATGTCCTTTCTTAATGCAGCTCACTTTTGCATTAATTTTCCTCCCTGCCATATGATTGTATTTTTCTTAGGATTCAGAATTCAGTTGTCCAGAATTGCACAGCTGGTAAATGCCTGAGGCTGTATTTGAACTCATCTTTTCCTTTCTCTGATCCAGTGCTGTATCCTACTAGTCACCTAGCCTCTTTTTAATTTCCTTTGTGTTATTATGTCAATAGAAGACACCAAATATATTTTGAATGAAATGTACGAATGAATGTGTAAGAAGGTATAGAGAATACAGAGAGAACAAGAATAGCAACTGAATTCTGAATCCTCAAAATTCTCAACCTCTCAACAGGGAAAAGCTCAGGAGTTAAACTGCCATTATGGAGGGGCAAGGAATAGTAAAATGAGTAAGTAAATGACCAGACCCCTTCAAAAAAGTTGGTAAGAAATTCCTAAGATAAATCTCCAAAAGAGTTTTATTCTGTAATATCCCAAGAAAAAAACATAGCATGTCCACAATGACACTGAGAGCGTTGGGAAGGTCAAACAGAAGAAATGCAAGAAGAGATAAGAATGGGAAAAGACAAATCAGAACAAAAGCTGAGGAACATTAGTATAGCAGGGGACACCCTGAATTTATATTTAATATCTTAATTCATTTCCCCTTCAATCTCAGTTGGGCTAACCTTTCATATGTATGCTTTCTCAGGGTGATAAAGGAGATATCCAAGGAAATCAAAGGAGGAGATCAAAGAAGGGAAGGGACCACAGGCTAGTCTCACAGGCTAGGGGTGATGCTATGATGATGATATTGGGTGACAGAAAGAAAGAAGATCTATTAACTCTTATTTTATTTCTGTTTTGTCTGCCAGGGGGAATGATATTTGGATTAGAAAGGACAGAGCAAATACATTATAGTAAGGAGTTAAAATCCAGGAGAAGTGAAGAAATAGTAAGAGAATACCTAACTGCCCTTGATTAATTCAAGTCACCAGGACAATATGGGCTACATTGCAGAGTAATAAAGGGAATGACAGATGTGATTCTGTTCTTATGATAGGATTAGAAAAAAGAAATTGTGGAGATTTTCAAAAAACGAAAGAGCCGAATCTTCAAACTATCAGTCAAGGGACTTGCTTATTTCAGGAAAAATTCTAGAAAATGTTATTAAACAGACAGTTTGTGGACATTTTGAAAGGGAAGCCATGATCACTAAAAAGCCAGCATGATTTCAGAGATAATAAATAGGTCATGCCAGACCAAACTTATTTCCTTTTCTTTTGACAGTTACCAGAGCATTAGATAAGGGGAATACTGTAGCAAAGTATCCCACATTATCTTTGTAGAAATGATGGAGAAATATGGGCTAGGTAATAGTGAAATTTAATAGATTCATATTTGATTGAATGCTCAGACTTAAATTAATGGACTGAAATAAAGTTAAAGGATATCTCTAATGAGATGTCCCAGGGATCTGTACTTAGTCATGTGCAATTAAATAAACATTAATGGCAGGTAATGTAATTTTTGGCAAAAGAGTACTGGATTTGAAATTAGAGGACCTGTGTTCCAATACTGACTCTGCTATTTGCTATCTATGTGACCTTGGATGAATCACTTAACCTCTATGGGCCTCAGTTTTCTCATCTTTAGAATGGGGAGAAGTCTAGATGACATCTAAGGTCCTTACCAGCTTTCGAATTCTGATATGGGGCTGAAGTAAAGATTGTGGCCAAGATAAGCTTTCTCTAATTTTATCTGAAATAAAGAAAACTGCCATATAAAGTAAAAATAACAACTAGCATTTATATAATGGTTTAATATTTACAAAGCAAATGTTTACAAATGACAAATATGATTTTGTTTTATCTTCACAACAACCTGGGTGGCAGGTGCTATTATTATCTTTACTTTACAGATGAGCAGATGAAGACATAGGTTAAGTAAGTTGCCTAGGGTCACACATCCAGAAAGTGTTTGATACAGGATTTGAACTCAGTTATTCCAAACTCCAGGGTGCTGTTGAGTCATTTCAGTCATGTTTGAATCACCGATATCCTATTTGGGGTTTTCTTACAAAGATACTGGAGTGGTTTGCCATTTCGTTCTTCAGCCTATTTTACAGAGGAGGAAACTGAGGCAAAAAGGGTTAAATGACTTACCGATGGTCACAACTGCTAGTAAAGTATCTGAGACTGGATTTGAACTCAGGTCTTCCTGACTCCACTGCCAGCACTCTATCTTCTTCTTCTTTTTTTTTTTTAAAGCAATTGGGGTTAAGTAACTTGCTCAAGGTTACACGGCCAGTTATTATTTCTGGGTGTGGTGCTGAGTATCTGAGCCCGGATTTGATCCAGGTCATCCCGACACTGGAGCCAGTGCTCTTACTCGCTGAGCCACCTGGCCTCCCCTAAGCAATTGGGGTTAAGTAACTTGCTCAAGGTTACACGGCCAGGTGTTTCTGGGTGGGTGCTAAGTGTCTAAGCCCGGGATTCGATCTCCAGGTCTTCTCAACACTGGAGCCGGTACTCTTACTCGCTGTGCTACCTGGCCGCCCCTGCACTCTATCTTCTACATCACTTCACTGCCTAGCTTCATGGACAGTCACCTCTAAAAAGAACTACAAATAAAGAGAATGAAAAGCAGTTACTTTAATGAAGTAATCCTCTCCTGTCACACAAACACACAAAGGTAAAAACTGTACTTTTGATCCCATAGATGGTAATCCCTGGCTTCATCCTGGCTCCATCAGTGAATCAACAGTCATTTATTCAATGTTTACTGTGTGACAGGCATTGTGCTATGCTATGCTATACACACACACACACACACACAAAGAAAGAAAGGAAAAATATGTTTCCTGCTTTTAAGAAGCTCATATCCTAATGGTGGGAGAGGAAATATCCAAATCACTATGTGTATACAAGCTATAGATAGAATATATGGATGTTAAATTTTGAGGAAAGGCTCTGGGCAAGGGACCCATTAGAGGATGGGGACACGGACCAGGAAAGATAACTTGTAGAAGCTAGGATGTGAGCTGAGTCAGAGGAGGGGAGGAAAAACATGGAGGTGGGAGATGAAGTGCCATGTATGAGGAATGTATGAAGAACCTTTATAGCTGGATCATGGAGTGTGAGGAAGAGAGTAGAGTATGAGAAGACTAGGAAAGTAGGAAGAAGCCAGTTGTGAAGAGCCTTAAATGCCAGACAGAGAATATTATATTTGATCCTGGAAGAGGGAGCCACAGAAATTTATGGAATAGTGAGGTAATATAGTCAGCTAGGTGACACAGAAAACAGAGTGCCAGGTCTGGAGTCAGGAAGACATCTTCCTGAATTCAAATCTGGCCTCAGACACTTAATAGCTGTGTGACCCTAGGCAAGTCACTTAGCCCTCTTTGCCTCAGTTTCCTCATCTATAAAATGAGTTGGAGAAAGAATTGGCAAACCATTACAATATCTTTGCCAAGAAAACCCTAAATAGGGTTACAAAGAGTCAAATTTAAGGAAACAACTGAACAACAGCAACATGGTCAGATATGCTTTGGGAATATCACTTTGGTGGCTAAATTAAGAATAGATTGAGTTAAAGGATGAGTAGAGAGAAACTTGAGGAAACAAGGCCAACCAAATGGCTATTACAATAGCCTAGATGATAAAGGTGATAAAGGTCTGTGCAAGAGTGGTGACTGAGTTGAAAGAAGGAGACAAACATGAAAGATGTTGCGAAGATAAAAGATTTGACCCCAGATTGATTAAGTGGAGTGAATGCAAAGGAGGAGTTGAGGGGGGTGCAGAGTTTGAGAAAAGACCACTAGAGGGCACTAATTTGAGACATCAATTAAGAGATCCTTAGTAATTTTGGAGAAGGCAGTTGAATGATAGGCTTGGAAGCCAGACTGCAGAGAGTTTAGAAGTGAGAGTGAGGAAAGGAAGTGACTGCATCAAGTGTTTACCTTTAAGGGAACAAAAGATCTAGGATCATTGCTAGCATGAATGGTTGGATCAAGGGAGAGTGTCTAAAGGATGAGAGAGGGAGACATGGTGTTTCTAGGCAGCAGAAAAGGAGGAAGTAGATAGAGACTGAAGTTTTTTTTTGTTGTTGTTGTTGTTTAGTTGTTTTTTAATCATGTCTGATTCTTCATGATGGCAAAGATACTGGAATGGTTTGACATTTCTTTCTCCATCTCATTTTATAGATGAGGCAACTGAAGTAAACAGGGTTAGGTGACTTGCCCAGGGTCACACAGCTAGTAAATTTCTGAGGCCATGTTTAAATTCAAGAAGATTAGTCTTTCTGACTTCAGACCTGGAACTCTATCCACTGCAGCCCTTATCTATGTCCCCAACTGAAGATCAGAGAGATCAGAGAGTGGTCACGATAGTTGGGTAACAGAATAGAGAAAAAAGGCATGGTTGGGATAAAGAATGTGTAACCCCACCCCACCCAGATAGGTTTGGGGTAGCCTTCTGCTGTGTGCTGTGCATATGGAAGGAGATCTGCCTCCTGATTGGTTAAGGGTATGTGGAACATGATGCTACACATCTATTTAGAGGACTTCAGCTAGTTTAAGACCGTCTTCTTGAGTGTGAGTCACAGAAGGGAACTTCACCAGCAGTGCATAACCACACAGAGAGGCCCAAAGATGACCAGGTAAAAGAAGGATGAAGGCCTGATACAAGAACACACCTCCATGAGGCAATACCCAAAGTAACATACCCACCATCTGTTACAATTGAAGATCTGCTAGTCATGAATGTATATATGTCTTTATATGTACACACATGTACATATATATGTATAAACACACATATATACATATTTATATATAATATATTAGAGAAAGAAATAAAGTTGGTTGTATCAAAATTGATGCCTTCTTGGGGCGGCCAGGCACCACACCCAGAAATAACTGGCCGTGTAACCTTGAACAAGTTACTTAACCCCGATTGCTTAAAAAAAAATTGATGCCTTCTTTTCTAGCTTTAGAAAACTAAGGCAGAAAACTGAGGATAATCATGCTGATCTTATTTTCTAATCCTTATGGGTCTATTCTTCCTAGACTTATAGGATCTTGTGCAGAGCTGGTGGTAAAAATGGAGAATGTGGACAGCAATGCTAAGTCAGATAGCATCATTTTCTACTCTCTCTCTCATAAATACACAATTGAGAAAAATTCCTTTAAAACCCATCACTTACTCCAAACTTACAAGTGATAAAAACTATCTATACTTGGTGAACTTGAGATTCCTAAGGAAGTTCTTGGTGTCAAAAAGAAATGTAACACTGTGGTATTGGTTATCTACACCATTTAATACTAGAAAATCTAAATTTATTAGAAATAATTCTACTTTTTAAAAACTTCTAGCAGAATACTGGAATTAACAAAGTGGGAATCAATGCCTGCACATTTTGATTATGAAGACTTGCAGTGGCTTACACGAGGACAGAGGTAATAGGTGAAAATCACGGAACCACTGACTTTAACCACTGAACTAGATTTGGAGGAATTTAATTTTGAGGACTCCTTTGTTGTTTTTTTTTTAAATAATATTTCATTCTCCCCTCCCAAATACATGTTAAAACAAATTTTCAATTTTTAAAAAAAGTTTCGAAGTTCCAAATTCTATCGCTTGCTCCCTCCTTCCTTTTCCCCCTTCCTGTGACAGTAAGCAATCCAATATACCTGTGCAATCATGTAAAACATTTCCATATTAGTCATTTTGTAAAAGAAAACTCAAACAAATAAAAACAACGAAAGAAAGAAAATGGTATGCTTCAGTCTTTCCTCACACAATATCAGTTCTTTCTCTAGATATGGATAGCATGTTTCATTATGAGTCCTTTGGGATTGTCTTGAATCACTGTACTGCTGAGAATAGCTAAGTCATTCATATTTCTTCATCAAACCATATTGGTGTTATTCTGTATAATATTTTCCTGGTTCTGTTCACTTCACTTTGCATTGGTTTATGTAAGTATTTCGAGGTTTTTTCTAAAATCATGTTCCTTGTCATTTCTTATAGCACAATAATATTCTATCGCAATCATATACTACAAATTGTTCAGCCATTCCCCAATTGATGGGCATCCATTTGATTTCCAATTATTAACTATCAAAAAGAGCTTATATAAATTTTGTACAAATAGGTCCTTTCCCTCCTTCCCCTTTTCAAAATCCCTTTGGGATGCAGACCTAGTAGTAATATTGTTGGATCAAAGGGTATATAGTTTTATAGCCCCATGGGCATAGTTACAAATTGCTCTCCAGAATGTTCAAATCAGTTCACATCTCTACCTACAGTGCATCAGTGTCCCAGTTTTCTCACATCCCTGCCAATATTTATAATTTTCCTTTTCTCTCATGCTAGCTAATCTGACAGCTGTGAGGTAGTATCTCAGAATTATTTTAATTTGCATTTCTCCAATCAATAGTGATTTAGAATATTTTTAATATGTTTATAGACAGCTTTGATCACTTCATCTGAAAACTGATCATGTCTTTTGATCATTTATCAACGGGAAATGGCTCTTTTTTTTTTTATAAATTTGACTCAGTTCTCTATATATTTGAGAAGTGGGACCTTTACCAGTGAAACTTACTTCACATTTTTTTCACACTTAATATTGTAAATTATATTTCCCTCCATCCTATTCCCCACCTCTGTTTATTTTCTATTCCCTCTTTCCTTTCATGCTGTCTCTCTTCAAAAGTGTTTTGCTTCTGACTACCCCTCCCCCAATCTGCCCTCCCTGCTATAACTCCCTCCCCCTTCTCTTTTCCCCTTCCTCTCCTACTTCTCTGTAGAGTAAGATAGATTTCTGTACCCAATTGAGTGTTTGTTATTCCTTCTTTGAGCCAATTCTGATGAGAGTAAGACTCACTCACTCCCCCTCATTCCTTCCACAGTAAAAGGGTTTTTTTTTGCCTCTTTTATGTGAAATAATTTATCCTATTCTACCTCTCCCTTTCCCTTTATCCTAGTACTTTCCTCTCTCACCCCATAATTTAAAATTTTTTAGATATCATCCTTTCATATTCAACTCACAACTGTGCCATCTGTCTATATATACTTCTTCTATCCGGCCTCATAATGTGAAAGTTTCTATGAATTACAAGTGTCATGTAGGAATAAAAACAATTAAACCCTATTAAACGTTCCCTTTCCTGTTTACCTTTTTATGTTTCTCTTGAGTCTTGTATTTGAAAGTCAAATTTTCTATTTAGCTTTGGTCTTTTCATTAAGAATGTTTTCTTGATTTCTTCTATTTCTTCGAATATCCAGTCTTTTCCCTGAAGAATTATACTTAATTTTACTGGGTAGGTAATTTTTGGTCATAATCCTTGATCCTCCAAAATATCATATTATAAGCCCTCTGATGCTTTACTTAAGAAGCTGATAAATCTTGTGTTATCTTGACTGTGGCTCCACAATACTTGAATTGTTTTTTTCTGGCTGCTTGCGATATTTTCTTCTTGACCTGGAATATGGGCCACTTGGCTAAAATATCTCTGGCAAATCATTTTGCGATCTCTTTCAGGAGATGTTTAGTGAATTCTTCCAGTTTCTATTTTACACTCTGGTTCTAGAATATCAGAACAGTTTTTCTTGATAATTTCTTGAAGGATGATGTTTAGGCTCTTTTTGTCGTGGCTTTCAGGCAGTCCAATAATATTAAAATTATATCTCCTGAATATATTTTCCAGGTCAGTTGTTTTTCCAATAAGATATTTCATGTCATCTTGTTTTTTTTATTCTTTTGATTTTATTTTATTGTTTCTCAATTTCTTATAGAATCATTTACTTCCATTTGCTCTATTCTAAATTTTGAGGAATTATTTTTTGAAATTTTGTACCTCCTTTTCCAAATTGGTCAATTCTACTATTTTAGGAGATTTTTCTTCAGTCAATTTTTATGCCTTGTTTTCTATTTGGCCAAATCTGCTTTTTAAGCCATTCTCTTTGGCTTTTTGTACTTCTTTTACTATTTGGCCAAGTCTGTTCTTAAAGGTGTTATTTTCTTCAGTATATATTTTTAGTCATCTTTTCCCCCCATTTTTCAAATACTTTATTAACTTTTCTGACTTACATCATTCATTTCCGCCAGATTTTGAGTTACAAATTTTCTCCCCGTTTT
The DNA here is from genome assembly GCF_028583685.1 of Petaurus breviceps papuanus. NCBI lineage: Eukaryota > Metazoa > Chordata > Mammalia > Diprotodontia > Petauridae > Petaurus > Petaurus breviceps. The sequence continues at coordinate 17,137,297 of NW_027185735.1, read as the reverse complement.
TCCCCTCCCCACTGCCCCAAAATAGCAGTTCCACAGGATATCCCCTCATCCTATCTGCTCTCTCCCATATTTTCTCCCATACCTCTTTCGAGTTTTCCAGTAGGGCATGGTGGATCTCTATGCCCCAGTGCCCGTATATCTTATTTCCCAATTACATGTAAAATAGTATTAATAATAGCATACACACACACACACACACACACACACACACACACACACACACACACACACATATATATATATATTTAAACATTTGAATTCCAGATTCATTCCCTTTCTCCCTTGTCACCCACCCTTACTGAGAAGATAAGTAGTTCAGTATAGGTTGTACATGTGTAGCTAATGTAAAACAATAACATAGTAGATATATTGTAAAAGACTGAATATATCTCCCTCCCTCCTATCCCATCAACTACTTGTTCTATTCTCTACTTTGATCCTGTCCCTTTTCAAAAGTGGGTGCTTCCAATTTCCCTCTCCCCAGCCTGCCCACCCTTCCATCATTCCCCTCTCATCCCCTTCCTCCCTACTGTCCTCAAGCCAAAACCCATGAGAATAAGGTTGACCCATTCCCTTTTGCCTTCCTATACTTCCCCTCCATTGGAACCATTTTCCCTTGCCTCTTCTCTCCAAGCCAATTTCCATGAGAATAAGGTTGACACATTCCCTTTTGCCTTCCTATTCTTCCTCTCCATTTTAACCATTTTCCCTTGCCTCTTCTATATGAGATAGTTTACCCCATTGTGTCTCCCCCCATCTCCTCTCATTATATTTATCTCTCACCTCTTAATTTCACCTTTTAAGTATAATCCCTTCCTGTTAATTTGGTCCTGTGCCCTTTATCTATGTATACCTGTAAACATATGTACACACATTCACATATGTATTCATATGCCCATATACCCTCAAATATAGACACACATATATATATATATTTGTATTCCATTCAATTATTTTCCTACTGAGAGAAGTTTCATCAGTTATATTTATTATTTTTCCATGTAAGAATATTAATAGTCCAACTTTGATAACTTCCTTATGATTTCTTTTCTCTGTTTACCTTCTCATGCTTCTCTTGCTTCTTGCATCTGAATGTAAGATTTTCTATTCAACTCTGGTTTTTTCATCAAGGATGCTTGAAAGTCCTCTATTCCACTGAATGACCATATTTTCCCCTGAAACATCATACTCAGTTTTGCTGGGTAGGTGATTCTTGGTTTTAAGCATAGCTCCTTTGACTTCCAGAATATTATATTCCAAGTCCTTTGATCTCTCAGTGTAGAAGCTGCCAGATCCTGGGTTATCCTGATTGTGTTTCCACTATATTCAAATTGTTTCTTCCTGGCTGTTTGTAATATTCTCTCCTTAATTTGGGAATTCTGGAACCTGGCTATAATATTCCTAGGAGTTTTCATTTTGGGAACTTTTTCAGGAGGTGATCAGTGGATTCTTTCAACCTCTACTTTGCCCCCTGGTTCTAAAACATCAGGGCAGTTTTCTTTGAGAACTTCCTGGAGGATGATTTCTAGGTTCTTACTTTGATCATGGCTTTCAGGTAGTCCAATAATTTTTAAATTATTTCTCCTGGATCTATTTTCCAGATCAGTGTTTTTTCCAATGAGATATTTCACATTGCCTTCTATTCTTTCATTTGTTCAGATCTGTTTAAGAGCATCTTGATTTCTCATAAAGTCATTAGCTTCCATTTGCTCCAATCAAATTCTGAAACAATGATTCTCCTCAGTGAGCTGTTGAGATTCTTTCTCCATCTGGCAGATTTGGCTCTTTAAGGCATTCTTCTCCTCATTGTCTTTTCAAGCCCCTTTTGCCATTTGAGTTAGTCTATTTTTTAAGGTGTTATTTTCCTCAATCAGGCTGTTGACTCTCATTTCGTAATTTTCTTGTATTGTTCTCATTTCTCTTCCCAATTTTTCTTCCACTTCTCATATCTGCTTCTTATAGTCCTTTATGGCCTGTAAACAGCTTGAATTTTTTGTGGAAACTTTTGGTGCAGGAGTTCTGACTTCACTGTGTTCCTCCTGTTCCATGCTTTGATCTTTTTGTCCCCCAAAAAGAAGTCTAATGTTGGATTCTTCAGTTTGCTTTGTTTCCTTTGCCTGGTCATGTTGCCACTCAATTAATTGGCTTTTGGCCTTTTTGCCACAGTAGGACTCTACCACCAGACAGGGGAGCTTCAATCCAAACACTGGAGTTTTCTCACCTACCGGAGGTATTAGTTAGGTGCCCTCTCTGAAGCCTCCATATGCTCTGGCAAACTGGTCATACACCCCAGGACCTCCATCCTAGACCCTAATGCAGATCCAAGCACATTAAAGCAAGAGCGATTACCCCTCAGACTTGCCGCTTGGTCCACCTACACTCTGCAGGCCAGGAGCTGAAGCTGCCACAGGGCAACAGCTGTGTGCAGCCCTCAGCAGCTTCTCTCCCTGGGGCCAAAAGCTGACACACTCCCAACTACTGGGTCCCAAAGTCCACACTGCACTGACCTCTCACTTTGTCCTAAGCATCTATGTGTCGATAATTCTGGACTGCCACAGCTGCTGGTGATCTGGAGTCCCTCCAGCCATGGGCTGGTCAGGCCTGCCTTGGGGCTAAAACCTTGGGGTGGGGCTGGCTTGGGCTCCCAGAGCGCTGTGCTGGCTGATTCCTGCTGGGCTGTGGGGCTGTCCTCAGCGGGAGGTTAGCTTCTCTGTGTCATTTTGTGGGTTCTGTAGTTCCAAAGTTTGTTCAGAGTCCCCTTTTACATGGATTGGAGGTGGTGGGACCAGAACCAAGGGGAGGTCCTGTTTCTACTCTGCCATCTTGACTCTGCCCCCTTGATTTGGGTGTTATATTTTCTTAAAGATGTTTTCTGTATCTATTGAGATAACCAAATGATTTCTGTTGGTTTTATTACTGGTATTGTCAATTTTGCTTACAGTTTTTCTAATATTGAAACAGCCCTGTTATATATCCTCCCTGGTGTATAAACTATGGTGCATGATCCTTGGGATATAGTGCTGCAACTTCCTTGCTTTTATTTTATTTAAAATAATAAAATATTCATTAGTTAAATGATGTATAATTTTTCTATTTCTGTTTTGGCTCTTCCAGGTTTGGCTACCAGCACCATATTTATGTCATAAGAGGAGTTTGGTAGGACTCCTTTGCCTTTTTCCTCCAAAATAGTTTTTATAGTATCAGGATTAATTGTTCTTTAAATGTTTGATAAAATTTGCTGGTGAATCCATCTGATCCTGGAGATTTTTTCTTAGCGATTTAATTGGTGACATGTTCAATTTCCTTTTCTAGGATTGGGTTATTTAACTATTCTATTTTTCTTCTGTTAATATGGGTAATTTATATTTTTTTAGATTTTCAATCCTTATATTCAGATTGTCAACTTTATTGGCATATAATTGGCAAAATAACTCCTAAAATTATTTTAATTTCCTCTTTAATTGTGGTGAACTCATCCATTTCATTTTTGATACTGGTAATTTGATTTTTTTTTTCCTTTTCCTTTTTTAAATCAAATTAACCAATGCTTATCTATTTTACTGTTTTTTTCCATAAAATGAGCTTCCAGTTTTATTTATTAGTTTGATGGTTTTCTTACTTTCCATTTTACTAATCTCTTTTTTATTTTCAGGATTTCCAATTTGGTGTTTAATTGGGGATTTTAAAATTTGGGTTTTTTAGTTGCATGCCCAAATCATTGATCTACTCTTTATATACTATATTGATGTAAGCAATAAGGGATATAAAATTTCTCTTAAGTACTGCTTTTGCCACATCCCATCAATTTTGGTATATTGTTTCATTATTGTTATTTTTATCTTGATGAAATTATAATTTCCATGATTTGATCTTTGAACTGCTTACTTTTTTAGAATTAGATTATTTAGTTTCTCATTAATTTTTAATCTATCTTTCCACTGCCCATTATTGAATGTAATTTTTATTGCATTTTGATATGAAAGGGATGCATTCAATATTTCTGCTTTTCTGCATTTGATTGTGAGGTTTTATGTCTTAATATGTGGTCAGCTTTTGTATAGATGGCACATACTGCTGAAAAAAAGTTATATTCCTTTATATTCCCATTAAATTTTCTCCTGAGAGCTACCATATTGAGTTTTTCCAGAAATCTATTCACTTCTTTCTTGTTCATTTTTTGGGGGTAGATTTATCTAGTGCTAAGAGGCCAAAGTTTTGGTCTTCCACTAGTATAGTTTTATTGTCTATTTCCTCTTGTGACTCATTCAAATTTTTCAAAACTTTAAATGCTATACCATTTGGTGCAAATATATCTAATTTTACTTTATTGTCTATGGTGCCTTTCAGAAAGATACAGTTGCCTTCCTTATCCCTTTTAATTAGATTTGCTTTCGCTTTGTCTGACATCTTGAGTGATTGCTATCCCTGTTTGTTTGTTTTTGGGTCCATTGAAGAATAAGAGATTCTACTCCAGCATCTTACTTTTACCCTGTCTCTGTGATTCTAATGTGTTTCTTGTAAACAACATATTGTAGGATGCTGGTGTTTAATCTATTGTGCTATCTACTTCTGTTTCATGGGTGAGCTCATCGTATTCACAATTGTAGTTATAATAACTGTGTATTTCCCTCCATCATCTTTTATCCGCATCTCTTTTATCTCCTCTACCCCGTTTCCCTCTACAAGCATTGTACTTCTGATAACCTTCTCACCCTAAACTCCCTCCCTTATATCAGCCCCCACCTTCTCTTACCCCATCCCTTTTTGATTCCTTATAAGGTAAGACATATTTCTGCATCCAACTGAGAATGCTATTCCCTCTTTGAGCCAATTCTGATGAAAGTAAGGTTCACATTTTGCTCACCCCACTATCTTTCCCTCCCTTACATGAACTCTTTCATGCCTTCCTTATGAGATAATTTACCCCATTCCACGTCTCTTGCTCCTTCTTCTCCGAGTACAATTTCTTTCCTATCCCTTTACTTATTTATTTTTGAAGGGTATCATCTCATCAAAGTCATCTTATAAGAAGATACCCTCTGGAACTCCAAATCCACATTGCATGAACCTCTCCTTAGTCCCTTCTTCCAGAAAGAATATGTGTTGTTGTTTACTTGTATCTAACTTTTTATGACCCTTTTTGGGTTTTCTTGGCAAAGATACTGCAGAAGTTTGCATTTCTTTTCCAGTTCATTTTACAGATGAGGAAACAGAGGCATATAGGGTTGAGTGACTTGTCCAGGATCAAACAGCTAGGAAGTGTGTCTGAGGCCACATTTAATGTCAGGAAGATGAGTCTTCCTGACTCGCAGCCCAGCACTCTGTCCACTGTACTACTGCTCAGGTGGAACACCAAAGTGGGGGTTTCTTTCTGCTTGGCTCTCTGCTTCTCCTAATACCCTTCTCAACAAAATTATTGCCCATGTCTCTTCAGGTGATGATGTTTCATAATGGCACTCATATTGGCTATCCAGCTAAGAAAGTTACCCAACAGGTACGGGCATGCTTCCTTAAGTGCTAAGGTTGAGAACCTCAGAAGAGGGTGGTCCTCTGGCTGCTGTAAAGATGATGAAACCCTGGAAGCCCTTGAAAGAAGAGAGGGAGAAGAAGTCAGAGAAGTGCCTGCTGTATGGACCTAGCACAATGCCCAGGAGGAACAGAGCACCACAAAATATATTTTACTCAAGCTGAATAAATATTTGTGGGAAATAAAAAAAAGAAGATACCCTCTGTCTACATATATTGCTTCTAATTGCACTTATAGCAATAAGTTCTTAATAGTTACAAATATTATCTTGCCACATAGAAATATAGTCTAACCTTATTCAATTTCATATTTTTTCTTGTTTCTTTTTTACTTTTTTCTCTTTCCTTTGAATCTAGTATTTGAAAATAAATTTTTTATTCAGCTCTGATCTTTTAATTAACAATGCTTGAAAATCCCCTATTTCATTAAATATTTAACTTTTCCCCCTTAAGGATTATATTCAGTTTTGCTAGATAGGGGTTCATGGTTGTTATTCTAACTCCTTTGCCTTCTAGAATATCATATTCTAAGCCTTTCAGGTTTTTTGTGTGTTTTTTGCTTTTTGGAGGGGGCAAGGTAGGGCAATTGGGGTTAAGTGACTTGCCCAAGGTCACTTAAGGCTAGTATGTGTTAAGTGTCTGAGGGCAGATTTGAACTCAGGTCCTCATGATGCCAGGGATAGTACTCTATTCACTGTGCCACCTACCAACCCCAGCCCTTTAATTTTTTAATGTGGAAAATGCCAAATCTGTGCAATTCTGACCATGACATTTGAATTGTTTCTTTTTGACCGCTTGCAATACTTTCTCTTTGTCTTGGGAATACTAGAATTTTCCTATGTTCATGGGTATTTTCATTTTGGGATCTCTTGTAAGTGGTGATTGGCAAATTCTTTCAATTTCTATTTGCCCTCTGATTCTAGAATATCAGGGCAGTTTTCCCTGATAATTTCTTAAAAGATGTTGTCCAGGCTTTTTTTTTTTATCATGCCTTCCATGTAGTCCAATAATTTTAAATTCTGTCTCCTAAACTTATTTTCTAGGTAAGTTGAGTTTTTCCAATGAAGAGTTTCATGTTATCTTCTATTTTTTTTTAAATTTTGTTTGATGATATTTTTATGTATCATGGAATCATTAGCTTCCACTTCCCCAATTCTAATTTTTAAGGAATTATTCTCTTCATTGAGCTTTTGTACTTCCTTTTTCATTTGGCCAATTCTATTTTTAAGGATTTATTTTCCTTAGTGAAATTTTGTATATCTTTTCCCTTTTTTGTGTATTTCTTTTACCATGTTGTTGACTCTCATTTATGATTCTCTTGCTCTACTCTTATTTTTTACCATTTTTTCGTCTACATGTTTAATTTGCTTAAAATTTTTTTTTAAAGTGCTTCCAGGAGTTTGTTTTGGGTCTGAGACCAAATTACATTTTTCTTTGAGGCTTCAGCCCAGAGCCATTTTGATGATATTATCCTATTCTAAGTTTGTCCCTTGATCCTTCCTGTCACCATAGTAACTTTGTATAGTCAAGTTCCTTTTTTGGGGGGCTTTTTTTCTGCTTATTTTGTGACTTAGTATTTTTATGTGTTATGTTCTGCTCCTGCACTGTCTTAAGCTTCTTGTTCTGGGTTTTGGGGCCTTGCTGATGGCTTTCATTGGGCCTTAGGGTCTAGCTGCTGGCTTGCACTGGAAAAAGGGCCTCCCTGGTGCCTTTTGCTGGGGGCAGGGTCTCCCTATTGACCTGAGAACTCCTTTGAACAAGAAGAATAGAAAGTTAAGATGAGGCTGATTCTTATCAAGAGGATAGGTGTGTTTTTTTCTGCATAAGTGGGATATGGAATTTTTGAAGTAAAACCCATAGCATTCTGCTCACTGATTCCCGACTCAGAGAAAGAATCAGGATGATGTCTGTCATATGATGGAAAACGTCAGAAACTTTTTCAAATAAAGGTCAGTTATCACACAATCTAGCAACTCTTATCACCCATATGTAATAAGAATGTAAATTTTAAAGATCTTCCCCGCCCCTAGGCTAATGTGCACCTGAAGCCTGGGGTGGGGGAGGCTTGTTTTTCAGTAGATACTTCTTGATTGGCCAGTGAGTCAATAAGGTTGTTACATTCTCTGAGCCAGGAGAAGGCTATATAAGCCCTGATGTGTAGCTTTGTTTTTGGGACTCACTTTGAGAAGTGTTCTGTGATTTGATCTGAATTCTGGGAAGCCGTTGTTGAGAGTCCCCCGGCTTTGAAAAACCCAGAATGTGGAAACCCAGATGTTGACTGGGTGTGGATGTAATGGTTGGACAGTTTGGAAATCTGTCTACTTGATGTTTCTGTCTTGATAATTATGCCTGTATACTTTGAGGTTCAGGGTGCTGACCTTTTTCCCCTGAACAAGGTAAATGATATATGTCTGACTGATTAAAGTAAGCTTGTTAACCCATTTTGAGTTGCTTTCCTTTAACAAAGCAGATCCAAGAACCTGTATGGGCGGCAAACCCTGAGGACGCTTGGGGTGCTTGCTGCTACACCATAGTAGTGATACATAGATGTGAGTAGACCCCTGGACTCTGAACAAAAGTAGTAGACCAGTATATCATTCCATGGGTTTAAGAAGCCTTGGATTATCTGTTAGGAAACCAATGATTTTCATTCTTGGGGTTACATAGCAAATAGTAACAGATTCCTTTGTCTGAAGAAGACAAAGAAATGAAGCCTTTCATCTGTCTAGATGGAGTTTTATAAGTTTGAATATATGCCTCAAGTGATTTCAGGGGTACTAGACCCTTTCTAATGGCTGATAGAAAAAGTGGTTGATGGCACAAACCACCTGGTAGTATTAGTATACATTGATGATATTATATGTTTGGTGGAATCCTGGAAAAACATGAAAAATACTGATGAAAGTACTGGATCAGGTGGAGGAAGCTGGTCTGAATCTTTCAGTTGACAAGTACTAATTTTGCATAACTTATGCTAAGTATATGGACCACATTGTATCCTGACAAGTTATTTGTCTTGCATCAGGAAGAGGAGGAGCTAATGATCATATATATAAGGAGAATTTCCAGGCTAGAGACAGCAGAACTGAGAAGAGTACTCTTGTGGCAGAGTCAAGAAGGAGAAAACTTGTGGTTTCCTGGCACTCTGTTTATCTGCTTTGTCTGTGTTGATGTTTGTTTGTGATACTTTGTATAGAAACCCTAGGACCTTATTGAAAGCCCCGAAAGAGGATTTTCTGGTTATATGTTTACAGAAGTCCTGGAAGAGGGTTTTGGAGGTCCTGGGACTTTACTGATGATTTGTGCTGACCTCTTCGACCTTGTTTATGGGTCTGTGTTGATTTATACACTGATGATTTGGGCTGACCTTTTGGACTTTGTGGATCTGTGTTGATTTCTATGTTGATTTGTATTGAGTTCTCAGACCTTGTTGGTGGGTCTGAGTTGATTTCACAGGCAGATAGTGAATTGATGATGGTGCTGGCAATGTGCATGAATATTACTGTGTCAAGCTTTGTCTTCCCAGAAACAGGAACTGTGAAGAACTTGAGGTGGACTGGACACTGTGAATTTCAATATGGGATGGTAACTGGATGAAGAACTGGACAATGAGTTGGACAAAGAACTGGGAGGTGCCTGCCTTTGAACCCAGGTGATGGTTGGAGCTGGGACCATGGAAGAGGAACCATGGAAGCTGAGAGCCAGTCTTGAGTAAAGCTGAAGGAAGACTTTACTTGGATCCTGTGTTCTGACTGAGAAGATTATGATTTGCTGTGACCTAGGGGTGGAGAACTTTGACTTTTGTACTTTGTGATTGAATTAAGGATTTTGTGATTGACTAAATGAATATACTTTGTTTAAAACTATGTGACCACTTTGGTGAAAACTATGTGGCCATTTTAGTGACAAGTTGTTGAGTTGTGAAATGTGGAATGCTGCATTTTGATTTTCTATGATAAGTTGTAACATTGTGAATGCTGTACCTTGATTTTCTGTGAATGTTTTCCTCTAATTTGTTGTTGAATAAATAGAGAGCTCACTAAATTACGTAATCAGAACTTTGGAAGCTGTTCACAGCAGCATTCCTCTGCAAAGCTGCTCATGCATAGCTTTACAACTTTCAATATATTTTTTAATGTTTTTTTTGGAGGGGCAATTGGGGTTAAGTGACTTGTCCAAGTACTTATGGCTAGTAAGTACAACTTTCAATATTAACAGGTATTTGATTATTTATCCCAATAAAATATAATATGTAAATAAAGCTACCTGTAAGTCTATTCACTTAAACATTAGCAGAAGAAACTCTCTACTTTAGATATCATGTGTTTACATTCTCATTTCCGCCATGATGTGGGGGTCACTCAGGACCTACAGTAGAGTCTGTTCATTTTGGGGCATAGATGGGGATACACCACTTCACTGTGGTCCCTCACTGGAAGTCCCAGAGAGAAAATTAAATGCTACACAATCTGAAATGAGATAAAAATTGTCCCTCCTTTAAAACAGATTCAGTGTTTTGCTGAGGTGGAGGATAGAGAAAAGTGAGCCAATGGATAACCCAAGTGTTTTCTACATGATTCCAAAGTGTTAACTCTTCCAACACTTGAGCCATGTTTCCCAAGTACTGGCAGACAACGGCCTTATCTCTTTGCTCACAGTCCACTATCTCTCCTTTAAATACTTTCTGGCCTTAGCAAATCATGCCATGTTTGTCTGTAATCTGGATTATTACTATTTTTTTGGAGGAGGAAGGCAAGGCAATTGAGGTTGTGACTTGCTCAAGGTTACACAGCCAGTAAATGTCAAGTGGCTGAGGCTGGATTTGAACTCATGTCCTCCTGACTCCAGGGTTGGTGCTCTATTCATTGTGCCACCTAGTTGCCCCTGCAATATGAATTCTTTGAAGATCTTTGGAAAGTCTCTTTCTTCAAGTGCTTCCCCCAGTTCACTGTATTAAGAATTATCAATATTCAAAAAAGTCCACACAACAAATGGCCTCCCATATACCATATAAAAAGTCAGAAGTAGACTATCTAACATAGTTCTTAGACAATTCCAAAATCATTAGTCTTCATGGAGGGCCCAGATCTCTCATAGTTGATGGAACTGGAAATAACAATCACTGCCAAATACAAATTTATACAAATTTGATAAATGACATTTTGCATTTTTTTCATCTCAAGTTCTTAAAGACTCAGAGCAATTCATATTTATCCCTATTTGCTGAATTCCCCTTAAAATGTTTACTTCTTAATGCCACTAGGTCTGTGATGATGTCTTTTCTATCCCATTTATCACAATGAACTCAAATTATATAATTGGAAGTATAGCCAGAATCAGAGCCAGGTGTAAGCTTTCCATATCAGGTCATCTAATAAGCCTGGACTCCCTTTCTCCCACACCAGCTTTTCTGACATATGATTCTGGTTTAATCCTGCCCATTAATGTCAAATGTTCTGACTCAGGTTGGTCTAGAAGTTCACACTTGATATTGGAGGGAAATGAGACATTTGTAGAAGAGTTAACATTTAACACAAAGAATTTACTTAATAATAACAAGGAAAGGTCATTCAGCAAAGATATAATATCATTTAAGTTGGACAGAACTTTTTAGCCTCTTCACTTTCCAGGATAACTTCCTAGTTAGGAGTGTACATTAGACTGAGAAGTCCCCAACTCCTTATATGTTGGCCATGTTTACATGACCAGAAAACTGGAAATGGTTCAAGATTTAGTCCCCTTATGAGAATTTCTACACTACTGGTTAGACTGCCAAATCTGCTCCACAACTTGTTTTTGTATGACCTGTGAGCTGAGAACAGTTTTTACATTTTAAAATACAACAAAAGTTTATTTAAAATTGCAAAACCCATTCTTAGCCTAGGGGCCATGTAAGAACAGGCAGTGGGCCAGACTTGGCCCATGAGTTGTAGTCTGCTAATCCCTGCCTTAGACAATTTAAATTTTTAATATATTTTTCATTGCCTTTTAGAGAAAAAACTAAAAAAAAAAGTAGGGGAAAAATATAGGGGAAAAACTTTAGGGAAAATGTGTCAGAGACCTTAGTAGATATTGCTCTTACTATAGATAGAAGGATGAGCCATATCTAATAAGGTTAAATTTATGAGATTAAATAATCTCTAATTCTATCAGAATGGAGAATTCCTAGAGTGGAAGTTCTCTCTAATAATGTATTATAGGTCATAATTTTTCTATATCTTATAAATCCTAGGGAATTGCTTGAGACCTATAGAAGATAAGTGACTTTTCTAGGGTCACACAGTTAGTGTCAATGAAATTTGAACCCATCTTTTCCTGAATCCAAGCCCAGTGCTCTTTTCCCTAACTACAATTAATTAAATAAGGATAAATATAAAGTCTTACACTTGGATTCAAACAATTAACTTCCCTAGCATATGGTTTGAAATGAGATTTTAATTTTCATTTTTTGAAAAAGAGTAAAGGTTTAGCAGACTGTAGGCTCAATGTCAATAATCTGACATGGCAACAAAAAAAAAATTTATGCTACATTCCCTTCCTTCCTTCCTTCCTATATAGCTATGCATTTTACTATATGTCTACTGAGGTGCCATCACTCAAATTCTGCATCTCTGTGAGATAGGAAGTAACAGGAAAGAGAATAAAGTCCTAAACTTCCCATGGCTCTAATTCATGATAACAAAACAGGCTCATTTCTGTAGGCCAGTTGAAAGGAGTAAAAAAGGATACACCAAATACTTAGTAGTATAACAAAATTTACCACATACCTCTGAACTGATTTCCTTATCTGTGGGCCCCATATGGACCCCAAATAATTAAAAGTCAATAATAAAAGACAAAAGCTGCTCTATAATTTTAAAAAAACTCAACAAATGAATGACAGCATATGCCTGAACTTTAAGCAAAAGACCGCAAGATTAAATAGAATTATGCTTGAATTTGAGCATGGCAGGCAGTGTGATATTACAGGTGCAGAAACTCAGCTTTAAGGGGCAGGAAAACCTGGCTTCAGGTTCTGCTGCTGACACATATTTTTAGGGGGAACAGAAGCAAGTCATTTATATTCTAGGTGCCCCATGAAATTCTCTAAAAACAGTTATAGAGGAGTTGTCCATATTGGCATAAAGAATTTATCTAATGGAATCATAGGTCTGAACCAACAAGTAAAAATTAAAAAACAAAACAAAATAAAACATATTCATCAGTTACAGTCACTGAAAATAGTCTTAAGAGCCTCTTTATAGGAAACCTACTCTGCATATGGTAACGTGATAAATGTATATAAAACTGGAAGTATTTCTGGAGTTTCCCATGGTTGAATCTCAAGGCTCAAAGAAGAGTCATTCTGACTACCCATAGTCATAAAATAAATTTTGTGAAGAAAGTCAATGAACTGTCATCTTAGTTCTCATTAACTTTAGAGAGACCCTAGATGAGACTTTATTCTAATGTCTCTGGATAGCAACAGGAGAAAAACCCTCTAAGTGTTTCATAATGCCTCTTGCTGCCCATTAACTTCCTGCCTATTTAACTTTAATTCTCAGGCTGTGAAGAAGGAACACAGGGGTTTTGGAGGGAAAAAACTATTTAATGAAATGGCTCTGCCTTCTCTAATAGTAAGAATTTTTTCTTTTGTCGTACCCGATTGGTGTCACTCTAGTCTGTTTGTCTCCTAGAGAGACACCAGAATTTAGTCTTTTCGTTTGGGTCCCAAAGTGTTTTCACTAGTAGACTTGAAATAAGATGATCCCATCCTTTTGTAACTGAAAGCTGAGGGGTAGGTCACCAATTTCAAGCTTGACTTCTGGATTGGAGGGCTGATCATTTAATTTTCAGTGTGAGCATTTACACCTTATAAATGGGCAAATGCTATAAATGTTAATAATGTCTCTTAAAGCAGAAACCACAAAATGACACAGAGAAGCTAACCTCCTGCTGAGGACAGCCTGGCAAGCCAACAGTGCTCTGGGAGCCGAGACCAACCCCACTCCTAGGTTTTAGCCCCAGGGTGGGCCTGACCAGCCACCAGCCAGAGGGACTCCAGATCAGCAGCAGCTGTGGCCGTTTTCAGAGTTATCAAAACATAGATGTGAAGGACAAAGTGAGAGGTCAGTGCAGTTTGGATTTTGGGACCCAGTAAGTGGGAGTGCATGGCTTTTGCCCCGGGGAGAGAAGCTGCTGAGACACTGGCACTGCCAGCCAGCGCCACATGGCAACTTCAGCTCCTGGCCTGCAGAGTGTAGGGGGAACAAGCACCAGTTTGAGGGGTAATTGCTCTTGCTTTAACCTTCTTGGATCTGGATTGCAGCCTAGGGTGGAGGTCCTGGAGTGTGTGTCCAGCTTGCCAAAGAGTGTGGAGACCTCAGAGAGGGTACCCATCTAATACCTCCAGCAGCTGAGAAAACCCCAGCGTTTGGGACGAAAGCTCCCCTGTCTGGTGGCAGAGTCCTACTGTGGCAAAAAGCCCAGGGGTCAAGTGACTGAGGGGCGACATGACCAGGCAAAGGAAACAAAGCAGATAGAAGATTCCAACATTAGACTCCTATTTTGGGGACAAAAAAGGAGCAAAGCATGGAACAGGAGGAAGACAGTGAAGTCAGAACTCCTGCACCAAAAGCTTCAAGGGAAAATACAAGCTGGTTACAGGCCATAGAGGATCTTAAGAAGCAGATAAGAGAAGTGGAGGAAAAACTGGGAAGAGAAATGAGAACGATGCAAGAAAATTACAAAATGAGAGTCAACAGCCTGACTGAGGAAAATCACAGCTTAACAAATAGACTAACTCAAATGGCAAAAGAGGCTCCAAAAGGCAATGAGGAGAAGAATGCCTTACAAAGCCAAATTTGCCAGATGGAAAAAGAATCTCAAAAGCTCAATGAGGAGAATCATTGCTTCAGAATTAGATTGGAGCAAATGGAAGCTAATGACTTTATAAGAAATCAAGATGCTGTTAAACAGATCCAAACAAATAGAAGGCAATGTGAATTATCTCATGGGAAAAACCACTGACCTGGAAAACAGATCCAGGAGAGATCATTTAAAAATTATTGGACTACCTGAAAGCCATGATCAAAGTAAGAACCTTGGGGTGGCCAGGTAGGCTCAGTGAGTAAGAGCACCGGCTCCAGTGTTGGGATGACCTGGCTCAAATCCAGGCTTAGATACTCAGCACCACACCCAGAAATAATAACTGGCCGTGTAACCTTGAGCAAGTTACTTAACCCCAATTGCTTTAAAAAAAAACAAAGTAAGAACCTAGAAATCATCCTCCAGGAAGTTCTCAAAGAAAACTGCCCTGATGTCTTAGAACCACAGGGCAAAATAGAGGTTGAAAGAATCCACCAATCACCTCCTGAAAAAGATCCCCAAAAGAAAACTCCTAGGAATATTATACCAGGTTCTGGAATTCCCTGATTAAGGAGAGAATATTACAAGCAGCCAGGAAGAAACAATTTGAATATTGTGGAAACACAAGCAGGATAACACAGGATCTGGCAGCTTCTACACTGAGGGATCAAAGGGCTTGGAATATGATATTCCGGAGGGCAAAGGAGCTGGGATTAAAACCAAGAGTCACCTACCCAGCAAAACTGAGTATGATGTTTCAGGGGAAAATATGGTCATTCAGTGGAATAGAGGACTTTCAAGCATTCTTGATGAAAAAACCAGAGTTGAATAGAAAATCTTACATTCAGATGCAAGAAGCAAGAGAAGCATGAGAAGGTAAACAGGGAAAAGAAATCATAAGGAACTTATCAAAGTTGAACTATTAACATTCCTACATGGAAAAACAATAATTTTAACATATGAAACTTTTCTCAGTAGTTGAAGGGAATAGAAATATATATATACATATATATATGTATATATATATATATATGTCTATATGTGAGGGTATATGGGCATATGAATACATATGTGTATGTGTGTATATATGTTTACAGGTATACATAGATAGAGGGCACAGGACCAATTTAACAGGAAGGGATGATACTTAAAAGGGGAAATGAAGAGGTGAGAGATAAATACAATGAGAGGAGATGGGGGGAGACACAATGGGGTGAACTATCTCATACAGAAGTGGCAAGGGAAAATGGTTACAATGGAGAGGAAGAATAGGAAGGCAAAAGAGAATGGGTCAACCTTATTCCCATTGAATCTGGCCTGAGGAGTGAATGAAATTCATACTAAATAGGGTATCTCACCCTCCAAGAGAGTAGGGGGAGAAGGGGTTGAGAGGGGGGATGATGGAAGGTAGGACAGGCTTGGGGGCAGGGAAGTTGGAAGCATCCACTTTTGAAAAGGGATGGGATCAAAGTAGAGAATAGAACAAATGGGAGGTGGGATAGGAGGGAGGGAAATATAGTTAGTCTTTTACAATAAAAAAATAATGTCTCTTAAACTAAAAATTGTATTGTAAGTATACCTCCACACACAGCTGATTTGGTAAACACTTGTTAGTACTCCATGAATCCACTACACCCACCAAAAAACCCACCTAGAACCTACTAAGTGCCAGCTACTATATTAGCTGAGGGGGTTATAGATACAGAAATGAAAGTCTCTGCCCTCACAGAACTTATAATACACAGGGCAAAACAACACACATCCACATATTCATTCACTCACACACACAGGCACATAAATAAATTCAAAGTAATTCAAGGAAATATCAAGAGAGAGAAAGTGTTAATTAACTGGGGCAAGGTGGTAAAGAAAGGAAAACTTTCTGGAATATGTTTTTTAGCAGGTTGTATGCTTTTTGTTGTCATCATCCAAAGAAATACAAGGTAGTGAGTAAGCTATTCTTTTCCAAATACCACATCCCACATCTGTGAGATTACTGACCTTTCCTACCCCACCCTTTGTAGCAGCAAGCACCCTAGCATACCCAGGATGGTTGCTAGCACAGGTTCTTTGATCTGCTTTTCTGAAGGAAAGCAACTGAAAAAGGGTTAACAATCTTAGTTTAATCAAGCGTATATCATTTACCTAGTTCAGGGAAAAAGTCAGCATCCTGAACTTCAGAGAATACAAACAGAAGTTACAAGCAGACAAAAAAAAAAAAAACCAACCCAGAGAAAATAAAACAATTCAGCCAATCAACAGATGGGTTTCTAGCTGTCTTAGCTTTACAACCATAACATTGTTAGTTACCAGAGAGAGAAGCACCAATATCTGGGTTTTCAAAGGGGACCTCAATGGCTGCCCAGAGTGTCATCTGGCCAAATCACACAAATTTTCCCATAAGTGAGCCACAAAGCAAAACCTTGCCTCATTGGTATACACAGCCTTCTCCAGGGTCAGAGAATATCACAACCCTCCTGATGCACTTGACTACAAAGTAACAAAAGTTGTGCCTTCTTGAAAAACAAGCTTTCCACCCCCAAGCTCCAGGTGGCCAAATGCAGCCTATTAGAGGGCAGAGTATATTTTCAAATCAGGAAAGGTCCTTAAATTCATCTAGGCCTATTCTAGGGCAGGGAAGATTTACAAATTCCAATACACCCTCCTTTTCTTCTTTCCTGGCTTTGATAGCATGTCTACAGCCAGTCAATCAGTCGGAGAACTCTTTACCCCGAAAGGGTATTTGATGGTTCTACCTTTTTCTTCTACTTTTTTCTTTCTAAGATAAAATGCTATCTTAGCCCTTCTGGTCATGAATGAAATAAGGCTTTCTTGTTCAGTTTATTCAAAACTCCTTCAGCAGCCTATTCAGGTTGGATTGTGAGCACCCTGACATCTCAAGCAATCATAATGTTTTGGAATAGATTTAGTTCTCCCGGTACTAATTTAGTGGGAGGCTGAGGTAGGTGTCTTAACCTTAGCATCAAGCTGTGATAATTGACTAACCCAACATAAACAAGGGAGTTATAAAAGAATAGGTTTACTTAAACTGGAAAGATTCCATTATCAAAACAAAAAAAGGTTACAATAAAAATTTGAGATGCAAAATAAGTCAGTAAACAATTGCTGTCAGCAGCCAGAATCCCATGCCTCTCTCTGTTCTTCCACAGAGAAGTTCATCCAAAGTCTGGATCATAGCAGTCAGCCCAAGGTGAGGATATCACCAGGTCAGAGGAGTAATGTAATCTGTCACTCAGATTGATCTTATCCAAAAATGTTGCATCATCCCAGAGGTGGCTTGGGCCAGTGTCAAAGCCAGGACTTGTGTGACTTGAGGCTGCATGTCTATTTCACATTTTATAGCCTTATTTATTCCTGACTCTTTGCTCTTCTATTTTACAACACTGTTTACCTTATCCCATCTACTTAAATACTATGCTTACCAACTTCAAGATACTTATCTGTGTATAGCAGTCAGGGCTTAGTGGGTTTCATAGCAGAGCCTGGCCAAAACCTACCACAACTAGGCTATCTTTCCTGGGCACATAATATAATCTCTCCTTTTTCTCCTCCCTCCCCTCGCTCTCCCTTTCATTTTCTCACTCCCTCACTTCTTTTTCCTTCTCTTTCTCCCTCCTCCTCCCTCTCTTCTTTTTTCTCCCTCTCCCTCCCTTCTCTCTCACTCTTTCCCTTCTTTTCTTCCCTGCTTTTTCCCTCACTCTTTTTCTCCCCCTCTCCTCTCCTTCTTGTTCCCTCCTCTCTTTTGCCCTCTCCTGCTCCCTTTCCTCTCCCTTTCCCTCCCTTCTCTCTTCTTTCTCTTCCCCTTCTATTTCTCTCTCTCTCTCTCTCTCTCTCTCTCTCTCTCTCTCTCTCCCCCCCCCTCACCCTTTCCTTCTCTCCCTTTCCCCTCTTCTCTTTCCTATACCCCTCTCACCATTCCCATTCATGCCTTTAGCTCTGTTGAGTAATTGAGCTTCTATAACTGGAAAGAACTAGCTCTGTTTTGTCTTCCTGATTTGTGAATGCCAGATGATCAGTCAGTGTTTATTGAAGACCTTCTGTGTGCCTGTGTGAGAGAGGTGAAAACTTCTCAGACTATGCCCTAAAGTAGAGACGATGCTCGAAACTCAAGTTGGGCTTTGGTAGCATCTAGGCCTAAGTTTTTGCTTTTGTAGTTAGGCTTTAGCTGCAGCTAGGCCTAAGTTTCATTTCTGCAAATTTACCCCTCCTCTGCTTTCACCCTTTACCAAATAAGGTATCAAATGCTTTCTTTGGTTTTCATTGGCTGAAGATTGTTTCCTTGCTCCTTGTATCTGGGTAGATTCCCAAGCTAGATTGTGAGGCTGAGCTCTCAACTCAACCAATGAGGGCAAGGTCAGTGGGAGGGGTTGATTATGTCAGGGTATTTAGTCACATTTTTGCTTTCTGTAATCAGCCTCCCTCTACTGGTTTGTCCTGGTGAAGGTGATGCTCCCTTTCTTGCAAGAATTGAATAAATCCTTTCTGTTCCTACCTAGAGAAACCTATGAGTTTTTGATTAAATTTTTGAATAGGGTTTTTCAACCCACACAGTTTCGAGGGGCTGGTTTGGGGTCTGCCCACTTGTTAGCTGTTTTCCCCCCACTTTGGTCCTGTGGCAGGTGCGCTCTGGAGATTTCTCCTGTGGTCTCTGGACTTGGTAGGGGAGGTCACTGCGCTGAGGGGGCAAAGTCCTGAAGAGAGGAACTTGGTAAGGAACAGAAACCTAGAGAAAGACTCTGATCATGTCGAAGTAGAACCTAACTCCGGGTGGCTGGTGGAGAAATAGTCATGTGAGTCATGCGAGTATGACTCGAGTATAAGCAACTTGGGGGTCATAATTCATTAGGTCTCAGACCTTGAGAGACTGGTAATGGCTCTCGACAAAATTACGGACCGCCCCTGGTAGGGACACCATCAAGTGAGTACCCAGGTGACTGGAGGAAGGGAATTTGATCCCTTTGATTAATTTGTTAGGTCCTTGACCTGGGGCGACTGGCAATGGCTCTCGACCAAATTGAAAATGTGGAAAGGACATTCCAAACCTTGAGCATCAGAGTGAAAACATGATATACTGGTAAACAGTCCCTTGGGAGTGGACTTATAGATTGGAATGAGGGAAAGACAAAGAGAAAATGATCAAATGAAATTGGCTTGAATATTCGTTTTATGTGTTTCTGTGTAAAGGGTATGTCTCTGTGTTTCTGTGTAAAGTGTGTTTCTATGTGTACCTGCCAGCCGCTGTCTGTTCAAGAACTTTCTTGGAATGCAGCTTTCTCTCTGTCTCCCTCTCCTTCCTTGAGTAGATGAGGGAGGGAGAAAGAAAAAGAGAAAAAATTATTTTACTGTTTAGAGTAAAAGTGTAAAAAATTCAGAAAACCTTTGTTGGAAAAATCTCTAATTTAAAGAATCTGAGGCATATTGAGTGTTAAGGTGGGAACAAAGAGTGAAAATCTGGAAGGGAAAGAGGTGTTTGGAAGGGAGCATTCGCCCATCCCACTTCAAGATATTGGGAATATAAAAGAGCATTAGGATTGGGATGGCATATAAATCTTGTAGTTTGGAACTTTTTGTAAGCCTCTCAGAAAAGGAGGGGCAAAGGGGAGGAAGAATGTGCTTCTCTTGGTATGTAAATTGTTAGGCATTTAACTTCCTCTTGTTTTTAAGGTGCATGAAAGCAACTCGAAATTGGGGTGTAATTATTTGGAATGTAAAAGAATGAGGTAGTCTTGAGTAATAGGTTTGAAAGAAGACTGGGAAAGAGAGAAATAAAGGTTTGAGCGAAAATATGAAAGTTAGGAAAAGTTTCTGTTTGGGATGGATATTAGAAGAGGTATACTGCATGGCCAAAGTATAGATTCTGAGGATTGGGTATGCCAAAAGTTAAATTTATATGTAAATGCAAAGGAGATATTTAACCAAGGGGAGAGCTCTTATGTGGCCCCTCTGGATGCCTGGGGTACAGCAAATGCTGGTGAGAAAAGGGTAAGAAGAAGGGGAGGAGGAACAAAAACCCCACTCGTGGGATCCTCTCCTTTCCCTCCCTCCCCCTTATGTCCTACTTCTCCCAGGACAAGTGGCGGGTGTGGCTTCCGTCCTCTGATTCTCCTGAGGAGGATGGGAACTTGATCACCTTCAAAGAACCCCCTCATGGTCCCTCAGGAGGGAATTAAAACAACTTTTGAAGGACCAAGGAAACCTCCCTCTTGAGCCAAAACAAGCAGTGGAAATCTTCCCTTGACAGGAAGTTCCTTTGGCACAAGGGGGATTGGGGTTTGTTAATGCACCACTTAGTACTACTGAGGTGAGAAACTTCAAGAGGAAAACTTCCCTCGTTATAGTTTTGTCCTTACTCTTAGTGCCAAGTTTCAATACTCAAAAGTTTTAAAAATACAAGAACAAGTCAATTAAATACTTGATTCTGGAACATCTTAAATTACTATAAGATAAAGACATTAGGTTTAGGGTTTAGTATAGGTACTCCTGTTTAAGTCAGGGTCCTTTAGTTCTTTAAAATAACAAAAACAACTAGGTCAAAGGTTTATGAGTTAATGTTATACTTGTCTCAGAATTAGTTAAGGTGAAAAGGAGAGCTATCATTTAAAACTTTCCAGTTAGTTTTCTTCATAAAGTTTTAGTGATTATTCCTCTTAACGTCAGGATAAATTCAAACTGTTTTTAATGAAGGGAAATACATTTGAAGAGATGTTTTGAAAAGCCTTGTGTAATAACTTTTGAAGGTCTACTATTCTTCCAGACAGAGTTATGTTAGTAAAAGAATAATAACTTATGAGCTATCTTGTTTTATGGTTAAAAATGTTTGAGAGATTAGGAAAGATGAGTAAAGGATGGGTTGGAAATATGGAAAGCAGATAAGAAGGTTTGGGGACAAAGGGGGCTTTTCCAAACCCCTCCTGTCTCTAGATAGTGGTTCTGGATCAATTTAGATAGTTTAAGTATGTTGAGAGGGTGTGAGGAAGTGTTGTAGGAAGGCAGAACGACTTGTAACTTGATGTTATACAGATGTGTAAGATTGGCTTCCAAAAGCTTTCTATCATGGAAATTCAAGCTTTAAGCATGTTCCGTAATAAGATCTCAAGTTTGGATTTTGGCACATAAATTATATAAGACAGTAGAAAAGTGGAATTATTTCTTCTTTATTAAAGTATCTGTCTGATAATTTTAAAAGGCAGATGAACTAATTTTTTAGATAGATCTTCACATTTTAAAAGATTCCTATACCAAGTACAAGATTTAGGTAAGGATAGAAATAACACATAATAAATAAACTGAAATTCTCTGAAGTTTCAAAAATGTGGAACCAAATTTAAGTGGTAGTACTAATTTATATTAAGTCAGAATTATATGGAAACCTCTAGATCTGAAACAAAGAAGAAAAATTCCCTTTTTGAATTGTGTAACTACATGAAGCATCTGGGATTCAAAAAGTGCTGTTTAAATGGATATTGGGAATATAGGTCACTGGGATACAGGGAATTTGTTGTTAATTAACATTGGTAATAATGATTTTATTGACTTGTATGGTTTATGTGTAAGTGTTCTTGGTTATCTTGGTGACATGTAACCTCCTCTCCCAAAACTAGTATATTGTGAGCCACCTAAGTAGTTTAATATGTACCTGACTTAATGTAATTATGAAGTTTTGTGAAACTGTGAGAAAACTTTATTGTATTGTCTGAGCCTAGTCTTGTGTGGCTAGAAAATTGTTTTGTTATACTTTCTGAACCTAGCCTTGCATGGTTGGGAAACTTAACCATTTCTATGTGCCTTTAGTATCAACTTGTATGTTTCTGGGGGCCCCCAACTTGTGGATATATACTCTAGACACCTAAAGATTACCCCTGCTCCTGAGTGGACATCTGAGCCAAGGGACCTGAAAAAGATGACATCAGATGCAGACAGCTTTCCCAAGAGTCCAGACCAGGCCTGCACCCCAACTGACCAGGACAACAGGCTTAGTTCTGATGGTCTAGAAAATGAGAAAGATGAGATGGTAAAAGGGGTTTATCAGCAGTGGTGTGAGAAGTTTTCAGAGGATGAAAAATAAGAGGAGGGATTGTGTGAGAGAGGTGAAAACTTCTCAGACTATGCCCTAAAATGGAGAGAGTGCTCTAACCTCGAGTTGGGTTTCGGTAGCAGATAGGAGTAAGTTTTGCTTTTATAGTTAGGCTTCGGTTGCAGCTAGGCCTATGTTTTGTTTTTGCAAACTTACCCCTCCCCTGCTTTTACACTTTACCAAATAGTGTATCAAATGCTTTCATTAGTTTTCATTGGATGAAGATTGTTTTCTTGCTCCTTGTATCTGGGTAGATTCCCAAGCTAGATTGTGAAGCTGAGCTCTCAACCAATGAGGGCAAGGTCAGTGGGAGGGATTGATTATTGTCAGGGTATTTAGCCACATTTTTGCTTTCTGTAATCAGCCTCCCTCTACTGGTTTGTCCTGGTGAAGGTGATGCTCCCTTTCTTGCAAGAATTGAATAAATCTTTTCTGTTCCTACCTAGAGAAGCCTCTGAGTTTTTGATTAAATTTTTGAATAGGGTTTTTTTGTCCCACACAGTGCCACTATGGACAGGTAAAGTAAAAGGATCACCAGATCACTAGAATCAGATGTCACAGATTAACATTTAGGGTATTTTCTTTACTTAGTATCTGTTTGACTATGGACAGATCACTTCATATTTGAACTTTGGCATTCTTGTGTGTAAAGTGGGCTTAATATTTGCATTGTCCACCTCATGGAGTTGTCAGAAAAGCATTTTATAAACTTCTTAGAATCGTAAATTTTAGATATGGCAAGGGTATAGGAGTTTATCTTGCCCAATCTCCTAATTTTACAGTTGAAGAAACTGAGGCCAAAAGAGGTTGTGACTTGCCCAAGATCATACAGTGTTATAGTTGGGATATGTGACTCAAAATTCCATTGTCCCACACTACTGCTAGATCAGATATGTAAGCATATATTGAAAGCATATAATAAGTGTTGTCAGGGAATCAAGAACCAGTCCTCTGCTTTAAAAACTTATAATGATGATTCATAGATGCAAAATAAATAGATAATAAGAGAAGAACTTTGATTGCTCTTTCTGATAACGTTTAACTACCAAGATCTTGGAGTTAAATTTTTCAGTCTTTAATAGCAACATTTGTTCCTTGGAAGTTCAGGTACTGACTGCTCATCCTTTTTCTATGCATCATATTTGTAATTATTTAAAATCTATGCTTCTGAAGTTGCCTGGATAAAATTGTGATCCCCATTATCTCATCCCTGGAAGACATCTGGCTCTGCAAAGTATTTTTTAAAAATCGTGTACTTAGTTTAAGTTCTTTAAAAAAATTACTTTGTATTTTTGAATGTAAAGCAACTTATCACCCATACTGAGTGGGGGAGAGGCATCCATATCTTGTGCATATAGAAGGAGAAATGACTCCTTGGTGGAGAGAATGTTGACAAAATGCTGGCGATATTTGGGAGATGTGAATTTGGGGTAGTTTGACAAACTCTTTTGGAGGGCGATGTGTGAAAAGACTGTAATAGTTCCTAAAAAAATATGTCTTCACAAAATGTCCCCTATTTTCAGCTCGCTTATTTAAAGATTTCAGACTTTTTTTTTTTGCAGGTAAGACTGGGGACTCTAATCTTAGTCTGAGCTGAGAATTTCATCTTGTTTCCATCTAAAGATCTCATTCACTTGTGTGTGCTTCTTGGAATGTTCTGATCTGTGTAACTTTTCATATTTCTGTTTGCTGCTTGCTTAGATAAATAGGCTTACTTACCATTTGATATTTATTATGGTGATTATTTAGGGTACACATTTTTCACCTGTGGATCCTTCTGTGTAACTAGCATTCGGTGGGGAGGGGCTAAAGATGGGTAAGTATGAACTTGAAGCTATACTTTCCCTTAAGAGTGACTAGTTAAGTGGCTTTTGTTTTATACCCTATTGTATTCCTAGATCAGTAATATTTAGGGAACATATAGATATAAATCTAGCTTAATATCCATCTTGGAGATAGACAAGGGAGAAGCTAGCATCCAGCCACAGCTCTTCTGCTCTCCTCAAATCTCTCTCTCTCTCTCTCTCTCTCTCTCTCTCTCT
>NW_027185735.1:17052110-17112687 GCF_028583685.1 Petaurus breviceps papuanus | reverse complement strand
CTCTCTCTCTCTCTCTGTCTCTCTCTCTGTCTCTGTCTCTCTCCTTCTCTCTCTCTCCCCCCTCCCCCAAACTAATTCTCTGTTTCACTGAATCCAGTGTTCACTTTACTGAGTCTTGTAGTATTTGTTGTAAATGTCATGTAATCTCTTGGAGTATTTAGGACTCATACTTCTTTCTAGTTTTAGCAACCTCTCTGTTGATTTCTTTGTGCTTTTGGTTTTTAATTCCAATCTTTGGTGCTTCAAGCCTTTTCCCTTATATTCTCCTATCACTTACTTTCTGTCTGCTCTTCTTTTGCTGACAGTTTCATCCCTAGGGATAGTTTACAAAACTGCTTTAGCTTTCTAACATTTAGGGAAATTTAGTGCTCCCTGGATTCTTAGGAATTTGTCCTAGGTAGTCTCTGGGGGAGATAGCACTAGTACCATCTGGTTTTTAGTCCCCTTTCTAGCCAAGTGCAATCATTTACTCTGGTATCCTGTCCCACGCATTTCCTCCTTGTCTTTCGTTTCCTACTCTGCCTGGGTTAAATTAGCATCATGTTTTTCAGGGTTCAAAGAGTATAGGAAGGTAATTTTGGACAAAGTTTCTGTAGCTTTGGGGATTTTTAAGTAAGGGGCTGTCCCAGGCAAAAGTAGCCTTCCTTCTTTCCTTCCTTCCTTCCTTCCTTCCTTCCTTCCTTCCTTCCTTCCTTCTCTCTCTCTCTCTCTCTCTCTCTCTCTCTCTCTCTCTCTCTCTCTCTCTCTCTCTCTCTCTCTCTCTCTTTCTCTCTCTCCTTCTAACCCTCTCCTCAAATATGAATAGACAGAATCAACCTCTCTCACTTGCTATAAGGGTTGGGCAAAGCCTCTACACCATGAGAAAATTCCAATGGAACTCCAGGCAAAAGCTTGCAGGTTATTTGAATGTCCTTTCTAGCCTGGCACTTTATGGATGAGTGTTCTCCAGTGTTAATTTGCAAGGAATTTATTTTGTTGAGAATCTTTTTTTTTTCCTGTGCATTCAGATATACTTGTTCTACTTCTGGTGCATAATTTCTCTTTGATTTTTTCTTTTTCTGAGAGAGTTAGTGAGGTCTGAGAAAGTATTTAATCCACCACTCTGTTGGCCCCATCCATTACTCAGTATTTTAAAACTTTGTCAATGAATTATTGCTTTTGATTTTACTTTTCTTATATGGAGAGTCAGTCTAGTAGAGGATAGAGGGCCAGCCATAGAATATGGAGTAGTGAGGAAGCCCTGGTTCTTGTTCTAGTTCTTCCATTTATCATTTCAGGTACCTTAAGACAAGTTATTTAATATCTCAAGGCCTCAGTTTTCTCATATGAAAAATTGGAGGATTGAATTATATGACCTTTGAGATTCTTGATTTAAAGTTCTATCATTCCAATTGGGGCATCTAGGTGGCACAGTGGACAGAGAGGTTGGACTGGAGTTAGAAAGACTCGTCTTCTTGGGGTAAAATATGGTTTCAGACATTTACTAGCTGTGTGACCCTGGGCAAGTCACTTAACCCTGTTTGCCTCAGTTTCCTCAATTGGAAAATGAGCTGGAAAAGGAAATGACAAACTACTCCAGCATCTCTGCCAAGAAAGCCCGAAATGGTATCCCAAAGTTAGACATGACTGAAACTACTGAACTACCACCACTATTCTTATTAAATGGTACCGTGTTTCCCTGATAATAAGACCTATCCCGAAAATAAGCCCTCCCCTTACTGTGTAAGATTCCTCTAAAATAAGCTCTCCCCCGAAAATAAGCCCTATTGAGATTGCTACTGTAGTGAAGGTGATCCCCTGCGCTACACACTACATTACAGTACCCTCTGTATGCACTGTCCCCCCCCCCCCCCCCCGGGTGAAATGCACGCCGCGCTCCGAGCTGCATCCAATCAGAGCTGCAGCAATGAGCGCGTCATCCTGTTCTTTATTGAATTCATTATTGAATAAAGGTACATTTTTTTGTTCACATTTACCTGTTTATTAAAATTGCTGTCAATGTTCATTAAAATAAGCCCTCCCCTGAAAATAAGCCCTCTGGTGTTTTTCTGCCCCCCAAAAATAATAAGACAGTGTCTTATTATCAGGGAAACACGGTATATTTAAAACCTGTTGCTATATCTTACACTGGATGATTTTGAATTCTTTTTAAGGTGGTCCAGGTCTTATTAAGGACAGATAGCAGGGAAGTACTTCTCTATTCTTTGCTTAACACTGTAGGGATTTCTCAGGCTTTGGTTCCAGGCTGGTACCATTGAACAGTATTTTCTCTTACTCCTCTTCCTTGGGCTATGATCAGTAACATTAACTTCCATCTGAGGGATACTTAGCAATATTTGGCATATTGACCCCTCTCCAACCTGGGGCTTTTAATATACCTCCCTTCTCCCAAGGAATATTGAAGGTAAAGGAGTGTTTCCTTAGATATCTGATGTCCACAAGAACTATTTTGAACATTGTGAAGGAAAGATTTTTGTAGTGAATCAAGTATAGGTGGAGGAAAATGCTATTAAGGGCTGCAATTCAGAGGACAATGCTGATGGCACCTAGGCAGTAGATAATGAACTGAGGTTAGAGTCAAGAAAACATGAGTTCAAATACAGTATCAGACATTTACTAACTGTGTGACTTACAGCAAGTAATTTCATTTCTATCTCATCTCACCTCAGTTTTATCAGGTATAAAACGAGGATAATAATGGTATCCACTTTCCTGTGTCATTGTGAAGATTGAATGAGATATTTATAAAATGCTTATGTTTCACATGTCTCATTCCTCTGCTAATAGGATGGTTCTCAAGGAATAGGAGTGCTTGTTCGCCAGGAAGCAAAATTTATTGAGGGAGTTCCTGGTGTAGGGGCTTCCAAACTTAGTGCCAATCCTGGTCAGCAACTCATATTTTATGAGAACTGCCTACTACTATCCCAGATCTAGTTTGTAGGGGTACAGAAGGAAGGAGTAAACTCCTAAGTCAGGGGCAGATTTGTTGGCAATGCACTGATTCTTATCATAGCTAGCAGTCAGCAGTAGGAAAAGCAAAGTTCAGAGGCAAATGTCTCAGGTCCATGAGGGGCAGAAGGCAGTGACTTGGGGGTATAGTTCAGCAGAGTTTTGGTAATGCCTGTAGGGGAAGGCTGAGTTTTCTCCTGGCATATACCAAGAGTGAAAAGTAACCATGTAGCCCTTGTGTCAGAAATACAAGTCCTTGCTTCTGGGAATCCAAGATGACAGAGTAAGTAGTAAATCACTATGTCTCTCCCATATTCACCTACAAACAATCATAAAATAGTACCCCCAAACAAATCCTGGAATTGCAGAACCAGCAAATAGGTAGGGTGAAACAATCTTTGAGCCTAAGAAACTTGGAAGATCAGCAGGAAAAGTATGTCTCACTTGGGTAAAAAGGGAGCACACTCCATTACAGGAAACATACCAATAAGCCAGCATCAAGCCCCACCTCAGCAAACCAGTGGGATATCCTGAACCCCAGTGTGGTGGAGCAGGCAAACTCCAAAATCAGAAACCCCACTTTCTTCAGTATAGTGATGGGAAAAGCAGACTGCAGATTTGAGAACCTCCACATGCTTCAGTATAACTACTGGCAAACAGGTAGCCACCAATCCTACAGGTACCTAAGTAAACAGGCAACCACCAACTCTGGCGTCCCTTTCCACATGCTTCAGCATAGCTGTGGCAAATAGGCAGACACCAGGGCCCAGACCATCTTGTGCATCAGTGTAGCCACAGAGAAATGCAGAAACACTCCACAGGCCTCAGCACACTCTAGACATCACCATTAGGACCCCAGCTTAGCACCAGGTAAGTTGTCAGATCCTTATGGCCTCCAGCAGCAAGAGCCATCCCCCTCACAACAGTACCTGTCACAAGGGTCTGCCATGGGCCCCAGGGCAACATCAGAACAGTACTAGGTAAACAGCTAGGGTCTTCAGCCACTGGCACAAGAAGCCTGAGACAGTGCCCCTTCCAACTTGGGAGAAGAGTTCAAAAGTAAAAGAAATGAAAAAGGTTAAAAATCTGAGCAAAACACAATAAGAAAAGAATCTGACCATTGAAAATTATTATGGTAACAGGGAAAATAAAGACACAAACTCAGAAGAGGACAACAATGTCAAAACATCTATGGGCAAAACCCCAAAGAAAAATCAGAAGTGGTCTTTAGCACAGAAAGAACTCATGGAAGGTATCAAAAAGGAGCTTAAAATCATATAAGAGAGGTAGAAGAAAAATTGGGAAAAGAAGTGAGAGTGAGGCAGGAGAATCATGAAAAAAGAGCCAACATCTTGGAAAAAGAAAACAACTGCTTCAAAAATAGAACTGGAAAATGGAAAAGGAGGTACAAAAATCCACTAAAAAAAGCCCAATTCCATAAAAAGTGGTCAAGTGGAAAAGGAAGTACAAAAGCAAATTGAAGAAAACAACTCCTTATAAGTTAGAACCGGGAAAGTGGAAGCTAATGACTATGAGACAAAAAGAATCTATCAAATAAACTTAAAAGAATGATAAAATAGAAAAAAAATGTAAAATACCTCATGGTAAAAAACAACTGATTTAGAAAACTGATCCAGGAGAGACAATGTCAGAATTATTGTATTACCTGAAAGTCATAGTCAAAAGGAGGGTCTGGACATCATCTTTCAAGGAATTGTCAAGGAAAACTGCTGGAACCAGAGGGCAAAATAGACATTAAAAGAATCCACTGAATTGGAAGATCAGCAGGAAAAGTCTGTCTCACTTGGGTAAAAAGAGAGCACAGGAAAGGAATCATCTCAGGAAAGAGATCCTAAAATAAAAACTTGAAGGGACATTTTAAACAGATTTCAGAACTATCAAGTCTAGAAGAAAATACTACAAGTGGCAAGAAAGAAACCATTCAAATATCAGGGCACCACAATTAGGATTACACAGGATTTGGCATCTGCAACATTAAAAGATGGAACATGATATTCCAGAAAACAAAGGACCTAGGACTAAAACCAAGAATTATCTAGCAAAATTAAGCATGATTCATAAAGGGAAAAATGGTCATTCAATGAAATAGAAAGATTTCAAGCTTTCCTAAGGAGAATACCTGAATTAAACTAAAAATTTGATCTCCAATATCAAAACATGAAGGATTCTATTGAGCTAAATTATTTTCATCTCTACAAGGGAAGATACTTGTAATTCTTAAAAATTATAACTATAAGATGAATTTTAGGGAATGAAATGAAAATATTTGAGGAATGAGAAAGAGGAGTACACTGGGTGCAGAAGGAAGTGAGAGATGGAATGGGATAAATTATTTCACATGAAGAGGCACAAAAGACTTATTGCAGTGGAGGTGAAGATGGGAGGGTGGGTGATGGGCATTGCTTGTACCTTACTCTCATCTGTATTGGCTTAAAAAAGAAATAACATACAAAATCAGTTGAATATTGAAACCTATCTCACCTGACAAGGAAGTAGGAGAGGAGGAGATTAAGTATAGGTTGGAGAGCGGGGACTGACAGAATGGAGGGCAGAGCAGGGGAGGTGGTAGACAGAAGTAAAACAGTATTGAAGAGGGAAAGAGTGAAAGGAGAGAGAGAACAAAAAGGAGGAAAAATAGGATGGAGGGAAATATACAGTTAGTAATCATAACTGTGAATGTGAATGGGATAAACTCTCCCATAAAATGTAAATGAATAGCAGAATGGATCAAAATCCAGAATTGTATACAATACATTGTTTACAAGAAACACACCTGAAGCAGAGAGACACACACAGAGTAAAGGTGTGGAACTGGAATAGAATCTTTTACACTTCAGCTGAAGTGAAAAAAGCATGGGATAGTCATCCAAATCTCAGACAAAGTAAAAATAAAACTAGAACTAATGAAAAGAGACAAGGAAGAAAATTACATCTTGCTAAAAGATACCATAAACAATGAAGCAATACTGAACCAAGTGGTATAGCATCTAAATCCTTAAAGGTGAAGTTAAGTG
This sequence comes from Petaurus breviceps papuanus, assembly GCF_028583685.1. Taxonomy (NCBI): domain Eukaryota; kingdom Metazoa; phylum Chordata; class Mammalia; order Diprotodontia; family Petauridae; genus Petaurus; species Petaurus breviceps. Next base: position 17,106,703 of record NW_027185735.1, on the reverse strand, counting down.
AGTTACAGGAAGAAATAAACATCAAAACTATACTACTGGGGGACCTCACCTGTCCTTCTCTCAGAACTTAATATATCCAAACAAAAAATGAAGAAAGAAACTAAGGTGGTAAATAGAATATTAGAAAAGTTAGATAGGCATTTCACTTGGTGTCCATGACAATACCATGGAATGATTTTGGTCACTTGGTGCATGAGAAGTCAGTGAATTTGGTGCTAAGAAATAGAATGGGAGATCAGTGAATATCAGGAATAGGTGAGATATATAAGACATGGTAGTCAATGAGTGTAATAATTTACTATTTGATAAACCCCAAAACTCCAGATTCTGGAATAAGAACTCACCATTTGACAAAATCTTCTGGGAAAACTGGAAAATAGTATAGCAGAAACTAGGTATAGAAGAACATTTACACAGTATACCAAGATAATGTCAAAATAGGTATATGATTTAGACATAAAGGGTGATACCATAAGCAAACTAGGAGATTAAAGAATAGTTTGCCTACCAGATCTATGGAGAAGGAAAGAATTTATGACCAAACAAGAGACAGAGAATGTTATGAAATGCAAAATGGATGATTTTGATTACATTAAAAGTTTTTGCACAAAGTCAATGCAACCAAGATTAGAAGGAAATCAGAAAACTGGGAAACACTTTTTACATCACGTGTCTCTGATAAAGACCCCATTTCTCAAATATATAGAGAACCGAAGCCAAATTTATAAGAATGCAAGTCATTCCTCAACTGATAAACAGCCAAAAGATACGAACAGGAAGTTTTCAGATAAAGAAATTAAAGCTATCTATATTCATATAAAAATGCTCTTAATCATTATTGATTAGAGAAATGCAAATTAAAGCAATTCTGAGGTGCCAGCTCACAACTATCATATTAGGTAATGTGACAATAAAAAAGTAAAATGATAATTATTGGAGAGGATGTGTAAAAATTGGAACACTAGTGTATTGTTGGTGGAGTTATGAACCAGATCCAACCATTTTGTAAGGCAATTTGGCACTATGCCCCCAAAGCTATAAGACTGTGCACATCCTTTGATCTAGCAATACCACCACTAGGTCTATATTCCAAAGAGATCATAAAAAAGTGAAAAGGACACACATGTACAAAAATATTTATAGCAGCTCTTTTTGTGGTGGCAAAGGATTGGAAATTTAGGGGATGCCCATCAATTGGGGAATGGCTGAACAATATGTAGTATATGAATGTAGTGGAATACTGTTGTGCTATAAGAAGTGATGAGCTCGTAGATTTCAGAAAAACCTGGAAAGTCTTGTACAAACTGATGAAAAGTGAAGTGAGCAGAATCAGAAAATTGTACACAGTAACAGAAACATTATGCGATGATCAGCTTTGATAGACTTAGTTCTTCTCAGCAATAGAATAATCTAAGACAAATTCAAAAGACTCATGATAGAAAATGTTATCCACATCCAGAGAAAGAACAGTGGAATCTGAATTAAGATTGATGCATACTATTTTCTTTTTTTTTCTTCTGTTTCATGGTTTTTCCCTTTTGTTCTGATTCTTCTTTCACAACATGACTAATGTGGAACTATGTTTAATATGATTGTACATATATAGTCTGTTTCAGATTGCTTGCCATCTTGGGGAGGGGGAAGAGAGAGAGGGAGGGAGAAAAAAATTGGAACTCAAAGTCTTAGAAAAGTGAATATTATAAACTATCTTTACGTGTAATTGGAAAAAAGAAAATACTTTTAACTAGGGGAAAAAACAACAAAACAAATGAACAAAAAAGAGAAGACAGTTGAAGTAAATGAAACATTTTAATAACCAAAAAATGTCAGGAAAATTCTAAGAAGTATGAGATGTATCCAATATGTTTGAAGGAATTTACTGTCAAATCATGTTTCACACTTAGAGAATATAAACACCAGCAAACCATTGGGGATATTTTTATGTATTGACTTTTATCTCTTGAAGAATGTAGGAAAAATATAAGCAGCATCGTAGTAGTGACCGTTTTATCAGGCATACTCAAATATATTACAGAAGTTAAATTGAACAGTCTTGGAATTTGACTAAGTGAAAAATTTGTATATTCAATAAAGATGGAAGAGTGAGCAGCTCACCTTTCCAAGAACCAAAAGCTGCATATTCTAAAAGTAGCAGCAAAAAAAATGCACAGCTGTATGAACTTGAAATAATATATTATATTATATCTTGTTCTGTAAATAATTATTAGGTGCTTGGGATAATTTTCTGTCTTCTGTTCTCTTACAATACCTCACACAGGTATTTCACTCAGAGTAATCCCTTAAACCTTTTTATTGTATACTCACAATTTTATCTTGTTTGTTGCTCATCGTTCTTGGGTCTGTTAATGACTTGAGGAATCCTTCCTGTATATTTCTTATAAACAAATAAATAAATGAAATGTGACTCTCATGGATCTGATCCAAATATGCAAATCTTGTTTTCTCTACAATACCCAGTCAGTAATTAGAAAGTTTCTATGATTCTAAGGTACATTACAAATATTTCTCTGTATATAGTTTCCCTGTTAGTATCCATTCTAACCAAGTTGGTTGGCATTGGTTATAGTTGGTCTAACCATTCTGCTTCAACAAAAATAGAGGAGTCTAGAATCATACCTTAACATCCTCAGGGAGGCCTATGTTTTAGTCACTCCCTGATGAACATACTTTGAGACCTGAACAGCAGTTTCAGAGAGGGGTGGCTAGGTGGCACAGTGCATAAGAGCACTGGCCCTGGAGTCAGGAGGACCTGGGTTCAAGTCCAGCCTCAGACACGTAATACAAAAACTAGCCGTGTGACTTTGGGCAAGTCTCTTAACTCCCATTGCCCTCCAAAAAGCAAAAAAAATATTAAAAAAAGAAGTTTCAGAGAAGTTGACATACAGTTTTTCTAGTGCATATATATAAATAGGCATCATCATACTTTAGTATATGCTTTGCCACATATTTGTTGATGTTTCAATGAAAGTCACATTTACCTAATAACTTATGCTTTACAGAAGACTGTATATGACTCATCTGAGAAGTTATCTAAAAGAGACCTATCACACAGCTGTCAGCTTCAGTTCAGAAAATCTCTGATAGATACAAACAAGAGTATGGTACTCATGGTCACTATTGGGAATTTCAGTAAGGTAATAATTTTGCTAAGAAATGGTGGTGTGTTGGGCACACATAAAATGGACGACTGTTGGAAAGCCATAACATAGTTGAAAGAATGGGACACTTGAAAGAATGGCCAGTTAAAAATGGGCCAGTTGAAAGAATGGGCCACTTGTCAGTCCATAAGGTAGTTCCGGAGAATAACCAAGGATCCTTCAAAGACAATGTAGAACAACTGCCTATTGACTTTGGGGGAATTGGATGGACTCCCTCTTGAGAAGAAGGAAAGGAATGATGGAGAGATAGCTATCTGGACTCTGAGAACTAGAGAAATAGTTTAAAAGCATAAGCACTTATAGAGTTGATTAAGTGTTGGGCACACTTCAGGGGAGCATTCCTATTGGTTCTTGACTTGGGGGGAAGAGAAAGGGTCAAGGCAGGGGCAGGCCGGGAAGCGACAGTGCAGGGTAGGCTGGGAGGAGGCCTGACCAATGAGGGGGGCAAGTAGCCTTACCAATCACAAGGGCCACTACCAGGCCTTTCACCAAAGGGCTGGGACTGGAAAGAGCAAGGTAAAAAACAAATGCAGGGCCCCTGTCCAGGACAGCAAATACTCCTGTGAATACCACTCCATAGCCCAGAAAAAAAAAAAAAGCCCCTATCAGGACCTCCAAGGTCCAGGATGGCAGAGTGAACCCCACCTGCTCCAACCCTCCCCCCCAACCCTGAAAACATTGTAACTATTGCCCCAGGGAAAAACTGTCAACAGTAAAGGCTTGGGAACACTAGAGGAAGGGCATGGCTGGGGCCCTGTCTCAAAATGGGTAGAAAGCAGGCTACAAAGACTCTGGAGTCCTAGTATCCTCAGAGGGAGGAACAAAACTCAGAGGGAGACAACGTGGACTCCACACCCACAGCTGAAACATCAACAGAGAATGGGTCCCAAGTGCAGAAAGCTCTCCTAGATGAGCTCAAAAGGAACTTTGAAAACCAAATGAAAGAGCTACAAGACAAAATGAATAATTGTTTTAAAATCAAAATTGCAGAATTAGAAAAGCATTATAATGAAGAAAACAGCTCCTTAAAAAGAGAAGTGTATGATATGGGAAAGGAGCTCCAAAAACTAACCAAGGAAAATGATTTGCTAAAAACCAGAATCAACCAAATTGAAACAAATAACCCTATGAGGAATGAAGAATTAGTCAAACAAAACAACAAGAATGAAAATTAGAAAAAGAGGTAAAATATCTCAATGGAAAAATAACTGACCTGGAAAACAGATCCAGGAGAGAGAACCTGGGAATCACAGGCCTATCAGAAAATCATGATAATAAAATGAGCCTGGACAACATTCTACAAGAGCTCAATAAGGAAAACTGCCCTGAGATATGAGAACCTGAGGGTAAAATAGAAATCGAGAGAATCCACTGGATACCTGCTGAAAGAGATTCCAAATTGAAAAGTCCTCGAAATGTTGTGGTCAAACTCAAGAACTAGCAGGTAAAAGAGAAAGTACTTCAAGTAGCCAGAAAGAAACAATTCAAATATGGAGGAACCACAGTAAGGATCTGTACTAGGAATATACATTTTTAAGATCTTCCCTGCCCCTAGGCAAAAGTGCACCTGGAGCCTGGGGTGGGAGGCTTGTTTTTCAGTAGATACTTTTTGATTGGCCAGTGGGTCCAGAAGGTTGTTACATTCTCTGAGCCAGAAGGCTATATAAACCCTGATTTGAGGCTTTGTTTTGGGGCTCACTTTGAGAATTGTTCTGTGATTTGGTCAGATGAGACTCTGGAAAGCTGTTGTTGAGAGCCCCTTGGCTTTGAAAAACCCAGATGTTGATTTGGTATGAATGTAATGGGTGGACAGTTTGGAAACCTGTCTACTTGATCTGTTTCTCTGTCTTGATAATTCTGTCTGTATACTCTGAAGTTCGGGGTGCTGACCTTTTTCCCCTGAACTAGGTAAATGATACATATTTGACTGATTAAAGTAAGCCTGTTAACCCATTTTGAGTTGCTTTCCTTTAGCAAAGCAGATCTAAGAACCTGTGTTGGCAGCCACCTTGAGCATCCTGGGGTGCTTGCTGCTACAGGATCGCACAGGATTTGGCAGCCTCTACACTGAAAGGTCAGAGGCAGTGGGATACAATTTTCCACAAAGCAAAAGAGCTCGGGTTACAAACAAGGATCACCTACCGATCGAGACTGAGCATATTCTTCTAGGCAAAGAGATGGTCATTCAATGATATAACAGATTTCCAGACCTTCCTGATGAAAAAGCCAGAACTCAATTGTAATGCCAAGCAAAGACAACTTCCCAAGGTTCAAAATACCAGCATAGGTCCTCTCCATTTTATTCAGTGAAAAATTAAGAACAGAGAAAATCAAAATATAGCATCATTCAAAATACAGCATTCACCAAGTATAATTCAATAATCTCCAAGTACTACTCCACCCCTGGACATTATAATTCATTTGGTCAATCCCAAAGACTCTCTTTTAAGTACTACTCCACCTCTAGGCTATACATTCATTTAGTCAACCACAAAGCCCCTCTTCTCAAATGGAGATTAGTTTCCAATCATAAGTAAAGTACATTCATTTGTTCAATCACAGAGCACAAAAAAGTCAAAAGTTCCCCACCCTTGGATCACAATTGAATCTACCCCAGAGTTACAACAAGCTTAAGCACAACATTTAATACCCAAAGAGAGGTATTTTCTTCATCTTGACCCGAGGCAAGTTCTCAGCAATCTTTTTTCCTGGGGAGACAAAGCTTAACAAGGCCACAACATACATTGCCAGTGTCACCAGCTCCTCCCAGTTCAGCACTCTCTTTTCACATCAACAAGTCCATTCCACAAGTGGGATTCACAAGCTCTGGGTTTTAACACAAACAATCCAAAAACCAAGCCAATACAGGGGGATCTTTAAATTCCATTACTATTACATCAATAGAAAATCCAACCTCTACTAGATGCAAGAGTGACATAGAAAGGTAAACAAGGAAAACACACACACACACACACACTGTTATTTAATAAGAGCAAACTGTTTATAGACAAGTAAATGGTATGAGTATAAATTACATAAAATGATGATTAAAAAAATCTCTTATTAAGGGCTGCAAAAGGACTGCAGTGGAAGAAGAGGAATGAATGAAGTGGAAAAGGGTAAATTATGCCACACAAAGAGGCTTAAAAACAATATAGCAGAGGAAAAGAACAGAGGGAGATGTGTATTATATGAGCTTTTCCCTCATTGGGTCTGGTGCAAGGAGGGAAAAACAACCAGTCAAGCATAGGACTCTATGGAGAAGAGATGCAAAGTATATCGCATTAGAGGGAAAGAGGGGAAGGAGAAGAGCTTTGCATGAGATTTGTTCCTGTCACTCTTGGTGCGAAGAAGAAATAACATACTTCATTAAGTATAAAAATATCCTACAGGCATTAAGAGGGGGAAAGGGCTACGAAAGGGGGGGTGGTTAGTAGGGAGGGAAGAAGAAAGGGGGAAGGGGAAGAAAAGGGGGAAGGGCTGATAAGGGAATAGTGAGGGAGGTGGTGTTCAAAAGGAAAACTATTAAGGAGGGGAAGGTAGAAGGGGAGAAAATATATAAGCATTAACAGGGGAGGGAATAGGATGGAGGGAAATAAACAGATAATAATCATAACTGTGAATGTGAATGGAATGAACCCTCCCATAAAACGGAGGCAGACAGTAGAATGGATTAAAAATCATAATCCTACAATATGCTGTTTACAAGAAACACATCTGAAACAGAGGGATACACATAGGGTAAAGGTAAAAGCCTGGAGTAAAATATATCATGCCTCAGCTAAAGTAAAAAAAAGCAGAGGTGACAATCCTTATCTCAGATAAAGCAAAAGCAAAAATTTATCCAATTAAAAGAGATAAGGAAGAAAACTATATCCTGCTAAAAGACAGCATCAAGAATGAAGCAATATCATTACTTAATATATATGCACCAAGTGGTATTGTATCCAGATTCCTAGAGGATAAGGTAAAGGAATTAGATGAAGAAATAGATAGCAAAACTATACTAGTGGGAGACCTTAATCTCTCCCTCTCTGAACTTGATAAATCCAACCTCAAAATAAACAATAAATAAGATAAGGAGGTGAATAGAATTTTAGAGAGGGTAGGTATGACAGATCCCTGGGGAAAACTGAATGGGGATAAAAAGGAATATACCTTAATCTGAGTAGTACATGGCACATACACAAAAATTGACCATGTACTAGGACATAAAAACCTCACAACTCAGTGCAAAAAGGCAGAAATAATAAATGCATTATTCTCAGATCATGATGCAATAAAAATCATATGCAATAAAGGGCCATGGAAAGACAGACTAAAAACTAATTGGAAACCTAACAATTTAATCCTAAATAATGAGTGGGTCAAACAAGAAATCATAGAAACCATCAGTAGTTTCATTCAAAAGAATGACAATAATGAGACAACATACCAAAATTTGTGGGATGAAGCAAAGGCCGTTCTTAGGGGAAGTTATATATCCCTGAGTGCATAGATGAATAAATTAGACAAAAGAGAGGTAAATGAATTGGGCATGCAATTGAAAAAGCTAGAAAAAAAATTGAAAATCCCCAATTAAACACTAAATTAGAAATACTGAAAACCAAAGGAGAGATTAATAAAATTGAAATTAAGTAAACTATTGGATTAATAAATAAAACTAAGAGCTGGTTTTATGAAAAAAAAACAATAAAATTGATAGACACTTAATCAATATGATAAAAAAAGAAAACCAAGTTATGAGTATAAAAAATGAAAAGGGTGAACCTACCACCAATGAAGAGGAAATAAAAGCAATAGTTAGGAATTATTTTGCCCAGTTGTGTGCACGTAAATTTGACTATCTTAGTAAAATGGATGAATATTTACAAAAATATAGGTTGCCCAAGATAAGTGAAGAGGAAGTAAATAACTTGAATAACCCCATCTCAGAAAAAGAAATCAAACAAGTCATCAGTGAACTCCCCAGAAAAATATCTACAGGGCCAGATGGATTTACTAGTGAATTCTATCAAACATTTAAAGAACAAATGATTCCAATACTCTACAAACTACTCAGGAAAATTAGTGAAGAAGGACTCTTACCAAATTCTTTTTATTACACAAATATGGTACTGATACCTAAATCAGGAAGAGATAAAAGAGAGAAAGAAAATTATAGACCAATCTCCCTAATGAATATGGATGCAAAAATTTTAAATAAAATATTAGCAAAAAGATTACAGCAACTTATCATAAGAATAATACACTTTGACCAGGTAGGATTTATTCCAGGAATGCAAGGATGGTTTAATATTAGGAAAACCATCAGTATAATTGATCATATCAACAATAAAACTAGCAAAAACCACATGATTATCTCAATAGATGCAGAAAAGGCTTTTGACAAAATACAACATCCATTCCAATTAAAAACATTAGAAAGTATAGGAATAAATGTAGCCTTCCTTAAAATAATAGGTAGTATCTATTTAAAGCCATCAGCAAGTATTATATGTAATGGGGAGAAGCTAGAAGCATTTCCAATAAGATCAGAGGTAAAACAAGGGTGTCCACTATCACCCCTCTTTTTCAATCTGGTACTAGAAATGTTAACAATAGCAATTAGAGAAGAAAAAGAAATCAAAGGAATCAAATTAGGCAAAGAAGACACCAAGCTATCACTCTTTGCAGACGATATGATGACATACTTAGAGATTCCTAGAGAATCAAGTAAAAAACTACTTGAAACAATACATTTGGCAAAGTTGCAGGATATAAAATAAACTCACATAAATCCTCAGCATTCCTGTATTATTTATTCCTAAAGAATTTCAACAGCAAGAAGTAGAAAGAGAAATCCCATTTAAAGTTACTGTAGACATTATAAAATATTTGGGCATCTACCTGCCAAAACAAACCCAAGACCTATATGAACACAACAAAACACTTTTTACACAAATAAAGTAAGATCTAACTAATTGGAAAGACATCAATTGCTCATGGCTGGGTCAATCTAATATAATAAAAATGACAATTTTACCTAAATTACATTATATATTTAGTGCCATACCAATAAATTTACCAAAAAACTACCTTATAGAGCTAGAAAAAATAGTAACAAAATTCATTTGGAAGAGCAAAAGGTCCAGAATATCAAGGGAATTAATGAGAAGAAATGCTAGGGATGGTGGACTAACTATACCAGATTTTAATCTGAATTATAAAGCAGTAGTCCTCAAAACTACTTGGTACTGGCTGAGGAATAGAGTAGTGGATCAATGGAATAGATTGGGTACATGAGACTCAGCTGTCAATGACTATAGTAATCTATTGCTTGATAAACCCAAAGACCCCAGTTTTTGGGATAAGAACTCACTATTTGACAAAAACTGCTGGGAAAACTGGAATATAGTATGTCAGAAAGTAGGCATAGACCATTATCTAACACCATATACCAAAATCAAGTCTAAATGAGTGCATGATCTAAGTATAAAGGCTGATACTGTAAGCAATCTGGGAAATCAAGGAATAGTTTACCTGTCAAATTTGTGGAGAGGGGAAGACTTTGTGACCAAACAAGAATTAGAGGGCATTATAAAATGCAATATGGATAATTTTGATTACATTAAAGCTTCTGTACAATCAAAGCCAATGTAAACAAGATTAAGAGGGAAGTGGAAAATTGGGAAATGATTTTTACAACCTATGTCACTGATAAAGGACTCATTTCTAAAATATACAGAGAATTAAGTCAAATCTATAAGAATACAAGTCATTCCCCAATTGATAAATGGTCAAAGGATATGAATAGGCAGTTTACAGAGGAAGAAATTAAAGATATTTATAAGCATATGAAAAAAAGCTCTAAATTACTATTAATTAGAGAAATTGACATCAAAAGAACTCTGAGTACCACATCTTACCAGTCAGATTGACTAAGGTGACAAAACAGGAAATGACAAATGCTGGAGAGGATGTGGACAATTTGGAACACTAATGCATTGCTGGTGGAATTGTGAATTGACCCAACCATTCTGGAAAGCAATCTGGAATTATGCCCAAATGGTTATAAATAATTTCATATCCTTTGACCCAGCAATACCACTTCTAAGGTTGTATCCTAAAGAGATCATAGAAGTGGGAAAAGACCCATATTTATAGCAGCTCTTTCTGTGGTAGCAAAGAATTGGAAATTAAGGGGGTGCCCATCAATTGGGGAATGGCTGAACAAGTTGTGGTATATGAATGTTATGAAATACTATTGTGCAATAAGAAACGAGGAGCAGATGGACTTTATATTTATCTGGAGTGGCTTATACGAATTGATGCTGAGTGGGAAGAGTAGAGCCAGGAGGAATTTGTACACAATTTCAGACACAACATATGTGTGATGACCAACTCTGATAAATTGGACTCTTCTCAGCAATCCAGAGTCATAAGTCAAACCCAAAAGACTCATGATGGAGAGAGATGCTTACATCCAGAGAAAGAACTGAGATTGAACCCAGAATGAAGCAAACTATCTGCCCTTTCTTGTTTTCTTGTTTGTTTTTGTTTCCTCTTTCCCATTCTTCATTCCATCTGTTACAATCCTTCTTTATAACCTGACTAATACCTAATGTGAAAGTATTTGCAGATACTATACTTGATTGCATATTGCCATGGGGGGGAAAGGAAAGGGAGAAAAAATTTGAAACTCAAGGAATTGTGGTAATGAATCTTGTAAACTAAAAGTAAACAAATTGATAAAGACCAAAAAAAGAGAGAGAAAGGGTCAATGGGAATATTCCCTCCAGATTTGCTAGAATTTCTAGGCTGTCTTTTGGGTAAACTTAGGTATATTCATAGAGTTTGATGACTTCTTAGATAAAAGAGAAAGCTGGTATTAGTGCCTGCCAGAGTACCAGGGAAATCCATTGAGTCTGTCCCAGCATCTGTTCAGAAAGGAGAGAAGGACTAAACCCAGAAACAGCCCATTTTTTAAAATCAAGTTCCAGAGATATGTACAAAATAACCATAAGCCTGTAGGTAAAAACCTAAACCTTTATGGGTTTAGGCCAGGAGTTCTGAGGAAACTGGTGGGTCACCAGGGCCAGTGGTAGCTAGCCCCATTCTTGCCTAACTCTGGTTGTGAAGGCAGTTTGTGAAAAAAGGGTATCCACAGGGCTTTGTGACAATATAGTTGGTCTAAGCAATCTATAATTTCAGGACTGATAGGCTGAAAGTTTTGAGGATACTCATAGTCCAACTGGACCATCTATAAGTTCAGGAGGTCATAATAGAAGTGCCAAACCTATTAATTAGACCAAGTGACCTAGTATATATGTGATACTCTGTAAGAAATGGGAGAAATGATTATCCATGTTGTTGAAGATAATGAGTGTTTTAAATATGCTATTCTATTGTGTGTGTGTATGTAAAGTATTTATTTGAAATTCCTGTCTTTGCTATGCAATGTTTTCTTTACTATTAAATGCCATTGCTATACATGCCAATTTAAAATGTTTTGCATGTACTAATTCTATATTATGTTTCTGCATGTGATCTATATACTTGATGACTGAATGCAACTGTTTTGTAATGCTCTGTATTATGTGCTATAAAAAGATTTATGTCCTTAGTTTAATAAATGCCATTTTGTAATTTATATAGTGCTTCAAGATTTGCAAAGCACTTTACCTCATTTGATTCTTATAACAATTCCTTAAAAGTAAATGCTGTCACTATCTCCATTGTACAGATGAAGAAACTGGAATTTTGAAGGACTCGTCTAGGGTCACACAGATAAGTAAGTATCTGAGATAGGATTTCAGCCCAATTCTTTCTAACTTCAATTCAAGCACTATAGCCACCTCAATGTCTCATAGGTACCTTTGGAGAGAGAGGCTTCAGTTGAGTGATGCTTGAAATTGGACTGTGAATAGGAGTGAGCAAGAGGAGAAGTGGAGGCAGCAAGTGTAGACAGCTTTGCCTAGAAGTTTAGTTATAAAAGGGAGGAGAACTTTGAATATAGGAGATGTAGGGTCTTGTGAAGATGTTTTTTTAAGGCTGGAAGATGCTTAAACATTTTAAAGGCACTATAGAAGGAATTAGTAGACAGGGAGAGGTTGACAATTAGAGAGAAAGGAAATGATTGAGGTTGGCACCTCCTGGAAAAGGCAGGGAGAGATTGGATTAAGGGCACTTGTAGAGGGGGTTGGTCTTGAAGAAGGGCAACTTTATTGTCAGAGACTGGAGGAAAGGGAGAGCATGAACAATGATGTCAAGGGGTTTTGAGATGAAAAGAAGGGGAGAGGAGGGAATTCATGAAGAATAGTCACAACTTTCTCAGTAAAGTAAGAGGTGAAGTCCTCAGGTGAAGAGGTGGAGGGAGAGGCATAGGAGACTTAAGGAGTTAAGATGAGGTTTTCAATAGCATTTGTATGGATTGAGGTAGGAAATAATTTTTCCTGAGAAAATACAGAAGAGTAAAGGGATTGGCAGTTGAGATTAGGGCAAAGAATAAGTTTAGGAGAGGTAAGGCAGGGAGTAATGGATTGATAGAAGGCATGGTTAGTTAAAAGAATGTTAGACTTTGAAGGGAAGTGGAACATTTATGGCCAATGGTAAGATACAGAGTGACTGAGATGGAGTGAAGTAGTAGGTTACAGGACTTAAGTTTATTGAAGAATTTGAAAATTAGGAAGTTTGAAGAAGATGGTGAATTGTTGTTGAAATCCTTTAGAAAGGAGGGCTTGTTGTGTATTTGGGGACCAGTCCACAAAAGCCACCTTGATTTCAACGGTATATTCTAGTCAATATATACAGAGTTTTCCAAAAGTCATTTGGGACTACACACACACACACACACACACACACACACACACACACACACACACAATATGGCATTACACACACACACTCCTTTCTAAAGGAACCTAAACTCTTCTTTCTAAAGGAATTCAGAAACAGCTCACCATCTTCTTCAAACTCCTGATTTCCCAATTCTTCAGTATCTTTAAATCCCATGTGTGTATGCCACACACACACTCCACATACTATATATGTATGTGTATATGTATGTATATATTAGTAGTTATCTTAGACAGACAAGGAGCCCAGCACAGAACTGAACAGGAGGAGAAGGAGCATATTTTGGATTACTTTTGGGAAATTGAAAAGCTCTTTTAATGACCCCAAGCAGATTGCAACCCATCTACAACGTCAACAATTCTTGTCTGTGTTCTTTCATTGATCTTCTCTGGTCCTTTTAATAGAACATGATTATTAGTATAGCATGTGGGCTATACAACCAATCAACTGCATTTTAAAGTCATTCATGTACTTGATAATAGCTCATGCCATGTTGTGCATATAAGTCATCTTTAAAAATATAATTCTACTACTTATACCCAACACTTGTCTTTCTGTTGCTCTTTAGGTCACTTATAGCTTCAATTCTTGAAAGGTCATGTTGTTTCATTATTCTTAGCCACATGGCCTCACCAAAAGAATATGTTACTTTATCAAGCTTTAGAAGTTATACTTATTTGAACACTCTTTTGCCAACTCTGGAGGCTTAGAAAGTTCGTAGACCTCACCAAAATGAATCAAACCTCCACTTTGTTCTTTCACAGCTTCTTCACAGTCCATAGTTATAAATGATGTTTATTATTACCTGCCAATTTCTTGTCCACTGGCTATTATTATTTTCATTTATTTATTTTTAGTTTTCAACATTCACTTCCACAAGATTTTGAGTTTCAGTTTTTCTCCCCATCTCTCCCCGCCTCCCTCCCCAAGAAAGCGTGCATTCTAATTACCCCTTTACCCAGTCTGCCCTCCTTTCTATCACCCCCCCCTTCCTTTTTTTTCTTCCCTTCCCCCTTCTATTCTCCTGTGGGGCAAGATAGATTTCTATACTGCATTTCCTGTATATCTTATTTCCCAGTTGCACATAAAAACAATTTTGAACACTCATTTTTAAAACTTTGAGCTCTAAATTCTTTCTCTTCCTCTCTCCCCACCTACCCTTATTGAGAAGGCAAGCAATTCAATATACACGTGTAGTCATGCAAAACACCTCCATAATAGTCATGTTGTGAAAGACTAACTATATTTTCCCTCTATTCTATCCTACTCCCCATTTATTCTATTCTTGCCTTTAACGCTGTCCCTCCTCAAAAGTGTTTGCTTCTGATTACCCCCTCCACCAATCTATCCTCCCTTCTTCTTATCCTCTTCCCCTCTACTTTCCTGCAGGGTAAAATGGAGTTCCATACCCAATAGAATTTGTATGTTCTTCCCTCCTTGAGCCAAATCTGATGAGAGTAAGGTTCACTCATTCCCCTTTCCCTCCAATGTAGAGCTTTTCTTGTCTCTCTTTTATGTGAGATAATTTACCCATTCTACCTCTCCCTTTCTCCCTCTCCCAGTAAATTGCTCTCTCACCCCTTAATTTTTATTTTTTAGATATCATCCCTTCATATTTAACTCACTCTCTGCATACATGCTCTTTCTCTGTGTTTATATATATATATGCACACACATATATATATACACATATATGTGTGTATACATACATATGTATATGTGTGTGTGTGCGTATTCGCTCCAACTATCCTAATACTGAGAAAGGTCTCATGAGCTACAATTATCTTTCCATGTAGGAATTTAAACAGCTCAACTTTAATAAGTCTCTCATGATTTCTCTTTCCTGTTTGCCTTTTCATGCTTCTCTTGATTATTGCATTTGAAAGTCAAAATTTCAAACATCTGATCTTTTTATCAAGAATTCCTGGAAATCCTCTATTTCACTGAATGTACATTTTTTCACCTGAAGGATTATGCTCAGTTTTGCTGGGTTGGTGATTCTTGGTTTTAATCCTAGGTCCTTTGACCCCCAGAATATCAAATTACAAGCCCAACAATCCCATGATGTAAAAGCTGTTAAATTTTGTGTTATCCTAATTGCATTTTCACAATGCTTTAATTGTTTCTTTGTGGCTGCTTACAATATTTTCTTCTTGACCTGGGAACTCGTAACATTCTTAGGAGTTTTCCTTTTGGGATCTCTTTCAGGAGGTGATTAGTGGACTTCTTCAATTTCTATTTTATCCTCTGGCTCCAGAATAGCAGGGCAGTTTTCCTTGATGATTTCTTTTTTCTTTTGCTTTTCTTGGAGGGCAGTTGGGTTTAAGTAACTTGCCCAAGGTCACATGGCTAGGTTTTTGGTTTGTGTGTGTTAAGTGTCTGAGGCCAGATCCGAACTCAGGTTCTCCTGACTCCAGGGCCTTCTCTCTACTCACTGCGCCACCTAGCCGCCCCAAAATTTGGTTGATGATTTCTTGAAAGACACTGTCTAGGCTCTTTTTTTGATCATGGCCTTCAGGTAGTCCAATAATTTTTAAATGATCTATCCTGGATCTATTTTTCAGGTCAGTTGTTTTTCCAATAAGATATTTCCCACCATCTTCTATTTTTTTCATTCTTTTGGCTCTGTTTTATAATTTCTTGATTTCTCATAAATTCATTAGCTTCCATTTGCTCCATTTTAATTTTTAAGGAATTATTTTCTTCTGTGAGTTTTTGTATCTTCTTTTCCATTTGACCAGTTCTGCTTTTCAAGTTATTCTCCTCATTTGTGTTAGTCTATTTTTTAAAGTGTTATTTTCTTCAGTATTTTGGGGGGGGGGTCTCCTTTAACAAGCTATTGAATCATTTTTCATTATTTTCTTGCATCACTCTCATTTCTCTTCCTAATTTTTCTCTACTTCTCTTATTTGATTTTCAAAAACCTTTTTGAGCTTTTCCATGGCCTGAGACCCCTTCATATTTTTCTTGGAGGCTTTGGATGTAGGACCTTTGACTTTGTTGTCTTCTTCTGGTTGTATAGAACATACCTTTATCACCAAAGTAAGATTCTATAGTCTGACTTTTTTATGCTGTTTGATCATCTTCCCAGTCAATTACTTGACTTTTTAACTCTTTGTTAAGGTAGGCCATGCTTCCAGTGTGGAGGGTCCCCTGTGTCAGGGGTTTTGTGCAGCTGTTTTCAGAGATACTTGCAGGGACCTGTAAATTTTCAGTTCTTCCAAAGTGGCATGACCAAAGAAGTGTTTACTTCTCTCCTGGTTCCTTAGTGACCACAGGCACTCTTTTCTGCTTTGGAACTGTGAGGAGGATTCCTTCTCCACCACTGCCACAAGCTCCACTACACCAGTACCCCCTCACCCCCCCCCCCCCCCCCCCCCCGCGCCCCCCCCCCCGCCTTGCCCCAGGATCACCACCCCGAACTGCTACCCAGATCCAAGCACAGGCAAAGCAAGAGAATCCTTTCTCAGCACCAGTGAAGAGATCCCTGAAATATCCCTCTGATCCTTTGATCGGCTGCTAGATCTCACCACTGTTTGTGGGTCTAGAGCTCCAGAAGTAGTCATCACCACTGCCACCACCCTGGGGTTGGGGCTTGACTCTGCTCCTCTCTCACTCAGTTCTGACAGACCTTTCCTACTGACCCTCTAAGTTTTCTTTAGCATTTGTAGGATGAGAAGTCTGGAAACTGCCACAGCTGCCAATGATTCAGTCCCCTGAGACCTGCTCCAGGTTTGCTGGGGCACAGTCTGTGCTGGTGCGTTTTGTGCTGGACTGTGTTCCTCTCTAAGCCTGGTGCAAAAGACATTTCCTGTTGACTTTCCAGGTTGTCTTGCACTGGAAATTTGTTTCACTCTGTCATTTTGTGGGTTCTGCTGCTCTAGAATTTATTTAGATTAATTTTTACAGGTATTTGGGTGAGTTTGGGGGAGATCTCATGCAAGTCCCTGCTTTTACTCTGCCATCTTGTCTCTGCCTTCCTCTGGCTATTACTAACCTTTGTTAGTGCCTAATGAGTGTTGGTACTAATCATAGTTTCTTTATTGAACCAAAGAGGATTATCTTACTGTTTCTCCCCAACCTTGCTGGTGACTTAACAGCAACTCAGTCCTGTGACTGTTTCCAGAATGATGGATGACTTCTCCTTCCCGCCATTTAGTTGCTGAGTCATTGAGTCATCATTGTATATGTCACCCAGGCAAATCATATCAACCCCAAATCAAATCCACTATGTACTTAAAAGAGTCATTTTCAGTATAAAATATAGCACATGTCAAAGTGGATATAGCAATCATGGAGATGAACACATTATAGCTAATGCGATCTCAGGCTGCTGCATTAAGAAGGGGTATAGCTTCTGAGAGTTTCAGTACACACTGTACTTTGCCCTCATCAGACCTCATCTAGAGTATTGTGTTCAGTTCTGGGCACCATAGTTCAGGAAGAATTTTAATATGCTGGAAAATATCAAAAGAAGGGTAATCAGGATGGAGTGCATGGCATTCAGGGATTGATTGAAGAGAATGGGCAAGTTTAATCTGCAAAAGGGAAGATGGGGGGTATGATAACTGTCTTCAATATTTGAGTGAATGCCTGTCTTTTGGAGGAGGGATTGGTTTTATTGGCCCCAGAGGGTAGAACCAGGAGCAATGATGGGTAGAAGTTGGAGAGAGGCAAATTTAGATGATATCTTGAAAAACTTCCTAAATATTAGAACTGTCCAAAAATGGAATGGGATGCCTAGGGAACTGATGACTTCCCCTTCTTGGAGGTTTTCAAGTGGGGGCAGGACTGTTGGGTATATTATAGTGGGCAATCCTTTGATGTCTGCATTGGACTAGACAGATGCTGAGGTCCCTTCCAGCTTTCTGATTCTGTGGTTCTTATCTCCTCTCCTAAGAGGAAGAAATTTGAAGGAAAAGGACTTGAACATCCCTTCTTCTTTTCCCCAGTAAGCAATCCCAGTTATGAAAAATAAAAAGAAGGGCCTTTAGAGAATTTATTTTTTCTCCATTATAAGCAGGGAAAAAAACCTTAGGATCATACTTCTAAGATCAGGGGCTCACTCTTTCTTTTCTGTCATGGCCTTGCTTTGGCAGTCTATAACCCCCTTTTCAGAATAGATGTTTGTAAATGTATAAAATAAAATACAAAAATTACAAAGGAGACCAATTATATTGAAATATACTTATCAATATATTAAAAAAACCAATTCATTGTCCCCAGGTTAGAGTCTGGAGTCAGAAGGAACCACAGAAGCCATTTAATGCAATCACATTTTACAGATGAAGAAACAGTGATAGTTTAGTGTCTTATTTAAAGCACACCATTAGTAAGGAGAAGGGGCAAAATTTGAATGCAGGATCTTTGACACTAGTAAGTACTCTTTCCACTGTATCAATCAATCAACAAACCTTTATTTAGTACCTACCATATGCCAGCGCAGGCATTGTGGTAGTCCCTGCAGGCACAAGTAGAAAGAACGAAATAATACTTACATACACAACAAGTGAGTCTCATTATAGAAGGGGAGACAATAAGTACATATAAAATATATGTAATATAAATATAAAGTTAATAATACACATACATACAGATGTAGATATACATATTTATATGTGGCTAACATAATAGCTAATACTTATATGGTACTTACTATGTGCCAGGCATTGTGCTAAGCATTTTATTTAATTCTCACAACAGTCCTGGGAGGTAGGTCCTATTATTATTATCCCCATTTCATAGATGCGGAAACTGAGGCAAACCAGAGCTTAAGTAATTTGTCCAGGGTCACACAACTAGTAAGTGTTTGAGGCTGGCTTTGAACTCAGCTCTTCTTGGCTCCAGGTCTTGCTCTCTATCTACTGCACCACCTATCAAGATTCTCCTTCTAACATTTGGGGGGATCAGGAAGTGCTTCATGTACAAGATCATATCTGACAAGCATATTAAAGGAAGAGAGAGATTCTGTGAGGTGGATAAGGAGGGAGTTCATTCCAAGCATGGGTGAAGACATTGTTTGTGATAGGGAGGTTGACTCATAGGAACAATAGTAGAGCCCAGCTTTTGTCAGTGAATGGAAACTATTTCTGACCATCTCTCCTTTCTCTACTTTTATGGCATCATATGTAGGTCTTCAGATGAGACTCTCTGGCTGTTACTAGGATGAGAGGAATAACGAAGGCAGGTGAGGCTGATGAGCAATCTGGAAAATGTTCTCAAAATTATGGTACCAGGCCTTACCTGTTCTTAGTGGAAAGAACAAAGGACACAGGAAATCTGCGGCTCCTGTTCTAGCTATGACATTGACCTGAAATGTGACATTGAGCAAATTGTGCAATCTCTCTGAGCTTTGATTTCTAACTGAAGGTCCCTTCTACACCTAACAATCTATTCATTTGATTTCTTTTTGTTTTGACCTACGATTTCTGTGTATCCCCTGGTTTTTCTTCACTTAACCCTTTCAGTATGTGCCTTGCTCTGCCTTTATAATCTCTATCTGAGTGCTTTCTGGTTGTTTTTTGTTGTTGTTTAGTCATTTCAGTTGTGTCTGACTCTTTGTGAACCCCTTTGTTTGTTTTTGGCAAAAATACTAGAGTGGTTTGCTATTTCCTTCTCTAACACCTTTTACTAAGGAAACTATGGCAAACAGGGTTCAGCGATTTCTCCAGGTCACATAATTAGCATCTGAAGCTGGATTTGAATTCATATCTGAAGCTGGATTTGAATTCAGATTTTCCTAGCTCTAGACCCAGTGCTGTATACCATTGCACCACCTGGCTTCTAAAGCCACCATCGCCCTGGCCCTAAGAATCACAGTTTGCTAGAGCTAATATATTTGTTAGGGAAGATTAAGACTAATATTCTCATTTTCTCGATAAAACAGAGGCCTAGAAAGGTTAAAGAATTTGCCCATGGTCACAATGTAGCAAATAGTGGAGCCAGGATAAAACCCTAGGTTTTGTATGAGGCCAGTGCTCTTTCTACCACAATTCTCTTTTCTCTGCCATGCTTCACGTGCATTTTGCCTTCTTAGTTCCAAACCTGTTTTCTTGGTGACTTTGTGTGTTTTCTTGGTAACCAAGATGGATTAAAGGAAGGAAGCTGTGAATCAAGAAGACATGATGAGAAGGAAGAGATTAAGATGACAAAGATAGACTGGAGAGAAAGTAAATTAAAAAAAAAACTATCGGATTATAAACTAGTAGGGAAGGTGGGGGAAGGGCATGGTCTTGTTTCTTCTTTGTCTCTCCAGTAATCAGCATAGTGCTTTGAATATGGTAGGTTTTCACTATACATTTATTGAATTGAAACTGGGGAGATTCAGAGCAGTAACTCATCCAAGTTGATGTGTATTGAGTATGTAGAGATGTAGGTCAGTTAGTTCTAGAGAGAAACTATCTAGTTAGTCATCTAGTTATTAGGGGGGTTGCTAGGAAATATAAATTTTGCCTGAACTTAGAGGTTATGTCTGGTGAGAGGGTGATTTGTTCTGAATTCTGGTAATCATGTTCAAGTATCTACAAGAAATGTTGTAGCACAAGGAACCCAGTAAAATGTCAGCTCCTTTGAAGGCAGTGAATATTTTCACTGCTGTCTTTGAATCCAAAACACCTAGCACGCAGTAGGTGCTTAATCAGTACATTTTGAATTGAATAAACAGTTCATTTTCAATTGAATAGGAGGTAAGTGGTACAGTGAAGGGAAAGTTGGACCTAGAAGAAGGAAATAAGCATTTACTAATGGCCTGTACTGTTCTAGGCACTGGAGTGAGCACTTTACAAGTATTATCTTCTTTGATCCTCAAAGTAATTCTAAGAGGTAGGTGCTATTGCAGTACCCAGTTACAATCAATCAGAGAGAGGTTAAGTGACTTTTCTATGCTCACACAGATAGTAAGCTTTGGAAGATAGATTTGAACTCAGATCTTCCTGATTTTAGGCCTAGTACTCTATCCACTGTGCTGCCAAGCTGCCTCTACAATCTGGTTAGGAAATCAGGAAGACTTCCAGGCTCATACACTTACTGGCTGTGTGACCCTAGAAAAGTCATTTAATCTCTGTTTGCCTCAGCTTGCTCATGCATAAAATAGCAATCATAGTAGCACCTACCTTCCAGAGTTACCATGAGGACAGATTGAGAAGATATTTGTAAAAGATTTTGCAAACCTTAAATCACTATATGAATGCTTTTATCAAGCTATCAGTAGTCATGTAAAAATGTTCTAAACCACTAATAATAAGAGAAATGCAAATTAAAACAACTCAAGTACCAACTCATACCTATTAGATTGGTCAACATGACAGATAAAGAAAAAGACAAATGCTAGAGAGTATGAGAAAAAATAGTGTATTCTTGGTGGCATTATGAACTGGTCCATCCATTTTGGAGAACAATTTGGAAATATGCCCAAAGGGTTATAAAATGTGCATACACAATACTGCTACTAAATTCACATCCCCCCCTCCCAAAAAAAGGAAAAGCACCTGTATGTACAAGAATATTTATAGGAGCTTTTTTGTGGTGGCAAAAAATTGGAAATTGAGGGGATACCCATCAATTGGGGAATGACTGAACAAGTTGTGGCATATGATTTTGATGGAATAGTATGGTATTATAAGAAATGAAGAAGGGGATGGTTTCAGAAAAACCTGGGAAGACTTATATGAAGTGCTGCCAAGCAAAGTGAACGGAATCAAGATAGTACATATTAACAGAAAAATTTAGAAATAATCAACTATGAAAGACTTAGCTACTCTGATCAAATCCATTACTATTCCAAAGGAGTCATGATGAAAAATGTTGTCCATCTCTAGAGAGAGCTGATAGATTCTAACTGCAGACTGAAGCATATTTATTTTCACAGTCCTTTCCTTTTTTTTTTTTTTTGCAACATGTCTATTTGTATGACTTCATCTAATTATAATAGGTATTATATTGTTTGCCTTCTTAATGGGTGGGGGAGTTGCTGGAGGGAGAGAAAATGTTTTAAATGAATGTAAAACCACACACACACACACACAAATACAAAAAAGCCTCAATTTGTTTATCACCTACCTATCTTTGTCTCTACCTGTCTATCTAATCTGTCTGTCTACGTGTATATATTTGTTTATTTATTACTAGAAAGACTGCCTGGACTCTGTCATTTTCTACCTTGTTGAACTGGGCATGGACTGATGACAAAAACTTAAGGGATCAGGGAAAGAATGAGGAGCCGGCAAAAGACAAAGGAAATCTCTTAGAGAGAAAGGAAGACAATCAGAGGTGTTTAATATGTTGAAAACCAAGGGAGAAGAGTGTTAACACCTGGAAAGAGGTCAAGAATGATAAGGACTAAGAAAAGGTTTTTTTCTTGTTCAGTAGTGTCTGAAACTTCTTGCCCATATTTGGGGTTTTCTTGGCAAAGATACTGGAGTGTCTTACCATTTTTTTCTCCAAATCACTTTACAGATGAGAAACGGAGGCAAATAGGGTTAAGTGACTTGCACAGGGTCACACAGCTAGTGAGTATCTGAGGTGAGATTTGAACTTAGGAAGATGAATCTTCCTGACTTCAAACCCGGAACTCTGTCCATGGCCACCTGACTGCCCAAGAAAAGGTCTTTACTATTTATTAATAAGGAAGTATAGTGTTAGTAAAAGGTCATGTAGTAGTAGGAAGTAAGATTACAAGGACCTGAAGAAACAAGGGTTGTGAGGAAATGGGGGCATTGGATATAGACTCACTCTCTACATCTCCCTTTCTCTTTGTCTCTCTCTCTCTCCCTACACACACACACACACACACACACACACACACACACACACACACACACACACACATTTCCCCCAAACAAAGGAATAAGAGAGATGGGATCATAGCTTGATGGGCTAGAAGGGTCAAAGCTTTTGGAGAACTGAGTTGACCTGAGAATGTTTATAGTCAGAAGAGAATGAATCAATGAAGGAGATACAGAATTGAAATCTAAACATATTTTGATATGCTAGAAAAGTGAGGCCAGTTTTCTAAAAGAAAGCTTAATAGAGCCAAGTACAAAGTCTTCTGTAGCCTGTTTTCAACTCAACCTTTTGATTTGTATGGATTAAAGTTCATGGAGTTATTTTCAATGGTAATTTTACTCTCTGGCTCATTTAGCTCATATCTAACCACTTGGGAACTGAGACCTTTACACTTAGTTCAGGTCTGGCTATTAAGCTTTATTCCACATCAACAGATCTGGCTTTTGTTTGTTTTTCTTATTTTGTTTTTAGAAGATTGAAAAATCAGTATGGGTAAAGACTGTAAATTGATTGCATAAATAGATTAATGGAATGCAAATTTAAAGATCTTCCCTGCCCCTAGTCCCTTTGATTGGCTTAAGAGACTCTGAGAACCTTCCTTGATTTGAAAATACACTCTGTCTCCTAATAGGCTGAATGTGGTCACATGGAGCCT
This sequence comes from Petaurus breviceps papuanus, assembly GCF_028583685.1. NCBI lineage: Eukaryota > Metazoa > Chordata > Mammalia > Diprotodontia > Petauridae > Petaurus > Petaurus breviceps. The sequence continues at coordinate 17,083,249 of NW_027185735.1, read as the reverse complement.
GTGGCAGGAGGCTTGGTTTTCAGGAATGCCCACACCTTGATGCTGTGTGATTGGGCAGTGAGTCAAGAGGGTGGTTATATTCTTTGACCCAGGAGAAGGCTATATAACCCCTGATGTGAGGCTTTGCTTTGGGGCTCACTTTGAGAAATGTTCTGTGATTTGATCAGATGAGACTCTGGGAAGCCATTGTTGAGAGCCCCCCAGCTTTGAAAAACCCAGATATTGATTTGGTATGGATATAATGGTTGGACAGTTTGGAAATCTGTGTACTTGATCTGTTTCTCTGTCTTGATAATTCTGTCTGTATACTCTGAAGGTCAGGGTACTGACCTTTTTCCCCTGAACTAGGTAAATGATATATATTTGACTGATTAAAGTAAGCTTGTTAACCCATTTTGAGTTGCTTTCCTTTAGCAAAGCAGATCTAAGAACCTGTGTTGGCAGCCACCCTGGGGACGCTGGGGTGCTTACTGCTACATAGATCCATTGTATGTAGAACAAAGGGAATTGATAATACCACTGTACTCTGCTCTGGCCAGACCACATATGGAGTAGCGTACTGAGTTCCAAGTGCATCACTTTAGAAAGAACATTGATAAACTGAGGCATGTCCAGAGTAGAGATAAAATTAATGAAAGAACTGGAGCCCATGATATATGAGGATTGGTTTAAGGAGACACAGACATTTAGTCTGGAAAATACATTTAGGGATAATATAATGGCAATTTTGAAATATTTAAAGGGAAGTGATTTTTTTTTATGTTTTTGTAATTTTTAAAAATTTTAAACTTAAAATGAGAAAGAAAAAAAATTGCCAAGAGACAGGGTGGAGTCAAGATGCCAGAGTAGAAACAGGACTTCTGTGGGGCTCTGGCTCTCACCTTCTCTAATTCATGTAAAAGGGGACTCTGAACAAACTTTGGAGCTACAGAACCCACAAAATGACACAGAGAATCTAACCTCCCACTGAGGACAACCTGGCACTCCAGCAGCGAGTGGCCAGTGCAGCACTCTGGGAGCTGACCTCTGCCCTGTGAGTCAGAGTTTTTAGCCCCAGGGTGGGCCTGACCAAACACCAGCTGGAGGGACTCCAGAGCACTTGCAGCTGTGGTGGTTTCCAGAATTATCAACACATAGATGCTAAGGACAAAGTGAGAGGTCAGTGCAGTGTGGACTTTGGGATGCAGTAGTTGGGAGTGTGTCAGCCTTTATCTCCTGGGGGGAGAAGCTGCTGAGGGCTGTGGCCCAGTTGCTGCCACATGGCAGCTTCAAATCCAGGCCTGCAGACTGTAGGGGGACCAAGTGACCAGTCTGAGGGGTAATCGCTCTTGTTTTAACCTGCTTGGACATGGATTGTGGTCTAGGGTGGAGGGCCAGGGGTGTGTGACCAGCTTGTCAAAGCTTGGGGAGGCTTCAGAGAAGGCAGCTGAGAAAACCCTGGCATTTGGAATGAAGTTCCCCTGTCTGGTGGCAGAGTCCTACTGTGGCAAAAAGCCTGTAAGTCAAGTAATTGAGTGGCAACATGACCAGGCAAAGGAAAAAAAAAAACAAAAAAAGAATCCAACATTAGACTCCTATTTGGGGGACAAAAGGGATCAAAGAATGGATAGGAAGAAGACAATTAAGTCAGAACTCCTGCACCAAAAACATCAAAGGAAAATACAAGCTGGTTACAGGCCATAGAGGACCTTAAGAAGCAGATAAGAGAAGTGGAGGAAAAATTGGGAAGAGAAATGAGAACAATGCAAGAAAATTATGAAATGAGAGTCAACAGCCTGACTGAGGAAAATAACACCTTAAAAAACAGACTAACTCAAATGGCAAAAGAGGCTCAAAAAGGCAATGAAGAGAAGAATGCTTTAAAAACCCAAATCTGCCAGATGGAAAAAGAATCTCAAAAGCTCACTGAGGAGAATCATTGCTTCAGAATTAGATTGGAGCAAATGGAAGCTAGTGACTTTATGAGAAATCAAGATACTGTTAAACAGATCCAAACAAATGAAAGAATAGAAGGCAATGTGAAATATCTCATTGGGAAAACCACTGACCTGGAAAATAGATTGAGGAGAGATAATTTAAAATTATTGGACTACCTGAAAGCCATGATCAAAGAAAGAGCGTAGAAATCATCTTCCAAGAAATTCTCAAGGAAAACTGCCCTGATGTTTTAGAACCAGAGGGCAAAATAGAGGTTGAAAGAATCCACTGATTACCTCCTGAAAAAGATCCCAAAAAGGAAACTCCTAGGAATATTATACTCAGGTCCCCAAATTCCCAGATCAGGGAGAGAATATTACAGGCAGTCAGGAAGAAACAATTTGAATATTGTGGAAACACAATCAGGATAACCCAGGATCTGGCAGCTTCTACACTGAGGGATTGAAGGGCTTAGAATATTATATTCCATAGGTCAGAGGAGCTGGGATTGAAACCAAGAATCACCTACCCAGCAAAACTGAGTATCATGTTTCAGGGGAAAATATGGTCATGCAGTGGAGTAGAGGACTTTCAAGCATTCTTGTTGAAAAAACCAGAGTTGAATAGAAAATTTGACATTCAGATACAAGAAGCAAGAGAAGCATGATAAGGTAAACAGGGAAAAGAAACCATAAGGAACTTATCAAAGTTGAACTATTTACATTCTTACATTGAAAAACAATAATTGTAACTGATGAAACTTTTCTCAATATGAAAATAGTTGAAGGGAAAAGAAATATATATATATGTAGTAAGGTATATGGGCATATGAATACATATGTGAATGTGTGTATATATGTGTACAGGTATAATAGATAGAGGGCACAGGACCAATTTAATAGGAAGGGATGATACTTAAAAGGTAAAATTAAGAGGTGAGAGAGGAATATAATGAGAGGAGATGGGGAGAGACAGACTGGGATAAACTATCTCATATAGAAGAGGCAAGGGAAATTGGTTACAATGGAGGGGAAGACCAGGAAGGCAAAAGGGAATGGGTAAACCTTATTCTTATTGAATTTGACTCAGGGAGGGAATGATATACACACTAAATAGGCTATCTCACCCTACAGCAGAGTAAGGGGGAAGGGGATGAGAGAGGGCATGATGGAAGGGAGGGCAGGCTGGGGGGAGAGAAGTTGGTAGCATCTGCTTTTGGAAAGGGACAGGATCAAAATAGAGTATAGAACAAGTGGGAGGTGGGATAAGAAGGAGAGAAATATAGCCAGTCTTTTACAATATATCTTATATGTTATTGTTTTGCATTAGCTACACATGTACAACCTATAGTGAATTGCTTATCTTCCCAGTAAGGGTGGGTGACAAGGGAGGAAGGGAATGAATCTGGAATTCAAAGTTTTAAAATCAAATGTTTAAAAAAAATATGTATATATATATATATATATATATATATATATATATAGTATTATTAGTACTATTTTACATGCTATTGGGAAATAAGATATACAAGCCCTGGGGCATGGAGATTCACCATGCCCTACTGGAAACTTCGAAGGGGGTATGGGAGAAGATATGGGAGAGAGCAGATTGGAGGAGGGGATATCTTGTGGGACTGCTATTTTGGGGTGGTGGGTAGGGGAAAAACAGGGAGAAAATTTGTAAGTCAAAATCTGGCGGACATGAATGATGTAAACCAGAAGTTAATAAGGCATTTGGAAAAATAAATTGCCATATACACAGCAGACCACAAGAGAGGATTCAATTTAAAACAATAAATTCCCATTTCAAGAAATCCTATGTAATAAATACTACACGTTGTTTTCAAAGCTGCCAAGGTTTTCTTTGACCTCTTATTGCTTTTCTTTTGTTCTCTGCTCTGTACTTTTAATTTTTCCTTTCCCTCTCCTCACCGCTTCAAAGAAGGCTACAATTAAGCATGTACCTACATATAAACATGTATATATTCACACATATATACACATATACACTCATATACATATATGTAAGACAGTTTAGGCTTATTTCCTCCTACCACCTGTTTCTCTGAATGTGGATAGCATCTTTCCTTATATGTCCAAACCTTTCCATGTTTTTCTAAATCAACCAGCTTATCGTGTCCTATACCATAACAATATTCCAACCTAATCATATCTTATCTGAGAGATTGTCTATGACTATCCCCTCCCCAGTTTTCTGCATCCCTTCTATTCTTTGCTATATAAGTTTTATCTATACAAGAAAATTTTAATTTAAAATAATCAAAATTATCCTTTTTACACTTCAACAATGCCCTCAACTTATCATATAGTTTAAGGTCTGATACTGCTGAATCTACTTCCTTCATATCTTTTCCCCTTGGTTTCTTTGAAGTTCCTGATCTTTTGTCCTTCCAAATGAATTTTATTATTTTTTTCAAACAGTTAATTAATTTTTGGTGGAAAGACATTGAATAAATAGATTAGTTAGGTAAAAAATGTCATTTTAAAAATTATATTGATTTTACCTACTCATGAACAATAAATATTACTTCTATTATTTTGATCTGAGTTTATTTGTGTAAGAGGTGTTTTATGTTTATGTTATAGTTCCTGCATCTGTTTTGACAGGTTATACGCTCAGGTATTTTGTGCTGTCTAGGTATTTTAATGGTATAAAACAATATTGAAGAATATTGCTCACACATAGTAGAGTTTATTTTTCACTTTTGATTAAGCCTATTTCAGCTAACTTTGTCTGAGATCATGATTACTATCCCTGCTTTTTTTACATACTAAATTCTATACCTGCCCTTTATTTTTATCTTTGTGTGTATCTCTCATTTTCATAACTTTTTCCTGAATATTGTTGAATTTAAAATTATAATCTGCTGTTTCTGTTTTATGGGTAAATTCATTCCATTCATATTCTAAACTATAATTACTTGTATATTTTCCTTCTTTCTATTTTTCCTCACCATCTTTCTCACGCTATTTACCCTATCCTTCCTTACTCCTCTGCTTTACTTCTATCTGCTACCTTGCCCTCCTATTACCTAACCTATTCATGCCTCTTAAGAGTCCCTCCCTTATAACTACTATGGAAATGTTTTGCATAACTACATATGTACAACCTATGTTTAAATGCTTGTCTTCCCAGTGGGGGTGGGTGAGGAGGGAAGAAGGGAAAAATCTGGAACTCAAAGTCTTAGGGAAAAATCTGGAACTCAAAGTCTTAAAAACAAATGTTTAAAAAATTGCTTTTTATGTGCAACTGGGAAATAAGATACACAGGCACAGAGGTATAGAAATCCATCTTGCCCTACTAGAAAGTTGGCAGGGGCGGGGAGGGGGGGAGGGAGGGTATAAGAGAGAACAGATTGGGGGAAGGGGTATTCAGTAGGCTAGCTATTTTAGGGTAGGGTAGGGGAAAGATGGGGAGAAAAATCTGTACCTCAAAATCTTGTGGAAATGAATGTTGAAAAATAAAAATAAATAAATTAATTAAAAAAATGAAATATGAGAAGACACCCTTTAACCTACCCCTTAATGGAGGTTGGAAGTCCACAGATTGTCACACATTGCACACATTTTCAGACATTTTCAACACTTTGATCAGCTGTGCTGAATTTTTTTCCTCTCTAAAAAAATGATATTTATCATATGGGATGGTTCTAGGGAAGGGGAACTGGGAAGCATACATTAGATGCTATGGTGATGTAAGAAACAGAAAATATCAATAAAAACTTATTTTTGAAAAAGCCAAAGAAAGAAGAGTCCTTTCCTTATCCTTTCCTACCCGCTCTATCCTTTTGCCTTCTTATTTCTTTCTGAATTTAGAACACACACACACATTTATACACACACCCATATGTATTTATATGTATGTTATTCCCTCTTTAACTTATTCTTGATGAGAGTAAGGTTGCAGTATTACCCACCTACCCCCTATTAGCTTATTCTGTATCAGTTTTTCCTTTCATGCCTCATTAGTATGAGATAATTACTCCTTTTTATCTCTCCTACACAGTTTTATTTTTTTGACTCACCCCATCATACTCAGCTTAGCCCATGCCTTTCTTTCAAATTACTTAAATAGTGAGGACAATCATAAGAGTACTGCAATATTTTCTAATATGTGAAGTAAACAATTTGACCTTATTGAGTCCCTTATAATTGGTTTGAATGTTTACCTTATATTTCTCATGGAAGTTATATATTGAATTTTCCCTTAAGTTCTGGGATTTGGGGCATAAAAACTTGAAAGTCTTTGAGTTTGTTAAATGTCCATTTTTTTTCCTATTCAGGATTATACTTAACTTTGCTGGCTAAGTTACCCTTGGTTGGTACCCCAGCTCTTTTGCTCTACAGAAGACAGTATTCTAAGGCCTTCTGTCCTTCAACATAGTAGCTGCTAGGTGTTATGCAATCCTTATTGTAGCTCCATGATATTTAAACTGTTTTTTTTTCTTATTGTTTCCAATATTTTCTTCTTAACCTGGGAGATTTGAAATTTGGTCATGATATTCCTGTAAGTTTTCCTCTTAGGATCTCTTTCAGGTGGTGATCAGTGGATCTTTTCTATTTCTGCTTTGCCTTCTTGTTCTAGAACTTTGGGGCAATTTTTCTCGATAATTTCTTGTAATATTTCATCAATATTCTTTTTTAAATTGTAATTTTCAGACAATCTGACTTTTCTTATATTATTTCTCCTCAATCTGTTCTCCAGATTGGTTGTTTTTCTGATGAGATATTTCACTTTTTCTTCTATTTTTTCATCTTTTTTATTTCATTTTATGATTTTTTGGTGTCTTAGAATGTCATTAGCTTCCCCTTGACCAATTCTAGTTTTTAAGGAGTTTTTTTGTTCTTTAGGTTTTTTATTCTCTATTTCCAGTTGGTTGACTTTCTTTTCATAATTTTCTTGATTGTTTTGGATTGCTCTTATTTTTTTTCCTGATTTTTCCTTGTTCTCTCTTATTTGATTTTTAAAGTCCTTTTTAAGTTCTAAGAACTCCGTTTGTGCCTTGGGACCATTTGACATTTCTTATTGAAAAAGGAGTGGCTTCCATTATCTTCCTCTGAATATGAACCCAGATCTTCTCTATACCCATAGTAATTATCTATGGTTGGGTTCTTTCTTCTTTACTTGTTAATTTTTAATTATTTATTTGTTTGCTTGTTTTATTTTGTTTTTGGCAGCTCTTAGTGTAATAAAGTTGTAGTCCTGAGTTATGGGGAATGATTCCCCAAGGCTCAGGTCCTTCTTACTGTTATTTTCTGAGGTTCATCTCAGGGCCCAATCTTGGACTTTCCTCTCTACTCCTAAGCCATAGCTAGTACCACACTGTCCAGCAGATGATCTTGTTTCCTTCAATTCATCTGGTGGCTACAAACTATAGCTATTCTCTCTGCCCTGGAACTGAAACCAGGGACTCTGCTCTCCTGCAAGTGCCCATGGTCAGCAGAGTCTCTGACTCTTGTTACTGCATTCACCAGGTCTGTGCTAGCTCCTTGTCCCTGCAGTCACAGCCTGGGACATATCTGGCCAGCACAGCTGTGCTTGGCATCCCTCAAGAGTGGAAGGTCCTTCAATCTTCTCCTACTCAGCTTTTAGATCCCCATGTTGTCTGTGAGATGAAAGTTTCCAAGATTGAGGCTGCCTCTCAAATCAGCTGTCTCTGGGGTTTATTTTTGGTTCAATCTGCAGGATGAGCCTGGAGGTGTTTGCCCTTAACTCAAATCAAACCTCTGCCTCTGGAGGTTGGGTCTTTTCTGGGGTCTTCTCAAATTGTCTTAGGAGGACAACTGTTTTACCCTGTGTTTATTTCTGCTACTCTAAGGTGATGTTCTGCCTTTTTTTGTGGAGCAAATTTGGAAAGCTGAAAGTTTTTTTTTACCTACTCTGTCATCTTCCAAGAGTCTTTTCCCAGGGGATGTCATTTTAAAGAGGGATTAGTCTCATTCTGTTTACTCCAGACTGGAGAACTAGAAAAATAGATAGAAATTGCAGGTTTCAATTCACTATAAGGGGGGGAAACTTCCTAATAATTAGATCTCTCTTATAACACACTTGATTGCCTAGGATTTAATGAGTTCCCTTTCATTAGATATCTTCAAGAAGAGGCTGGATAATCAATGTTAATGTAGAAGGATTTTTTATTTGGGTGTCCCTTGGAGAAGATGGAAGATGTACTAAAGAGACAGATTATCTAACGGAGCAAAGTTCTAAGAGGAGAAGGCAATGGCTAAAATTAAAGGCACAACTAGAGGGACTAGCCCTGTAAAGAAGCAAAATACCTAGTCATCTAAGAAAGAGGGAAGAAGGAAGAAACAGATGAAAATACTGAACATTTTTGAGGTGTAATAGGAAAATTGCTTGGAATATGTGTCCTCTGGTTGGAACTGTATAAAAGAATGTTTATTATGGAAAACACAATTCTTATAAGACTTTACTTACCAAGACTATTATTCCAAAAATATTATCATAATTGAAAAATCTTTAATTGCTGATCCTAAGCAAAACAACAAACTTAATATTCACTTAGTTTTACTGAGGATTACTTAAGGTTAATATCTTGTGGAAATGGCTTAGTAAATTTTAATCACTCAGTAGCAATGCCCTATAAATCTAGAAAGAGTTAGCTAAATAAATGCTCTGCTCACATTGCCTTGTATCACCCTTGGCTTCTCTGTCTTTTTCTGGGTAGGGAGTACACATCTTCAGTGACCTGAAGCCCTGTAGACTTGTAGGGGTGTAAGAGATGGGCACATAAAGGAAGAAGTGTTGGAGTTAGACAGTGACCATTAATCATGGTTTAGTCAGAAAGGGACTGAGGAGGCAATGAAATGAACTCCAGCAACTAGGAGAGGGTAATTCAATAAGCAGTGAAAAATCAATGAGGTGAAAACAACCTGCCCAAGAAGTAAAAACCAACTGTGTTCCACCTCTTCAAAGGCTGCCCTGGAAACCTGGCTGTCTTTCTCCATTAATTAGTAATAGCTAGATGTTATAGTCCACCCTTTCTTAATCACCACCAGTCACCACCAAAAACACCTTGTATTGGCATATGAGAGTTTGTTGAACAATACCATTAGAAACAAATAACTTAGAGCCACACTTTTTGCTATAGTAAAGAACCAGAAATTAAGGGAGTACCATCAACTAAGGAATGACTGAACCAAGCATGGTATAGATGAATGTAGTGGAAAATTATTATTCTGAAAGAAATGATTAAAGGGAAAAAAACTCAAAGAAACTTTATAAAGTGATTACATTGTAAAGAAAAACAACTTAGAAAGACTTAAGAACTCTGATTAGCATGAAGATCTAACATGTCTTTCATCAGGCTGCTGATGAATCATACTTCTCACCTCTTGTCAGACAAATGATAGATTAGAGGTGCAGAATAAGATATATTTTCAGACATTGTCAATGTGTGGAGTTGTTTTGCTTTATTTATTACAAGAAAGAACCTTTCTATGGGCACAAGAGTTTTGGGTAGGATTGGGGAGCTGTTGATAGTGATAACCAAAGAAAAGAGAACTAGTGAAGCATATTTAAAAAATATACAAAAAAGAACTAAATGAAATTCACAGTGAGATGAAAAAGTTTTGGGGCCATATTGAATTTGCTTTATTCTTTATAAAAACTAAATAGATATAATAGAAAATTCTCAATTTCATATGCATTCCTCTTTTTTGTTCTTCTTTGTATGGAAATGTTGATATTTATCAATATGACAGTAACAAAAAATTTTAAAAATACATTACTTTCATATTTCTCCTGCAAACTGGACTATTTTTTGCCTTAAACTGTAGCTCTAAAGGTAGCATTGTATGTTGGAAAAAATAAGACTTTTGTGTTATGAAGACCTTGTTTCAAATTCTGTCTCTGACATATATTGACTATGTGACCTTGAGGAAGTCCCAGTGACCTAGGCAATTCTCTAAGGCTATAAGTTGGAGAATAATTGCTTCTCTGGTTTGGAAAAGAAGATTCTGCACCAGGAGTTTCTATGCTCATCAAGCCATAGGTCTGTAACAACCAAAATGATAACACAAGAACAAAAATAAATTCATTCATTAAATAATCAATTGTTAAGTGTAGGCAACAGATGCGATGTTAAGTTTTGGAAGAGGTACAAATATAAGATATTTGCACTATCCTCAAGTAGCTTATAATTTTATAGGATCCAATTTTAATTTTCTCCAATTAGACCTTGCAGTGAATTAGGTCTGTGACTTCTCACAGCTTATCCTGTCAGCACTGTAGGGAGCCTGTAGCCATCCCCTCTGACTTTCCTTATTCTGTAGGTCTTGCTGACTTTCCTATAGCAATAATAAAGGTCTGTAGAAGCTGAGAATAAAGGAGGCTAGCATCTTTAGATATTATTAGTCTAGTCAGTCATAGCTATGCCTACATTAGTTTCACATGATTTTCCTAGAGTTTCAACCCTCTTTCATTACTCCACAAACTGTTCCTTTTGATTTTTGTTAGACACATGATTTACAGTGAATTAAGTCCTCTTAATTCCAATTTTATTATGCTTTCCAAGGTTGCATCTGACTCCATAGCCTATGGTCCAATCACCAACTCCATCAAAATATAAAACTCTTTGAGCATAGGGATTATTTCATTCTTTCTATCCCTAATACCTACCACAGTGCTTGGTGTTTACTAGGTATTTAATGAATATTTATTGATTGATTGCTCCCTCTCCTCCCTGCCATATATCATTTTTTGTCATTCAGACATTCATTTGTGCCTGACTCTTCTATGTAGCACACCAGGACCTTCTATACTCCGCTATATCTTGCAGTCTGTCTAAGTTCATGTTTGTTGTTTCCATGACACTATCCATCCATCTCATCCTCTGCCATTACCTTTTCCCTTTTCCCAATATCATGATCTTTTCCAGTGAGTCCTGTCTTCTCATTATGTGGCCAGAGTATTTAAGCTTCAGTTTTAGTATTTGATGTTCCATTGAAAATAACCTGAATTAATTTCTTTTCACTAATTTTGATTAATTTCTATTGACTTATTGGATTTCCTTGCCATATAAGGGACTCTCAAAAGTTTTCACTAGCACCACAATTCAGAAACATTGGATTCTACAGCTCTCAGCTTTTCTTATAGTCCAACTCTCACAGCCATACATTGCTTCTGGAAAAAAAATCATAGCTTTGACTATATGGACCTTTGTCAGCAAGGTGATGTCTCTGCATTTTAGTATGCTGTCCAGATTTGCCATAGCTTTCCTTCCAAGGTACAAGCCTCTTTTGATTTCATGGCTGCATTCACCATCTGTAGTAATCTTTGAGCCCAAGAATATAAAATCTGACACTGCTTCCATTTCTTCTCCTTCTGTTTGCCCAGAAGTGATGGGACTGGTTGCCAAGATTTCTTTTTATGTTAAGCTTTAAGCCAGTTTTTACACCTTCCTCTTCTACCCTCATCAAGAGGTGTCTTAATTCTTTTTCACTCTCTGCCATCATCTTCTACATGTCTAATATTGTTGATATTTCTCTTGGCAGCCTTAATTCTGGCTTTTGATTCATCCAGCTTGGCATTTTGCATGATGAACTCTGCATAACAATTAAACAAATAAGGTGCTGATATTCAGCCTTGTCATATTCCTTTTCCAATCTTAAACCAATCAGTTGTTCCATATTCAGTTCTAATAGTTGCTTCTTGGCCTGCATACAGGTTCCTCGGGAGACAAATACGATGACCTGGTATTTTCATTTCTTTGAGGATTTGCCACATTTTGTGATCCACACAATCAAAGGTATTAGCGTAGTGAGTGAAGCAGAAGTAGATGTATTCTTCCGCCCTGAAATTCCTTTGCTTTTTCCATTATCTAATAAATGTTGACAATTTGGTCTTTAGTTCTCTGTCTCTTCAAAAACCAGCCTGCACTTTTAGTAATTCTTAGTTCACATATTGCTGAAACCTAGCTTGCAGAATTTTAAGAATAACCTTACTGGAGTGTGAAAATGAGCCCAATTGAACATTCTTTGTTCAAACAAAAAAGCATTGTGTTTTTACTTTTAAAAAAATATTTTTATTTTATGGAATAAAACAAGAATCTCCATAACATAGTAAAATAAAAAAGAGGATTGAATATGAAACTGCAAATCTATTATGTACAACTTTTAGGATGGGAATGTAAACTAATCTTTTCCAATCCAGTGACCACTGTTGAGTTTTCCAAATTTATTGGCATATTGAGTGTAGCATTTAACAGCATCATCTTTTAGGATTTTAAGTAAATGCTTTATTAACTTCAGATTTACATTATTCATCTCTGCAAGATTTTAAGTTACAAATTTTCTTCCCGTTTTTCCCCTACCCACCGCCCCAAAATAGCAGTCCCACAGGATATCCTCTCCTCCAATCTGCTCTCTTCCATTATTTTCTCCCACACCCCTTTCGACTTTTCCAGTGGATCTCTATGCCCCAGTGCCTGTATATCTTATTTCCCAATTACATGTAAAATAGTATTAATAATATATATATATATATATATATATTTAAACATTTGATTTTAAAACTTTGAATTCGAGATATATTCCCTTCCTCCCTTGTCACCCACCTTTACTGGGAAGATAAGCAATTCAGTATAGGTTATACATGTGTGGATAATGCAAAACAATAACATAATAGATACATTGTAAAAGACTGACTATATTTCCCTCCTTCCTATCCCACCTCCCACTTGTTCTATTCTCTACTTTGATCCTATCCCTTTTCAAAAGTGGGTGCTTCCAACTTCCCTCCCCCCGGCCTGCTCTCCCTTCCATCATCCCTGCTCTCATCCCCTTCCCCCCTACTCTCCTGGAGGGTGAGATACCCTATTTAGTGTGTATTTCATTCCCTCCCTGAGCCAAATTCAATGGGAATAAGGTTAACCAATTCCCTTTTGCCTTCCTATTCTTCCCCTCTATTGTGACCATTTCCCTTGCCTCTTCTATATGAGGTAGTTTATCCCATTCCGTCTCTGCCTATCTCCTCTCATTATATTCCCCTCTCACCTCTTAATTTCACCTTTTTAAGTATCATACCTTCCTGTTAAATTGGTCCTGTGCCCTCTATCTATGTATACCTGTAAACATAAGCCCATAAACCCTAATATATAGACATTTATATGTATATGTGTGTGTGTGTGTATTCCCTTCAACTACTCAGAAAGGTTTCATAAGTTATAATTACTGTTTTTCCATGTAGGAATGTTAATAGTCCAACTTTAATAAGTTCCTTATGATTTCTTTTCCCTGTTTACCCTCTCATGCTTCTCTTGCTTCTTGTATCTGAATGTCAAATTTTCTATTCAACTCTGTTTTTTTCAACAAGAATGCTTGAAAGTCCTTTATTCCACTGAATAACCATATTTTCCCCTGAAACATGATACTCAGTTTTGCTGGGTAGGTGATTCTTGGTTTTAATCCCAGCTCCTTTGCAATCCAGAATATCATATTCCAAGCCCGTAAATCCCTCACTGTATAAGCTGCCAGATCCTGGGTTATCCTGATTGTGTTTCCACAATATTCAAATTGTTTCTTGCTGGCTCCTTGTAATATTCTCTCTTTAATCTGGGAATTCCAGAACCTGGCTGTAGTATTCCTAGGAGTTTTCTTTTTGGGATCTTTTTCAGGAGGTGATCGGTGGATTCTTTCAACTTCTATTTTGCCCTCTGGTTCTAAGACATCAGGGCAGTTTTCTTTGAGAAATTCCTAGTGGATGATTTCTAGTTTCTTACTTTGATCATGGCTTTTAGGTAGTCCAGCTTGCCAGAGTGTGTAGAGGCCTCAGAGAGGGCACGCATCTAATACCTCCAGCAGCTGAGAAAACCCCACCGTTTGGGACGAAAATTCCCCTGTCTGGTGGCAGAGTCCTACTGTGGCAAAAAGCCCAGGTGTCAAGTGACTGAGAGGCGACATGACCAAGCAAAGGAAACAAAGCATACAGAAGATTCCAACATTAGACTCCATTTTGAGGACAAAAGGAGCAAAGCACGGAACAGGAGGAAGACAGTGAAGTCAGAACTCCTGCACCAAAAGCTTCAAAGGAAAACACAAGCTGGTTACAGGCCATAGAAGTCCTTAAGAGGAAAAATTGGGAAGAGAAATGAGAACGATGCAAGAAAATTATGAAATGAGAGTCAACAGCCTGACTGAGGAAAATAACACCTTAAAAAACAGACTAACTCAAATGGCATGAAGAATGCCTTAAAAACCCGAATCTGCCAGATGGAAAAAGAATCCCAAAATCTCACTGAGGAGAATCATTCCTTCAGAATTAAATTGGAGCAATTGGACACTAAATGACTTTATGAGAAATCAAGATGCTACTGAACAGATCCAAACAAATGAAAGAATAGAAGGCAATGTGAAACATCTCATTGGAAAAACCACTGATATGGAAAATAGATCCAGGAGAGATAATTTTAAAATTATTGGACTACCTAAAAGCCATGATCAAAGTAAGAACCTACAAATCATTCTCCAAGAAATTCTCAAGGAAAACTGCCCTGATGTTTTACAACCTGAGGACAAATTAGAGCTTGAAAGAATCCACCAGTCACCTCCTGAAAAAGATCCCAAAAAGAAAACTCCTAAGAATATTACAGCCAGGTTCCGAAATTCCCAGATAAAGGAGAGAATATTACAAGCAGCCAGGAAGAAACAATTTGAATATTGTGGAAACACCATCAGCACAACCCAGGATCTGGCAGCTTCTACACTGAGGGATTGAAGGGCTTGGAATATGATATTCCAGAGGGCAAAGGATCTGGGATTAAAACCAAGAGTCACATACCCAGCAAAACTGAGTATCATGTTTCAGGGGAAAATATGGTCATGCAGTGGAATAGAGGACTTTCAAGCATTCCTGATGAAAAAACCAGAGTTGAATAGAAAATTTGACATTCAGATACAAGAAGCAAGAGAAGCATGAGAAGGTAAACAGGGAAAAGAAACCATAAGGAACTTATCAAATTTGAACTAATAACATTCCTACATGGAGAAATGATAATTATAACTGATGAAATTTGAAACTTTTCTCAGTATGAAAATAGTTGAAGGAAATATATATATATATACAATATGTCTATTGAAGGGTTGAATACATATGTGAATTTGTTTATATATGTTTACAGGTAGACATGGATAGAGGGCACAGGACCAATTTAATAGGAAGGGATGATACTTAAAAGGTGAAATTAAGAGGTGAGAGAGGAATATAACGAGAGGAAATGGGGAGAGACAAAATGGGATAAACTATCTCATATAGAAGAGGCAAGGGAAAATAGTTACAATGGAGGGGAAGAATAGGAGGGCAAAAGGGAATGGGTCAACCTTATTCTCATTAAATTTGGCTCAGGGAGGGAATGAAATATACACTAAATAGAGTATCTCACCCTACAGGAGAGTAGGGGGGAAGGGGATGAGAGGGGGGATGATGGAAGGGAGGGCAGGCTGTGGTGGAGGGAAGTTGGAAGCACCCACTTTTGAAAAGGGATGGGATCAAAGTAGAGTATAGAATATGTCGATAGTGGGATAGGAAGGAGGGAAATATAGTCTGTCTTTTATAATATATCAAGTATGTTAATGTTTCGCATAAGCTACACATGTATAGGTTACTATACTGTACAACTACCTACAACCTATACTGTACTGCTTATCTTCCCAGTAAGGGTGGGTGACAAGGGAGGAAGAGAATGAATTTAGAATTCAAAGTTTTAATATCAAATTTTAAAATATATATACACATATATATTTACTATTAATAATACTATTTTACATGTATTTGGGAAATAAGATATACAGACAATGGGGCATAAAGATCCACCATGCTCTACTGGAAAAGTCAAATGGGGTATGATAGTAGATATGGGAGAGAGCAGATTGAAGGAGGGGATATCCTGTGGGACTGCTATTTGGGGGCAGTGGGTAGGGGAAAAATGGGGTGTAAATGTGTAACTCAAAATCTGGCAATAATGAATGATGTAAATCAGAAGTTAATAAAGCATTTGAAAAATGAAAAAAAAAACAACTTTTAGAATCTGATACCAAACTGTCTTTCCACCCTTTATTTCATACTACTTTCTTTCCTGTACTCTGTAAACCAGAAAACCTGATCTTTCTTTTTCATGCATGAAACTCCATTTCTCATTTCAATATTCTTGTATTCGACAGCCCCGATTTCTGGAATACATTTCTTGTCTCCCTCCCTCTGCCTCTTAGAATCCCCCTCTTCCTTCACCTTTTCTCATCCCTCAATTACTAGTGCCCTCTCTCCCAAACTACCTTATATTCAAGTATTTTTTAAATTTATTTTATTGCCTTTATATTTATTCTGTGTGTGTATACATGTACACCCAGAGGATGTATATGTGTATTTGTGATTGTACACATATGTATATATACATAAACCTATATATGTGAAATATTCATTCTCGAGTTAGCTTTAGAATGTAAGCTTCTTGATAATAAGGATTTTTTCTTTCTTTTTTTGGGGGGGGGGTAGAGGCCGGTATTTGGTTCTTTAGTGGCTAGCATGTAGCAGATACTCAAAAGGTTATTGATCAAATAATATTTGTGAAGTGGTGGCCTCGTGTTATAGTGAATAGAAAGCTAGGCCAAGAGTCAAGAGGACCTGACTTGGGGGGGGGGGTAGGTGGCGCAGTGAATAGAACACCAGCCCTAGATTCAGGAGGACCTCAGTTCAAATCCGGCCTCAGACACTTAATACTTACTAGCTGTGTGACCTTGGGCAAGTCACAACCCCAATTGCCCTGCCCTTCCCCCTCCAAAAAGCAAATAAATAAATATTTAAAAAAAAGAAGACCTGAGTTAATATGTGACCTCTTTCTCATACACTTACTGGCTGTGTGACCCTGGGTAAGTCACTAAACCTTTCTATACCTCAGTTTTCTTAACTGCAAAATGGAGATTCCCTTGGCAGGGTTGTTATGAGGATTAGATGTGTCTCCAGTATGTGGTAAAAGTCTATATAAATGCTTAATCCTTTTCCTTCTCTTCTACATTGATCAGACAATAGCTGCAAATCTCAGCAAAGAGATTTTTTTCATCTGTGCTACTGAATCCACCTTTGCATTATGGATTATAATCAGTGGTGTTAAATCTAATTGTTAACCTCCAGAGCTAGCAGCACCTACAGCACCAGCAGTTCAAGTAACCATTTTGAGGTAGAACAATTTGATGTGAAAGTTACATGCTAAGCATTGTTGTATTTGAGCTGAAGTGCCCTTAGGACACCAAGCTTTGGCTCAGAGTTCCGAAGCAGCATTAAGCCTTAAGCAGCAGTTTATGATTTAATCAGACCCTCTCAAAACCTTCAGCTGGAAAAAGAAATCAATAATCAAGATTGACTTCACTTAGAAGATTCTGTTCCTTTTTTTCTAGACTCAGGAGATAAACCACCTGTAAGAGTCTATGCTTTGATTTCTCTAATGAAGGTCCATGGCACCAGGCAGAAAATCTTTCTGTGAAAGCTAGGAAATGAGAGAAGGAGGAGGCTTGAGAAGCTTCCAATGGTGAAGGTCTCAAAGGGCATCAATCATCTTTAGAGAAGTATGCCTTCGAGGTTTCTTCCCTCAGCTCAAAATCAGGCCAGTGGGAAATTGCTGGAGGCTTTCACAGCTGTAGCTTTCCAGAATATTATTGAATAAGGTAAAGTAGCATTCTGGGATACCTTTCTCACATGTTGGAGCTCATTACTATCTGCTTCATAGAATGCTTTATCAGGAGGGCAGAGCATACAGTGGGAAGTCAAGGAGTCAGAAGACCTATCTTCAAGTCTTAGTTCTGGCACATACCAGCTGTGTCACCCTGATCAAGTCATTTGAAATCTATTTTTCTCATCAGTAAGATGGAAGTGATAATACTTGTATTATCTTTTTCACAAGGTTTTTACAAGGAAAGTGCTTTGAGAAGCATAACATAAACATAAGTTTATATGTGTTTATATATTGTAGCCACATATATGCATATATATTATGGATACATAATGTATCAATATGTATCATAAATATATACAATGCATATAATAATATAAAGTGGTGTATAATTATATATACTTACATTATATATGTGTTATACATATATACATGTCTTAAAGTATCATGTAAATGTATGCATATAGCTGGGATTTTACCCAAGCCTAGAGTACTTTGAGTGTTGCTATTCTAGGGAGATGTAACTCCTGATGTGACTCCTAGTTGGTGGAGAGTATCCTAATGTGATGCTTCATACTTACATGAGAATAGAATGGATTCCAGAGTTTCTTCAGAGAAAAAAAGACATTCTTTGGAAGATAAGTAAAGACTTTGAGAAACTGCAGACACCTTGGGGAAGCCAGTTGTTTTTCTGGCTGATTTCTAGCTTACCTCTCTAGAGATTTTTTCACTTGAGTGAGATCAGAGCCTTTCTCCTTGGACTGAGCATCTGAGCCATCTTCTTTCTACCAACAAAGAGCTCATTCACTTTTACACATTTTGTTGATATATTCTAATCTGTATAACATCTCTAAATTCTATTTACTGTTTGCCTAGTTAATGGATTTATTAGCTATTCATTATTTATGATGGTCTTTAGTGTAACCACTATTCAGTAGAAAGTACTGAGGTGATGGGTATAATCCTTAAACTAACGGTTAGTTACCATAAAGGAACTTTTGTAATGAAACTTAAGAGTTACACCCCTAGACTAGCAATAATTGAGTAATACCCCTAGGCAAAGGAAGGAGCAAACACCTAGTTATTGACCTTCTTCTGGTCCTAACAAGGAAGGTGATGGAGAAGGGTAGACCAGATTCCAGAGGTCAGATTCCACAAGCCTCATTTAGACAAACCCTGTAGACACACATATCTCACAGGGGCACAGAATTGTATGTTTGCATATGTACTATTTATACATATGTGTATGTCTCTGTCTCTCTCTCTGTCTCTCTCTCTGTCTCTGTTTCTCTCTTCCTCTCTCTCTCCCTTACAACAACAGACCTACACAACTTGGTAGTAGGTAGGGGCTCAAATTAAAATAGGCTAAACTTCCACAGGCCACAGATAGGTTTTTAGCAGCTCACTTTTGAAGTAAAGGTATTAAACTATTTTGCAAATAAACTATTTCAAAAAAGGGAAATATCAATGAATATCAATTAATTACACTTATTACTTAAGACTTTTATTTATCATGAAATTGCTCTTCTCATACTAGAGACAGACTGATGGTTGGTTGCTGCAGGTCATGTGACAAACAGGAGAGAGTGCACAGTGGCAATCCACCTGCCAAGTTACATGATAGGACAATAGTGACTAGTGGAAGATTAGTTAAGTGGGGCACAGACAAAGCACTCTTTACATCTCTTCTTTACTTTATATTTTTATATCTTCTACTTTTTTAATGGACTGCCTGAAATCCTTTGGTGGGCTGCAAGTGACCTGTATGTTGTGCAGGCCTGCCTTCCAACAACACCATGAGACCATCCAAGTAGTAGCTTTACCAATCATCTTTTATGATATCTCTTATGTAATTTCCTGTGTACCAGCTATCATGAGAATGCTTTGGCTTATGTAAAATTTGATTCTTAGGAGATTGAGGTGTTTAAAGACTTGTGATCACAAAGCACCAGTAGGAAAACATTGATGTTAAAAAGATAGGGTTTTGTGTCAGAGAACAGCTTGAGATTGTTGAAATACTGCAAAATTTCCAAAATGCACACCCACCCACTCATTTCTTTGTATTCTTTTCTGAGTCCAATTTTTTGTCTGTTTACACTGTCTGTCCCAGATGCATTAATTTGATGGATTGATCATCCAACTGAATGTTACTGTCTAGACAATAGATAACGAAAATCCCTTTGATTTTTCATATATGGATTTTAGTCCAACCTCTTTTGAGCAATCACGAGTTTGACTTAGTCCCTGCAATTTTCTGAGGTTTAATGTGATCAGAGCAAAGTTACCCACATCCAGTAGCATTTAGAATACTCCACCATCATTAAGGAATCCTCCTTCTATTTAGACTCTACACAAGACATCCACCACAAGAGTGGTGAAAGCTTTTGGCAAGCATGCCACCATTTTCTCTTAATGACACTTTCCTTATTATTAGTATTACATATTATTATTACTATGATAATAATAGTAATAATATAGATTCTGCAACCAAAAGAAAATGTGTAGGGGTTGTTTTTCAATTACTTTTCACAATATGAAGTTTTATTCTACTCATGAGGTTTTTTGAAGACATTTCAGTCAAGGGAAGAGATCAGAGTGTAAAGATTTCATAAAATCTACGAATTGTAAGAAGGGATTTTTAGGAGAGCCTGCTGACTTTGGAGTGAGCATTATGAAAGAGAAAGAGATTAGGTGGGGGGAATCGGAGGGGGAAATGTGATATGTCCCTGTATTGTGATTGACACTTCAGGAAAGTGGCTAAGAGCAGTGCCTTGAGAGATGAAGAAATCATCTTAATTTTTAGAACCCGTTTAGAAGCTGTACTCCTTCAGATTGGAAAAGTTCTTTTAATGTTACTCCCCACTGTATGACTTTCACTGGAAAATATATAAGTAAATGTGCCTTTTGGTCCCTGGCCATTACTCTGCTTGGGGTTCTTTAAGATCCTGATTGCCCCCTTCAGAAGAATTTTTCTTTGGCTAGCTGTTCTGGCTCCATAATAAGTATATTTCATCGACTCGAAATATTCCATATAAATGGGGTCATTCCTTCATGGCACCTCAAAAGCCACAGGGATTTAACCCAGTAATTGGTTTGGAGCCAAACAGAGCAGTGTTTAATCTTTGTTAGAACACTTGATAAATCACATATGAAAATGAATCATAAAAATCATAGAATTGCTCAGCTACATAAGAAGTAGGCGTGTTGTGGAGCAAAGCTGGGAGGGTACTAGCTTTTTTCTTATGCACCTCCCTGCAACAGGAAAAGGGGAAGGAGTGGATTCTTCCCACACTACACATTTCTCTGACCAGTAGGAGAGGAGAACCTGGGAATATGACTTTTTCTTGATCTGACCTTCTGTATTCCATTATCATTCTCCTTCACTTAGGAGCCTGGAGATTTGTGTGATACTCTATGTTCAAAGTAACCTGGACTGGCTATAACAAAGAGCTTCTTATTGATTGATTGATTGATTGCCTTTTTGGAGGGGGGAGGGCAGTGCAGTTGGGTGACTTGCCCAAGGTCACACGGCTAGTAAGTGTTAAGTGTCTGAGGCTGTATTTGAACTCAGGTCCTCCTGACTCCAGGGCCTGTGCTCTATTCACCGTGCCATCTAGCTGCCCCAACAAAGAGCTTCTTTAGTCTAGGGGTCAAGATGATCCTGATATGGTTTAAATATTGCCTCTTGGGAAGTTTATTAAAAGTATTAATAAAATTATAATCAGGAGGTTCTCTTTTTACCTTTGACTTGTGTTGTTCCCAGCTAAGTAGCCTAAGATTTTAGACAGAGATTTAAATCTTTTGCCCTACTTAAATTGTATTTATTTCTAGCTAGACACAGTTATCCTCCATTCACATTCTAGTATATAATATACAGAAGTGCGGTACAGAGCCTTTGTCCTTGATCATGGATTTTGTGTATGGGAAAGCACTCTCAAACACACAAGAAATCAGACATCACACACATATACTTCAACAGAAAACACTTAAGAAGTAAACCTGTTTATTGCAGATGAATATAAAACAGGGGATGGAAAGAAGTGAAGCATGTCACCGTTCCAGTAGTCTTTTGAGGGAGAAATAATTAATCTTCTATAAAGTCCCTTCAATAGGTAAGAAAGGAAGCTCCAAGCTCATCAACACCCATTGTCCATCCCCATTTGAAGCATCTTCCATCATACTACTGACTGTGTTGCTGCCCTCTTGGCTCCATCTGCCTGCCTCTGCCCCTTCCTTCCTGTCTCTTTCCTTCTCTCAATAATTGTTTCCCCCTCAGTTTGACTTGTAGACTATATGAAAAGCTTTTACTGCTGAGAGAAGTTCAGCCCCACTCCACTCTCCTACTTCTCTACCTCCACCCCTACCCCCATCTTAAATCTTGCAAAACAATCTCTTCCAGGGTGTGAATTCCCAGGATTCTCAAGGAATACTCTTATCCTCTCTGTGGCATGCCATAACTGTAACATCCTGTTATTTGTGGAAGATACTTCACAAGTCATCTAACCCAATCTCCATCTAAATTGTCTATGACATCTCCAATAAGTTATTTTCAATAACTTCTATCTTGTGCTGGAAGACCTCCAAAGAGGGTAAATTCATACCCTTTTTTGACTATAACCATTCCGATCCTGACCCTAAAGTGTTTTAAATTATATAGTTAATTTTCAAAATAAACAAAAACTAGTTAGATGGAGAGGACAACTAGATGGCACAGTGGATATAGTTCTGGGCCTAGAGTCAGTAAGACTCATCTTCCTGAGTTCGAATCTGGCCTCAGACACTTACTAGCTGTGTGACCCTGAGCAAGTCACTTAATCCTGTATGCCTCAGTGACCACATTTGTAAAATGAGCTAGAGAATGAAATGGGAAACCACTCCAGTATCTTTATCAAGAATACCCCAAATGAGGTCACTATGAGTCAGACATGACTGAATGACTGAACAAGGACACTGCAAAAGATAATCATCCAATCAAAATCCTGTGTGGCTTTCCAGGAAATTAGATTGTCAGGTCCTACTTGACAATCTCAATTAAGAGTATCTGGAAGACATTTATAACCTCTCCCCACTATGTGACCATAAATCCATGACATCTACTATTCCATATAAGTTTCTTGATACCTTAGCTCTGAATTTTGCAAAACATAAGCAAAAGGATCAAAATATGTAAATCTCATCAGCCATTGGATCAGGGAATAGGATGAGAAAAGTGAGAGGGGCAGCCCTTCTGGGGTTTCCCTAGCCATCATTATGCTTCATTGCATTCTGGAATCATCAGGCAACATGCTTCAAGGGAAAAGTTGAATCTAGTCTCGGAAGTGGCTTTCTGAGGGCAGCTCCTCTGGCTCCAGAGCTGGAGTGGATTGTGTGAGCCATGAGGAATCTTTATAACCCAGAGCAGAGACAGCAAAGAGGCAATTTCACTGAAGTATGTAGGCTTAATGCTATAGATACTGTCAGTCTGAATTATTATGGCCATTCCAAGCCTGATGACAGTGCAGCAGTTGATGGTGGGAGGGGAAGGCAAGTAACAGAGCTGAGGGGATGGGAACAGAATGAATTCCAGCTTATGAACTGGGACTCTATTGGTCATGATGGCAGCTGGGCTCAGGCTGAAGTGATGCTGATGGCCTATACCGTTTATTGGCGTCCTTCAGAAAACATAATTAGACAACTGAGAGCAAGAGGGAAATGGCCCTGTATATCACATGAGGATTGGTGGTTGAAATGAGGATGGCAACAATTTCTTTCTGCTATAGGGATGTATATGTGGAGTGCTAAGACAATATATTCCTATGTTTAGGTAAAAATAGGATAAATTTCTCCCTGCACTTTCTCTTTTATATAATTTCCATAGGTCAGAACCCACCTCTGGTAGGAGCAATATTCTAATACCCCCACAGATAAAGTTAGGCTAGTTTTTTTTTTTTTGAAAAGGTATTGAAAACACCTTCAAGGCTAAATGGACTTGAGAACCTTAAAGCTTAGGCGGTTGATATAACTTTCTCGTGTCCCGAGTATGAAACAGCTACAAAGGGCTTCAGTTCCCCTGGATGTTTGGGTGTCAGGCCGATATAGGCAGCTCAGAGGCAGGAGAGCATTTCTCGTCTGTATCTACTTTCAGTATCCTTAATGCACATTTCTGTTGATTATCCTTCCCTTGCTTTGGCAAAGTCAATCTCCTTTTGTTAACTTTCAAAGCTGGGGAAGATAGACTTTTTTAGTAAAAAAAAAAGTGAAAAGGGACAAAATAAAATTGTAAAACCATTACTATAACTAGGAGGAGTGGGGAAAAATCATAAGTCCCCATTTAAACAGAGCCTCTCCTAGCATGCTGGTTATGACAATAACTTTTATAAAAGTATATTTAATATACCGTGTTTCCCCGATAAGACACTGTCTTATTATCTTTTTTGGACAGAAAAACACCAGAGGCCTTATTTTCAGGGGAGGGCTTATTTTAATGAACATTGACAGCAATTTTAATAAACAGGTAAATGTGAACAAAAAAATGTACCTTTATTCAATAATGATCATGTCATCTTCTTCAACAACATCGTCATAAGTGTCCATACCCTGAATTCTGTCCTGGATGTCTTGTGCCTCCATTTCCTTCAGAAGAAGTGGACCCAATCTGTCATGTCCAGCAATATAGCTCTCTTTAAATGAATATGTCTTGTCCAGGTAACCTGCTCGTAGTGCCTTGGCGACACAGCTGTCAGTAATTTTATCCCATGACTTCTTCACCCAAGTCACAACTTCTTGCAGACAGGGCTTCACAAAGTTTCCACGCTGATTTCTTTCCATTCTATTTTCAATGTAGTCATTGACTTCCATGCGCAAATGGTCCTTAAATGGCTTGTTTATTGCAATATCAAGGGTCTGGAGATAGGCAGTCATTCCTGCAGGAATCATTACTTGATCTATTCTTCTCTCTGCAAGGAAGTTCTTCATTTCTTTAGTGCGGTGAGTGCTGGCTGAATCCTGGACTATCAGACCTCTTTGGTTACCTCATATAACAAGTGGCAGCATTAAATCAACCCACTTTCTTATAACGGCTTGTGTACACCAGGCTTTTTCGGTTTCAAGAACGTAAATGCCAGATACACGTTCAATCTTATCTTTCTTGCCCTTACTGATGATTAGAGGTGTGGCTTTCTTTCCGTCCAAACGAATTGCCAAAACACAGGTGACCCGTGCACTTTCATAGCCAGTGATGGGAATGTAGATTGACGTTGCACCCCTGTGATGAATTGTTGTTTGAGATCCTTGTCCCATAAACACTGCAGTTTCATCCATAGCAATCATATTGCAGGTTTGGTACTTGGAAATGTCAATCCTATCAATAAAGGACTTGAATGCAAGTGCACGTTTAATAACTTCAGCATCTTCCAGCTTAAACAGTGTTGTTGATCTTCTTAGGGACAGTTCATACCGTTGAAGGAAACCGTCCAACCAGTGTTGTGATGCTTTGAATCCTTCTGAGACCATTTCAAACTCTGGTGCCATTGAAAGGGCAAATGCTTGAATATCAGCCCTGCACACAACCAAGGCCTTTGCTCTCCTGTCAGCAATCCATTCACCAATGAAGATCTCCAAGTCAGGATATAAGGGCTGCCGACCTGATCCAGACCTGCGCTTTTTCCCTTTTCCCTCATCCACCTGTTGATTGAGGTTATTATAATCTGCTCTCCATTTTCTGACCATTCGAAGATCCAAAAGTTTTTCTTTACAGAAAACTGCAAGATTCTTGCCATTTGACTCCTCTACAATTGCTTTCTTATACTCAACAGTATAGCTCTTCCTTTTTGTACTCATGTCTGGGGGTCAAAACAGACAGAATAATAAAATTATGACCATCAGTCCTTCTTTTCACTCCATCATGCCCCTGAGTTCTTCTTTTTTCCTCCATCATGCCCTTTTTATCCTCCATCATGCCCCCTCACTCCCGCTTACATACCGGGTTTTTATGTTGTCCTGCCTCAGCTCTCCTCCGCGGCACTGCTCTCAATGGCGCCACCAAGCAAATCACTGGGGAAGAACAGGATGACGTGCTCACTGCTGCAGCTCTGATTGGATGCAGCTCGGAGCGCGGCATGCGTTTCACCCGGGGTGGGGGGGACGGTGCATACAGAGGGTACTGTAATGTAGCGTGTAGCGCAGGGGATCACCTTCACTACAGTAGCAATCTCAATAGGGCTTATTTTCGGGGGAGGGCTTATTTTAGAGGAATCTTACACAGTAAGGGGAGGGCTTATTTTCGGGATAGGTGTTATTATCAGGGAAACACGGGTAGTTGCTTAACCAAGGTGATAACTAAGACTGAAAGCCTTTTCTAGGCCCCAGCAATTCCTCAAGGACTCACACTATATTTAAGCTCTGGTGGTCAATCCTTCCATTTTTACAACCCATAGACAGAACTTGCCAGCTAGCTAGATAAACAATGGAACTTTCTCATTGGGAACTGCCAGAAACCTTTGAAACATAAAACCCATTTTTTAGCATGTTTGTCTTAAGGGTGAGTTTTCCCTAGAATATGAAAACCCAGAATCTATTAACTCTACTCCTCCCCAAATTTTAGCTATGCCTCCCTTAATTCAGTCCAAGATCAGCATTAGCTTTTGTGGCTACCAAGCATACTACCGAGGCATTGAGCTTGCAGTCCAAGAAAATCCCCAACTCTGGGCACCTAAGTACACCTATGGTGGATAGAGTAAAGGAGTTGGAGTTAGGGAGACGAGTTCAAATCCTGCCTCATACTGCATAGCTATGTAACTACATACTAACTATGTAACCCTGGATGAGTCACTTAACCTCTCTGTGCCTCAATTTCCTTATCTGTAAACTGGGGATAATAATAGCACAAGGTTGATGTGAGGATCAAGTGGGATTTTAAATACATGTATAAAATATTATATAATCTATTATATAATATCATATTATTATATAAGCATACATATATGATTATATTATATAAAATCAAAGCATTATATATCTATATGTATGTGTGTATGTGTGTGCATGTATGTGTGTATGTATATATGTATGCATATATGTGTGCATATTACACATATGCTTTGCAAACCTTAAAGCAATTTTAAAATGTTGGCTATTATTATTATTATTCCAAAGTATTATCTAACAATACCTCCCTTGCCCTTAACTTGCACTTGTTAAACTTGTTTTTTGGAACCCATGTGAAAGATTTGATATCAATATGTCTAGAATTTCATCTAACTATATAAAGTGGACTTAAAGAAACTCCTTTTTGGAGGGGTGGGGAAGGAAAGGGTCAGAATCAACACAACACAAACATAATGGGCTGAGTACTGGGTTTGATACTTATCATGTAACTGTGGGCCATTAATGTCACCTATCAATATCTCAGTTTTCCTATCTGTGAAATGACTCGGTTGCTCGTCACTTATAAGGTCTTTTCTAGCTCTAAATCCTATGATGCTGCTTACTATGTCTGTTCACATACTCAGTTACATATTTCCAATTACCTACTCAGCTTGTGGCACTCATGCTGGGATTTGCTAGTTGGTACTTACTAAATACTTGTTCCCTTTATCCCCTTCTTTGTTGCTGAAATCCTAGGCTGTTTACCAGGGCTCTATGACGGGATTCATACTTCTTGTTGCCCAGTAATTCTGCCTGAATTCAAGACATCTCATCTTTGATACCTGCCTGGTTCTTCAGGCTTAGTTTAACTATTTGTTTCTGGTTCCCTCCCCAGACTGATCCAACAACAAATAAATACAAGTTGTGATAATTGGGGGGGTGGGGAGAGATGCTAATTGGTGCAGTGGAGAAAGTGCTGAGCCTGGAGTCAGGAAGTCTCACCTCAGATACGTACTAGCTGTGTGACCCTGGGCAAGTCACTTAACTCTATTTGCCTCAACTCCTCATCTGGAAAACGAGTTGGAGAAGGAAATGGCAAACCTCTCCAGTATCTTGGACAAGAAAATCCCAAATAGGGTCTGAAAGAATCAGACACAACTGAAATGACTGAAAAATAAGAGTTAGATACAAACTATAAGAAATTCAATAAAAATGATTAAATGGCAGAAAGTAAGAGGGATAGAACCTGGATTTAAACCTGCCTCACAAGTAGATAAATTAATGGAAAATTAATAAAAACAATAGGATCTTTTCATATTAGTAAAACATTTTAAATGGAAGGGGTATCCTCCTATTGAGGAATGGCTAAACATTGTATATGAATGTAATAGAATATTATTGTACAGAAAGAAATTATGAAAAGACAGTTTAGAAGGTAACTGGGAAGACCAATAAGAATTATTGTAAACTGAAGTGAGCTGAACTAAGAACAATTTGTGTAATAACCAAAATATTGCAGATAAAAACAACTTTAAAAGACTTTAAAACTCTGATGAATGAAATGATAAAATATAAGTCCAGAGGGCTGAATATGAAACATACCACTCACCTTTTATCAGAGAAGTGATGGGTAAACTTAAAATCAGGCACTTATATTTTGTGGGCATGGTCAATTTAAGTCGATTTGGGGCAGCTAGGCAGCACAGTGGATAGAGCATGGGCTTGGAATCAGGAAGACTTCAGTTTACATATGGCCTCAGACCCTTACTAGCTATATGATCCTACACTTAATCCCATTTTCCTCAGTTTCCTCATTTCGAAAATGAACTGGAGAAGGAAATTGCAAACCACTCCAGTATTTCTGCCAAGAAAACCTCGAATAGGGTCATGAAGAATTGGACATGACAGGAACAACTGAATAATAACAAGAAGAACAATTTCGACCAACTAGTCAGTTAATTATTATTTGCTGCTTGTCAGATATTGTGTTAAATACTAGGGATAAAAACAAGGCAAAAATAATCAATTCCAACAGTATGGGGACTTGTTCGGCAGGAATATGCATGCTTGTGATAAGGAATTTATTTGGGGAAGGTGAATTCAGTGGGGGGTAGTAGAAAGGAAATATAAACAAATGTAAAATAAATACATATATTTTTTCTTGAACAAATACTATAATATGAAGGAAAATGAATCAGAAATAATAAATGAAAAAGGGAATTCTACAGACTCCTCAGAGAACATGAAAAAAAATCTCCAATGGTTGAAAAGATTAATGTAACTTTGAAAAGAAGTTATTACTATGAGGAATTAGGTGGAATATTGAAGTATTCAATATAGAATTAAAGAAGACAAGCAACTGTATATAAAACTTATAAAAACAATGAAAAAATTCACCAAAAATTGGCAATGAAAGAAAGAACAGTATATTTGAAAAAAATAAGGAAGGGGAGGAAAATTTGCAATAAGAGAAGGAAAAGACAAAAACTTAAAAAACCCCACACAAAGTTCAGGTAAGTCAAAGGAACTGACATTGAAGATAGAATGTGCAGAAAAAATTAAAGATCATAAGTCTCTTGGTGGCATAGTGGATAGAGCGCTGGTACAGAACCACCTAGCATTGCATGCCTGCATCAAAGAAGGCACAGTGCTTTATGTACAATGTAGAACTGCAAGAAAGAAACATGAGATGTGCAAATTTAGAGACCTCTCCATTCCAAATGTTTATATGGACTATTTGTGCCCGAGCTAGGGTAGAGCCTTTACAAGCTCATATTGGTCTGATCAGCCACCGCTGGACACACTTTACCTTGACCTCAACATAGTGATATCATTTTTATCCTCTTTGAGGACAACAAACAACCAAGCAACACATTGGGAAGTTGTGTGAGTAGGGAAATGAGAGGCAAGAGAAAGAAAAGTTAAAGATACACCCATATCTGGTCATTGAGTGAGCAGAGGAGAGATAATTTTGATCTCTCAACAAGATTTTGGGGAAAACCCCAAATACTGGGCTAAGAATTCACTATTTGATGAAATTTCTGGGAAAACTAGAAAGCTGTCTGTTAGAAACTAAGTGCAGCTAGATGGTGTAGTGGATAGAGTGCTGGGCCTGTAGTCAAGAAGACTCATCTTCCTGGGTCAAAATCTGGCCTCATACACTTACTATCTGTGTGATACTGGGCAAGTCACTTAATCCTGTTTGCCTCAGTTTCCTTATCTGTAAAATGAGCTAGAGAAGGAAACGGCAAATCACTCCATTATCTCTGTCAAGCAAATCCCAAATGGGGTCACATAGAGTCAAATTCAACTGAAAATGACTGAACAAGAAGAGGAATTAAGTACAGGTCAGCATCTCATACCTATCACAAACTTCAAATGAATACTTATTTTAGATATACATGATGCTATCAAGAGCAAATAAAGGAAGCAAAGACAAATGTTTTCATACCTATGAATGGGAGAAGAACTCAATACAAGGAACAAATGACAGAGAAGATAAAATGAACAATTATGATTAAATAAAGTTAAAAAGACAAATCTATAATTGGGAAAAATCTTTGCTGCAAGTTTCTCTGATAAGGGTCTAATTTCCAATTGATACACGGTGAAAGGATATGAACATCTAGTTTTCAAAGAAGAAATCCAAATTTTTAATAGCCATAATTTAAAAGATGCTCCAAACCCTCAGTAATTAGAGAAATGAAAATTAAAGCAACTCTGAGGTTCCATCTTACATTTATCTGATTGGTAAAGGTAACATAAAGAGAAAATGAAAAATGTTGGAGGTGCTATGAGAAAACAAGCATTTAATGCACTATTTGTGGGGCTATAAATTGGCTAACCAGTTTGGAAAACAATTTGGAATTACTCCCTTCCCAAAGTATTACATTTTAATTATTTTTTATTATTATTTTTGCCCAGTGATACCAGTAATAGATGGTGGTAGATAAATAGAAGGAAGGCAAAGACAGATAGAAGGTAAAAAATAGAAAGAAGAGGAAAAGGACCTATGTAGACAAAAACATTTGTAATAGCTCTTTTGGAGATGACAATGAACAGGAAACTAAGGGAGTATTCATCAAGTAAAAAGTCGAATGAACTCTGATACAGTATATGAATGTAATGGAATACTCTTGTGCTTTAAGAAATGATGAAGGGGACAGTTTCCGATAAACTTTGGAAGACTTGTATCAACTGATGCAATATGTGATCAATAGAACTAGGAGAACAATTTATACAATTTTCAGTGTTGAAAAACATAAAACATTTAATGAAATTGATCAACCATGATTACAGAAGACTGATGATAAATGCTTCCTATCTTCTGTTGGAGAGGTGATGGAATCAATGCAGATTGAGACATATGTTTTTTATACATGACTAATTTGGGAATTATTTTTGCTTAACAATGCGTGTTTATTGCAAAGATTTTGGAAGTTTGGGTTTTTTTGTCTTTTTTTCTTGTCAATGGGGAAATTAAAGGGAAAAATTGATTTTGTTAATTAAAAATTAAAAAGAAAAAATTGTGACTAAAACTCTTGGAAAGGATATATTTTTTTATTTCTTTTTTTTTTTTTTTGCTTTTTGGAGGTCAATTGGGGTTAAATAACTTGCCCAAGGTTACACAGATAGTGTGTGTGTGTGTGTGTGTGTGTGTGTGTGTGTGTGTGTGTGTGTG
>NW_027185735.1:17020491-17052100 GCF_028583685.1 Petaurus breviceps papuanus | reverse complement strand
GTGTGTGTGTGTGTGTGTGTGTGTGTGTGTGTGTGTGTGTGTGTGTGTGTGTTAAGTTTCTGAGGCTGGAACCAAACTTGGGCTCTCCTGACTCTGGCACCAGCACTTTACTCACCTAGCTGCTCCAAAGATTTTTGTTTTTAAGAAAGTGATGGTGGAGGCTGTGAGAGAGAACAGGGTAAAAGCAATCAAGGGGTACAGTAAGAGGGGAAGTAGAGGAGGGTAACTCTCCTGAAGAGTACAGAAAAGGGCATAAACTCTTTCAGAGTAAGGATTACTCCTTCCTCCATACTTAAATCCTGAGTGCCTAGTGTAATTCTTGGAATGTGCGTTTCCCACCCTTCATTTCCCCCTAGGCTGCCTGCTCTCCCAGATTTCATAATCTCCAGAAATTATCATTCTGCAAAATAAAATCAACCCTGAAGCTCACACCTTCTTAGCTATCCCTGGGCAGCCCTTCCCTCCCTCTGGTTGGAGTGGAATGGGTTGACATCTGGGAGCTTTTCCCAGTTTCTCTGCCATTTGAGGAGGGCTCTCTGAGAATTTTCCTCACCATTTCCTACACAGCTGCCTTCATGGCCTTCAGAATCTCCAAAAACTTATCATATTGTGAGATGAATTTACCTAAGATTCATACCTCTTCAGATCATTTTCCACTGCACTGAACTTCATCATATCTCTAGCCAGTTACTCTTCAATCTCTTTGCCTTTCAGTGTTTTTTATAGGTAGTCTTTCCCTAACATTATAAATTTCTTGAGGGCAAGGATGGTTTTTTGCTTTTCTTTGTATGCTCAACACAGTGCCTAGCACATAGTAGGCACTTAATAAATGTTTATTGACTCTGACTCTGATATGATAGGTACTTAATAAATGCTTATTGATTGATTAAACTAAAGAAAATCCCCATAGTGAAGAAAGGGGAGATTTATGTCTGTGATTAAAGGTATGGGAATTACACTGGATTTTGTCTGGGAAGGATTTGAGATTATCAGATTAACAAGTAGCATTTAATAATAACACTAGCTAGCATAATATAATGGTTTATGGTTTGTATGTTTTTGTTTGGTTTGTAGGTGCTTTCCAAATAACATTTAATTTTTTCCTTACAACAAATCTGGGAGGTAGGTGATATCTTTAGCCCAATTCTAGAGATGAAGAAACCAAGGCTTATCCAGAATCACCCTGCTAGGAAGTGATTTGAACTCGGGTCTTTCTGACTTCAGTGCAAGATATAAATCAGCTTGCCCGGCTAAGTAAATGTCTGAAGCATAATCTGAGCGTAGATCTTCTTGACTGCAAGTCTAACAAGCACTCTATCCATTGTACCATCTACCTGCCATGAAGGAAAGAGTAAACTAGACAAGAAAGGGTGTCTGTCCCAGGACAGCATCACACTCCAAGGAGAATAGATGTATGAGGTTCCAATCATAGCCAGAACTCAGAGAGGTAGACTATATGTAGAACCAGAGATGGGATAACCTGGCCTTAAGAGAATTATAGCCAAGGCAAGAAAGTACAACCAGGATTCATGAAGTAAGGCACAAGAAAGATTTCTACCATAAGACTTTCCTATCATTTGATAATGTTACTTTCATGAAATGATAATAGGGATGTAGGGATTTCCTCTAAGAAGAGACCAATATTAAAATGTGTAAGCAAAATGAATCATAGGGTAAAAAATGAAAGCAGATAAAAATCAAGACAAAGAAAACAAATAGAAGAAAACACAAACTTAACAATCATAACCTTAAATGCAAATGGATTAGACAATTTAATAAAAATGAGAGTGGCAGAATAGATACTAAACCAAAACCTAATAATCTCTTTCATCATCTATTCTCTTAGACCAAGATTATAATTTAAGATTATAACAAGATTATAAACAAGATCATAACATTATAACTAATCAGATTTCAGCTGCCTTTATGTGCTATTTTCACTGTGTTATAATGGATTATTGTTCTTGGTTCCACTTACATTATTCTGATTTATGTAATACAAGTCTTCATGTACTCCGAATTCCTCAAGTTTGTCATTACTTAGCGTGCAGTTGCACTCCCTTTTGTTAACATACTACAATTTATTTAGTCATATCTCAACCGATAGGAACCCATGTTGTTTCTAGCATTTTTGCTTCTACAAAAAGAGTCACTATGAATACTTTATTGCATATAGAATTTGTCTTTAATGTTCTTGGGACATGGCATAGTAGTAAGAATGCTGGTCAGAGTTCATGAACAATTTGGTGGCTTTTGTCTTATAATTCTAAATAATTTTCCAGAATGATTGGATTAAATCATAGCTCTACCGACAAGTCCATCAATGTGCGTCTTTTCCTGGAAACATTCCTCTAACATTTCCTCTTTCTATCTTATATCATCTTTTCCAATTTACTGAGCATGAAAATTCATAGTTCTAATTTCCTTTTTATTAGATATTTGGAGCACTTTTTCAAATGGTTGTTGATAGTTTACCTTTCTTCTTTTTCAAATCTGTTCCTATCCTACTAGGACCATTTATTTATGGGGACATAACTGTTCAATGAACATTTATGAAATTCCTTTTACTTGCAAGCCACTGGCAAGATAAAGATAAAAAAAGAAGCCCCTATTATCAATATATTTACATAAACACAGAAAAAAACCATTAACACAGGAATAATGAACTAATACAAGAAATAGCCAAATAATGTGAGAGGATAGCATTCTGATAGTTGCCAAATGACAAACAGATGACAAATGCCAGAGGTGTTCAGAAAAGAAAGAGATCATTGTGAGCTAGAGCATCTTGGAAAGATTTATTAAGGAGAAAGAATTTGAGATCTCTTTTGAAGGACAAGTAAGATTTAAATATTCAGCAAGGAAGAGGGAGGGTTGTGATGGGTGATTTTTCTTGGTGACTAATAGGAAATTCATAAAAGCCCCTAGATGTATTTGAACTGGGGTGATGATAATGAAGGGATAGCCTAGATCTGAAACAATGCCATCCTCAAAGATCCATGAAAATGTAGGATAGTTCTGAAGTCCATTTTTGTTCAGTCGTTTTATTCCTGTCTGATTCTTCATGACGCCATTTGGGGTTTTCTTGGCAAAGATACTAGAGACATTTGCTATTTCCTTCTCCAGCTCTGAGGTCAATATAGACCTTTAAATCCAGTTTGAGGTCAGAGCCTAGAGTAGCCAAGGATTCCTGAGTCCCTGGTGTCATCCAAGAGTGATTGTGAACCTCATTCCTAAGGACCAGGCCTAGATCAGAGATCTTGCAAAGTGTCTCCCAGATACATTCTCGATATGAACATCTGAACAGATATCATATTCTCAGCAAAACTTCTCCAATGAACTCTCTATCACTTCCTTATTATATTTGGTTTAAAAGGCTATGGAAGTTGAAACTGTTCATAGGGTGGGGGAAGCTCTAGATTTATGAACCATTTTTTCCCCCTTCATATCTGTCAGTAGAGTGAGAAACCCCACAAAATCCACCTGGTTCCCCCATGCAAGGCCAAACCACAGGGAATAAATTCCTTTCTGCCCCTGGCAGTAATCAGCTCACACCCTGAAGCATGAAATTTGATTAGCCCTTTTATTCCAGCTGCATCATGGGGAGGACTGTTATTATGGGTCATAAAATCTACCAGGAGCCCTCTTCTGTCAGTGTGACCACAGTGTAAGACTCAGTGCCCTCCAGAAGGAAGAAAAGTGACCAGATTGGCTGCCTACTGAGTGAGGAGGTTTATTCTTCATCCTTCCTCTGAACTTGCCTGCTGACCAGAGCTAATGATGTTTCCTAGGGAGATTTTTTTGAAAATTCTGAATCAAGGCAAAATAAAGGGGGAAAAAAAGAGAGAAGCAGTTAAAAAACAACAACAAACTTTCATTATACTGTTTCTTCTTTTTAATGACTTTTGTTTTTACATCATATTTATTTCAGAATATGTATCTTCCCCTTCCTTATGCAGAAATATTTCCATTGTAGCAGAGATTTAAAAAAAAAAGAGGAAAAAAAAAACAGTTCAGTAAGACCAACCCATACATTTACCCCATTTGACAGTATGTAAAACATCCCATGCCCTTCTTCTGCAATAAAGAGGAGGTACTTTTTCTCTGTTCCTCTCGAGGTTCCAAACTTGGACATTACAACTATATAATACTCAGAGTTTAATATCCTTTCTATTTAAATTGTTATGGTCATTATATGTATATATTATTTTCCTGAATCTTTATCTTTTCTTTATATATTCTTTTCCTGAATCTGTTTACTTCACTCTGCACCAATCCATGTTTTCCATGTTTCTCTGAATTTATAGTATCATATTTGTTGTTTCTTACAATGTAGTAATATTCTACTACATCTGTGTTCAACAGTTTGTCAGGCCATTACATAATTGACAGACACTTAATTTGTTTCCAGTTCTTCGTTACTACCATGAATATTTTGCATGTATGTTTGGCATATATTTTGGGACTTGGACCTTTTAGACTGATTTCCCTGTGGGTGGAAGAAATAATTTTGAAATCCTAACGGGGAATCCTGGAATTTCCAGATTGAAAGGGATTAGTATTCTTTTACAGCCTTGTATGAAACTAAGCTCATTACAATATCTGATGATGGAGGAGAAAGTTTCACCAGACCAGGAGCTTTTGAATCACTCTGAGAGACCATAATTGACTGATGGAATTGAGTAGAATAAGAGGAGGCAGAGGAATGTCTTGCAAAGGGAGAAACAGCAGCACAATTACAATCAGATCCCTGCGGTCATCTTGGAGTATGTGCTCTAAGAAGAGCAGGTTGGCTTCACTATCTTAGTGAAACAAAGAATATAATGACCATAACAATTTAAATGAAAAGAATATAAAAAAACCTGCCCCTTTAAAAACTGAGGAAGAACTGTGAAAGGTTTTATTTTCCCTATAACTCGCTACAGTTGAAGGCCTCCTACAGTGAGACCTGCCGCTGATAGGCCTTTTTCCACTATTTCTTAAAGTCATTTCTATTTCCTGATTTCAAATAAAAAATTCATTATCAATAATGATTTTTTGTGTGTGTGCTACATGTATATATATGTATATATATATATATTCATTCTGTGGCAAAGAAAGCAATAGAAGGATGCCAGTGGCTAGATAGAAATACACAGAATTTAACCAGGTCATAGACTGAAATATCTCTCCAAAATATTAGGGGTTCTCCTTCCCCTAAAATTTGACTCATAAGCATATTTTGAGATGATTTCCTGGTGATGATTTTTATGAATAAATACTATTTAAATCCTAGCTACTATTATTATTAACATTATTATTCTGGATTCATAGCACTATGAACATATTATGATATATGCAACTCATGAAGGTTTCTATCTTTCTACCTCAAAAGATCCCCTGAAGTCAGTTTCTATTTTTCAAAATTCAATTTTCTTTTATTTTCAGTTTTAGATTCTCATACTCCCCCCATTGGAGAAGGCAGGAAATGCAAAACCTGTTACAAATATGAAGTCATGAAACTGCCCCCCCCCCACAATTTTCTGCATTTCTGCATCCAAAATAATAACAAAAAGAAGGAAAATGCCTTAAGAGAACTGAGTCCATCAGTTTTTTATCTGAAGGTAGATAGCATTTTTTATCATCAAAAAAGATGTCATTGTGTTAATCAGAGTTACTAAGTCTTTGATTATCTTTAAGATACAAAATTGCTGTTACTGTGTAATGTTGTACTGTTGTAATGCTGTACACTTCACTTTGTATTAGTTCATATAAATCTTCCCAGGTTTTTCTGAAACTATCCCCTTCATCATTTCTTACTTCACAAGAGTATTCCATCACATTCACATACCATAACTGGTTCAGTCATTCCCCAATTAATGGGTAACCCCCACCCCAGTTTCTAATTCTTTGCCACCACAAAAATATCTGCTATTAATATTTTTGTATATATGGATCCCTTTCCTTTTTCTTTGGTCTTTTTGTGGTACATGTCTGGGAGTTGTATTGTTGTATTAAAGAGTATGCAGAGTTTAATAGTTTTGGGGGCATATTTCCAAATTGCTGGTTCCACAATGGTTGGACTAGCTCATAGTCCCAACAAAATCTTGCCATATCTGCTCCAACATTTGTCATTTTTCTTTTCTGTAATCTTAGGCAATCTGATGAGTGTGAAGTGGTAAAGTTAGATAATTTTGATACTAAGAAATGGTGAAGCTATTGAGGGCAAAGGAATTAAGGACATGGTAGAGAGGGCTGTGTAAAGGGTGGGGGAGATGGAAATAAACAGACAGGTCTGGTGGCTGTTATACAGAGAAAAAATGGCTTCTTTGTTTTCAAATCCCTTCTCCATCAACCTCTACCTTTATAAGGCATTATGGAGGTTGATGATATTCCAGAACTTTCCCCAAATATCTATATGCTATTCATATGCTATTGCTGCTTAGCTACAGAAAATGTGAAGAACCTAGGCCCATTACCTGGAGATCAAAATCTGAACATCTAGTTGCTGAAAAAATGGAGGACTCCTCCCATCATGACATAAACCTGTTAAATATAAATATAATCTATTTTCTTTGTTTCTCTTTGTTTGTTTTACGCAATCACAGTTAAGTGACTTGCCCAGCCTCACATAGCTAATTAAGTGTCTGAGGCTGGATTTGAACTCAGTTCCTCCTGAATCCAGAGCTGGTACTCTATCCACTGAATCACTGAGACCCCCCCCCCCCCAGGTCTGGGTTTTTGTTTTTAATTTAAATGGGATCAGAATAGCTTGTTGTGGGATATTTAGTTAAACCCCCTAGGTATATCTGGCACATCACTGCCTAGAATGGTTTTGACAATGCTAGAGATGCAGAATGCCTATACTAAAATCTATACCACAACCCAAATCCCCTAAATGTTGAAGCTTATCACACATGTGGGTTACAAAATTGTTGTTTTTAATGTAATGGCAGAAAGTGTTTATTTTGGGGTAGCCTTCCTGAATAAGATTTACAACTCTGAAAAACCTCAGCTGATTGCCCAAAAGCTATTTACTGCTTTAGATTACAAATTGGAGGATATGTTTAAGAAAGGCTGTATTTTCTGTAGCCTATTGGGATTCCATGAATGATCAACATAAAGCTGTAAACATACAAAAGCATTGAACAGTCCTTGTTTGATGTCAAACCATAAAATAAAAAGGACTTTTTACTCTTTCCATCTCAGTATATATTGTATTGTTCTGTCTGTCAAAAACTTTGGCATGTCCTGAGTGGAGGCTTTATTAAAAGTGATACTATTACACTGCATTGGGATGGTGGGAATGTACAGTGGTGGCTCACCGACCAGGTCAGGAGGCTTTACAGCAGTGTAAGCAGGGGGCAAGTGGTGGATCGGCTAAGGAGGGGAAATGCTTACATAT
Organism: Petaurus breviceps papuanus; assembly: GCF_028583685.1. Taxonomy (NCBI): domain Eukaryota; kingdom Metazoa; phylum Chordata; class Mammalia; order Diprotodontia; family Petauridae; genus Petaurus; species Petaurus breviceps. The sequence continues at coordinate 17,044,716 of NW_027185735.1, read as the reverse complement.
TGTACAACTTGGGGAATTAAATTAAATCTAAAAAAGATTCTTATTATGAAATTGATAAACATCAACCAACATGAACTTTTCAATACACAAAGAAAAATAATAAAAGGATTGCTATGAAATTGAACTTATATCACATTTTAAAATGCATATTTAATTTAACACAACAAGTAAGGAAGTTTTCCTGCTTGTCTATGTCTCCTAACCTTCCTTTTGCTCATCTTTTGTGGATTTGAAAAAAAATTTAGACGTTTCCCCTTCTTTTCTTTTCTCATTACTATCACTTCCCATATATTCCCCTACTCCCAAATAGAAACCCACTGATAAAACAAATAAGACAAATCTGTACATTGTCATTCTCTGAAAAAGTAGGACTCATTCTACACCCATATTCTGTCACCTCTGTGCAAAGAGATAGGAAGTAAACTTTATCACTTGTCTTCTGAAACTATAATTGGTAATTTATTTTATCAGCATTCTAAAGTCTTTCACAATAGGCTTTTAAACATTATTTTAGTCTTTGTATAGATTATTTTCTTGGTTCTTTTCACTCTCCTTTGCATCTGTTTATGCAAATCTTCCCAGGTTTCTCTGGATATGCCCCTTGGCCATTTCTTATGACATAATATTATTTTATGACATTCATATATTTGTTTAGCTATTCCCCAATTGAGGGCCACCGAATTTTCTCTAGTTCTTTGATATAACAAACAATTTGTCTCAAGTGGGTATGGTTCATTCCCTCTGTTTTTTTTTAACCTATTTCAGAATTGATGCTACACAGTGACATTACTGAGTCAAAATGTGATTTTTTGGTATTTTCCAGAATGGACAACTTCAAAACTCTACTAATAATGCATTAATATGTCTGTCTTCTCATAGCCTCAACAACAATGATAATTTTCATTTTTTGGTCATCTTTCAACATCAGAGTTTCTTCAATTTGTTTTTCTTTTATTGGTAGTGACTTGGAACCTTTAAAAAAATTGTTGCCTGTGTAACTAGACATTGGTGGGCAGAAATTGCCCAATGATGATCTACCTGAGAACATTGAAAACTCACCAGTTCTCCTTTCCTGAGGTGGAGGAGGAAGAGAAGCAATCTTGAAAGCAGTGGCTTTGTCAGGGAGTATAAGAGGAAGTTGGGAAACCAGCTATGAGTTCAACCTGAGCTGCTATTACCACTGCCATGATTAAGGCCAGACATTGGTTCCCTAGTAACAGCCTTGTTGGAGAGCAAGAGCAGAACCAAGTATCTAAGGGCAGAAGAAGCCACGGAGATAAGTGGCCATGAAAATGAGAACAGGATTGTAGTGATGAGGTCAGCACCAGACTGGGGTGCCTAGGCAGATTATGGTTTTGTTGAACTTATCCAGAAGGGCAGATCCAAAACAGTAAGTCCATTTTCCCTTTCCCTTCCTAAATAAGCTTGTATTCTTCCTCAAGCTTATGTCCATTTTTAAAGTTTATTCTGCATTTTTTTCTTATTTAGAAGAAGAGCTGTTATTAAGATAAAATGGTGGTCAACCACTATATTACTGTTGCATTATCTGTAGGTATTTCATTTTCTCAAAGGCAAATGAAAGGGCCTCTAGTCAGCAAAGCAATCAAGAGAGAGAAGTAGGAGCTTTTTAAAACTATGGAATATATTTGCCAGAGAAAGAGATAGATTGTCTTTCTAACTTCTGATAATATTCTCAGCAGGGGGATCAGTGTTGGACAAAAAAGATTTTATTGATTCATATTTTATTGCTTCCCCAAAGTAGAGAAGAACAAATTAATCTAGACGCTGCTGAACATAGCAGAATGGTGAAGGCTGTCCATATCTGATGTATGAGGTGGCATCTAAAGTATTTTTTCTTTTTTCTCATTGTTCTACAGCAGGTTTAGGTAAAAAAAAAACCCACTTTCCCCAAAGGCAAGGATGAGTGAAAATTATGCCTAAAGGAAGGAGTTAGGAACAAAGGGCACCATGTACATAAAGATGGGGGCCAGAAGGAAGGAATAATTAGATCTCTTGCTTACTTACCAGCTTTCATCATCTATCCCACAGCTGACTAGAAGCATACAATTGCTGCCTATTTTTAATGGAACCAACATAAGAAAAAGGAGAGTAAACTATCCCTGTGCATACAACAACTAGAGACAGAGTTCTTGCCTTTTGAGGACTACGTTATGAAGCCAGAGAAACAAACTCATAGACTCAGTAATGATACAAGTGATAATACTGATGAGGGAAAGAACCAACAGGCTAAAGGAGGCAAGTGTGGTTTCTGACCTAAAGATCTCACTAGGAAATGTGTTTAGACCCACAGAGATGAAGGATATAGGAGAAGTTAATGAGAATGGGAGAGTTCTAGCTTTACCCTATGTAAGGCCAAGCACGAGCAGCTTTCAAGAAGAATGCTACTGTGAACAGCTTTTAAGTTCTGATTACATAGTATGGTGAACACTCTATTCAATAACAAATCAGAGCAAGCACATTCACAGAAAATCAAATTCACAATATTACAACTTATCACAGATAATCAAAATATAGCATTCATAACAACTTATCACAGAAAATGGCCACATAGTTTTCACCACAGTAGTCACACAGTTTTGAACAAAGTATAATCATTTAGTAAGTCAATCACTTCAACCATTCAACCAACTCAATCATTCAAGTCCAAGTTCTCCATTCATGGGGCACACTAAGTTACAATATCAGTCATTACTCAGCACTCTCTTAAGGGGTAGTGTAAAATACACAGACCATCCACCCCTCACTCACAAATAAGTACAATCTTCTCAATCAGCACACAGTATCCAAGTAAAGTGTTCTTTCAGCTTGACTCAGGGTACTCTCTGATTCCCTGGTTCCCCTTCCATGGTCCCAGCTCCTACCTGGATTCACCAAACTTCAACTGGCTTCAAAGGCAGACAGCTCCCAGGTCCTTGTCCAGCTCTCCGTACACTTCCTGCTTCACGCTGAAGCTCACAGTGTCCAGTCCATCTTCAATCCTTCACAGTCTCTGGTCCTGGGAAGTCAAGGCTTAACAAAGCCACAAACAGATTCATTCAAAGTATCAGTATCACAGTCATGCTTCCTCAGTCTTTGGCAGCTCCCAGGAGAAGCTCCAGCTGGTTCCCAGAATCAAAATCACTTCACCCAGGTTCCCAAAATAAAAATCATTCTCTCCAGGCTGAGCCTTTCCTCTTCAGCCTCCTCAGCCAGCAGTTGCTTCTGCCTTCGTGAAGCTTATCCCAAGGAGTTCTGACTCTCCCTCTCTGGGGCTTTCCTTTATATACAGTATTGCTCCTTCCTTTTCAGCCCCTCCCTGTTAAGACAGCAACAGGAGTTCATGCCTTCTGTTTCTTTAACAGAGGGTTAATTTGAACTAAGAGGTAAGTACCTCTTAGTTTTGCAATACAAGGGGACCTTTAAATTTCATTACCATTGCTCCCTATTACTCCCTTCTTCCCTGCTGCCAGTGGTGACTTCCTTAACAGTAAAGAATAGATGATGGGTAGACTTTCATCACCAAGAAACTTGGGAGGCTAAATAAGTTTAACCAATAACCTGATGAGTCTGAAAAAATGGTTGGTGAGAATGTGTTCAGTGTCAAGATTCTTAATGCCACAGAGTTGTAACAACTTGGGAAGCTCTCAGATGACTTAGTTAAATCAGTTAAAGGTCTTCATCTTTTGCTCTTTTTTAGGCTTCTAAGATGGGAAATTGTATACTTGGATTAAAATGAATTACTTCTGTAGCCACTTTCCCAATAGTGGTTAACAAGGGAGGGGCTGAAATCCCTAGAAAAGATGTTAGAAGGTATCTAGGATAATCCCTCATTTTCTGCTTCCTTCCCATGACCAGCAGTAGCTTAGAGTAATTAGTTCCTATCTTGTGGGCAAAGCCCAACTCCAGTGTCAAAAGGGTTTACCCATGGGCCTCACACCACCATAACACCATGTGGTTATAGGCTGACCAACTGGTGCAATTTGAGAAGGAAATTGGGACAGTCACAGGGCTGTCTGAGAAAATATAGATGGTGCAAATAGGTGGTCTGAGGATAACAAGAAAAAAAGCTTTGGGTGTGGTTCCTGAAACCATACCTCCAAAACATGAAATATGGGACTACTCAGGAAAAGATCAATAGGGGTTCATGGGGGTACAAAAAAGGATGCACCATGACCTCTAGCACCAGGTAGTAAGGGACCTTCAGCCTCTCCCAAGGCCAAGACATATTAGTACAGTAGACAAATAGTAGCTTAACAAAGTTATCACACAAAGTGTTGAGGCCATTCTTAATCTTATCAATACGATGGACCAGGTAGTCCAGCCCCAGATTAGTGATCTGGGGTTGTTGACTTTGCTATTTGAAGAAGTTCAGCATACCTTCATCATTCTTCCCCATCATTCTTCTCTTAGGTTACTTGAGCTCCCCCACATTTTGTATTTAACTAATTTAAAAGTGCTTTTAAAAGTATTTTATCTTTAAATTGGCCAATAAAAAGTGTGATTCATAGTATTCATCAAATAAATACCAAGAATTAGAACTGAGTCTGTACTCTTTTTACTGATGTAAGCTCTTGTACCCCCAAATCTTACCATCATTCTCAATATTTTTGAAGATGAACTTTTAACTCTTTAAATGCCAGTACAACAACAAAAAGGAAATGGCTGCACTTGGCCCCATTTTTTGACTTTGCTCTTCTCCCGGTGCCCTACCTATCTCATTTACCTTTCAAGCCAACTCCCAGTCTCTTTTACCCAGTTTCACCTACTTTTCTCCTTTCTATTTCCTCTTTAAATTATTTCCCACCATCTTTTCCTAAATCTCCCGGACCTATTCCAATCTCTCCTCACTATTCTTCTCTTGCCTCCATCACTCTTACCTCTTTGCACAGCCTGTCTTGCCACCTATCCTTTGACCCAATTTACACTCAGTCCCAAACCTCTGGTTTATTTTGGGGGAATTTTTGGGTAAAAATTATAAAATCTTGTAATCTTTTTCAACATTTCTCCCCAACTCAACCACTTGATCTCATCCCATAAGACTTTTAAACAATTGATGAATGTTGATGATTTTATTTTAAGTCCTCATTTCAAATTATTGTCAAGAATTACTTATTTTATGTAGTAACCCTTCATATAATTACAGAAAATATGCTTTTGTGACTTATTAGACCATTTTATATGAGTCAGGATGGACATCATTTGACACATTTTCTCAATGGTTTTTCTCTGATAGGCTGTAATTTTCTAGGCAGTGAATGAAAATTTGGGTTTCAGAGAATATCTGGCCCAATAGAGAATGTTGAATTTATTACATAAAAGAGATGACCTTAGAATCCTAGCAAGTTCTCTTAAGAGCCCATCCACCCCATCAATTATAACTATGGAAACACTTAATTTCCTAAAATTGTACCCACTGCATTAAATTTGGCACATTGTTAAATCTTGCACTCTTAAGGGGCAGGTCATAGTCTGGTGGCATGTACTGTCCTTCCCCCTTGGAGAACATTTCTTGAAGAAACAAGGTACAAAACATCTGGAAAGGAATCAACAATTATTCCTATAATTCCCCTCCCCTTCTCCTCCCCTGTTTAAAATTTACTTCAACAAATCCTCATTGGAAGATGTGAACTGATAGGTAAGTATATACTCTAGAAGCAGTTCTTAAGACATCTGCCTCTCAGGAGTACCCTCAGGAAGGAGGAGGGGAAGAAGGCTATTAAAAAACTTAAGAAATTCCATAGAATACAATCTGATGAAAATAAAATCACAGATACCTCTGCAGATTTAGCAGCAAAATTGAACAAGATCGGCCACCATGCTGCCTGAAGTGTCTCATCAAAGAGGTTATTAGTACGATTTTTAGCTGTTGATTTTGGCCAGAATACAGTAGATGGCTCAATATCTGCTCCTTACATTACACAGTAAGAGAATTTCAGAATTAGAAGCAACATTAGGGGTCATTTAGTCCAAACCACACATGACAAATACCACCACCAACAAAACTATCCTATACAACATAATCTGATAAATGGATATCCAGCCATTGTTTGAATAATTGAATATCCTGGATCATTGTTTGAAGACCTGCAATGAGGGTGAACCCAGTACTTCCCAAGATACCCCAAACATTTTTAGAATTACTAATTATTAGCAAGTTTTTTTGTATATAAAGCCTAAGTCTTCTTTTCAGTTTCAACCTGCCATAGCCTTCTGGGCTCAAATCAAACAAATCTTCAATACCCTGCAATAACAGTCTTTCATATATGTCTCTTTATATACTTTTATATATAGTCTCTTCATTATATCAGATCCCTTTGTATAGGAAAAATAGGGAAACTTTGACAGAAATGCCCATACCTGTGTATGTTCACATGCATATGCACACACCTCCACAGACACACACACTGACACACGGACACACACACACACACACAAAGCTGCAATGAATGGTGAATATAAGATTTTATGTTTGCCTCAGATATAAATATGGTTGATAAGTCTGTCTCTGACTCAGAATGTCCCTTTATACTTCCCAAAGTTAATAATTTTCCTTATTCATATTAATAAATGGCAGGAATGTGATGGATAGTTATTTTATTAGTTGAATCTTTGAATGGGGAAGTACCCATGTCTTGCTCAAAGTCCTTAGTTTAATATTTATCTTCAAATTTAGTCCCATAGGCCTAAGTGTTAAAGAAACTTTAAAAGAAATATTTTATTTTTTCCCAATTACATGTACATTTTTTTACATTAAAAAAAATTTGAGTTCTAAATTCTCTTGCTTCCTTCTTCTCCCCTCCCATTGAGAAGGCAAGCAATTTCATATAGGTCCACAATTTTTTTTTAAATATGCTTTGAGATGCAGCCAGACTCTATCAGTTCTTTCACTGGAGGAGGAAAGCATTTTTCCACCATAAATGCTTCAGAATTGTCCTGGATCATTATATTGCTAAGAATAACTAAGTTGATTATACAATATTGCTGTCACCATGTATAAGGTTTTCTTGGTTCTGTTCATTACACCTTGTACCAGTTTATGTAAATCTTTCTAGGTTTTTGTGAAAACACCTGCTCATCATTTCTTAGAGTACAATAGTATTCCATTGCAATCATATAGCACAACTTTTTCAATCATTCCCCAATTGATGGGCATTCTCTCAATTTCCATTTCTTTGCCACAATGAAAAGAACTTCTATAAATATTTTTATACATATAGGTCCTTTTCTTTTTCTATCTCTTTGGGATACAGATTTAGTAGTGGGTCAAAGTGTTTACATGGTTTTATAGTCCTTTGAGTATAGTTCCAAATTGTTCTACAAAATGGTCAAATCAGTTCACAACTCCAACAATGCATTATTATCTCAATTTTCTCACAGCCTTTCTAAACTATAATTTTTCTTTTCTGTCATATAAAATAATCTGGTAGGTGTGGGGCTGATTTAATTTTCAGTGCTCTAAGCAATTGTGATTTAGAACATTTTTAAAATGACTATAGATAACTTTGATTTCTTTGTCTGAAGATTGTCTATTCATATAATTTGATCATTGGTCAATTGGGGAATGGCTCTTATTTTTACATATTTGACTCAGTTCTCTATATATTTGAGAAATGAAGTCTTTATCAGAGAGAAACTTTCTATATTTTTTTCACAGCTATGGGTACTAACTGCAAATTTCCCTCCATATTATTTTCCCCCTATTTATGCTACCCTTTCATCCTCAAAAAGTTTTTTTCTGACTATTTCCCCCCACCTCACAATTTTCCCTCCCTTCTATCATCCCTTCCCCTTTGCTCCATCCCCTTCTATTTTCCTATAGGGTAAGATAGATTTCTATACCCAGCTGAGCATGTATGTTATTCCTTCTTTGAGTCAATTCCAATGAGAGTGTTTACTTCAAACACTGCCCTCTCACCTCCCTCACCTGCACTGTAAAGCTCAGTCACATTTCTTTTATGTGAGATAATTTTCCACAGTCTACCTCTCCCTTTCCCCTTCTTCCAATGCATTACTGTTTCTCCCTCCTTAATCTTATTTTTTAGACACAATGCCATCATATTCAACTCATACCCATGCCATCTGTCTATGTAGAACTTCTCTAATATTGATAAAGTTCTTAGGAGTTACAAGTATCGTCATCCCATATAGGAATGCAGTTTAATCGTATTGAATCCTTTGTGATTTCTCTTTCCTATTTACCTTTTTATGTTCATGTTGGGTCTTGCATTTGATGGTCAAATTTTCTATTCCACTCTGGTCTTTTCATCAGGAATGCTTGAAAGACCTCTGTTTCATTGTATATCCCCTTTTTTCCCTAAAGGATTATACTCAGTTTTGGTGGTTAGGTGATTATTGAGTATAATCTTAGCTTCTTTGCCCTCCAGGATATCACATTAGAGCCCTTTAATCCTTTACTGTGGAAGCTGCTAAATCTTGTGTAATCCTGACTGTGATTCCATGTTATTTCAATCCTTTCTTTATGAATTCTTGCATTATTTTCTCCTTGACCTGGCAGCCTTGGAATTTGGCTATTATGTTCCTGGGAGTTTCATTTTTTGCTCTCCTTCAGGAGATAATTGGTGGATTCTTTCGATTTCGATTTTGCCATCTAGTTCTAAGATATCAAGGCAGTTTTCCTCAATAATTTTTTGAAAGATGATATCTAAGCTTTTGTTTTTTGGGGGGTTTTCTTTGCTTTTTGGAGGGGGGAAGTCATGGCGCTTGGGGTTAAGTGACTGGCCCAAGGTCACACAGCTACTAAGTGGTAAGTGTCTGAGGCTGGATTTGAACTCAGGTCTTCCTGACTCCAGGGACGCTATTCACTGTGTCACCTAGCTGCCCCATAGGCTTTTGTTTTGATCATGACTTTCAGGGAGTCTAATAATTTTTAAATGCTCTCTCCTTGATCTATTTTTCAGATTAGTTATTTTTTCAAATGAAATATTTTAAATTTTCTTCTATTTTTTTATTCTGATGATTTTTTTTTACTGTTTCTTGATGTTTCATGGAATCATCAGCTTTCACTTGCCCAATTCTATTTTTTTATGGAATGATTTTCTTCAGTAAGCTTTTGTACTTTTTTCATTTGCTCAATTCTTCTTTTTAAGGAGTTTTTCTCTTAATTAAATTTTAATGCCTCTTTTTATCATTTTGCCTATTTTGTTTTTTAAGGAATTATTTTCATCAACACATCTTTTTGTCTCTGTACCAAGCAACTGGTCTTTTCCCTTGATTTTCTTGTATCAGTTTCATTTCTTTTCACAATTTTTTCCTATCATTTTTTATTTGATTTTTACAAGACTTTTTTGAGCTCTTCTAGGGATTCTTTTTGGGCATGAAATCAATTGATATTTTTCTTTGAGACTTTGTATGTAGCAATTTTCACTTTATTATTTTCTTCTGAGTTTTTGATTTGATCTTCCCTGTCACTTTCTACATTCAGGTACTTTTGTTGTCTTTTGCTCATTTTTCCAATCTATTTATTGACTTTTAACTTTATGTTAAAGTTGGTTTCTGCTCCTGGGGTTGAGGGGACACTCTCCCAAGCTTCAGGTTTTTCATGCTGCTGTCTTCAGAGCTTGTTCTGGGGAGTCTGTAAGTTTTCAGTTCTCCCAAGGTGGTAAGGTTAGAGAAAGTGTGTTTACTACTCTCCTGGCCTGTTGGTCTGTCGATGACCAAAAGCATTTTTTTTCACCTTGAAATTACAACCAGGGTCCCTGCTCTCCTGCAGCAGCTGCAAACTCTGGTGTGCTAATGTTCCTCTTTGCCCTGAGAATGTTACCCAGGGCAGCAACTTGGATGAACATATAGACAATGCAGCAGAGTCCTACACCCAGTGCCAGCAAAGGGACCCCTATAATCTCCTGACCAATTGTTCAACTCCCTCAGCATCTGTGAACTGAGAGCTCTGGAAGACACTACTATGAATTCACTTGCTCCCAAGGCTTACTGCTGACTTGCAGATGCACTGCCTGCTGCTGTCTTGCCTGAGGGTTGCCTGTGCTGAATGGTAATCCATTATTACACCATGTGACAGACCTTTCCTGCTGACCTTCTTAGTTATTTTGGGCTGAAAAATTGTTTCACTTCATATTTTTGTGGGTTCTGTGGCTCCAGGATTTATTCTGAGGCTTTATTTATAGTTGTTTGGAGGGAGATTTGGGAGAGATTGGGCAAGTATCTGCTTTTTCTCCACCATCTTGACTCTGATCCTCTAACCTCTGATGAAAGGTTTCTGAAAACCAAAAATAGAGAAGCTTATTGTAAGCACTGTCAGACTGAAAATTGAGACACATGCTCATGGCATGTATGAACATACGCACACACATACACACCTCATATCTTTTTTTGTGATTAACCTGGCTGAAAGTTTGGGTTCTATATTTGACATTAGAATTAGAGGAGTTCTAAAGGATTATTCCTTTTTCTAGAGCTATGTGGATTGTCACATGTTCTAATAACATAAACTAGAATGGTTTTGTGATACTCCCCAAACTTGAAGATTTTTAAAAGGTATTGCTCAATGGATTCTAGACATGTTAATTGAAACTGGGGGTAGTGGTAAAAAAGAAATCGATTAAACTAGTATATATTGGGAAAGGAATTGACCTTAGTCCAAACTCCTCCTCTATCTCTTGCATCATTCATAACATCATCAGTGTTGCCCAATTGATTGAATTTATAATGAAGTTATCAATATATTTCTATTCCTTAACCTGTCATTGAGCATGCATTTTTAATATAAATTACAGGGATATAGAAATTATAAAGGTGTTTTCCAAATTCTTGTAATTTATTCATAATGGCATAAACAAAGTTATTATAATGCTACAACTTGTAGGCTTAGTATATTATAGTCTCTGGATTTCTCTTTGTTTATACAAGACTGCAAATTTCCCAGATGGGGTCAGCCAGCCCCTTCATGAACTGATCCAACAATACCATCTTGTTTTTTGTCAAAAATTTGGCTGAGGACCAAGAATAATTTGTCCTACTTGGTAACAGACTCTCTGTCCTGCTCAATCTGCCTGATTTCTTTGATTCAGATCTCATAGGCTTATTTGAAGCTTGCTTGAGCTTTTTCAGGAATTTCTCAAATTTCCCCAATTGGAAACTATTCTCAATTCTATAGGGCAACATATTACAGTGGGAAGAGCATAGGGCTTGGACTTGAAAGGAGCTGGGTTCAAAGCTTACCTTTGTCACTTATTAGTAGTATGTGGTTTGGAGGCTTCACATTTTAAACTGGTGGACCCGAGGTCCCCCCCCCCCCCGCCAGACTCTCTCTATTCAATTAACTATTTGTAGGAAATTTCAGGCCTGAAGATTAGCCCTGAATCATGTAGTCTTTTTGTATGCCACTTGTCATATATTTCTCTTCTTTTATAGTTAATGTCCACAGAGTATGTTTGAGATGCCTCAATTGTGTTTTTCAAAACTGCCCCTTGAATTATCCATAGGTATATATGCCAGATTAGCCTGACATTCACCCAAATAAATTACCCAGAGAACTAAATAGGAATGTTTTCCTAGCTTCTCATGTCAATTTAATTCAACAAACATCATTGTTTGCCCTTCATTTTTGAAGGGAACCAATGATATCATAGGTGATGTCTTGACTTGCCCAGAATTTGGATTTAAGTGAGGCAGAATCACACAAAGATGTCAGTCTGACGTTCTCTTCCAGAGTCATTGAAGTCCAGTGGAAAGACAAAAGTTAGGACAACTGCGATGGCCCAGGATGCAGTGGATGACCTTGGCATCTTGGTTGCCTGGTCAAGTTCTAAGTGCTCCATAGTACCTGTTTCAGCTGCCTTCATGGCCTTTGGGACAAATTATTCCAATCCAAAGGGTGGATGAACTCTTTCACTGGGAAACTTTTCACAAGCTTAGGGTAGACATCCCTCTGTCTCACTGGAAGGTTTGAGGCCTGTCAGTTACCCTTAATCTGTTTTAGGCTGTTTGCTGAGACCATTTTACTGGGAGGTGGCCACTGCCCATGTTAAAGCTTCTTGGAGCCACAGGTGAGAGTGGGGTGAAGGTGGATGAGCAGCTCTGGGAAGGGCCTGATAAGCACTCAAACCAGAGGGGCTAATCCTCACTGAACACTCCTTCAACAAATGTCAAATGTCTACTGTGTGTAAGACATTGTGCTAGGTTCTGGGGATGCAAAGATATAATAGAACACAGTTGTGTTCTCAAAGAATTTAACATCTCATAGGGGAGATAATATGTGTATTAATGATTAGCAAAATCAACTGAATTAGGCAAATATAAAAGAGAGATCTAAATTGCTGTGAGAAATTTGACACCTGAGAGATAATTTCTAGCTTTGAGGTGGAGGCCAGAGATCAAAGCCATCAGGAAAGGGGTGATATGATTCTGGAAGGAAGCATTTCAACAATTTGAATTGGAGAAATGGAGTGTGCTGTACATTCCAGGTATAGATTGTGGGGAGCATATGACCAGTGAGTGGTCTAGTCAGCTGTAAGGAATGCAGTTTGGAGTAAGCCTGGAAAGGTAAGTTGGGATAAGATTGTGGAGGGCTTTGAATGCCTAACTAGAGAGTTCATATGTGACTTAGTAAAGCACTAGGGAGCTATATCAAAGATGTTCGAGCTGTAGAGTTTTATGATCAGACTGTTGTATGTATGTTGACAGCAGTGTAAAGGATGAATTAGAGTGAGAGAATAAAGGCAGATGGTCCAGGTAGGAAACTTACAATAGTCCTGACAAGATATGATAAAGTCTGGAACTCCAGTTGCGGTAGTGGGAATGGAAAGGATAAAAAGAGTAAAACTTACCAGTGAGATACAATTAACAGTGTCAGCTATGTCATAGGTGGGGATGCTGAAAGCTGGTCAGCATTTTTGAGGCCTCCTTTAGACACAGCCTCTGCCAATCACAATCCAGGTTTAGAGTGGCTTGCAAGGCATTTAGCCAAGGAATCTGATACAAAGAACTACTATTGATAGTATTGTACCTGACTTCTTTGAGCCCATTAAACTATGACTGCTATGATTCACTTCATCCTGTTCATTCTGTGGTTTCTATAACCATTTGAAGGATGTGTATAAAGACTTTTTGCTTCTTATAATTTTGTAACTTCAAATGTCATCTTTTTTTTGGGGGAGTGTAGTGCCAATGCAATATTCATAGCACCAACGGTTACTATAAATATACCTGCATAGTGCTCGATTGAAAAATGTAACAGACTCTCCATATAGAAGACAGAAGCAAAATATTTATTCAGATACCAGAAAACCAAATCCCAAAACCAGAAAGCTGATTCCATCATAGTAGCAAAGAAGTTAATAAGCCACAACAGTACAGACAGAGACAGAATACTTTAGCTTTCCCACAAACCAACACAAGACCAATATTAAATCTGTCTCCCTCGGATGCATTCTCTCCTCCCACCATGTCTAGCTCTTCTGACTCACAGCTTCCTGTGGACTCTGCTCCACCCTTTAGCAAAATCCTCCCACCACAGACTCCATGCGATTACATGCAGTCTATTTAGAAGGCAGAGTATATTTTCAAAGCAGGGAAGGTATTCAAATTCCCCTAGGCTTATTAAGGGTCAGGGAAGATCTTCAAATCCCCATTACCATTTCACCATTACAGGAAGTAAAAGAACTGATGTTACTTGCTAGTATACACACACACATATATACATATGTGTGTATATATATGAGAGTTAGGAGAGTGGTGCGGTAGATAGAGTACTGGGTCTTACCTTTTGAGTTTGAATTTGGTTTCAGAAACTAGCTGTATCACCCTGAGCAAATCACTTAACCCTGTTTGCCTCAGTTTCCTCATTTAAAAAATGAGCTGGAGGGGTGGCCAGGTAGCACAGTGAGTAAGATCACCGGCTCCAGTGTCAGGATGACCTGGAGATCGAATCCCGGGCTCAGACCCTCAGCACCACACCCAGAAATATCTGGCCGTGTAACCTTGAGCAAGTTACTTAACCCTGATTGCTTAAAAAAAAAAAAAGAAAAATGAGCTGGAGAAGGAAATGGCAAACACTCTAGTATCTTTGCCAAGAAAACCTCAAATGGGGTCATGAAGTGTTAAACATGACTGAGAGTGACTAAACAGCAACATGTTCATAATTGAAGTCTTCCTTCCTCTGATAGGATCTTTGTATGTTGGAAAATGACACAAATTATTTTTCCTCTCCTATAGAGTTGGAGGTAGCCTTCATATGTAGGATCTTAAGGGAATGCTCACCTGAGAATCTTTCTGTCATTTTCCAGGCAATTTGGAGACAGAATTCCCCAGAAAGATTGAAGCCCATCTTAATTAGCTGTTATCCTGTATATTTATATAGTTTTAATGGCTGCTTTCCTCCTTTTGTTTCTCCCCTAAAAACAGTCTAGAATGTCCTTCCCCATTTTCCTAGTTAGAACTTCATAGATAAGTATTTACCTGGACCCACACATGCCTATTGTGTCTGAGATCATAGCTAAGATCCTCTGCCTCCTACTTGATAGCCAGCTTCAAGTCTATTGGAGAACAGCCCAATCCCATTATCTTATTCCTCTCAATCAATTACTGTGTTCAAAATCCCTAAAGGATGGAGCTGGATGTGGAAATAACAGAAAATACCTTGTTTCCCACTAACCATCAACCTGAAACCCCTTAAAAATGAAGGTGCAACACTAACATATCAGAGATGGAGCTTTTCTTAATAAAAAAGAGAAGGCTGTCTTTGGGAATTTCCACAATATTCCAATCAGGACACAAATTTGGAGGCCAAAGTACCTATCTCCCACCTCTAGGCCTCCTAAAGCATTGGCCAGCTGCACAGAATATCCTTATTAAATCTCATTTGAACACGTAAGTCTTTGTGAGTGGGCTTTCTCCTTGTTCCTTCTCTAGTGAGAACACTGAGTTACTGCTTAATCATTAGTTTGGAGAAGTATTTGCTGCCAAAAGTAGACATTAAAATGGATGGGAGAAACTCATCAGATTTTGTTTTGAAGCTCCTTGAACTCACCAAGAAAGAGAGTTTCTCATTCAAATCTCTATAGTGAATGGACTTAATTTACTGGCGGAATACAATTTAAAAAAATGCTTTTATTTATCTTTTATTATCTTTGGTACATTTTATATCATCTACATTTTCCAACACATCTTTGCTCTCTTTCTCTCCCAGAGAACCATCATTTATGATGAACAAAAAGAAAAAAAAACCTTAATAGGACTAACCAACACATCAGACAACTACAACATTATATGTAGGGTTTCACTTCCATAGTCTCTGGCCTTTGTAAACAAGAGGTATATTCTAATATCTAATATTCTTTGGGGGCAAAGTTTAGTTATCACAATTTCACATGATTCAATTTTGTTTGTTTTGTTGTTGTTATTTTTATTTTAATTATTTAAGTTATTGTACATATTTTTCATAATTCTGCTTATTTTACTCTGTGCCAGTCTAGCCATCTGCATCTTGGTCCATGTAGTTGTCCCAAGACCTTCTCCAGGGCTCTGGAGACCATCCCTGGGACCAGATAAACCTGCAAGACTTTTTCAAACAGCCCATTTCTTACTTCTACCTCAAATTCTGATCAAATTTCTCCTCATCCCCCAAACATTCCCCCTCCCCCAGCTATATAGACATAGGGCAGGCCTTCTAAGATCTTACAGCATCACCACCTGCCATGAACAGTCCAGGAATGATCTTGAATACACTAATCACTTGCCTTCTTCATCATAACTCATTCTAACCAGTTGTATGCTGTCTAAATGCACTCTTCATTTTCATTCATTATCCTTTCCCACTTTTTTCATCTTCTAGCACACCCTGAGACAAAACCCCCTTGGTGACACTGCAGCACTGGCCACATTTGCTAGGACTGGTTGCACTTTCATTCACATTCCATCCCCATGTCAACCTCCCCAGTCACTGGTTGTGGTAGGGGAGTCAAAAAGCTCCCTGTTCCCCATTGCCATTTGCAGATTCTTCCTCTACCACCTAATAAGGTCCATGTTATCTAAATTTAATCTTCCAATATAGATCCTGATGGCCTTTATTTATAGATTCTTCAGGACATTCTCCTTCCTTCCATAATAAGTTTAGTGCCTGGTTCACAATCCTTTTCTCTGTTCTCATGTTAGCATTCATACTCACTTCAATATACATACTTGGCAACTAGATGGTGCAATGGGTATTGATGTTGCTCCAATTACTCTAACTTCCAAGTATTTTAATACCTTAATTCCAACCATCTCCTTTTTCATTCTGCCCCAGCTTCTTACAGAGGTGGCACTGCCCCCCCCACATGTCCTTCTTCTATGGCCATGAACTCTGAAATTCCTTTATCTTATCACAGTCTGTTGTCAATCTGTGTTTTCCCCACCTTTGGACCCCTAGCCCTGTTCTTTATCCTCACTATAACTTCTAGTATCTTCACTTCTAATTTCTTTTCAGGGTTATTACTACTGTGTTATTACTACAGGGAACTCCGGTCCTATTTTAACTTCTTGGTGAATCAGTTTGAGTCTTCGATGTCTTCTGCACTTGAACGCCTTGCTGCTTTGTCCTATCACTGATCATGCCTTTCCAAACCCTGACCTTGAATTACTCCTATCATCTATCTCCTTTACTTCTATTCACATACTGCTGAATGGATCTGGAAATAATCATAAAACTGTGTTGATTGGGTCCACTACAGATTTATGTTGTTCTTCATGATCCCATTTGGGGTTTTCTTTGCAAAGATACTGGAGTCGTTTGCCATTTCATTCTCCAGCTCATTTTACAGATGAGAAAACCAAAACAAACAGGGTAAAGTGACTTGTTCAGGGTCATATAGCTAGTGTGAAGTCAAGTCTGAGTCCAGATTTCATTTCATAAAGGTGAATCTTCCCGATTCCAGGCCTAACACTCTATCCACTGCATACCTAGCTGCCCCCTCAGATTTATGTTACATAATCTCAACTAGAGGAAGGTAATTGTTTTATATCTCCCTAAATAATTTACTATCCCATTCACACATTAAATATTTAAAACTTTTTCATTCTTCCTCAAGCTTCCCACACCTTCCATGTACTCCCTCCCACCACCCTCTCAGATGAGTATTTCTCCTCACACTAAAAGATTCCTTCTCATTGCACATTGTTCAGACATATTTCTCCACTGTTTCCTCCTTCACTTCAATCTCACATGAAAGGGTGGCCCTTCTTGCCAAAGCAAACTTTCAACATGTAGCTCCTTTGGATCTCATCTTCTCCTATAATCTCCAGAATATTGTCCTAATTCTATGCTCTCTCCATTCCTCAATCTTTCCCTATATTCTGGTTCCTTTCCTGCTGCTTACAAATATGCCCATCTCTTCCCCATCCTTAAAAAAACTCTCACTTGACCTGATCACCACCCCTAGCTATATGGTCTTGTATATTTTCTCTTCTTTTCAGGTGAACTCCTTGAGAAATCTACCTGCATTTGGTACCTCCATTTCCTCTCCTTTCATTCTTCAACCTGGCTTTAGATTTCATCATTTAGCCATTAGTGTTCTCTCAGAAGTTACCAATGGTCTATTGATTATCAAGCCTAATGGTCTTTTCTCAATCCTCATCCTTCTTGACATTTCTACAGCCTGTGACACTGTTGAGTGGCATTTCCTTCTAAATAGATTTTTATGACATTGCTCTCTCCTAGTTCTCCTACATGTCTGACCACTCTGTTTCAGTTTCCTTTGCTGGATATTTATCCAGGTCTACTAACCCTAGCCATCTCTTAAGGCTCTATTCTTCTCTGCTTCTCTTTTTTCCTATACAATTTCACTTCATGACTAGCTCCCTTGAGTTCAATTTTCTGCATGAGAGTGATTCCTAGATCTCTATATACCTAGCCCTCTCTCCTGAGGTCGTCTTGCATAAAATTTTGCTTTTTAGACATCTCAAAGTGGAGATCTATAGGCATCTCAAACTAAGCATATTCAAACAGAATCCAGTTTCCCCAAGCTCTCCTTTCTGCAAACATTCTTAATACTGTTGAGGATTATCCTTCCAGTCAACCAGACTCACAACCTCAGTATCAACTTCAGCTCCTCACTCTCTCTTACCCTACATGCCTGATCCATTGCCAACTCTTGTTCTTTCTGTCTTCACAAGAACTCTCCCTCCCACATTCATACAGCTATCACCCTAGCTCAGGGCCTCATTATGTCTTACCTGGACTATTAGAATAGCTTTCTCATAAGGCTTCCTGTCTGATGCCTCTCTCCACTCCAATTCATCCTTCACTTAGTTCCTGATGAAAAGACTAGAACTGAGTTGAAATTTTGAAATGAAACCACATGAAACTTGTCTAATTCAGCTCAAAAGCTCAGCATATCCAATTTGGTTCTTTCCTCTCTTTTCCTCCCCTCCCTAAAATGGAAGGAAGATGCAAAATGCCTTCAAATGAGTTCATTCCAAAAATGAGCTCATTTGAAGGAGAGGGGCTCATAAAATGGCCCCTAAGGTGCACTTAATACTCTCCTATTCAGCTTTAGGGAATTTATTTTAGATGAAAAGTTCCAAGTTCAGTTATAATCTCTTTGAGTCCTCTATTTTTAATTGTTTTTAACTTTAATTCTTAATACCTAGGAAGAGATTGGGCTTATTTAGCCTTATATTTATATTCATTTCTAGTTGACATTTCTTCTATATAATTTAAACAAAATTGAGTTTACCAGAAAAATTTGAGTAACTTGACAGCAGAATGAATTATAGTGTCTGTGTATACTAAGGTATTAGGTGAGGAAGATAAGAAAAGAGCTGGCCTTTTCTTAGGAATCCTTTCAGTCTGATTTCTTCACTCCAATGAGTTTCCTTGCTGTCTCCCATCTCTCAGTCCATCTGTGCCATGTTTCTTCCAATCTATCAAATCTAGATGCTCAGAATTATCTCCAACCCCACTCCCATTCTTATATAGCTTTTCTCTTTTTTAAAAAAATATTTAATGCTGGACTCATTCTCTCAGTTCCTGCTCATATCACATACTTAGTTCTGATTATCTGATTAAATCAAAAAGTGTTTAACAGCTGATCAAGGCACTAGAGCCAAATAGAGATATTTGGACCCCATTCTTACACTCTTCTCACCTCTCCTTTTAACATTTGATGTCCTTAGTAAATATACTGAATTCCTTCCTTCCTTCCTCTCATGTTTAAAGTATTAGTCAATCTATCTGTCACTTCAGACCAGAACAGTCCAGCCCAACAGTGGAAACTTTCATTTCTAGAGATGAAGAAGCCCCTGAGGACTTCTGGGAACTGCATAAGTAGGAGATAACTCTTTCCTTTCTTTCCTTCCATTATTTCCAATGACCATCTCATAAGAAAGAAGAAAGCAATAGGAGATAACAATATTCAACCTAGAGCATCTGAGGACAAATGTCATCAGAGAAATGAACACGAACACACAAAGTTGAGAATTGCAGGGACTTAGCCACCTAAGGAAGGAAGATGCTTTTAGGTGTGTAATCCTTTGAGCCCAAAAAGAGTGCCACTTCACCATTCAATACAGGACTGCTAAATTGTATTGACCCTTTGGCCACACAAAAGCTTCACTAACATCATATTCTAAGTTGCCTCTTCTCCCAGATACTTTTGGGCGATTATCCTAAGTTTTGGAGAGAATTCTTTACAATTGCTGTTCTTGCTATACCACCTTGGTAAATTCCTCTTTCTAAGTCCTAATTAACTCTGGCTGATAATCAATTCAGGAGCACTTCTTGAAAGGGAGAGGGAGTACATGAGATATTTGCGAAGTGTCACTGAAACCTTGGGTAGGTCTCTATTATGGGTCCAGACTTATGTCAAGAGGCAGTACCTTTTCAGTCTATGTGATGCTACTTCTGCTTTCCCTGTAACATGGCTGGGAAATGTCAGCACCTGGAATTTCTTGCAGGTTAGGAGGTGTGAGTATTATTCATGTAGAGTTATTTCAGTTGTAGGGAATATGAAGGGGGAGAGGGGTAGTCCTAAGCCTAAGACTTGGAGTTTGCTTGTGCTCCTGCCATTGGCAGGAAAACTGGGTGGGAGGGATGCTTAGTGAGCACTCTAAGTATAAAAATTCTCCAACATTAATTTCTAAAGGATTTTAGCTTGTCAGATATTCCATCTTTTTTCTTCTGTGGATTTAACTATAATTACTCTAGATCTGGTGCACAATTCCTTTGGGGATGTGGGGAATTGGAGCAATTGGAAAAAAATGACTAATTTGACATCTCACTGGTCATGTGACCCCAAAGTCTGAGAAAATATCATTTTAAAGTGGTTTGGCAGATAATGCTAAAAAAGTAGAAGAAAACAATTACCTCATATATATGCACATCTGTGCCCCTTTCCCTTCTTGTTAGTGTATCAATAAAGGACTTGATTACTTCTGAAGTAACAAAGAAGAGTATATTTCTATGTTCTTCATTAAGAGTGGCATACAGGGCTGTCCCTGATACACTTGTGGTCCTGAGGCCCCATGGATTGGTAGTGCGTAAAAAAGCTGGGATTTGGAATCAGAGAACCTGATTTGGAATTCTTTCTATCTTGCTTACTACCTTTGTCACTTTAGGTAAATCACTTAACCCCTCAGCCTCAGTTTTCTCACCCGCAAAATGCCTAGAGGACCTCGAGGATCTCTTCTGCCTGCATCAGCCTCCTTAGATTGTGTGATTTAGGGCTCCATAAGACCATAGATTTAGATGAATAGAAATAAGAATACCTTGATTTAAATGGAAGATTTGGTCATGTGACAAGTTGAACAAAAGACTCATTTTAAATCATGAGCAAGGTTCCAGGTATAGTCTCTGATGGAAAAACCCAATGACAGTATTTGGAAGCTACTTCCCAAAGGAAACACAGAGCCATATTTTGCCTTAGGAGCTCAGATCAGGTACTGAGGCCTTGTGGAAATCTGGTCACACTTGTCTTTGGGGAAAGGAATTCACATAAAAGAGATAATACAACTTAGGGCAGCTAGGTAGTACAGTGAATAGAATGCTGAACCTAGAGTCAGGAAGACCTGAGTTTACATTTGACCTCAGACACTAGCTGTGACCCTGGTCAAATCATTTAATACTGTTTGCCTCAGTTTCCTCATCTGTGAAATGAGATAGAGAAAGAAATAGGAAACCACTCTAGTATCTTTGCCAAGAAAACCTCAAATAGGGTCACAAGGAGTAAGACATGACTGAAACAGCTGAACAACACAACATATAGTACTACCTGTTGAAGGAGCCCTTTCTGTTTACTCTCTCTATCTCATGCTTAAGGCTCCTTTAAAACCATTTTCTGCCAGGAGGAATAATGGCCTCTAGTTTGTGGCTGAGCTCTCAGTGAAACATTCGGCAAGCTGCCCCCAGTGCATGCCTAACAAGTTTCATGCTCTGGTGCCCTCAGTGACAGTGACCTGCTTTCTGTGTCCTCTGGCTGTGAGGCTGCTGACAGATGGGACTTGGTAATTAAAAGAATGTGGGTTTTGAACCTGGGTAAATGAGAGAATGACAGGGTCATAGATGGAAAGGGAAAATTTAGGGAGGTGGGAGGAGGTTTCAAGGGGAAGAAGAAGAAGAGGTCAATTTTGCACATGCTGAGTAAATAATAGCTATACATTTAGATGAGGGGTTTGTAACATTTTTGTTCGTTTGTTTCATGGACTCCTTTGGCAATCTGATGAAGCCTTCTCACAATAATACTTATAAATGCACAAAATCAAACATATGGGATTACAAAGGAAACCAATTATATTGAAATATATACACACATATATGTACATGTATATATATATATATATGTATATGTGTGTATGTGTATTCAAGTTTCTGGACACCAATAGAAAAACCCCTGCATCGGTGTGGGAAGGGAGCAAGTATTTATTAAGCAGCATGACTACTATGTGACAAATAACTTTATAAATATTATCTTATTTGATTCTCACAACAACCTTGGGAGGTAGGTGCTATTATTATATTCTCATTTTACATTTGAAGAAACTGAGGCAGAGGTTAAGTAATTTTCCTGAGGTCACACAGGTATTAAGTATCTGAGGCTGATTTTTAAATCAGGTCTTCCTGACTCTAAGTCTAACTTTCCATCTACCTTGCAACCTAACTACCTTTCAGGATTCTCCCCAACTGCACACACAAATGTGTTTCTCTTCAGTGACAACTAGTCTCCTTCCTCATGCAGATTAATATACTGATATGGAAGAAAATGAAAATCCTCTTCTTCCTGCAGAATGAGCATTGTCATATCTGTTCCCTAAATACTTGAAATAGTCTTGTGAAGATAAATGAATTTCCTAAAGTGTTCTCAGTTCTTCAGAAGAAAGTAAGTTGTACTCTGAATAGGAGCTTATCAAATTGAGAAGCAGTTAAAAATCCAACAGTTTCCTTTGCATTTCTTTTTATTTGTGAGACTTCTCAGTTTTGAAAAAACAAAGGGGATTTTTTTAAAGTCCATGAACTTGAAGAGTAGGGATTATAACTTCTATATCTTTTGTATCTCCCTCTAGCATCTAGCAAAATTCCCTTCTGTAAGACTCAGTTTTGGATTGACCAATTGGATGGCTACCAGTTCTTAACAGAAGATCTAGAAGGTGTTAAGTTGGTTCTAGCAGTTGCCTTTGTTGTTGGGCAGCTATCCACAAGTGGCACAGTGGATAGAGTACCAAGCCTGGAGTCAGAAAGATGTGAGTTCAAATATGTCTTCAGACACTTACTAGTTGGGTGACTCCCCTGTTTGCCTCAGCTTCTTATCTATACAATGAGACAGAGAAGGAAATGACAAACCACTGGAGTATCTTTGCCAAGAAATCCCAAATTAGGTCATGATGAGTTGGACACAACTAAACAACAACAACAACTTAGGGCAGGAGGTGGCACAATTGATAGAGTACTTGGAGTCAGGAAGATTTGGGTTCAAATCTGGTCTCAGACACTTACTAGCTGGGCGATCCCTTAGCAAGACACTTAGCCTCTGTTTGCTTTAATTCACTAGATAAGGAAATGACAAACCACTCCAGTATCTTTGCCAAGAAAACTCCATGCACAGTGTTGGTGTGCTATGGTCCTTGGGGTCACAACAAATTGGACATGACTGAATGACTTAATGACAACAACATCACTTACCTAAGCAGTGTGTGATCTGGTGTCATAAAGGTATCTGAGAGTGTTATGTGATAGTGCTCGGGGAATACCAGAGGAAAGAACTGAGTTTGACCCTTTGGAGTCTATTTTGTTTCTCTTTGTTTCTATTCTTGCTTCTCTATCTAAACCCAAGCAGATTGGATCTCTTCTAATTAATTCAATCCAAGACTTAACTGGCAAGTATGTTCTCTTTTTCAGTCTCCTAGTGGAAATTGTTTATACCAGTAAGTTCAGGTTTACTGATTAAATATGAGTTGTGAGGCAGTGAAACATTTAACTGACGACACACATTTATTTAACACCTATAGTATACAGAGCACTATGACAGAGCCCAAGGTACTTTCAGAGCCTATAGTATAGGCTGCAAAAAAAGGACAAACACAGATAATTGTAACATATCCCATACATGATAAGTACATGATAAAGTACATTAGGGAGCTGCAAGGCAAAGTGCTATATGAGGACCAATGGGGGAAATCATTAAAGTCAGTGAGAGCTGTGAGACTGGGACTTAGAATTTTTAGTAGCAGGTGCCAAGAAAGGAATTAAATTCATAGGATTTTAGTCTTTAGGCATATTATAGAGTAGAAAGGGTACTGAACTTGTAGTGGAAAGATATGAAACTACATAGCTCCAACAAAGAAAGCACATTAAACACTCCATCTTCTTATGAAATCCTTCTTCCTTATCAAAATGTCATTTGGACTTGATAAGAATAAAAGTCTTAACTTACAACAAGGAAAGTTAGAAACTGGATTCTTCAAGTTTGAATCCATAGGTTTCATTGAACCTTCCTCTAGATAAAACACATTGAGCATAAAGATATCAAGGAGAAGGCTGTGACTGAATAAGTTAAGAGACATACTGGCATTCTAAAAGCATAGCTGAATAGGAGTAGACCTTTTAAAAAGCAATTTAATACCTAAATGGTACTAGTCTTCATGTAAACTTTCAAAACTGTAAAGCATGAAAAAGTTGAATTTATACAGCTGGTGTGTGCCTTTGTAATCCCAGCTACGGAAGAAGGCTGAGACTGGCAGAACTCTTGAGTTTTAAGCTGTAGCAGACTACGTTGATTGTAT
>NW_027185735.1:16996926-17015491 GCF_028583685.1 Petaurus breviceps papuanus | reverse complement strand
AAAATTTAATATTTCCTCAATAAAAAGAAGAGAATTAATATACATTACCAGAGCACACAAACAGTCAAAAACTAAAGAAATACCTTTGAAAGAACAAAAAATCACTTCACTGAAAAATAATAAAAGACTAGTAACAAGTACATGGCATTTAATTCGACAAATGTTACTGGAAGCAGTTCTCTCCAGACAAAGTTTATGAAACAGCTAAGATCCAGGTATGGAATCTAAAAACCTTCCACAAGTGAAATCAGTATGTTGAAAAAGAAACATTGAGCAAATAGTTGATGCTTTGTGGAAATGAATGGGGTTGATTATGGCAATTCATCTCCACTAAAAATTACAGAAGAGTCATCATAAGGAGCCCAGATTTAGTGGCCAATGAAGATTTTGTAAGGAAATAGCAAAAACTCTCCAAAGTACCGCTATAGGTTGCAAAAATTTATCACCCATTGGACTCCTAGTAAGATTCAATCTGAGTTAGGATTATACATAAAACTTTCTGTCTTTCATGGAATGGAAAATGACAAATGTTCATACTACAAATATAGACCTCAAAGAATCTTCAGTGATTCAACTGATAATATGAACTAAAACTGAGCCATTAATAGAGCCAAGTCTGTTGACCATAACAAAGCCTAGTACTAATATTGATCCTTAAAATCTTAAACACAAATATTCACATTCTCAATGTTTCCTGTCATGAAAGGCTGTCAGAATATAGAAACCTAGTAGAAGAAATAAAAATCATGAGGGAATAAGATTAGGTACAAGATACTCTTATTATCCAGCCTACTGCAGGAGTTGTACCAACGGTGCTTTTAACAAGCCTACAGAGCTTACATTCTAATATTTTTATTCAACTACAAAAAGCAGGTTTTTTTTTTTTACCAACTTTGAAATTCACTTCAGAAAATTAAATAAAAAAGAATATTATCAAGATTGCAACTTATTACAGGTCTATTCTGTCTGAATTGAATGAAAAAAGGTGAGAAGAATAATACTCAGGATTAAGATAAGGATTATCTAAAGTTTACTATGAACTTCACAAATATCTCATTTGAACCTCATAGCAGTCCTTTGAGATAGGTACTTCAAGGATCTGTGGGGTATTCAGGGCTGACTAGCAACCTCTGTTGTGAGGGCCTGTGGAAGCCTTTTCAGGGCTGCTCGTTCACTTTTGGCCCCCAACTTCACCCAACTCTCATCTTGCTCCAAGAAGCTGTAGCATGGACAGTGACCAAACCCTGGTAAAAGCATCTTGGTAGGTAGGGTAACAGTCTGAGGTTAACTGACAGGTCTCAAACTTGTTGATGAGTTGGAAGGATGTCTACTCCAAGCATGTGAAGACTTCCTCCAGTGGAATGGGTAGATGTTTTGTTCAAATTTGTACCAGTGGACATGAAGGCAACTGAAGCAGGCACTGTGGAGCACTTGGAGTTTGGTCAGACATCGAAAACATCAAGACTTTATCCTAAGCTGTTGCCAGTCATCCTGACTCTTGCCTTGCCACTAGACTTTTATGACTCTGGAAGAGAGTGAGAGGGACAACTTTGTGCACTCTGACTCACTTAAATCCAATTCACACACAAGTCAAGACATCACCTGTGAATCATTGGTCCTCTTTGAAAACAAAGGACAAACAAAGTTAGGCACATGCAACTTTCCCTTTAAGTGGTGGGAGCTCTGAGTGTTCATCATGACTTTTAAGCCTCATTCTCTAAAGTCAATTTGTGGCTGGACTAGGAAGTAATGAAATTTCATATGCAGCCATTGGAGACAAAAAGCAAAGGAAAAATGGGAGGGAAGAATCAATATTTGGTGTACTGCTTGCTGTGTAAGGGGGAAATGATCAACTTGTTTTTAAAGATACTTTTAAAGATTCTTCAGGGTCTCAATATTAGGGTCAAATTCGGTTCTAGAGGTAGTCATTACCTGGAGGCTCCTTAGACTAAAGTTTCACAGTGTGTTCCCTACAGGAGACAATGCCTCTACTTGTCCCTAAAGGGGAGGATAATTCAATCCTAATGTCTCTTTGATCTCCTTTCACACCCCTTAAGAGATATCAGAGAGGTCAAACTTGTAAGTTCATTTTTTATTTCACTCATTGTGCCATAGATCTCACCTTATGGTATCTCATTTTGTATAAATTCTCTCTAATGCACTGGATTATAATACACAATATCAAAGATATGTGTTTTGTATATTTCCTTACCAGACTTTTAGCTTCATAAGTCCAGGAATTCTGTGTTATATAAACATTTTATCTCCTCTATCTCTCTTAGTACAGTGCTCTGATATAGTCAGTGATAGATACATATTTGTTCAATTTTAATTTTAATAACGTTCTGGTATTGATTATTCTGATTTTTGGTATCTCCTATTGCTTTTGGTTGTTCTGATATTGCTCACTGGAATGAGAATATGAAGGAATTCTTGATCTTCTTGAAAAGAAAACGTTAAATTAATGGTGAAGCAGTATGATTTTTACTGAACATAAAAAAGCATGACCTCTTCCTCCCCCAGCCCTCCAAGACACAGATAGTTATCAGCACTTGCTGATTTTCACTAATTATATGGACATTCAGATTCTAGGTTTATTGCCTTCTCCTGCAGAGCCCTCTTGTCATGTAAGGAGATTACAGGGGGTTCAGAGCCCTTGTAATCAGAGTTTTTATCTGTTTAAAATGCACATCTCATTAATATTTAAATATTCCTGGGCTTGGTTGTCATAGCCCTTAAAATTTTAATAGCTCTCCATGATGATCAGAAAAAACATGAAAGAATATGGTCATTCTGTATCACTTGGGTCAAGGAAGTATGACCTGTCCCATTCCCACACCACCATGTTAGAGCCATGTCAGAGCTATATTTCTATGTGTCACTGACATACTCAGGGGTCACATCTCTCCAAACTTACCTTAGTCAGCAATTTATTAATATCCTTTAAATAGCCTAGGGGAATAATTACACATAAAGCTTTATGGAGTGAGAAGGCATCCTCTCCCACTGAGGGTTCCTTGCCCTATTTTCATGAGTTCAAGATTCATGAAGACATGGTTCATGAGGACATCTGACCTTAAAGGAGACATTCTTTTCTTACACTTTAGATGATTATGACCCTGAGTAAGAGTAGAACTCTGGGGACAATCCCAAAAGTGGAATTAAGGGTTGACTTAAGTCCAGTCCATCCACAAAAGGAATCAACAAGGTTCTTTCCAGAAAGGTACTTAAGACAGAGCCAAGATGGCAAAGTAGAGGCAGAAACTCACCTGGACCCGCCCAACATTCCCTTCTAAACAACTTTTAAAAAGCATTTAAAATCAAATTCTGGCACAGGATAACCAACAAAAGGTTGGGGTGAAATAATTTTCTAGCCCAAGACAATTTAGGAGGTCAACAGAAAAGTTATTGCACACCAGGGTAAGAGTTGGGCCCAGAATGCAGTACAGGTCAGACCATGGCAAGAGTAGCAGTGCACATTTAGGGTTAACTTCTTTAAAAAGTTGGATGCTATACCATTAGGTGAATATGTTTTGTATTGATATTGCTTCATTATCCAGGGTATCTTTTAGCAAAACGTAGTTCCTTTCCTTATCTCTTTTAATTAGTTCCATTTTTGTTTTTGCTTTGTTTGAGATTGTAACTGTTATCCTTCTGGGGATTTTTAAAAGAAATTCATTCAGCTGAAGCATAATAGATTTTGTTCCAGGTCTTTACTTTTACTTTGTGTGTGTCAACCTGCTTCAAATGCTTTTCTTATAAACAACATATTGCAGGATCCTGGTTTTTAGTTCATGTTACCTTTCACTTTCCATTTTATGGGTGAGTTCATCCCATTCACATTCACAGTTATGATTATTGTGTATTTTCTTTCATCTTATTTCCTTCTTTTTTTTACACTGTCCCTCCTCAAAAATGTTTTGCTTTTGACCACTGCCTCTGCCAATCCACCTTCTATTCCATTAGCCTTACCCTTCTTTCATTTCCTTCCTCTCCTACTTCCTTTTAGGTTAAGACAGATTTCTATACTCAACTGATTGAATATTATTCCTTGTTTGAGATCATTCTGATGAGAGTAAGGTTCAAGCATTGCTGATCAGTACCCCTCCCTATTTCTCCCTCTACTATAAAAGATCTTCCTTTTGCACCTCTTTTATGTGAGATAATTTTCTCTATTCTTCCTTTCCTTTCCCACTTCTTCCAGTACATGCCTCTTCTCACTCCTTACTTTTATCATTTTGGATATCATTCAATCTTAGTTAACTCATATTTATGTCCTCTATATATGTACACTCCTTCTAACTGTCCTAATAATGTCAAAGTTCTTAGGAGTTACAAGAATCATCTTCCCATGCACACAGTTTAACTTTATTGAAGTCCTTATGATTTCTCTTTCCTGTTTACTTTTTTATGTTTCTTTTGAGTCTTGTATTGAAAGTCAAATTTTTCTATTCAAATTTGACCTGGCTTTGAATTGCTTTGAAAGCTCTCCATTTCATTAAATATCCATTTTTTTTCCCTGAAGGATTATACTCAGTTTTGTTGTATAGATGTTTCATGGTGATAATCCTAATTCCTTAGCCCTTTGGAAGAGCATGTTCAATGCCCTCTGATACTTCAAAGCCGAAGATGCTCCATCTTGTTTGATCTTGAATGTAGCTTCATAATACCTGAATTGCTTCTTTCTGACTGCTTGCAATGTTACACTTTGACCCAGGAATTCTGGAATTTGCTTATGATATCCCTAGGAGTTTTCATATGATGATCTCTTTCAAGAGGCTTTTGGTGGGGAGTCAAGAATGCGGAGTAGAAGCAGGACTTCTCTGCTGCTCTGGCTCTGACCTTCCCCAATCCATGTAAAAAAGGGGACTCTAAACAAACTTTGGAGCTGCAGAACCCACGAAATGACACAGAGATGCTAACCTCCTGTTGAGGACAGTCTGGCTGGCCAGTGCAGCGCTCTGGGAACCAAGCTCAGCCCAACTCCTGACCAGCCGCCGGCCGGAGTGACTCCAGATTGGCAGCAGCTGTGGCTGTTTCCAGATTTATCAACACGTAGATGCGAAGGGAAAAGTGAGAGGTTAGTGCAGACTGGACTTTGGGACCCAGTAAGTGGGAGTGCTGCTGATGCTGGCACAGCCAGCCAGCACCACATGATGGCTTCAGCTCCTGGTCTGCAGAGTGTAGGGGGACCAAGCACCAGTCTGAGGGGTAATTGCTCTTGCTTTAACCTTCTTGTATCTGGATTGCAGCCTAGGGTGGAGGTCCTGGAGTGTGTGTCCAGCTTGCCAGAGCATTTGGAGGCCTCAGAGAGGACACCTCTGGCAGCTGAGAAAACCCCAGCGACTGGGACGAAAGCTCCCCTGTCTGGTGGCAGAGTCCTACTGTGGGAAAAGGCCAAGGGGTCAAGTGACTGAGGGGTGACATGACCAGGGAAAGAAAACAAAGCAGACAGAAGATTGCAACATTAGATTCCTATTTTGGGGACAAAAAGGAGCAAAGCATGGAACAGGAGGAAGACAGTGAAGTCAGAACTCCTGCACCAAAAGCTTCAAAGGAAAATACAAGCGGGTTACAGGCCATAGAGGACCTTAAGAAGCAGATAAGAGAAATGGAGGAAAAATTAGGAAGAGAAATGAGAACGATGCAAGAAAATTATGAAATGAGAGTCAACAGCCTGACTGAGGAAAATCACAGCTTAACAAATGACTAACTCAAAAGGCAAAAGAAGCTCAAAAAGGCAATGAGGAGAAGAATGCCTTAAAAAGCTGAATTTGCTAGATGGAAAAAGATTCTCAAAAGCTCACTGAGGAGAATCATTGCTTCAGAATTAGATTGGAGCAAATGGAAGCTAATGACTTTATGAGAAATCAAGATGCTGTTAAACAAATTCAAACAAATGAAAGAATAGAAGGCAATGTGAAATATTTCATGGGAAAAACCAATGACTTGGAAAATAGATCCAGGAGAGATCATTTAAAATTATTGGACTACCTGAAAGCCATGATCAAAGTAAGAACCTAGAAATCATCCTTCAGGAAGTTCTCAAAGAAAACTGGCCTGATGTTTTAGAACCAGAGGGCAAAATAGAGGTTGAAAGAATCCACTGATCACCTCCTGAAAAAGATCCCAAAAAGAAAACTCCTAGGAATATTATAGTCAGGTTCCGGAATTCCCAGATTAAGGAGAGAATATTACAAGCAGCCAGGAAGAAACAATTTTAATATTGTATAAACACAATCAGGATAACCCAGGATCTGGCAACTTCTACACTGTGGGCTCAAAAGGCTTGTGATATGATATTCTAGAGGTCAGAGGAGCTGGGATTAAAACAAAGAATCACCTACCCAGCAAAACTGAGTATCATGTTTCAGGGGAAAATATGGTCATTCAGTGGAATACAGGACTTTCAAGCATTCTTGATGAAAAAAACAGAGTTGAATTGAAAATTTGACATTCAGATACAAGAAGCAAGAGAAGCATGAGAAGGTAAACAAGGAAAAGGAATCATAAGGAACTTATCAAAGTTGAACTATTAACATTCCTACATGGAAAAACAATAATCATAACTTATGAAACTTTTCTCAGTACTTGAAGGGAAGAGAAATATATATATATCCACACACATACATACATATATATCTATATATGAGGGTATATGGGCATATAAATACATATATGAATGTGTATGAATGAAATATATATGTTTACAGTTATACATAGATAGAGGGCACAGGACCAATTTAACAGGAATGAATGATACTTAAAAGGTGAAATTAAGAGGTGAGAGAGAAATTTAATGAGAGCAGATGGGGAAAAACAGAATGGGGTAAACTATCTCATATAGAAGAGGCAAAGGAAAATGGTTACAATGGAGGGGAAGAATAGGAAGGCAAAAGGGAATGGGTCAACTTTATTCCCATTGAATTTGTCTTGAGGAGGGAATGAAATACACACTAAATAGGGTATCTCACCTTCCAGGAGAGTAGGGGGGGAAGGGGATGAGAGGGAGGATGATGGAAGGGAGGGGAGGCTGGGGGGGGGGAGGGAAGTTTGAAGCACCCACTTTTGAAAAGGGACGGGATCAAAGTAGAGAATAGAACAAGTGGGAGGTGGGATAGGAGTGAGGGAAATATAGTCAGTCTTTTCCAATATATCTACTATGTTATTGTTTTGAATTAGCCACACATGTACAACCTATACTGAACGGCTTATCTTCCCAGTAAGGGTGGGTGACAAGGGAGGAAGAGAATGAATCTGGAATTCAAAGTTTTAAAATAAAATATTTAAATATATATATATATACACACTATTATTAATACCATTTTACATGTAATTGGGAAATAATATATACAGGCACTGGGACATAGGGACCCAGAGGCAAAGTGGAAAGGGGTATTGGAGAAAATATGGGAGAGAACAGATTGGAGGAGGGGTTATCCTATGGGACTGCTATTTTGGGGCAGTGGGTAGGGGAAAAATGGGGGGAAAATTTGCAACTCAAAATCTGGCAGAAATGAATGATGTAAATCAGAAGTTAATAAATCATTTGAAAAATTAAAAAAAAATATTTCCATCTGAACTCCATTGGAAAAAAGAGGCTTTTGTTGGATTCTTTCCATTTCATTTTACTTTCTGGTTCTGGGACAATTTTTCTTGATAATTTTTTGACAGATAATGTCTAGGTTCTTTTTTTATATCATGGCTTTGAGGTAGTCTAATAATTGTTAAATTATCTCTCCTCAATCTATTGTCAAAAACAGTTTTTTTTTCAATGAAATATTTCACATTTTCTTCCATTCTCCCACCCCCCCCACCACTATGCTGTTTTACTTTTTGTTATAAAGTGGTAATCATCAAAATAATCTGGTATGGCTAAGAAATGGTGTGGTTTATCAGTGGAATAAATTAGGTGCAGAAATATATAGCAGTAAATGCAGCAATACAGTGTTTGATAAACACAAAGATTCAAGATTTGGGACCTAAAGCTCACTATTGGACAAACATTGTTGGGAAAAATAGAAATCAATCTGGCAAAACCTAACCATAGACTAACATCTCACATGGTATACCAAGATGAGATCAGAGTGGGTTCATGATTTAGATATAAAGGTATCATAAGAAGATTAGAGCAGCATGGAAAAATTTACCTGTTAGATTTATAGATAAAGGAAGAGTTCATGACCAAGTTCAAGCAAGAGATAGGGGACCATGGGAGATAAAATGGATAATTTAGATTACATGAAATTAAAAATTAAAATTTATACAAAGCCAAATGTTGAAAATACATTGAAATACAATGAAGATAGGAAAGTGAGAAAACAGTTTTACATCAAGTTCCTATAAAGTCTTCATTTCTCTAACTTACAGAGTACTAAGCCAAATTTGTAAAAGAAAGAGCCATTTTCCAATTTTTAAATGATCAAAGGCTATGACAAATGTTGGAGGAGATGTGGAAAAATAGATTCACTAATGCATTATTGGTGGAGTTATGAACTGGTGTCACCATTCTTGAGAATAATTTGGAACTATTCCCAAAGAGCTATAAATCTGTGCATATATACCCTTGAATCCAGCAATTCCACCATTACAATTATATCCCAAAGAGATCAAGAATAAAGGAAAATAACCTATATGCACAAAAATATTCATAGCCATTCTTTTTGTGGTAGAAAGAATTGGAAATTGAGAAACTGTCAGTTGGGGAATGACTGAATAAATTGTTGTATATGATGGTAACAAGACACTATATTTTGCTATAAGAAATGATGAAGGGGGTGATTTCAGAAATATCTGGGAAGCCTTATATGAACTGATATAAAGTGAAATGAAGAGAACCAGGAGAGAATTAGGAACTCAAAGTTTAAAAATAATGTAAAAATATAAAATTATAAATTAAAAAATAACCTAAAAATGACAAACTTGAATCATGAATGTGTTTCACTTTTACTTTTGATATGCTGTTTGAACAAGTCACTCAAAGAGGTTCATATCTTCTAACTGTTCAAGTATGCATTACATTTTTTTCCTGTCTGTGTTTATCTTTACCTCTGAAAAGTTATAGCTATAGGTAGTACCTCCCTGCAAGGCAGTTAGCACACATTAAAGAACTTACAAACTCCTGAGGTAGCCACTGCAATCAAAAAGTTCATCTTTACTGATCACTCATTTGTACTCATGAAAAGAAAAAGGAAGCAGGAGAGACTACTAGGGCAATGAGATTCAGTCTTGGACTCACTTGGGTAGTGCATGCACACATTGCAATGGCCATTAGAAAGAAGGGGAGAAGGGGCTAAATCCCCTTCCTTACCATGAGCAATCCAAGGGAGATGCTCAGAATTCCAAAATTTTTGATAGATGGAAAGAGATAGAACTTGAGAGTGTGGAGTCCCTTCTCTTCAAGACTGCTTCATGGACCACTCCTCTATGGAAAGAAGATAAGCCAGGAAGATAAAGCTCTCAGTTATGGTAGGAATAGAGG
Source organism: Petaurus breviceps papuanus (assembly GCF_028583685.1). Classification (NCBI taxonomy): domain Eukaryota; kingdom Metazoa; phylum Chordata; class Mammalia; order Diprotodontia; family Petauridae; genus Petaurus; species Petaurus breviceps. The sequence continues at coordinate 17,006,010 of NW_027185735.1, read as the reverse complement.
AGAATATGTTGGAAAGTACAATAAACCTTTGGTAGTGAATGTTTTATTCCAAGTCACCCTCTGGAATAAGTCAGAGCATATGGGTCACCATAAGAAGACTTTAAGGAACAGGTCATGTAGCACTAGAAGGGATCCAGAACACATGTAGTAGTAGAAGAGGCCAGATTCCAGGCATGTTTCCCACTTTATATAATGACTGTGGAAAGCTGTTCAAATACCTTTACCATATCTTTGTCTATTTTTCCCCAGGATGCTTATTATGTTATTTTTAATTTTTTTGGAGCTCTGAAATTTCTTTTTTATTTCTTTAGTTTTCATTTCCAACATTTACCTTTATAATATTTTGAGTTCTAAATTTTCTCCCTCCCTCCCCAAGAAGGCATGCAATCTGATATAGGCTATATGTGTACAATCACATTAAACATATTTTCTCATTAGTCATATTGTGAAAGAAAGATCAGAACAAAAGGCAAAAGCTACAAAAAAGAAAAAAAAGAGAGAAATAGTATGTTTTGATCTGCATTGAGATTCAAAAGTTCTTTCTCTAGATATTCATAGCATTTTTCATCATGAGTATTAGGAATTGTCTTAGATTATTGCACTGCTGAGAAGATCTAAGTCTATCAAAGTGTTGGTCATTGCACAATGTTGCTGTTACTGTGTGCAATGTTCTACTGGTTCTACTCACTTCATTTAGCATTAGTTCATATTAGTCTTTCCAGGTTTTTCTGAAATCCACTTGCTCATCATTTCTTTTTTTTAATTATGCTTTTTATGTCCCCCCGCCAGAATTTACTTATTTATTTTTAGTTTTCAACATTCATTTCCACAAGATTTTGAGTTTCAAATTTTCCCCCTATCTCTCCCCTACCCCCACCCCAAGATGACAAGCATACTGATTACCCCTTCCCCCAGTCTGTCTTCTTTTCTATTCTGTCTCTCCCTTTCTCCCTCTCCCAGTATATTCCTCTCTCACCCCTTAATTTTATTTTTTAGTTTTCATCTCTTCATATTCAATTCATCCTGTGCCCTCTGTCTATATATACATACATACACAAATTATATCTATCTCTATCTCTATTCTCTTCAACCATCCTAACACTGAGAAAAGTCTCATGATTTACAAACATCATCTTCCCATGTATGAATTCAAATAGTCCAACTTTAATAAGTTCCTTATGATTTCTCTTTCTGTTTACCTTTTCATGCTTCTCCTGATTCTCGTATTTGAAAATCAAATTGTCTGTTCAGCTCTGGTCTTTTGATCAAGAATGCTTGAAAGTCCTCTGTTTCATTGAATATCCATATTTTTCTCCTGAAGTATTTTACTTAGTTTTGCTAGGTAAGAGATTCTTGATTTTAATCCTACCTCCTTTGACCTCTGGAATATAATATTCCAAGCCATTTGATCCCTTAATGTAGAAGCTGCTAGATTTTTGTGTTATGCTGATTGTGTTTCCACAATACTCAAATTGTTTCTTCCTGACCACTTGTAGTATTTTCTCCTTGACCTGGGAACTCTGGAATTTGGCTATAATATGCCTAAGAGTTTTCCTTTGGGGATCTTTTTCAAGAGGCAATCAGTGAATTCTTTCCATTTCTATTTTACCCTCTAGTTCTAGAATATCAGGACAGTTTTCCTTGATAATTTCTTAAATGATGATGTATAGGTTCTTTCCTTGATCATGGATTTCAGGTAGTCCAATGATTTTTAAATTATCTCTCCTGGATCATGTTTTTCCAATGAGGTATTTCACATTGTCTTCTACTTTTTCATTCTTTTGGATCTGTTTTATAATATCTTGATTTCTCAAGAAGTCATTCGCTTCCATATGTTCCATTCTAATTTTGAAGGAATTATTTTCTTCAGTGAGCTTTTGGACCTCCTTTTCCATTTGACCAATTCTACTTTTTAAGTCATTCTTCTCCTCATTGGCTTTTTGGATCTCTTTTTGTCATTTGGATTAGTCTATTTTTAAGATGTTATTTTCTTCAGTATTTTTTTAGTTTCCTTCAGCAAGCTGTTGACTTGTTTTTCTTGTATCACTCTCATTTCTCTTCCCAATTTTTCTTCTACTTCTCTTACATGATTTTCAAAATCCTTTTTGGGCTCCTCCATGGACTGTGACCAATTCATCTTTTCTAGGAGGTTTTTGATCTAGGAGTTTTGACTCTATTTTTTTCTTCTTATTATATGATTCGTTCTTCTTTTTCACCAAAGAAAGATTCTATAGTCTGATTTTCCTCTATTTGTTCATTTCCCCACCCAACTTGACTTTTGAGTCCTTTGCCAAGCTCTGCTTCCAGAGTGGAGAGTGCTCTGTCCTAAATTTCTGGGGATTTGCACAACTGTTGTTAGAGTTACTTCTAGGTAACTATAAATTTTCAATTCTTCTAAAGTGATATGATCAAAGGAGAGATGTTTACTCCTCTTCTGGCCTGTGGTCTGGTCTTTGAGTGACCACAAGCACTCTTTTCTGCCTCAGAACTATGAGGAGGACTCCCTCTCCATAGATGCCACAAGCTCTGCCACGCCAGTGCTCATTCTCACCCCAGGACCACCACCTAAGACTGAGACCCCAATCCAAGCAGGGCAAAGCAAGAGAATCCTTGCTTAGTGCCAGTAAAAGGATCATTGCAAATTCCCCTATGATCAGCTGCTCAATGCCCCCACCATTTGTGGGCCTGGAACTCCTCCACTGCCCTGAGAATGGAGTCAGATAGTGCTCTTCTCTCATCCTGGTCCAACAGAATTCCCCCCACTGACCTTTCATTTTATATTTGGCATTTATGGGTTGAGAAGTCTTGAAACTGTCACAGCTGCCAGTGATTCAGTCTCCTGAAGTCTGTTCTGGCCTTGTCTGTGCCAGTTGGACGTAGCATGACTGTATTCCACTTCCATCACAGTGCAATAGACCCTTCCTGTTGGCCTACCAGGCTGTCTTCAGCTGGAGATGTGTTTAACTCTTTCATTTTGTGAGTTATTTAGCTCTAAAATTTGTTTTGAGTCATTTTTTACATAGAGTTTTTGGAGGTGATTGGGGGATGACCACAAGCAAGTTCCTGCTTTTATTCTTCCATCATGACTCCACCCTCTTTCATTATTTCTTATAGCACAATAGTATTCTATTACATTCATATACCACAACTTGTTCAGTCATTTCCCAATTGATGAGCATCTCTTCAATTTGCAATTCTTTGCCACCACAAAAAGAACTGCCACAAATATTTTTGTATATGTGGGTCCTTTCTCTTTTTTATGATCTCTCTTCATATGTCTGTGTGTTTGTGTGTGTGTATGTATGTGTATGTCTTTATATAGAGATCTCTTTTACTGTAGACCTAGTAGTGATATTGCTGGACAAAGGGGTATGCATAGTTTTATTTTTTTTAAAGCAATTGGGGTTAAGTGACTTGCTCAAGGTTACATGGCCAGTTATTTCTGGGAGTGGTGCTAAGTATCAGAGCTCAGATTTGATCCCAGATCATCCCGACACTGGGGCCAGTGCTCTTACTCACTGAGCCACCTGGCCACCCCTAAGCAATTGGGATTAAGTAACTTTCTCAAGGTTACACAGCCAGGTGTTTCTGGGTGGGTGCTAAGTGTCTGAGCCCGGATTCGATCCCAAGTCATCCCGATTCTGGGGCCAGTGCTCATACTCCCTGTGCTACCTGGCTATGCATAGTTTTATGTACCTTTGGCATAATTCCAAATTGCTCTCCAGAATGGTTGGATCAGTTCACAATTATAGCAGTAATCGGGATGCTCATTCCTGATAGCTAGTTAGCTCACTTTTGATGGTTGCCATCAATACTGTCTGTATGATTAGACAGTATGTACACTGATCCCTCAAGGACTGGATTCAGGTCAGGTCAGTAAATATTTATTAAGTGCTTACTAGAAGCCAGACATAGAGTTAAGCCCTAAGAACACAAAGAAAGTTTAAAACAGGCCCTTCCTTTAGGGAAATTCCATCCTTATGGAGGAGACAGCATGCAAACAACCATGTACATACAAGATAGAGACAGAGTAAATCGAAGGCAATCTCAGAAGGAAGGCACTAGTAGTGGAGGGGAAGGGAGAGGAAGGACTAGGAAGGGCTTCTTATGGAAGGTAGAATCTCAGCTAACTTGAAAGAAGCTGGGGAAGACAGCAGGTGAGGTGAGAAGGTAAAGAGTGCAGGCAAGGGGGACAACCAATAAAAAGACCCCCAACTCAGCTCAAATAGGGATCACCAAAATTGAGTCACATGGGTCCTGCTTACAGTCACCAGCTGAAATGCAAACTAGGGATTAGACTATGAAATCACTTAGTTCACCCAAACTGAGAATTACCAATCTGGGTTTTCAAGCACCAGGGTAGGGGTTCTTAACTTGGAATCTGTGAACTTGGGTTATTGTTGTTGCTTTAATAATCATTTTTGTTCAGTCATTTTAGTCATGTGTGACCCCATTTGGGATTTTCTTGGCAGAAATACTGGGGTGTTTTATCATTTCCTTCTCCAGATCATTTTACAGATGAGGAAATTGAGTCAAACAGGGTTAAGTGACTAACCCAGGGTCACACAGCTAGTAAGTGCCTAAGTTCCATTTTGAACTCAGGTCTTCTTGACTCTGGGCTCAGTGCTCTATCCTCTGTGCCACCTAGTTTTAAAAACTGTATTTAAGTATAATTGTTTTCCTTTGTGATCACATCTATTTTATTTTATGCATTAAAATTTTTTTTCCTGAATAAGGAGTTGCCAAAAGGATCTTTATGACACACAAATATGTTAAAACCCCCCTGATCTAGAGGATCACTTGGGACTATGCTAATTCCCCCACATCCTCAAGGGATGCCTTCCCCTGAGATGCATTCCACTGCTGAAAGTGAGCCATGCCCATAGCATAAGGTAGCTAAGCCAGGAGAAGTGTGACTTGCTGATAAGGGTTTATCTGGGGAAATGGTAGGAGAACAGAAATTGTACTCAGAATACAGGGAAAGTAACAATCGAAGTCTTTGTAGGCTATGTGAGTGGGTCTCTTGAGTCCTCTGTCCATCTTCTTTCTCAGAGGCTGTTAAACTCTGATCTCAGCAGCAGCACCCTAATCTACTTTCACCCTCTCTTTTTCTCTGAGCCAGACACTTGCCATATTGCTATCCACTTGGGACACCTATGTTTCTTGATAAAAATTTAGAGAAGAGTTAATTTATTTTCTTTCTTTATTTTTTCATTATTTTCATTATTAACGTTTTACTTATAACAGGACCCAAAGCAGGGCCAGTATTACTTTTATGAGGAGCATGAAGTCAAATATGTGGTTTGAAGAGCATAGTAAATGCCATGCTGATCCCAAGTTCTGTCCTCTTACTGCCTGAAATTCTACTATTAAAGACCCTTGAAGGGCTAATATATCAAGGTTTTATTATTCATAATTATTATATTATTAATTAATACCCTGGCTTATATTAGTTCATCAAATTTATTTTCTAATATGACAACTGAACGGGAATGGAATGTGAGTAAGATTATCTGATCGGATAAGGACATGGATGGACAGAATACTACACTGGAGAGCCAAGAGAAGACATGTAGACACTGGGTATGTGGAGTAGGGGCAACAAAGGAGAGAAGGCTGAGGCCTTTAAAAATAAGCTTTACCTACTTCACAATCTCACTAAGTACTGGAATTTCCTGAAAGCTGGAATCAAGCTAGGGGAAGGTCCAATGTGCCCAATTGATATTTCTTTAATCTTGTGTCCCCTGGAAAGGCAATAAAGAATAAATTGCTTTGGGCATTGGCACTTCTAGACACACTTTAGGACAAACAGAAGCTATAGCTAGAAAGGAAAGTCATATTTTTAACCAGAAGCTTGCAGGATCACCTCAAATAGGGCTACATTTGGAGATGAATAGGCAGAATACAGATGGAGAGAGACATCATTGATTGTTGAGGCAAATCACACCAGATACCTCATATTCTTGCATTTGTTGAACCTACCTCTTTGGGGAAGGTTCATCTAAATTCCAGTCAAGCACACAAGCACATGGAAGCTTAAATTTGCCTTTGTGAATATATGAAAGAAGGATACTTTCCCCTCACCTCATCCACCTCTTCAGAATGTACAAATAACCTCTGAGATCTTCCTCTTGAACATGAGGACTCAGGCATTCAGACAGGGTAGTGACACAAGGTCTTTTGGTTGCCTTCTGAGTTAGAGGTAAAAATGTCTTCTTCCTCCAGCTTCAGAGAACTTTATCTGGTGGTCTTAAGAGGAGAGCAAGGGAGGGTGGCCCTATCTAATCACTTACCTCAGCCATGAATCATAAACTCCTAAGCAAGTCTGTGCCTAGTATGGGATCACTTCCCATTTGCATCTTCTTTACTTACAAAAGTAAATAGTAACAAGGCCTGGTGAAGTCTTGAAAGAAGTTGACATCTTTCCCTACTAGGCACACAATAAGTAGGGTGCATGTGGTTGAGGGGGAGACAGAAAAAGAAAGAGAGAGGGAGGGAGAGAGACAGACAGACAGACACACAGAGATAGAGACAGAGACACTGAGATAGAGACAGAAAGACAGACAGACAGACAGACAGACAGACAGACAGATAGATAGATAGATAGATAGATAGATAGATAGACAGAGAGAGACCACTAGAAATAGAGAACCCAGTTGCTATTGATCCAACTGTGCTCAATAAAGGTGGAACATAAAATGGCCTCTATGAAGGAACTTTTTGCAAATATCCTAACAAGCCCTGAAAACAATATCCACCTTGATTGATTGTATAGTAATGAAAAGTTATTGTACTGTGTTATAATCATTTTTTGATTCTTTATTTCTTAGCATTTCTTTTTCTGTGTTGGAATAATACTACTTATTTCATTTCTTACAGTTCTTCTTGTGGTTGTTGTAGTTCAATTGTGTTTGACTCTTCATGCCTCTATTTGGGTATTTCTTGGCAGAGATGCTGGAGTGGTTTGCCATTTCCTTCTTTAGCTCATTTTATGGATGAGAAAATTGAGGCAAACAAGGTAAAATGATTTGTCCAAGGATCACACAGCTAATAAATGTCTAAGGCCGGATTTTAACTCAGGTCTTCCTTACTCCAGGTCCAGAGCTCTATCCACTGTGACACACAGCTGCCCAGAATCAATTGCTGCTACTATCAGTATTAGATTTATACTTGCTCTGATGGGTCACCAGTCACATGAGCACTCTCCTCTTGGAAGATTTGTTCACCTAAGATTTGGAAAGAATAAACACCAAATAAATAGAGGCACCATGTATTCTTGGATACATGTTGGTCAGGTGGGAGAAAAGGTAAGCTGCTGCCCTACTGATAAACCCACACCTAAACCCAAGCAGCTTATGGGAGTTCTTATCTCACTAGCTTTAGAAAGGAAAAGCATGAGTCAAGGGAGGAACCATGTCCATTCTTTTATGAATGAGTCCATTTCTAGCTCAGGGTCTACTAAATTATCTGTTTTTCTGGCTCCTCGGCCAAGCAGAAGATTCCTTATTCTCACACAGAACTAGCCCATATTCCTCCCTCAGAGTCATTTATGGCCAGAAAAATTCTCCCCAAGCCTTTAAGTATTGTATTGGAACCTAGAAGTGATGTGTATAGTAGGTCTACCTCATCAGAACAGATCTAAGTGTGCCTTCCTCAGCATATCCCTCACCTGTACCATTAATGCACCATTAAAGTACAAATATGTTTTCTAAGAGTCTTGTTCTATCTTCTTTTAATATGAGCTGAGTAGAGATGATGTCTTTTTGAAAATGTAGCAGGTTGCCCAGTTTATGGATTTTTTCAAGCCCTTTATTCTTTCAGGTTATTTCAAGGTTCATTTCTCTCTCTCCCCCTTCCACTCCCCCTATCATCTGAGAAACAGTAAGGAAGCAAAATTCCAGTCAGTTACAGGTTTGCTTGAGTAAAAAGCTTTCAACTTTTGGTCACAGTAGGTTTAAGGATTATCTTTGGATCCATTTTATTCACTAGGACTGGATAAACATTTGTTGAATAATCAAGAATTGGCCCTATGTAGGGAGAATAGGAGGGGAGAAATCAGTATCCCGATGGGAACTTATATTGATAAAAAGTAAAGAAAATGGAATGTTTTTTTTGTTATCATTGATCTTATTTTCCTGGAGGGCTTCCTGGAGACTTCATTTACAGACATAAAATCATAGGAGTTAGATACGTTTCCCTGTCTACAATTATGGCAGTATCATTTGTCAATTAAAAGAATTCAGTCATAGAGATTCTTGAACACTTTTATACCTCACTTACTTCTGAAGTTTTTTTAAACTGATTTAAGCCTTTTTATTTTTGGGTCTCACAGGCAGAATCATTAACTCCTTTAGGACTGGGTTGGGGGAAGGACTTGAATGGTGCTTAACTCTTAGAGTAATACAAGCAGAATCTGTGCTGTTACTCCGTAGTGTGAGTATCCTCTATCCCAAGGGTGGGGAACCTGTGACTTCAAGCACACATATATCCTTCTAGGTCATTTGGTTCAATCTTTTGACTGAGTTCAAGTATTACAGAACAAATCCTTTTGTTAAGGGTTTGGATTCAGTCCAAGTACCACACTTCAGGGTGTACAGGGCCACATGTAGCCTTGATGCCCCAGGTTTCCCACCCTTGCTCTATCCCAGTTACCTGGAGACTCCCGTTTCTTTGGCTCATCTGCTTTGTCAGGATGAGAGGTAAGGAAATAGAATAGAAAACAAGGGAGCTTACAAATGTGTGTGGATAGGCATCCCTTTCACCTTGTATACCACTGATACTGTAAAGCTACTACTGGAAAGGCTGAGTCTGGAGGATTCAGTTTTGAGCTGCCATAGGATTAAAGTTGATTGAGTGTCTGCACTAAATATGGAACAAATACGAGGAGCTCCTGTGAACCCAGGGCTACTAGCCTGCCTAAGGAGGAATAAAATGACCTAGATTAGAATAATCGAAAAGGCCAGAGCTCCAGTCCTGACCTTTACTGGGACTGGGCTTCTAAGCAACTGCTATACTTCCAGTCTGGAAAGAAAGAAAGAAGAAAGAAAGAAAGAAAGAAAGAAAGAAAGAAAGAAAGAAAGAAAG
>NW_027185735.1:16966622-16996768 GCF_028583685.1 Petaurus breviceps papuanus | reverse complement strand
AGAAAGAAAGAAAGAAAGAAAGAAAGAAAGAAAGAAAGAAAGAAAGAAAGAAAGAAAGAAAGAAAGAAAGAAAGAAAGAAAGAAAGAAAGAAAGAAAGAAAGAAAAGAGAAAAGAAAAAGAAAGAAAGAAAGAAAGAAGAGAGAAAAGAAAGAAAGAAAAGAAAAGAAAGAAAAGAAGAGAAAAGAAGTAAGAAAAAGAGAGAGAGAAAGAAAGAGAAAGAAAGGAAGGAAGGAAGAAGGATGGAAGAAGGAAGGAAAGAAGAAACCCCCAAGTTTCCTTTAATATGTGCTAGTTCCCTCCCTCTAAGCATCCTCTTTCTCTCCTTCCCAATGTACTCTGGGAGATTCTTAGGGAGTTGCCCAAGGCACAGAAAGATTAAATAATATGGTGAAGATACCATAGCCAGTATTTGTCAGAAACATGACTTGAACTCATACTTCTGATTCTAAGTTCAGCTCTCTATATTCTATTTTCCATTCTCTGAGTCTGGGGGTGGATATAAATGATAACTCAAAAAAGAAAAGCCACACAAAGTGTACATGCAATACTACCAGACCAGATGATCCTAATGTAGGAAAGCAAATTTGACCTCCTACACCGACTTCATGTAGTGAGATCCATGATTAGAATATGGCTTTCTCTTATGGCTTGGGTCCAAGACCTCTTATGATCCCAAGGATTACAGGGGCTTTTGGCAAGGTGAAAAAACGTGTGCAGGTGCAGGCATACATTTCTCACAGGTCTTGATTTCTGCTTCCTTTGTGCTTGGACTATTCTACTAAGACTTTTTTTTTTCTATACTGTGTTTGAGAAGGATAGAGAAAAAGTGACTCCAAGCTTTCAGGTTTTTTGTACTATGTGGCCGGGAATAGAGCATGTACTGGCCCCTGTTCCCAGAGCAAGGGGATAAAAAATAAGACAAAACATGTATGGAGTGATCCATTCACGGAGGCAACAGATGGGAGTGGGCTGGATCTGGGGCAAACAATTGCCATCAGTAAAATAGAGCATATTTCCACCCTCCAGCCTTCTTTCTTCTCTTGCTTCCTCAAAGTTTGTTTTTGAGAAAATGCCCATATCTTTTTTAATGAGACTACTCCATTTTCTTTTTCTTTCCTCCAAATTGTCAGAAGGGGCAGCGTGGGGGAAGGGGTGTGAAGGAGAAATGAACACAATCTGCAACACAATACATTCTACTATTTGAAGCATTGTTCTCACCATTTATTTCAATTTCATGTTCTATCTCTGTGTTAATAAATCATATAGCTATTAGTAGTACCTTGCCAAATTCTATAAGTTTTGGGAGATAGTGTTCCTAATTAAGGGGAAGTGAAACTAGCCATCAGAAGAGAGAGAGAGACAGAGATAGAGAGACAGAGACAGAGAGATGGAGACAGAGAGACAGAGAGAGAGACAGAGACAGACACAAAGAGACAGAGAGAGAGACTCAATCCAAGCCAGGTGTGGTCATATCTGTTACTAAATACACCTTTTAGCACTGTATTGAGCATCAAATTGCTGACCACATACCCACATAGACTTTTAAAAAATGCTGTGTCTTACTATTTTTGCCTAGGCTAGAAATACAGGGGCTATTCATGGCCTGTTCCCACTATTGATTGGCAGGGAAACTTTGATCTGCTTCTTTTCCAGTCTAGATTGATTAATTTCTTCTCTGGCACCTGGAAACCTCCCCCACCCCTAGAGGTGGGGTCCACTCTATCAGTGTTGAATTTAGTGTGGACCCCTGATAGGCATAGTCTGGTGCCACTAAAAAATCCCAAGCACAAGATTTCTATTGACCTCACCCTCCCCAGACTTTAAGACTGCAGGTTGTCACCAACACACCTAGCCACATATGCTCTCTTTCAAAAGAAACAAGATAGGTAAGAAGGAGAAGGGGGTAACATTGTATATTAAGATGTCACACTCCTAGACAGAACAAAAATGACTGATAGGGAATTGAAACCCATGATAAATATGGAGATAGTAGAGAGTAATTACATCAGGATTCTCTTCCTCATAAGGTTCAAAGCCCACAATCATCTTTCACTCCTTCTCTTATACTTCTTTATACAATGTTACCTAATTATTCATAATATCCTTCCTTCATCACCCTCCTATATGCTTCTTCCTTTTAATTCACACTGTTATTCCCTAGTTCAGGCCCTTATCACCACACACTTAGATTATAACTATAGCTTCTTATCTATTTCACAGATTTCTGTTTTCTCTCTCGTCTGATCTATTTTGAACACAAATGCCAAATTTATCTTCCTAAAGTACGACTTTCGTCTAGTTCCCCTGTATTCCCATGTTTTCTACATAGGATAATGTTCAAATTATTTAGCCTGGCACTGAAGGTCCTTCACAAACTGGTGAGACCCTACCTTTTCAGGTTTTTAACCCTCTCTTCTCTTAAGTTAAACCTTAGACCTACCCAGGCCAATATACTCACCAACTTTAAACATGTAATACATATTCCTTATCCCATGCCACTGATCACACCATGCTTTTGGTTTAAAACTAACCCAAAATTCTTCCCCTTCCCCTTTACCTATATGGATCTTATCTGTTCTCAAAAACCAGTTCTAGGTTTGCTGTTTCTGTAAGACCTTTCCAAACATTCCAATCTATAATGTTCTTTTTTCTTGAACACCCACAGTTCTTGTGTCACATTGCATTGCTGAGTAACTTTTCATGTGATTTGCCTTTCAACTAGATTATAAGCTTCTGGAGTGTAGGAATGGTATACGCACATACACATACACATGCACATACACATGCAAACACAAGCATATACATATATGTATACAAACGCATATGAATATATACACATGCAGACACATATACATACACATGTACACACATATACATGCACATGGCACATATATATGTATATTTGGAAGCCCTCTTCTTATCTTCATTCTCAGTATCTAGTATAGTGATTTTGGATGTTCAGCAAATGCTTATCGATTGACTAAAGATGAAATGAGATTTAATTGTCTCTTTCTTTTGGTCTCATTTTGGCGAAAGTTTTCTTTTCAATAGATCTAGGCACCAAAGTTGTTAAATTCAACCTCCTACCTTGCTAATATGAAAAAAAAATTGTAACTCCCAGTTTAAAATAGCTAAAACATAACTTGAATTCCATGAAGTCACTAGCACAGGTAAAACTGAAACCAGACTCTCAGAATCTCAAGTCATGCCTCAGAATCCAGACACAAGAGCATGTTTCTTGCCACATGGCTGCTTAATGGTGATTACACGGAGTTTCACATCAAGTTCCACCATGGTTTCCAATCCTTTCCAAAAAGCTACTGAACATGTCTGATAGTGTTAACTAAAGTTTAGGTTCTATTAGAACTAATAACCTGGAGAGAAAAGTACTGTGGCCCATTACAAAGGTCTGGAACCATCTGTTCCTACCTACACATATGATCAGTCCTGAGCCAGGTTCATTCCTCTTTCCCAATGATGTCAGGTGATGTATTTGCTTAGCAGACCATATGCCATGTTCTGAGTACAGATATAAGGAAAGGAAAGAGTAAAAAGCTAGAGGAGCTAAGTCTGAATGTTCATTCAATACAAAAGAATTTCACTGGAGTTCAGGCAACTTTAGGAATAGCCACTTGCCTGGTAAGAGTAATAATGTCTGCAGGATATGTGCTGATTTTCATTCATTCTACTACCAGTACCTCTAAGGAAGGATGGGGTTGCAATTTCTGTGGTTTGGTCTACTGTGTGTGTGTGTGTGTGTGTGTGTGTGTGTGTGTTATTTTCCAAGGCTATTATAGATTCATGTGATGGTACTTTAAGATGAAGGCTTCTTTACCAAATATTATTCCCTTTATCTGGGTTGTTGCCATTCCCTGGACTGGTAATATTCCAGTACTCCAGGGATGGAAAAAAATCTAACTAATTCTCACATCCAGAGAATCATTGTGTCTTATCTTTAGGCCAGACCCAAATAATTATTTTTTTGTCTTATAATTTCTTTATTTTAGTATTTGTATTAAATTTTATGTTTATTTTTTAGTTTACAGCATTCATTTACACAAGATTTTGAGATACAAATTTTCTCCCCATCTTTCCCCTACCCACCACCCCAAAACAGCAATCCCACTGAATATCCCCTCTCCCAATCTGCTCCCTCCTATATCTTCCCCCATTCCCCTTCTGAGTTTCCATTAGTGCATGGCAGATCTCTATGCCCCAGTGCCTGTATATCTTACTTCCCAGATGCATGTAAAATAATAATAATAATTATATATGTATATATTTTAAATATTTGATTTTAAAACTTTGAATTCCAGATTCTTTCCCTTCCTTCCTCCTCACCCACCCTTACTGGGAAGATAACCAATTCAATATAGGTTGTACATGTGTAGCTATGCAAAACATTTCCATAGTGGATATATTATGAAAGACTGACTATATTTCCCTCCATCTTATCCCACCCCCACTTGTTCTATTCTCTACTTTGATCCTGTCCCTTTTCAAAAGTGTGTGCTTCCAACTTCCCTTCCCCCCCCCAACCCAAATAATTATTAATGAAGTGGTACTATTATATCTTTAAACAAGTCCTGTGGGAAGAAGACAGCCTTATTCTGAAGAGAGAGGAAAGCCCTGTTAAGAGGAGAAAATTCCACATTGAAATGTTGAGAGTTGATTTCTTTGGTGTGGTTTCTTTGAAAGGAAGGTTTATGAATCAATCAGAACAGATTGCAGAAATATATTATCTGAGAGGCAGAAGGGGAAATTTGAAAAATTAGGCTGTGTCCATTAGCAAAAATAGGCAGATTAAACAAAGATTAAAAAAAAGGCAATTGGATGGCACAGTGGATAGGGTTTGGGGCCTAGAGTCAGGAAGCCTTGAATACTCAAATGCTGCCTCTTTTATAAAATATTCCTCGTATCACCTCCATCTATAATGACCTTCTTTCTCAAACCTCACATAGCATTTTATTTTTCAGCTCTATAAGGTTCTTATGAAGAACTCTACAAGATTCTTATAGAAAATAGCTATGTATGTCATGAAGCAGCTGGTGGAACAGTACATAGGACACTAGACCTGGAGTTAGGAAGATACGAGATCAAATCTAACCTCAGACACTTACTAGCTCCATGATCCTGGGGAAGTTTCTTAATTTCTTCCTTCCTCAGTTTCTTTCACTGTAAAGGGGGATAATATTAGCAACTATCTCCCAAGGTTGTTGTAAAGATCAAACGAGACAATATTTGTTTAAAAATGCTTAGCACAGTGCCTGGCTCATACCAGGTATTAATAATGCTCGTTGATTTTTCTCCCAACTTTTGAGTTTTGATGATAGAACACAAGGGTCATTAGGCATCATGCTGTGGTTATTGCTTTTGGGGTTAGATTCTATATCATAAGCTCTTGGAGGGCAGGAATGCTGTGTTTGTATAGTTCTTTGTGTAGCCCTATGTGAAATTCAGTGGTTAATAAAAGCTTTTCTATGATATCATTGGACTCAAAAGAAGTTAATATTTTTTTATGACTTAGACAAATAGAATCTGAGAGGGAATGCCCTGGACTGAAAGAGAGAATAGGAAATTCTGGACACAGAATAAGTGACTTCAACATTTCTGCATTGGGTCTCATGGACTTGCGTTGAGCCTTAATTAAAGCCAAATGGAGCTGCTAATCTGCCATCTTCTATTCTGAATGCAAGATGATGTATCAGCTTTAGAGCAACCAGAAAAGGTAGTGGTGGGTGCTGCTGCTGTTTATTCAACAGGCCAATAAAAATAAGAAGTTGTCTTGAATATGGAGCTCACAAGTAAGGCCATGGGCCTTTCACCATAAAGCTCTGAGAGCATCAGGCAATGAATCTTTTCTAACACTTTGGTATCAATCTCACCCTTCAGTTTAGAAAAAAAATTAAAAATTCCAGATTCTTTTTTCTCCCCTCTATCCACCTTCCACCTTTTTCATGCTTTCCAATTAGGGCTCAGTAGCCCAGGGAAGGGAGCCAGCCACCTAGAGTCTCTCAGACTAAAAGTAGATTTTCTTCCCAGTTCTGTCTAAATTTCTTATTCATGTTTCCAGGGGTAACTCTATGAGTCTTGGGTTCCTGAAAGACTCACATGTTATTTCTCAAGGTTGTGGAAGGTATACTAGCACTCTCTCTTCCTTTCACTATGACAACTTTGATGAACAAAAAAAGACTCCTATCTTTGCAACAGAAAATTCCTTCTCTTTTTCTTTAAATCACACATGCATTAAACAAGCTGAAATCTATCTTAATGGTCATTAAAATTTGTATAAAACTTTTCAGATAATATGGGCATCACAGTGAAATAGAAAAAGCTGAAACTCTGCAATTCCCCTACCATACTTTCATCTGTCAATGTCATCAGGCAAGGGAAAGGAAATAGGAAGTTAGAGGGTTTTTTAAAAAAATAGCATCAGGAAAACCTTTATTTCCCTAAGTGGATAGAGGAAGGAAGCAAGAAGGAGTTGTTAATTTGTGGTTAAGCTGAGGTCATTCACCACCTCAGGGGCTGCAAGTCACTTCTTTGTTCCTTCTGGTTTGCACAATGTAGGTATAATCTAGATCTTAAATACCTCCACAATTCTCTGCTCCTGGTTATTTTTCCATGTTCCCTGGCACATCTCTCTGTCATCTTCCCATGGTTTCTCATGTAGCTCCCTGTTGTAACTTCTACCTTCTTCTTAGAAATTCATTCAAAGATAAAAATATCATAACTGCAGAAATGATAGGTAAATTGCCTATTCAGCAGGCAGATATGTGAGTCCCTGAGGTCACAAGCCTACATTGCATTTTTCCCCAAGGTCAGAAATATTGTAGTCTCTTGGAAAATCACTTGAGGTATACTTGAAATTTACAATTATATATCACAAGCATCAAAAGAAACATTAACACTTAAAATAGAAAGGATGATTATTCTAGTGTCTCATGGTGCCAGTCTGTATCAGCAATGCCATATTCACAATGCTTATGGAGATTACAGATACGCTGATATAATTATCCATCACAAAATACATCATGCTTGCCATATGGGGGAATAAGCTAGAAAATTTATTAAGATACCAAAAGACTGAGTCCCAAAACCAGAAAGTGAAAGCCATCAGAGTAGTTATGACATTGGCACAGGTAGATAAAGTAGAAAGCACCCACATTTTCAAGCCTTTAAAACAGAACAGGCTACCTCAGGCAAAGGTCCTCCTCTCCCCACTCACAGCAACCACCCAGCGTCCGGGAAGCGCGCTCACAGCAGCTCCGGCCCCTGGCAGTCCTCAGCAGGAGTCCTTAGCAGAAATTTTGGCTGACTCAAAAAGGGATTCGCATTGCTGCCGTCACCGCTGCCTCTGCTGCTGCTGCAGCCATCGCCGCCACTGCTAGCCACCACAGGAACTCTAGTTTGGCTTCTGCTTCCTCTTGCTCCGCCCCTTCCTGCTATGTCAGCAAGTCCAATGGGGCATTGAAGATCTTTAAATCCCATAACCCTTACACAGTCACAGAAAAATATAACAATTGTACATGAAGTAGATATAGAACAATGCATAATTTTCATTGATAGGCTTCTTCTATGTCTAAATTACATGCAGAACATATGAACACATCATGAATGAATATTCATAGTACATAAACAAATGAGCATCAATGACAAAAATATCTATATTATTATTAGATCTACAAAAAGAAAACATGCATAAATACTAGAATATATTCAAATAAACATATAAACACAACCATTTGACAGATGTAGCTATAATATAGATGTAGCACCAACATGAAAGCAATAAGTATAAATTGCAAAATACTAAATGGAATTGGAACACATAATATATAGTAATTACCACAAGAAGTATCAACACCTGTATTATGTGTGAGGCATACATGGCATGGCTAGATATCAGTATTTTCATCTAGTTACATTCATAATCCATCTTCCAAGTTCTCCTGTAATGCCATAAGGTTGTTTGGTCACAGGCCTGATAGAGGTAGCCCTGCTGACCTTTCTGCTCCTATACCTGAATTGTTGATGGTATGGGCTAATCATTGCCATCATCACATCTATAGGTTTGCATTCCTAAGACTGAACTATTTGAGGATCCTTGCTGAATTTTCCCTTGCAAAGATGAGAGGCATCAATATTTCTAGATTCTGGCAGTTTACTCTTTATCCTGAGTTTCTATGACTGATGTTCTATCATTTCACTCTTCTTTTATATCACTCCTATAGGGAATGAGTATGGGCTGCTTGATTCTGTGAAAATGTGGTTAACAAATTATTTGAGATGTCTTCAAGCACAGGTAATGGAATCTTCCCAGATAATTCATGGAGTAGTTTGGAGCCAGTGAGAGAGATCCTTTGGGTTGCTCCTTGGGCACTTCCCATGTCACACTCCTGGTACTGAGAACACACTTATCCTTTTGCTCACCTGAGAAAGCTTGATGGAGCAGTAGATAGTGAATTAGGTCTGGAGTCAGGAAAAACTGAGTTCAAATCCAGTCTCAGATACTTATTAGCTATATGACTCTGGTAAATTCACGTGACTGCTGTTTGCCTCAGTTTCTTCAGCTGTAAAATGGGGATAACAACAATATTTACCTCCCAAGATTGTTTTGAGAATCAAATGCGATAATAAATATAAAGTGCTTAACACAATATTTGGAATATAGTGTTATATAAATGTTGATTGTTATTATATTTTATTAATTTGTTTACTTTTAGTTTACAAAATTCAATTCCATAATTCCTTGAGTTTCATGTTTTGTCCCCCTCCCCCCGACATGGCAGCATACTAGGATCTGTAAATACTTTCATATTAGACATTAGTCAGGTTATAAAGATGGATTGTATCAGATGGAATGAAAAATGGTGAAGAGGACATAAAAGCAAACAAGAAAAGGAAAATGATAAGGTGGTTTGCTTCAAACTGGATTCAAACTCAGTTCTTTCTAGTTCTTTCTCTGGATGTAGACATCTCTCTCCAACATGAGTCTTTTGGGATTGATTTATATCACTGCATTGCTGAGAAGAGTCCAGTCTATCAAAGTTGGGCATCACACATACATTGTGTCTGTAATTGTGTACAAATTCCTCCTGGCTCTACTCTTCTCACTCAGCATCAGTTCGCATAAGACTCTTCATGTAAATATGCAGTCCATCTGCTCCTCATTTCTTATAGCACAATAGTATTCCATAACATGCATACACCACAACTTGTTCAGCCATTCCCTAATTGATGGGCACCCCCTTAATTTCCAATTCTTTACAAAAAGAGCTGCTATAAATATTTTTGTGCATATGGATCTTCCTCCCACTTCTATGATCTCTTTGGGATATAACCCTAGAAGTCATATTGCTGCGTCAAAGGGTATGAAATTACTTATAGCCCTTTGGGCATAATTCCAGATTGCTCTCCAGAAATGTTGGATCAGATCACAACTCCACCAGCAATACATTAGTGTTCCAATTTGCCCACATCCTTTCCAGCATTTCTCATTTTCCTCTTTTGCATCTTAGCCAATCTGACTGTTGAGATGTGGTACCTCAGAGTTGTTTTGATTTGCATTTCTCTAATCAATAGTGATTTAGAGCATTTCTTCATAAGCTTATAGATATCTTTAATTTCTTTCTCTGAAAACTGCATGTTCATATCCTTTTACCATTTATCAATTGGGGAATGACTTGTATTCTTATAAATTTGACTCAGTTTTCTGCATATTTTAGAAATGAGTCCTTTCTCAGAGACATAGGTTGTAAAGATTCTTTCCCAATTTCCCACCTCCCTCTTAATCTTGGTTACATTGGCTTTGTTTGTACAGAAGATTTTCAATTTAATGTAATCAAAATTATCCATTTCACATTTTATAATGCTCTCTAATTCTTGTATAGTCATAAAGTCTTTCCCTCTCCACAAATCTGACAGGTAAACTGTTCCTTTTTTTCCCAAGATTGTTTATAGTATCAAACTTTATACCTAGATCATGTACCCATTTAGACTTGATTTTGGTATATGTTGTTAGATAATTGTCTATGCCCAGTTTCTGCCATACTATATTCCAGTTTTCCCAGCAGTTTTTGTCAAATAGTGAGTTCTTATCCCCCAAACTGGAGTCTTTGGGTTTATCAAACAATAGATTACTATAGTCATTGCCTGCTGAATCTTGTGTGCCTGATCTATTCCATTGATCCACTCTTCTATTCCTTAGCCAATACCAAAACTTGACGACTGCTGCTTTATAATACAGATTGAAATCTGGTATAGCTAGTCCACCATCCCTAGCATTTCTTTTCATTAATTCCCTTGATATTCTGGACCGTTTGTTCTTCCAAATGAATTTTGTTACTATTTTTTCTACCACTAGAAAGTAGTTTTTTTGGTAAATTGATTGGTATGACACTAAATATATAATTTAATTCAGGTAAAATTGTCATTTTTATTATATTAGTTTGACCCAGCCATGAGCAATTGATATTTTTCCAATTAGTTAGATGTGACTTTATTTGTGTGAAAAGTATTTTGTAGTTGTGATTATATAGGTCCTGGGTTTGTTTTGGCAGATAGATTCCCAAATATTTTGTAATGTCTACAGTAACTTTAAATGGGATTTCTCTTTCTATCTCTTCCTGTTGAATTTCATTAGAAATATATAGGAATGCCGAGGATTTATGTACGTTTATTTTATATCCTGCAACTTTGCCAAATATATTTATTGTCTCAAGTAGTTTTTCACTTGATTCTCTAGGATTCTCTAAGTATATCATCATATCATCAGCAAAGAGTGATAGCTTGGTCTCTTCTTTGCCTAATTTGATTCCTTTGATGTCTTTTTCTTCTCTAATTGCGACTGCTAACATTTCTAATACCAGATTGAATAAGAGGAGTGATAGTGGACATCCTTTTTTCAGCCCTGATCTTATTACAAATGCTTCTAGCTTATGCCCATTACATATAATACTTGTTGATGGCTTTAATCAGATGCTACCTATTATTTTAAGGAAGGCTCCATTTATTCCTCTACTTTCTAGTGTTTTAATAGGAATGGATGTTATATCTTGTCAAAAGCCTCTTCTGCATCTATTCAGATAATCATGTGGTTACTGTTAGTTTTATTGCTGATATGATCAATTATACTGATGGTTTTCCTAATATTAAACCATCCATGCATTCCTGAAATAAATCCTACCTGATCAAAGTGCATGATTCTTGAGATAAGTTGCTGTAGTCTTTTTGCTAGTATTTTATTTAAAATTTTTGCATGTATATTCATGAGGGAGATTGGTCTATAATTTTCTTTCTCTGTTTTATCTCTTCCTGATTTGGGTATCAATACCATATTTGTATCATAAAAAGTATTTAGTAGGACTCCTTCTTCATTAATTTTCCCAAATAGTTTGTAGAGTATTGGAGTCAATTTTTCTTTAAATGTTTGATAGAATTCACTAGTAAATCCATCTGGCCCTGGAGATTTTTTCTTAGGGAGTTGACTGATGGCTTGTTCAATTTCTTTTTCTGAGATGGGGTTATTTAAGTAATTTACTTCCTCTTCAGTTAATCTGGGCAACTTATATTTTTGTAAGTATTTATCCATTTCACTAAGATTGTCAAATTTATGTGTATACAACTGGGAAAAATAATTTCTAATTATTGTTTTGATTTCGTCTTCATTGGAGTTAGATTCACCCTCTTCATTTTTGATAGTCATAATTTGGTTTTCTTCTTTCTTTTTTTTATCATGTTGACTGAGGGTCTATCAATTTATTTTTTTTTCATAAAACCAGCTCTTAGTTTTAATTATTAATTCAATAATTGTTTTACTTTCAATTTTATTAATCTCTCATTTGTTT
Organism: Petaurus breviceps papuanus; assembly: GCF_028583685.1. Lineage (NCBI taxonomy): Eukaryota > Metazoa > Chordata > Mammalia > Diprotodontia > Petauridae > Petaurus > Petaurus breviceps. The sequence continues at coordinate 16,984,918 of NW_027185735.1, read as the reverse complement.
TTCAATATTTCTAATTTAGTATTTAATTGGGCATTTTGAATTTGTTCTTTTTCTAGGTTTTTCAGTTGCATGCCCAATTCATTGACCTCCCTTTTCTCTAATTTAATCATGTGTGTACTCAGGCATATAAAACTTCTCCTAAGAACTGCCTTTAATGCATTCCATAAATTTTGGTATGTTGTCTCATTATTATCTTTCTCTTGAATGAAATTACTGATTGTTTCTCTAATTTCTTGTTTGATCCACTCATTCTTTAGGATTTTTTTTTTAATTTCCAATTAGTTTTTAGTCTGTCTTTCCATGGCCCCTTATTGTATATAATTTTTATTGCATCATGATCTGAGAAGGATGCATTTAATATTTCTGCCTTACTGCACAGAATTGTGAGGTTTTTATGCCCTAGAACATGGTCAATTTTTGAGTGTGTGCCATGAAACCCTGAGAAGAAAGTATTCCTTTTTATCCCCTTTCAGCTTTCTCCAGAGATCTATTATATCTAGCCTCTCTAAAATTCTATTTGCCTCCTTAACTTCTTTCTTTTTTATTTTGAGGTTAGATTTATCACGTTCAGAGAGGGAGAGATTAAGGTCCCCCACCACTATAGTTTTGCTATCTATTTCTTCCTCTAATTCCTTTAACTTCTCTTCTGGGAATATGGATGCTATACCACTTGGTGCATATATGTTAAGTAATGATATTGCTTCATTCTCGATGGTGCCTTTTAGCAGGATATAGTTTCCTTCCTTATCTCTTTATATTAGGTCAATTTTTGCTTTTGCTCTATCTGATATGAGGATTGCTACCCCTGCTTTTTTTACTTTAGCTGAGGCATAATATATTCTACTCCAGCCTTTTACCTTTGCCCTCTGGGTATCCCTTTGTTTCAAATGTGTTTCTTGTAGACAGCATATTGTAGGATTATAGTTTTTAATCCATTCTGCTATCGTCTGTTTTATGGGAGAGTTCATTCCATTCACATTCACAGTAATGATGACTATCTGTCCCTTCCCCTCCATCCTATTCCCTCCCCTGCTCATGGTTTTGTTTCTTACTTCTCCCTTCCCCTCCTTGAGGGTTTTCCTTTTGACCACCACCTCCCTCAGTGTCCCCTGCTGGCAACCTCCCCCCTTCTTTACCAACCCTCTCCCCTTACTTCTATTTCCCTCTCCTCTAATCCCCCCTTTTATCCCTCCCTTACCCTCTTACTGCCTATAGGACACAATAGATTTTTATACTCATCAGAATATGTTATTCCCCCTTTGACTCCAAACCAATAAGAGTAAAATTCATACAGTGCTTCTCTCCCTCACTCCTTTCCCTCTATTTAATGAGTTTTCATGTCTTTTCACGTTAGAATCTTAAACTTAACTGATTATGTTTATCCCTCTTTGAACCAGAACCAGTAAGGATAATGTTCAAATGATGTTCCTCTCCCTCTTTCCTTCCCTTCTACTATAGTGTGTTTTTATGCTTCTTTGTATGTATCCCATTGCAGTCCCTTTGACCCCCTTTATAAGGTTTATTGTTTTTTATTATCAGGTTAGTTCATTTATACCCAAATCCTCTATCTATGTATAACCCTTTTAAGGGTCATGATAATCATATAAATTTCGATATTGACAGTTATCTCATATAGTTATGTGAATATTTTGCTCTTATTGCACCCCAAGTTATGTGCATAGGTGCGTGTGTGTGTGTGTGTATGTGCATGTGTGTATGTGTGAGTGTGTGTTTTCATTGTTTACCTTTTTATGTCTTTCTTGAGTCTTGCAGTTGGAGATCAGATTTTCCATTGAGCTCTGACTTTTTCATCAGGAAAGTCTAGAAGTCCCTTATTTCATTAAATGACCATCTCCTTGCCTGAAACATTATGCTCAGTTTTGCTGGGTAGTTAATCCTGGGTTGCAGTCCTAGCTCTTTTGCCCTACAAAATATCAAATTATAATCCCTCTGATCTTTTAATGTAGAAGCTTCTAGGTCCTGTGGGATCCTTACTGTAGTTCCATGATATTTGATTTGTTTCTTTTTGGCTGCTTGCAGTATTTTCTCCTTAATCTTTTAATTCTGGAATTTGGCTACTATATTATCTTGGAATTTTCAATTTGGGATGTCTTTCAGGGGGAGTCTGGTGAATTCTTCCAATAACTATTTTATCTTCTGATTCCAGGACTTCAGGACAGTTTTCTTTGACAATCTCTGGGAGTATGTTGTACAGGCTGATTTTTTCGTCATTGCTTTCCTGTAGACCAATAATTCTTAAGTTTTCTCTCCTGGATCTGTTCTATAGGTCAGTTGTTTTTCCAGTGAGATATTTTACACTTTCTTCCAATTTTTCAATCTTCATGTTTTGTTTGATTGACTCTTGGAGTATCATAGAGACCTGAGCTTCAATTTGACTGATTCTGTGTTTTAGTGAATTATTCTCTTTGGTTAGTTTTTGAAGATCCTTTTTTTAGGGAGGTATTTTCTCCAATTACTTCACTAATTTTACTTTTTAAGGATTTGTTTTCTTCAGTGAAACTTTTTTCCAATTTTGTCACTGTAGATTTAAATTTGTCTTCTGCCTCCCTAACAAGGCTTTGAAAATCTTTCTTGAGCTTCTCTAAGAGTGCTTTTTGGGCTTGAGACCAGTTCATATTTCCTTCTGTGGTCTCAGGTATGAGTATAGAGTCCATGTTGTCCTTTGTATTTGGTTGTTCTTGCTTGCTATAAGAAGCCCTAATCAGTTTACTTGTCTTCCCCTTCTCCTCACTTTCCTTCCTTTCCATTGTAACTTCCTATTTCCTAATTTCTCAGGCTGGGAGCTAGGTGCCTGGTTTTTGGCTTTGTGTGCTGTAGTCTCTGGGTGTGTACACTGAGGCCAAGGCAAGGATTCTCAGTGTTTCAGTTAAGTTTTTCTGATACTCCTAGAGTACTCTGTGGAGGAGGGGTGGTCTGGTCACTCCATATTTCTGCCTCTATGCCCCTGGGCTACTGCTCCTGCAGGCTTTTGCTGGTCAGGTGACCTCTTCTCTTCAGACTCCTTGCTGCCTCAGTTATACCCCTTCTCAAGGACTCCCAAGCCCAAGGCTATTTCCACTGTCTCAGGATTTCACTCTGGGTGGGACACTTATCTCTGGGTCTTCTAGGTCAGGAAGGGGGGGATCAGAGCAGCCAGAGTCCACTTTGTCATTCTAGGCTCTGGAAAGTCAGGCAAGCAGTTTCTAAACTTCCAGGCTGGGGGCTGATAGCCCCAGGAGAAGCTGCTGTCTCTGCTGGGGGTCTGGAGCCCTCTCTTACCTGGCTCCAATGGATCCTTCCAACCCTTGGTGAGATGCTGGTGAGATGGCTGTGAATCTCTCTTGGGGTGGGTGAGTCCTGGCTGGGGCTCCTTCTCTCTCCATTGTAGTCTGTTCTCTAGTCCAAGCTGCTGTAGCCCCCACAAGCTTTGCGCTCCCTCTGGCCAGACCCACATAGGCACTTTCCTGGGCTGGATTCTGCCACTCTCTGTCTCCCAGTGGATTCTGACACTCCAAAATCCATTGAGATTCACTTTTTAAAATTTAGTGACGGGATTCACAGAGGAGCTTAGAAAAGTTACTGCTTCCATTCAGACATCTTGGCTCCACCCCCAATTGTTATTATTACCTTCTGATTTGACTGAACCCTCCATTCTTTTCATACTAGGAAGTTACCAGAGTTGAACTTCTCAGAAATCTACTTTTGAGGGGTGGTTAGGTGGTACAGTGAATAAAGCACCAGCCCAAGAGTCAGGAGGACTTGAGTTCATATCCGGCCTCAGACATTTAACACTTACTAGCTGTGTGACCTTTGGCAAGTCACTTAACCCCAACTGCCTTACTTTCCTCCCTCAAAAAAAAGCAAAAAAAACCCTCTACTTTTACGTTTGAAGAATCATTGTTTTCATAATGTTTACTGTCAAAACATGTCTCTATCCCACTGTAGATCTGTATGGGCTTCATGAGTAGTCAAAGTATAAAAGTATTGGTTCCCAGTTAATAGTTTGAATAGGTTGGCTTTGGTTCCAAGTAATGCTGACACTTCAGTGACAGAATGTGAGACTAGACATACCAGTGTCCATCTTCCTACTGACACCAATAATTTCCTTAGAAGTAAGGAAAATTCAGTCTTTCTCTGATATATCCAAGCATGGGTAGCCTTTGTCACTCATTCTACCAAGTACTTAACCTTTCATAGACTATAAAGATATTTTTCTCAAGTAGCTTATAGGATTTTTGGTTATAATGGTCACCTGAGATCCAGAACAGAAATCAAGATTTAGCAAATAAATAATAAAGCAAGCTTGCAAATCAGCGAATTATCTTGCACTTGACACACATAGGATCGTAGGAATTCAGGTGTAAAATGACAGTCACATACCAACAATTGATATGTAATGAAGCAAAATCACTCAATAAAAAAAAAATCAAACATGCACTTTTTTTTTTTTGCTTTTGGAGAGCAATTGGGGCTAAGTGATTTGCCCAAGGTCACATGGCTAGTTTTTGTGTTAAGTGTCTGAGGCTGGATTTGAACTCAAGTTGTTCTGACTCCAGGGTCGGTGCTCTATTCACTGTGCCACCTAGCCACCCCTGCAAATGCACATTATTATATTCATACATACTTAATACAAGTATCAGAATTGAAACAGATACTTTGCATTTATCTTACCTCTATAAATATGGCAAATTGATCATAGGAGAGGGAAATTCCAATTTGAGAGAGTAAAACACAGTAAAAATAGAAAACAATTATATATTTGGGAAAATGTAGGACTGGAAAAATTTTAGGAAAAATAAAAATAATTTCCAAAAATATTCATATCTTGAAATAAAAGGCTTTCAAAAAGGTATCCAAAAACTTTGTGCTAAAATTTCATTCAAACTGGAAAAAAAAAAGAAAAATTGTTCAGTGAGGGAGTCCCAGTATAGCCAACCTGACTAAGAAAAAGTAAAAAGGAGCTAAAATAAATTCAAAACATTGCCATCACACCCATGTCTAACTACTAGGGGGAGCTCATGACTAGACCAGGGTCCCTGTAGCCCCAAGCATTAATACCTTTAGGCCTTGAAGGCTTGCAAAATCTAGCTCAGAGCAGTGAGAAACCTTAAAGTTTTCTCCCTTCCTCCACCTGGGTTAACTTTCAGTCTCTCTACTAGTGGACTGGCTAGGAAGACTGTGGAAGGGAACCAACCACACAAAGCCTCTCAAACTAAAGGCAGATATCCTCTCCACCTCAGAGTTTTGGATTGTTGTTTTGTTGGAATATCTCTACTAGCCTTGTGTCCCTTTGCAAGTTTCATGTGTGCTCCCACAGGGCTTATGGAAAGAACACATACACATATTCTCTCTTTGACTTTGCCCCCACTCAATTTCACTGAATTAAAAAAAAAAATTATCTTTGGGAGGAAAATTCCTTTTCTCTCTCTTTCAAACTACACATAAAACTACCAAGCCAAAATCAGTATTCATGTGCATTAAGTTTTAGATAAGTATTTTCAGATAACACGGGTGTGAAAATGAAATAGTTCTAGAAAGCTGAAATTTACCCTCTCCTCCCATCACCACCATCTAACAATGGCTTGTCTAACCACCATGGAAGGTTTAAAAAAGCAAACAAAAAGCTAGGTCTTTGTGTTTGCTTTTCATTTTCATTTTTTATTTTTTTAAATGGCATTGGAAACTATGAACTGTTAATTAGACTTAAGACCCTTAGTGCTCAAGGAGCCACAGGTTACTGTTTCCAAACCTTCCAGCTTGTGCCTGATCACCAAAATAAGTTCAGAGCTCACAATCTGATTGCTTCCACACTTCCTTGATTCTGATTATCATTCAGCCCACTCTGTCATGACTTTCTTGCCTGCTTTGTATGGTGTCTTCCGCACACCCATGAAGATTTCTTCCATTTTCTTTTCAGAAAGCCACTCAAGGTTTAGGCAAGATTATTAGAACTTAAGGATGCCAGGTAAACCATCCAATTAGCAGGCAAGTAACTCGTACCCCTAAGGCTTTCATTTAATCCTCCAGTGGGACCAGACTATATTGCATAAGGTAGGACAAATTTCTCTATAATAATAGTAGTTATGATAACTGTTTACATAGTAGAGCCAATGTGGCATAAATACATAGTTGGCTTTGAGATCAAGAATTGAGTTCAAATGACACATGAGACATACATATCAACCATGTGACCTTGAGTGAGTCATTTAACTCTTCAGTTTGACTTTGCTGTCAGAGTTGTCCCAGACAACTCTTAAAAACGAAATTTGGAGAACAGAGATCAGTCTGCACTGGTTGAAGAATTTTTCTCACCAGGAGTTCCCCAAATAAAGGAAATCACAAGGTCTGAAGTTAAGAAGACATCTTCCTGAATTCAAGTCTGGCCTCAGGTACTTACTAGCTGTATGACCCTGGGAAAGTCACTTTACCCTGTTTTCTTCGGTTTTCTCATCTGTAAAATGAGCTGGAGAAGGAAATGGCAAACCTCTCCAGTATCTTTGCCAAGAAAACCCCAAATAGAGTCCCAAAGAGTCAGACACAGCTAAAAAGACTGAACAACAATGAAAAGTAATTTTATTTGCTGAAAGGGGCAGAGAAAGGACATTTTTGTGAGTAAAGCAATTTGAGACAGTTCTGAAGACCAGAGAGGAAACAGTTCCTCAAATCACTGTACTCAGAGGACCTGTTTGAAAACAGCTCAGTGGCAAGAGCATTGGAGATGGCTTCAAGGCATTGCTGCCTGTCAGCTCATTTACATATGCCTGTTTCCAGGGTTTAAAAATTATTGCTAAGAAATTTAAATCAAAGAACTATTTGGGTACTAAAGGAAAATTGAGGCTTGTTTGTTTCTGTTTTATCTGATAAAATTTGGGGGTTTTCAACCAGAATTAAAGATGGACTGCTTCTCATGAGGAGGCTCGGTTTGATGCATTAGATGCTAGAAGAGCTCAGAAGATGAAATCAGATGGATGAGAAGACATGGCAACCACCTGAAGAGAGGAGATGATGACAGGGACAAAAGCAGATTGGCAACTGATTCCTGCTGTTTGAATGGAGTAGAGCAGAGGAGAATCAGAAGATAAAAGCAATTCCTTTGGGCCAAGCCAGCTCAGAGAGCTAAATGAAGCCAGACAGGCTCTGGACCTGCTCTGGGAGCTATTTTAACTGGAGAAGAGCTCGGTAGCTGCTAGGTGCTCACTGGAGAGAGCAGGATCCTACTGTGCAAAGAGCTGGCCAGGCTTTTCTGTGCTGCTCCTGAGTGCCATCCTGGCTCTGAGAGCTGACTGGGTTTGAAGACCTATAAGCTGATCTAGAAGCCGTTTGTGATTGGAGGGGCTCGCTGATGATGAGGGCTCATTCGAGAAAGTAGAATCCTACTTACTGTGTGGAGACTCAGCTGGGCTTGTCAGAATTTCACTTGAGCACCAACTATGATTGCTCTCTGGTTTGAGAGAAAAACTTCTCAGAGGTTAGAGAACAGATCTAAGGACTTTTGAAATCCTCCAGCTTAAAGGTACTGTCTGCCATTGAAACAGCTGAACACAGCTTCAGCTCCTAACCATGGGAGCGGATTAGAAAACTTTATTCCCCAGATTTAGGGTTTCTGTCTGTTTCATTGAAAGAGAATAATGCTGTTGTTCAGTCGTTTCAGTTGTGTCTGATTCTTAATGACCCCATTTGGGATTTTCTTGGCAAAGATATTGGAGTGGTTTACCATTTCCTTCTCCTGCTCATTTTAAATATGAGGAAACTGAGGCAAACAAGGTTAAAGTATCTTGCCCAGGGTCATACAACTGGTCAGTGTCTGAGGCCAGATTTGAACTCAAGAAGATGAGTCTTCCTGACTCCATGTCCAACATGCTAGCTCCTTCCCCATGGTATAATGCTACTGCTATAATAAAAAGAGTTTAACAAAATTTCAGTGGCATAAGAGTAGCAAAGAGGTGGTTTCATTCAGCAAAAGAGTGGAGAGTCTAGGAAGAGGAACAGATCATGTGTTAGGCAGACTGTTACCTAAAAGAGATCACCAACATCCAGGTCTAAGGTTAACAACATGGATGTAGGGGTTTCCCTATTCATATTTCTCAATGCTAGTTTTCTATAAGTTATATGCCCAAAGCTTGAATTGGTGGGAGAATGTGACACAGGTTTCAGGGTAAACTTTGATTATTTGATTTTGATTTGATTATTTGATTATTCCTGATTTTGTCTTTTATTGAGTAAATGTTATGATTATTCTTGCTTTGCTGTTCTCATTTAGTAAATGTTTCGTCTTCAAGCATTAATGGTACCATTATGATTGATTTGTATAAATGGGAAGCACACATATTCAGGATTTATATTGATCAACAGTAGGAGTATATTTCCTCTCTCCATACCTATATCAGGATTGCATCTTGGATGTTTCAAGTGCATTGTAGTTTCAAGGTTGCATATATTCACCATCTCACTCCCTGGGAACCACCTAGATCTGCCAGCATGGGAGAAGATTGGGGTAAATAAAATATAGAGAGAGGAGAGAGGCTGGTGGAGTTATTATTTTAAACATCATGCCCATGGGCTACACTGCCAAGGTGAGTGGGCTAGTCTATGCTCAACATATGTGTACTATATATATATTAATATGTATTAATATATAAAAATTCATACATGTGTGTAAATTGCATTATATTTGCACATTGTTATATAGCTATATGTAAACTATGAAACATACATATATATATAATATATATATGTATATATATATATATATATACAGACAGACAGACACACACACACTTCACAATTTAGGAAATACTTTCTTTGCAATAGCCCTATTAACTTGGTGGTATAAGCACTATTATTACCATTCCATGTATGAAAAAATCTGAATGAGGTTTAGGGAACTTAAGGAACTTGTCTATGCTCACCTTTATCAGTCAGAGTCAGATCTAACTCAAACCTAGCAAAGAAGGTTTGTTGATTCTAATTTTCTAACTTTCTGAAATTCTAACTTTCCATTGCATTATACTTGGATCTTCCCAGTAGGGGAGAGATTTATCACCTGCTACTCAGCTACCTCAAAATGGAGATGAAACAAGATCAGATGACTCTTAATAGAACCCTGACAGCCAGTGGGATAAAGAAAGAGATGGGCAAGGGAGGTTAATCCTTGGTTAATGGGCAAGAAGAGGGAAAGGCTGAAATATTTGGGGATGGTAGAAAAAAAATTAAATACAGTAGTAGGAGTTTAGAAAAATTGTTATTCCTTTCAGCTGAGCATAAGATGATGATTGCTTGGGGCAGAGAGGGGGAGTAGAGGCATCACAAATGCTGAGCACAAATTTCTCTCAGAGTGCAAAGAAACATTAGTGGAATGCCCTTCTGGGCAAGGTTAATGATGCAAAGACACCATAGCTATTCAAGAAGAAATGACACACAGTTTTAGAAGGAGCTATTGCTTTCAAACACTCCTAATGGTTTTATGGTACCTTTTCTCCTTTAAGAAACGGCATTGAGGAGGTTTTGGGGCTATGACCCCAAGAACCTGGACCTAAATGGAACAGATGGGGATGAATCTGGTCTAGCAGAAAATTGTGTAGTATGGCAGTTAACACGACTCTATAAATACCAGTGGGGCAGATGCAGAGCATTGATCCTGGACTCCTGTAGCTCCCAGAGATAAGTCAATTATATCCCTCATGTCTCAAGTTCTGCTTTTATTAAATTTGTGTTCCCCAGGAATTACCTTCTCTCAGTTTCCTACTGGAAATAAGAACATTTACAAGGTTCCCTTAGCTGCTGCTTCCACCCGAGGAGTCTTATGTAAGTCTATCTCCAGAGAAAAGCTATAGGGACAAGTCCAGTATTTTCTATGTTGTCATCTCCTGAGGTCAATACAAAAATAAACAAAACAAAAATGTAAGGGAAGAGTATGTAGCCTGGCTTAGCATTAGGGCAATATTCTGCCTGTTGTCATGTACCTTCAGCATAATAGGGACCCATAGAATACCTAAGAGTTCGGAAAGCTAAGGCTTGGGGCTAAGTATACTAAACAAGAGTTTCCCACTTCAGAGTTAGCAGAAATGGACTCTATTGCTGCTAATATTCACCAAATGCTATGCATCTTTCCAAAATGTCTCTGACCTTGTAATACTCTTGTGAAAGTCATTTCTAGCATGTTATAATGCTAAACCAAGCATTGATTATCTGGCCCAATAGGCTATCATGCAAAAAGGTAGCATAGCTTAATGGAGGGGGAAGCTGGGTGGCACAGTAGAGAGAGTGCCAGGTATGGAGTCAGGAAGACTTACCTTCCTGAGTTCATATCTGGCCTCAGACACTTACCAGTTGTGTGACCCTAGGCAAGTCATTGAACCCTGTTTGCTTCAGTTTAGTCATCTATAAATGAGCTGGAGGAAAAAAATGGCAAAACACTCCAGTATCTTTGCCACAAAGAGTCAGTCATGACTGAAATGACTGAACAACAACAAAAACAGCTTAATGGATAGTGAACTGGGTTTGAAGTCAGGAAAACTTGTATTCAAGTCCCTACTCATATAAGATGTTGGGCATCATCAGCTGCTTGGGGCAGAGTAGGTGTTAAACTGAACTGGCAGGAGTTTCCTCTTTAGGATTTTCAATGAAATTCAGTTCAGATTTAGTTCAGACTATATCTAAACAAATGCTATAATGAAGATAAGCATCTTCTCTTGAAAGGAATAACATTTTTTTCTTTTGGTTAAGAGACCTTTAAGCAGACACATAAAATGGTATAAGAATGTTGACTAAAACTCCACAACTCCCTATAAACCACAGTAGTCCTCAAAGACCTATATAATAATGTTGGAATATTGTAGATGAATAGACAATTGAGTATATCACCAGGTGTTCTAGCAGGACTTCTGGACATGAAAGTATGGCACTTGTAAGTTTAGCAATCATCCTCCCAGGTGAGAAATCCATTCCAATCATGCCTGGGTCACCTCCTGTCAAACCTCTGGTCCTTAACTTTGCAAGTTTAGTAACTTGCTTTCATTTGCCTATGCTTCACCAATAGGAAAAAAAAAATCAGGGGTTTTCCCCCTCAAGATCTGTCAGTTCAGGAACTCAAAGCAATATGGAAACTCCAATTTAATTTTCTTTTTTAAGAATGCTGGGGCTTGAGGAGGAAAAATTTTGCAGTTGGCATATGTTTGCAATCACCACAAAGTGTGTATTCACCAAGGAACTCTGTGGAAACTAAGAGGATGCTGAGTCCTGCTGCTGGAAGCACAATTTCTTTGTGACTAAGAGAATTTCATAGATAGGATAAAGGAAATCAAATTGGTGGTCAGTCTAAAATCTAAATGTTTAAATTTAAAGCTTTCCCCCTAAAGGGGATCTATCACTGAAGATGCCAGTGATTGCCTTTCTATTATCCTATATTTCTCCTCCCATGAGAGTCACTCTTCATGATCTGACTTGGAGTTTTTTGGCAAAGATACTGCAGTACTTTGCCATTTACTTCTCCAGCTCATTTTACAGATGAGGAAACTAAAGCAAATAGTATGAAGTTAAAGCCCAGGGTCAAACAGCTAGTAAGTGTCTGAGACCAGATTTGAACTCAGGAGGAAGTCTTCCTGACTCTATCCATGGTGCCGCCTAGCTGCTCCCTTTCTCAGATTCTTAGAAAAAGCTCTCTCCAACTGATGCCTCTACTCACTCACTTTTCAGGCGCTTGCAATCTGGCTTCTAACCTCATTACTCAACTGAAATTTCTTTCCCCAATGTCCAGTGACCTCTTAATTGTCAAATCTGAAGGTATTTTCTTAGTCCTCATCCTTCTTGGCTTCTTTGCAACCTCTGTCACTGCTTACCACTCTCTCCTCCTTGATGCTCACTCTTTTCTGGGATTGTGTTAAACCTATTCTCTCTTGATCTGCTCCTGACCATTGCCTTTTTACCCCCTGGTTCATCACACGTTATCATGTCTCCTAATTTTAGGTTCAACTCAAAGCTCAATCCTGAATCCCCTCCTCTTCTTTTGCTGCATACTCTCATTTGGTATACTGATAAACTTCCATCAATTTAATTAACATCTCTATGCAGATTGCTATGAAATCTGTATATCCAATGCTATTCTCTCTCCTACTGTGTCTTAGTACCATACTTGGAACATGGTAAACATTTAGTAAGTGCTTTTTGACTGATTGACTATTCACGCATCTCCAATGCATATTAAATATTTCCAACTGGATGTCCTATAAGCATTACAAATTCAACACTGACAAGCTGAACTTATTATCTTTCCCTCCAAACTTATTCCACTCCTGAACTTCCCTATTTCTGTCCAGGGAATTTCCAATTTTTCATGCACCAACATTTGTAATGTCAGTATTCTTCTTCTTCTTTTTTATTTTTTTGCTTTTTGGAGGGCAACTGGGGTTAAATGACTTGCACAAAATCACACAGCTATTAAATGTGTCAAGTGTCTGAGGTCGGATTTGAACTCAGGTCCACCAGCCCTGGCTGGTGCTCTATTCACTGTCAATATTATTCTTTATCTTACATATACAATCACTTGCCATATCTAACTTTTCCTAAAATGCCCATCTGACAAGGTCACTTCTTTTCTCAATATGTGTTTAACTCTAAGTTAAACCCTTCACTACTTCTTCCAACCTAAATTTTCAGTCTTACTCAATATTATTCTCCTTCATCTCCTCTATAATATGGTCAGACTGGACTTCTTACCATTCCTCACATACATACTCCCTCCTGTCACATCTTAGAATTCTTTCATCCCTTCAATATTCTGTTCAAAATGTTTTCTTGTTTCCTCTTCCCCAGGTGGTAGTGACTTTCCTTCAAAATATCTCCTTATATCTACTTTTTTTGTATTGTATGTATAAGCATATACACATGTATATTTACCTATATACACAGATGTTTCTTCTTCAATAGAACATAAGACGGTCAAGGCCACACACTGTTTAATTTTTGTTTTCATATCCTTAGTGAAGTGCCCACCAGAAATTATACACCAAAGCCCCCTCAAACCTGCTAGAGGAGACCCCTACTAGGTTCCTTGGAAACTACCTAATAGGCTCCAATAGTAAAGAAATGTTTCACCTGTGTTGCTAAAAAAAAAAAAAAACATTCCACAGATTCCCACGGATTCAGTTCTCTTTATGTTTGTGTCCAAGGCTTTGCTAAGGGACTATGGCTTTGCTTCGCTTCAGTAGAAATAATACTAAGGCTTTGTTTCAATAGGAATAATACTGAAAATGCTTTGCTTCAATAGGAATAATACTGAGAATGCTTTGCTTCAATAAGAATAATACTGAGAATGTTTTGCTTCAATAGACACAATGCTAAAGACATTGTACCCCTTAGAAACATATTCTGTTGCTAGCAATCACATTGTCTATAAAATTATGTCTAACAGAAAGCTTGCTGCTGTCTTTCAGTCTGAGAGGCAGTCCCAGCCGGTTAATAAACACTCCTATCAAATTATAATTGGCCTAGCTGTCCTGTTATATCTCGGGTGTCCATTACACTTAGTACTTAACACAGTTCCTGACACATAGTAAATACTTCATAAATGCTGATTTGTTGACTGACTTTGCGGCTGATTAAATAAAGGATAAATAAAAGTGAAATTCCAACTAAGGTTAGATAGCAGGAATTTGTAGTAGATGGTTATTGGAAGGATAATGGTTTCATCAAAAGAAATAAGGAGGTTCATAAGTGGGGTGAGTTTGTAAGATAATGAGTTCAAATTATTATATCTGAAGAACATCTGGTTGGAAATATTCAGAAGATAGTTGGAGATGTGTGATTAGAGCTTAGGAAAGAGACTGACAGTCATTTGCATAGAGGCAATGATTAAATTCATGGGAGTTGATGAGGACACTAAGTGAGAGAGTATAAACAGAGAAAAGAAGAGGTACCAAGAGAAAATATTACCCCATGGATGTGCTGGCAAATACAAAACATGCTGTCTGAAAAAAGTTATCTCACACCAGGGGTGAGGAACCTGTGGCCTTGAGGGCACACATGGCCTTCTAGGTCCTTGGGTTCAGCCTTTTGATCTGAGTCCAAGTTTTACAGAACAAATCCTTTTATTAATGGGTTTGCTCTGTGAAGTTTGGATTGAGTCAAAGAGCTGCATTTGAGGATCTAGAGTGTCACATGTGGCCTTGATGCCAAAGATTCCCCACCCCTGTCACATACACTTTTGTGTTTAATCTGTATCATTAATATTTTTCCATCACTTTGTTATTTTTAGGGAATCAACAAAACAATAAATCAAGTAATACCACTACTTGGTCTTTTTCCAAAGATTATTAGGAAAAAAGGAAAATATCCTATGTGTTCTAAAATGTTTATAGCAGCCCTCTTTGTGGTAAAGAACTGGAAATTGCAGAGATGCTCATCAACTGGAAAATGGCTAAACAAGTTGATATGACTGTGATGCAATTATACCATGCTATAAGAATTGATGAGCTCAATGATTTTAGAAAAAACATGGAAAAACTTGCATGAAATGATGAAGAGTGAAATGAGCAGAACCAAGAGAATGTTGTATACAGTAACAGCAATATTGTTGACTGGCTTTGGAGGCAGAGCCAAGATGGCAGAGTAAAAGCAAGAACTTGCTTGAGCTTGTCCCCAAACCCCTACAAATACCTACAAAAATACTCTAACAAATTCTAAATCTGCAGAACGAACAAAATGATAGAGTGGAATACATCTCCAGCCCAACACCCTGGAAGATCCACAGGAGGGTATATTGCACTGGATTGCAAGGGGAGCTCAGTCTGGCAAGGGGTTTCACCAGGCACCACAAGGCTGAACCAGGCCTCAGGGGACTAAATTGCTGACACCTTGTAATGGCAAGCACAGAAGCAGTTTACACCTTGTTTCAGCTATTGAATTAACACCTTTTTTCAGTTCAAGTTTCTTTTGAGCTTTGTATCAAGTCTTTTAAGAAACACAACTGTGAACCCCACCAACTTGTGAACCCTAGAACTTGTGAATTCTTAGGGAAGAGCTAATGACCATATATAAGGAGAGGCCCAGCCTAGGGACAGCAGAACTGAGAAGAGGATTCTTGTGGTGGCAAAATCAAGAAGGAGAAAACTTGTGGTATCCTGGCACTCTGTTTGTCTGCTCTATCTGTGATGATGTTTGTGATACTTTGTACAGAATCCCTGGCACCTTCCTGGAAGCCCTGAAAGAGGATTTTCTGGTTGTATGTTTACAGACAACCCGGAGAACGGTTTTGGAAGTCCTGGGACTTTACTGATGATTTGTGTTGAGTTCTCAGACCTTGTTTGTGGGTCTGTGTTGATTTCATAGGCAGATAGTGAATTGATGATGGTTCTGGCAATGAGTATTAATATTATTGTGTCAAGCTTTGTCTTTCGAGAAACAAGAACTGTGAAGGACTTGAGGTGAATTAGAGACTGTGATGGAAACTGGATGAAGAACTGGACAAGGAGCCGGACAAGGAACTGGGAGCTGCCTGCCTTTGAACCCAGGTGACAATTGAGCTGGGATCCTGGAAGAGGAACCATGGAAGCTGAGAGCCAACCTCAAGTCAAGCTGAAAGAAAACTTTACTTGGATATTGTGTACTGACTGAGAAGATTATTATTTACTGTGACCTAGGGGAGGAGAACTTTGACTTTTGTACTTTGTGATTGAATTAAGGATTTTGTGATTGACCAAATGAATGTACTTTGTTTAAAACTATGTGACCACTTTGGTGGAAACTATGTGGCCATTTTAGTGATAAGTTGTCGAGTTGTGACATGGTGAATACTGTACCTTGATTTTCTGTGAATGTTTTGCTGTGATTTGTTATTGAATAGAGAGTTCTCTATACTATGTAATCAGAACCTTAAAAGCTGTTCACAGTAGCAGTCCTCTGGAAAGCTGCACATGCTTGGTTTTACACACCTGTGGCAATTTCCAGACTTCTCAACCGATAAATACCATGAACAATGTGGAAGGTCAGTGGGGGAACTCTGTGGAATCTAGGTGAAAGAGGAGCGTGGGGTCCAGCCCCAGGCCTGAGACAATGGAGGTGGTGGTGGCAGCATAGGCAGAAAAAGCAACAATCACAGTAGTAGTGGCTGCTTCCAGAGTTCTGGGCCCACAGATGGTGGGGGATCCAGAGGTTGATACAGAACCCCAGAAGCCTGGGACAGCACACCCACAACCAACCCAACCTCTATGTTAACTGGAAGCAAAGTCCTGCCTTGACAGGGAGTTAGAAAGTCAAGTATCAGACTGGGAAAATTAATGAACAGTGTAAAAAAAGAGTCAGACTATAGAATCTTACATTGGTGGCAAAGAAGAACAAAACATACAACCAGAAGAAGAAAACAAAGTCAAAGATCCTACATCAAAAGCCTCCAAGAAAAATGTGAATTTGTCACAGGACATGGAAGAGCTCAAAAAGAATTTGAAAAATCAATAAGAGAAGTGGAGGAAAAATTGGCAAGAAAAATGAGAGTTATGTAAGAAAATAATGAAAAATGAGTCAACAGCTTGCTAAAGGAGACCCTAAAAATTACTAAAAAAAAAAAAAACACTTTAAAAATAGACTAACCCTTGGGGCGGCTAGGTGGCGCAATGAGTAAAGCACCAGCCCTGGAGTCAGGAGGACCCGAGTTCAGTTCTGGCTACATACACTTAACACACACACACACACACACACACACACACACACACACACACACACACATACACACACACACACACCTAGTTGTGTAACCTTGGGCAAGTTACTTAACCCCAATTGCCCTCCAAAAGGCAAAAAAAAAAAAATAGACTAACCCAAATGGCAAAAGAAGTCTAAAAATCCAGTGAGGAGAAGAATGCCTTAAAAAAAACTTTAAAAATAAAAAAAAATTGGCCGAATGGAAAAGGAGGTTCAAAAGCTCACTGAAGAAAATAATTCCTTCAAAATACGAATGGAACAAATGGAAGCTAACGACTTTATGAGAAATCAAGAAATTATAAAAGATAACCAAAAGAATGAAAAAATAGAACACAGTGGGAAATATCTCATTGGGAAAACTTATCTAGGAGAGATAATTTTAAAATTATTGGACTACCTGAAAGCCATGATCAAAGAAAAAGCTTAGATATCATCTTTCAAGAAATTATCAAGGAAAACTATCTTGAACCAGAGGGTAAAATAGATATTGTAAGAATCCACCTCTTGAAAGAGAGGCCAAGGGGCAGCTAGGTGGCCTTGTGAATAGGGCACCAGCCCTGGAATCAGGAGGACCTGAGTTCAAATCCCATCTCAGACACTTAACAATTACTCACTGTGTGACCTTGGGCAAGCCACTTAACCCCAATTTCCCTGCCTTCTTGTAAGGGTTATGGGATTTAAAGATCTTCCATGCCCCATTGGACTTGCTGACGTAGCAGGAAGGGGCGGAGCAAGAGGAAGCGGAAGCCAAACTAGAGTTCCTGCGGTGGCTAGCAATGGCGGTGACAGCGGCAGCAGCAGCAGAGTCAGCAGCGGCGGCAACGTGAAACCCTTTTTGAGTCAGCCAGAATTTCTGCTAAGGACTCCTGCTGAGGACTGCCAGGGGCCGGAGCTGCTGGGAGCACGCTTCCTGGACGCTGGGTGGTTGCTGTGAGTGGGGAGAGGAGGACCTTTGCCTGAGGTAGCCTGTTCTGTTTTAAAGGCTTGAAAATGTGGGTGCTTTCTACTTTATCTACCTGTGCCAATGTCATAACTACTCTGATGGCTTTCACTTTCTGGTTTTGGGACTCAGTCTTTTGGTATTTTAATAAATTTTCTAGCTTATTCCCCCATATAGCAAGCCTAATTTATTTTGTGATGGATAATTATATCAGCATATCTGTGATTTCCATAAGCATTGTGAATATGGCATTGCTGATACACTTCTCCCCTCCAAAAAGACAAAAAAAGAGATCTCCAAAGGAAAACTCCTAGGAATATTGCAGACAAAAATCCAGAGTTCCCAGGTCAAGGAGAAAATATTGCAAGTAACCAGAAAGGAACAATTCAAGTATTGTTGAAATACAATCAGGATAACACAAGATGTAGCATCTTCCACATTACGGAATTGAAGGACTTAGAATTGATATTATAGAAGTCAGAGGAGTGAAGATTAAAACCAAGAATCACCTACCCAGGAAAACTGAGTATAATGCTTCAGGGGGGAAATGGACATTAAATGGAACAGAGGACTATTTGGGATTGGAAGGTCCAGGGAAGATGAAGAATAGATTAAGAAGGAATAAAGCATAGGAAGAGAGGTAGTGGTGGATGTTTATATATAT
>NW_027185735.1:16895855-16966522 GCF_028583685.1 Petaurus breviceps papuanus | reverse complement strand
ATAAGAATAAAACATATGACGAGAACGTTGTGTGTATTTATATATATATATATATATATATATATATATATATATATATATATATATATATATATATATATATATATATACACACACACACACACACATACATACATACACATTATATTTTCAGAATTATTGCTGAAAAGACCAAAGCTGAATAGAAAATTTTACTTTCAAAGATGACTCAAGAGAATCATGAAAAGGCAAACAAGAAAGAGAAATCATAAGGAACTTATTAAAGTTGAATTGTTTACATTTCTACATGGAAAGATGATATTTGTAACACATGAGACCTTTCTCAGTATTAGGGTAGTTGGAGGAAATAGGTAGGTAGGTAGGTAGGTAGATAGATAGATAGATAGATAGATAGATAGATAGATAGATAGATAGATAGATAGATAGATAGATAGATAGATAGATAGATGGCACAGGGTGAGATGAATATGAAGGAATGATACCTAAAATATGAAATTAAGGGTTGAGATAGGAAAATATTGGGAGGAGAAAGGGAGAGATAGAATGGGCTAAATTATCTCACATAAAAGAAGCAAGAAAAAGGTTTCACGATGGAGGGAAAAGGGGGAAGGTGAGAGAAAATGAGCAAAACTTACTCTCATCAGATTTGACTTAAGGAGGGAATAACATACACATTCAACTGGGTGTCTTACCCTACAGGAAAGTAAGGGTGGAAGGAGGTAATGGGGGTGGGGGAGGAGGATAGAATGAAGAGCAGATTGAAGGAGGGGGTAGTTAGAAGCAAACACTTTTTTGAAAAGAGACAGTGTCAAAGGAGAAAATAGAATAAATGGGGGATGGGATAGAATAGAGGGAAATATAGTTCTTCTTTCACAATATGACTATTATGGAAGTGTTTTGCATGATTACACATATATAACCTATGTTGATTTGCTTGCCTTCTCAATGAGGGTGGGTGGGGAGGGAAGAAGGGAGAGAATTTGTAACTCTAAGTTTTAAAAGCAAATGTAAAAAATAGTTTTTACATACAACTGGGAAGATATTCAGGCAATGGGGTATAGAAATCTATCTCGTCCTTCAAGAAAACAAGGGGGAAGGGAATAAATAGAGAGACAGAAGGGAGGGCAGACTGGGGGAAGGGGTAATCAGAATTCATACCATCTTGTAGTTGGGTGGGAAGAGGAAGATGGGGAGAAAACTTGGAACTCAAAATCTTGTGGAAATGAATGGTGAAAACTAAAAATAAATACATAATTAAAAAAAAGAATAACTTTGAGTGAATACATTTTTGTCTATTATAAATGCCCAAGTTAACTTATAAGGACATAGAAAAAAGACATTATCTTCATCCCGAGAAAGAACTTATGAATAGAAGCATGTGTAGAATAATTTTGCATATATGTATATATTTATACTTGTATATATACATACATACATACATTTATATACATGCATACACGTACTTATTTGTGTCTAATGGTAGCCATATCCAGGGTAGGGGGTCGGGAAGGAAGAAAAGAAGAAAAAGAAATTTACATGATAATTCTGCTGTACATTTGAAAGGAATAGCAAGCTGTTCATAGTAGATTTGTAGTTTTGTGTGCAATCACCTCTTTATTGTACTATTATGGAAATGCTTGTTTTATTCCATAAATTAAAAATTAAATAAAAAAACAGTAAATCAAGTCCAATTTGTGGCATTTGCCAGTTGTTGGGAAAGATTGAAGGCAAAAGGAAAAGAGGATGGCAGAGGATGATATGGATAGATAGTATCATGAAAACAATGAACTTGAATTTGCACAGACTTTGAGAGATAGTGGAGAATAGAAGGGCCTAGCATGGGTCCATAGGTTCATGAAGAGTCAGACAAGACTGAATGACTGAACAACAACAACAAAATAGGTGTAACTAAATGCTCATGCAAGAAAATTAACAATTGGCTCTAGCAATTTTATTTAAGCAGGCTCCAGCTTGAATCTCCAGATGGGATGTAGATGATGAAATATTCAAAGAAATCACAGAGTAGTTAGCAGATATATGGTATAAGTGGAAAGTACCCTGGATTTGGAGTCAGAAGACCTACATTCGAATCCAGGTCTGGCATTTCCTAGCTGAGTGATCTTGGGCAAATCACTTAATCTCCATGGGCTTCAGTTTCCTCATGTTAAATGAGCATGTTTACCTTAAATGTTCCTCCAGGTCTGAATCCGTGATTCTGAGAAGTTGCAGGTAGGAGGAGAACCAAGAGAGATGTAGAACAGTTTCACAAAAGCCCAGAAAGGAGAACTAACCAGGAGGAGACAGTAATCAACAGTGTCAAATGTTGTGGAGGAGTAGAGAATAATGAAGATTGAGAAACAGTTGTCAGATTTGTCAATTAAGAGATCACTGGTAACTTTGAAGAGATCAGTTTTAGTTCAATGATGGGTATGTAAACCATACTGTGAGAGGCTGAAAATTAAGTGAGAAGAAAAGTGGAAACAATAGATCTAGACTTTCATTACTAATGAGAGAAAGATATGATGGTATCTAGGGGTAATGATAGAGTCTAGTGATTTGTTTTAATGGGGAAAATTTGAATGTATGTATAAGCATCAGAAAAGGAATCAGTATATAGGAAGATATTTAGAATTGAAGAGAAGGAAGTGATAATGGGTGGAATATATTGGAGAAGCCAGGAGTTCTGCAAGGGCACATATAGAAAGCTGTCCTTTTTGGAGAAAAGATCATCTCTTCATGAGAAGCTAGAGTAAAGGGGATGAGGTAGCAAATCAATTATGGAGGAGTAGAATAATTGCTTTGTTACAGTGAGGGCCTAGTTCATTTTAAACAATATGAATTTGTCAGGAACTCAGTCAGCATAGTTGTGTGATTTTATCCATTTTCTTTGAGGACTGTGTGAATAAGGGCAAAGAAGGTGGAGCATGGAAGTGATATAAGGTTGGAGTAGATCAAAGCATAAATATGATGAGGACAGGGGAACAAGGGATTTGAGAGCAGAGGGAAATATAGAACTGATTTGTCTAGAAGTAGTATGGTTCAGTGGAAAAAATGCTGAAATTGTGCCAAGAAGCCTGGGTTCAAATCTCAGCTACCCATAAATGCTAGTTGTGTGATCTTAAACAGATCATTTAACCTTCATAAGTCTTATTTTCCTCTTATGTAAACTTAAGGATGAGGTGTTGATGGTCTCTCAGCCATCTTCCAGCTTGAAATGTAAGGTTTTATATCCTATGAGTTATCAAGATTAGTTTGGGAAGGGAAGAAAGTGACATTAGAGCAAAAGTGATGGCATAGGGGAGTACTGAATGATGGAAGGATTGGAATGGCCAAGGAAGATGAAGACTACATTAAGCAGGAATAAATCACAGGGAGAGAGGAAGTGATGGATGTTTGTAAACTTAACAAGGCATTTTGAAATCTTGGATTTCTGAAATGAAACAGTTATGGGATGAGGGGGCATGATCAAGGATATGACCATCTCTGCGTATAACTGAGGTGGCATGGAAGTCGGTCATGGAAGTTGAAGAAATTAAAGAATTAGGAGGTTAGGTTGTCTGATGTGACATCAATATGTATGTTGAAGTCCCTTAATGTAAGGGCAGGAGTTGAGGTTGAAAGGAAGACTGTACACCAGCTATTAAATTCCTTGAAAAAAGAGAAGGAGCATCCTATGGGTCAATAGATCTTGATTAGGTGATTAATTCAAATGGAATGAACTTCAAAGGAGATGTTACTGAGTAATGGCAACAAAGGGAGAGTCTAGAAATGGCAGTGGAGAAACAAGGAATATTCTGACTCTTCCTCTAAGATCAGCGTTAAGAGCAAGTAAAGTCAGCACTGGAGAGTGTCTAGAAATGCAATGTCATCTGGGTATGGAGGAGAGTATGTGGGAGGCAGAAGGAGGCAGGGATGGGAATTCTCTTTAAGTGACAGTATTTGGAGGCTGCTTGGAGGAAAGGATATAAAATGAAGGAAAGTTTGTTAACTTTGGAATAGGAATTCCAGAGAGCACAATGGAAGGGGTAAGCAGGGGTAGAATGCAACATAAAGGTTAAATCTGGGCAAGGGACACTAATAGTCCTGCTTGAGCTTAGTAGTTTCTGTAGAAGATGGAGCCATCTGTGTCTTGCTCTACCTGTAGGTAGTGGTCTGGGGTGAAGATGGGGGTAGGGAATGGGAGAGGTGAAATCCAGCCTTTTCCTACCACAGGTTGGTCTGGATGGGTGGGATTGAGGAAGGGGATAGGGATCTAGTATGTTGCCACGCTGAGTTAGCACACCAGCACACCAGGGACTGCTGCTAATCAGCTGATATTATATATGTATGGGGCAATGTAAAAACTTCTCAGAATGGGTCTTGGAATTTGGTGTCAGTTTTCGGCTTTACCCTTCCCCCTTCATTGTTGCTGTCAACCAGGCAAAAGCCCTTTTAGGAGTCTTTCAACTCCCACCTAGCTTCAGTTCTTTCTCTCCTTTCTCTCATAGTCTAAATGCTATTAAATTAAGAATGATATTGTCAGAGGAATAGAAAAAGGATAAATGGGACACTCTCACCATGTGTTGTAATATTTTGAAATATTGTAATTTGGGAAATCATAAGCCTCCAAGCTTGTCTTTGTTTAAAAAGAAGTTTAAGTTTAAGATTGTTTAGCTATGAAACTTATAAGATACTGTTTTAATGCTAAAACCTAAAATTGTTGACAGGCAGTCAAACAAATCTGTAAGATTCCTTTCCTTATAGTTTCTGGTCTGGCCAGCCTGGAATTACAATGAAAGTTAGATATAGCTAAAAACATCTTAGCGGATTCTGAGAATTAATGGTTAAGAAGCTGGAAATTAGGGGGGGTGGAGCCATGATGTTTGGAGCAGAAACAGAACTTCAGTGGAGCTTCCACTTACACCTCCTCCAATACACATAAAAAGTGACTCTAAACAAACTTTAGAACTACAAAACCCACAGAGTGACAGAGAGAAACTAACCTCCCCCTGAAGACAGCCTGGAAGGCCAGCAGGAAGGGTCCAGTGCAGCATTCTGGGAGGCCAGCCCAGCCCCACATGAGTCCAAGATTTTAGCCTCAGGGAGGTCCGAACAACCACGGCTAGAGGGACGTTGGGAGAGTGGACCACCAGCATCTGTGGTGGTTTCCAGAATTATCAACCCATAAATGCCAAAGACAAAGTGAGAGGTCAATGGACTTTGGGAACAGGGAGTCTGGGAGTACAGTCCAGCCTCTGCCCCAGGGCGAGAAGTGGCTGAAGCACAGCAGCCACCAGTCTGAGGGGTAATCACTCTTGCTTTAACCTGCTTGAATCTGGATCCCTGTCTTGGATGGAGGTCCTGTGAAATATCTCATTGGAAAAACCACTGACATGGAAAATAGATCCAGGAGAAATAATTTAAAAATTATTAGACTACCTGAAAGCCATGATCACAAAAAGAACCTAGAAATCATCTTTCAAGAAATTCTCAAGGAAAATTGCCCTTGATTTTTTAGAACCAGAGGGCAAAATGGAGGTTGAAAGGATCCACCAATCACCTCTGAAAAAGATCCCAAAAAGAAAAGTCATAGGAATAGTATAGCCAGGTTCTGGAGTTCCTAGATAAAGGAGATAATATTACAAGCAGCCAGGAAGAAACAACTTGAATAATTGTAACTTTTGAAAGTTTTATCAGTATGAGAATAGTTGAAGGGAATATAAATGCATATATATATATATATATATATATGTGTGTGTGTGTGTGTGTGTGTGTGTGTATATATACTGTATATACATACACAGGAGGGTATATGGGTATATGAATACATATATGAGTGTGTGTATATATGTGTACAGGTATACATAGAAAGGGCAAAGGACCAAATGAATAGGAAGGGATGATACTTAAAAGGTGAAATTAAGGGGTGAGAGGGGAATATAATGAGAAGGGATGAGGAGAAACAGAATGGGGTAAACTATCTTATATAGAAGAAGCAAAGGAAAACTGTTACAATAGAGGGAAAGAAAAGGAAGGCAAAAGGGAATGAGTCAACCTTACTCTCATTGAATTTGGCTTAGGGAGGGAATGACATAAAAACTAAGTAAGTGTAATGTAATGCCAAGCAAAGGCAACTTCCCAACGTTCAAAATACCAGCATAGGTGCTCTCCATTTTATTCAGTGACAAATTAAGAACAGAGAAGATCAAAATATGACATCATTCAAAATACAGCATTTACTAAGTGTGATTCAATAATATCCAAGTACTACCTGATTTAATCAAGTACTACCCCACCTCAGGACATTACATTCATTTAATCAATTACAAAGTGCCTGTTCTAAATACTACTCCACCTCTAGGCTGTACCTTCATTTAGTCCATCACAAAACCCCTCTTCTCAAATGGAGATTAGTTTCCAATCATAAGTAAAGTACATTCATTTGTTCAATCATAGAACACAAAAAAAGTCAAAAGTTCCCCACCCCTGGATCACAATTGAATCAACCCCAGAGTTACAAGTTTAAGCACAGCACTTGATACCCAAATGGAGGTCTTTTCTTCATCTTGACACAAGACAAGTTCTCAGCAATCTTTGTTCCTGGGGAGACAAAGCTTAGCAAGGCCACAAGATACATTGCCAGTCTCTTCATTAATTCATCCTCTGTCTGCAGAACAGTATCAAGAGCTCTGAACCAACAGCAAGGTTCCAGAACTTCTGCAACAACAGGATTGTCTTTCACCAGTGGACAAATCTGGCAAAACAACATCAAAACAGACAGACAAAGTACCAGCAAAACAGCCATGTCTCCTCAGTCCTCAGCAGCTCTGGGTAGCAGCTCTCAAAAGTCCTGGGCAATTCAAAGTGGCCCTCAGCAATCCTCTCAGTCTCTCTATGCTCTAAAGGTGCTGCTTCCAAAAAGTTCTTCTGCCTCTCTCTTGTGTCTCTCCAAATCTACTTCACCAGCTCTTCCCAGTTCAGCCCTCTCTTTTCATGTCAACAAGTCCATCCCAAAAGTGGGATTCACAAGCTGTGGGTTTTAACATGATCAAAACAAAAACAAGCCAATACAGGGGAATCTTTAAATTCCATTACTATTATAATAAGTATACAGGAGAGTAGGGGGGAAGGGGATGAGAAGGAGAATGATGGAGGGGAGGGCAGGTTGGGGGGGAGGGAAGTTGGGAGCACACACTTTTGAAAAGGGATAGGGTCAAAGTAGAGAATAGAACAAGTGGGGGGCAGGATAGTATGGAGGGAAATATAGTCAGTCTTTCACAAGGTATCCACTATGGAAAAGTTTTGCATTCCTACATATGTACAACCTATATTGAGTTGCTTATCTTCCCAGTAAGGGTGGGTGATGAGGGAGGAAGGGAAAGAATCTGGAATTCAAATTTTTAAAATCAAATGTTAAATATATATAATTTTTTCATGCAACTGGGAAATAAGATATATAGGCACTGGGGCATAGAGATCCATCTTGCCCTACTGGAAATATGTGGAGGGAGTGGGGGAGGATATAGGAGAGAACAGATTGGGGAAGGGGATTATTCAGTAGAATCGCTGTTTTGGGGTAGTGGGTAGGGGAAATATGGGCAGGAAATTTTTTTTCAAATGCTTTATTAACTTCTAATTTACATCATTCATTTCTGCCAGATTTTGAATTACAAATTTTCTCCCCATTTTTCCCCTACCCACTATCCCAAAATAGCAGTCCCACAGGATATCCCCTCCTCCAATTTGCTCTCTCTGATATTTTTTCCCATACCCCTTTAAACTTTTCAAGTGGATCTCTATGCCCCAGTGCCTGTATATCTTATTTCCCAATTACATGAAAAATAGTATTAATAATAGCATATATATACACATATATATTTGAATATTTGATTTTAAAACTTTGAATTCTAGATTCATTCCCTTCCTCCCTTGTCACCCATCCTTACTGGGAAGATAAGAAGTTCAGTATAGGTTATACATGTGTGGCTAATGCAAAACAATAACATAGTAGATATATTCTAAAAGACTGACTATATTTCCCTCCCTCCTATCCCACCTCCCACTTGTTCTATTCTCTACTTTGATCCCATCCCTTTTCAAAAGTGGGTGCTTCCAACTTCCCTCCCCCCAACTTGCCCTCCCTTTCATCATCCCCCCTCTCATCCCCTTCCCCCATACTCCCCTGGAGGGTGAGATACCCTATTTAGTGTGTATTTCATTCCCTCCTCGAGCTAAGTTCAATGAGAATAAAGTTGACCCCTTCCCTTTTGCTTTCCTATTCTTCCCCTCCATTGAAACAATTTTCCCTTGCCTCTTCTATATGAGATAGTTTACTCCATTCTGTCTCTCCCCATCTCCTCTCATTATATTCCTCTCTCACCTCTTAATTTCACCTTTTGGTATCATCCCTTCCTGTTAAATTGGTCCTGTGCCCTCTGTGTATACCTGTAAACATATATACACACATTCACTTATGTATTCATATGCCCATGTACCCTCATATATAGACATATATATGCGTGTGTGTGTACATATATATATATATATATACATATATATATATATATATTCCCTTCAACTACTGAGAAAAGTTTCATAAGTTACAATTATTGTTTTTCCATGGAGGAATGTTAATAGTTCAACTTTGATAAGTTCCTTATGATTTCTTTTCCCTGTTTACCATCTCATGCTTCTCTTGCTTCTTATATCCGAATGTCAAATTTTCTATTCAACTCTGTTTTTTTCAGCAAGAATGCTTGAAAGTCCTCGATTCCACTGAATGACCATATTTTCCCCTGAAACATGATACTCAGTTTTGTGGGTAAGTGATTCTTGCTTTTAATCCCAGCTCCTTTGACCTCCAGAATATCATATTCCAAGCCCTTCAATCCCTAAGGGTAGAAGCTGCCAGATCCTGGGTTATACTGATGTGTTTCCACAATATTCAAATTGTTTCTTCCTGGATGCTTGTAATATTCTCTCCTAACCTGGGAATTCCAGAACCTGGCTATAATATTCCTAGGAGTTTTCTTTTGGGGATCCATTTCAGGAGGTGATAGGTGGATTCTTTCAACCTCTATTTTGCCCTCTGTTTCTAAAACATCAGGGCAGTTTTCTTTGAGAACTTCCTGGAGGATGATTTCTATGTTCTTACCTTGATCATGGCTTTCAGGTAGTCCAGTAATGTTTGAATGATCTCTCTTGGATCTATTTTCCAGGTCAGTGGTTTTTCCCATGAGATATATCACCTTGCCTTCTATTCTTTCATTTCTTTGAATCTGTTTAACAGCATCTTGATTTCTCATAAAGTCATTAGCTTCCATTTGCTCCAATCTGATTCTGAAGCAATGATTCTCCTCATTGCCTTTTGGAGCCTCTTTTGCCATTTGAGTTAGTCTATTTTTTAAGGTATTATTTTCCTCGGTAAGGCTGTTGACTCTCATTTCGTAATTTTCTTGCATTGTTCTCATTTCTCTTCCCAATTTTTCCTCCACTTCTCTTATCTGCTTCTTAAGGTCCTCTATGGCCTATAATCAGTTTGTATTTTCCTTTGAAGGTTTTGGTGCAAGAGTTCTGACTTCACTGTCTTCCTCCTGTTCCATGCTTTGCTCCTTTTTGTCCCCAAAATAGAAGTCTGATGTTGGAATCTTGTTTCTGCTTTGTTTCCTTTGTGTGGTCATGTCACCCCTCAGTCACTTGACCCCTGGGCTTTTTGCCACAGTAGGACTCTGCCACCAGACAAGGGAGATTTCATCCCAAATGCTGGGGTTTTCTCTGCTGCTGGAGGTATTAGATGGACCTCTCTGAGGTCTCCACATGCTCTGGCAAGCTGGGCACAGACCCCAGGACCTCCATCCTAGACTGCAATCCAGATCCAAGCAGGTTAAAGCAAGAGCGATTACCCCTCGGACTGGTGCTTGGTCTCCCTACACTCTGCAGGCCAGGAGCTGAAGCTGCCACGTGGCACTGACTGGCTGTGCAGGTGTCTCAGTGGCTTCTCATCCCAGGGGCAAAAGCCATGCACTCCCACTTACTGGGTCCCAAAATCCAGACTGCACTGACCTCTCACTTTGTCCTTTGTGTCTATGTGTTGATATTTCTGGAAATGGCCACAGCTGCTGCTGATTTGGAGTCCCTCTGGCCAGTGTCTGGTCAGATCCACCCTGGGGCTAAAGCTCCCAGATCGTTGTGCTGGCAGATTCCTGCTGGCCTTCCAGGATGTCCTGAGTGGGAGGTTAGCTTCTCTGTCATTTTATGGGTTCTGCAGCTCCAAAGTTTGTTTAGAGTCCCCTTTTTACATGGATTGGGGAAAGTGGAAGCAGGAGCAGGGGGGAGGTCCTGCTTCTACTCCCCCGTCTTGATCTGGGCAGGAAATTTGTAACTCAAAATGTTTTGGAAATGATGTAAACTAAAAATAAATATAAAATTTAATTTAAAAAAAAAGAAGTTGGAAATTGATTATTTTGGGATTCCTGGAGAAACTGTAGTATTAAAACACCCACGTAGTCAGCATACTTCGCTCCTTTCCCAGAGTTAAGAGAGTACCTCTGCAGCATGGGGATCTTTCTTTAACAACCAAAAGTTTTGTTAACCCTTCTCATCCGAGATCAGATAAAAGAATGCAAGAGAATTGTAGGGATAATATTTGCAGACTGACAGTTGCCCTACTGAACAACCTGTGCCTCTGGGCACTTTGTAGCCCACCATCCTAGGCAAGATTTGGAAATGTCACCCAGGTGGTGTACATTTTGCCACCCCATCCCAGTAGCTGCAAATTAGCCCCAGGATTTGTACATTTTGCAGTTTTTGGAAAGGGAGAGATAGATGAATCAAGCCTGTGGGGAATATTCCCTAAGCCCTGACTCCAACAAAAATCACTTGGAAAGCCAGCTTCTATTCCAGGTAAACTCTACACTGCTCTGTTCCATTTGCAAAAAAATGTATTTTATCTCTGTTTAACCTGTTTCCTGAATTTATAAGGGGAAACACAATAGTGTTACGGGATTCAAATGGTTTAATGATTGTAAAATGCTTGACATAATAACTGGCATGTGTTGGATACAACATCATCTCTAACTTTGAAATAGTTTTTGATGCCAGGAGTGATAAGATCAATTAATTTACAAATCATTTGATGCCATTTTAAATTCATTGTTATGTTGTTGTCATATCTCTTAAGATTTTAATTTTGTGATCTAGAAATTCTGTATAATACATTAAGAATTTATGTCACTTAAGAACATTGTACACTAAGTTTAAAGAATTACAATTTTAAAGGTTTATTGTTGCTTTAAGGAAAAGAAAGATATAATTTAAAAATTCCTAGTAATTTTCTTCATAAAGGTTAGGTGATTATTCCTCTTAACATCAGGATAAATTCAAACTGTTTTTAAAGAAAGGAAATGCTTTTAGAAAAGATGTTTTGCAGAAGAGATCTTGTTTTTTTAATCTGAATTTGTGGTTATTGCATGGCATAAGCAAAAATTAACATTTGTGTTTGAACATAAAAGTGAAATTTTAAAATTCCTGAAGTATCTCACTCTTCCAGACTGAGTATAATTAGGAAAGAATAAACAAACTTGCAAGGAAACTAAGATTCCAGTGCAGAACAGTTACATTAGTAAAAATAATAATAACTTATGAGCTATCTTGTTTTATGGTTATAAATGTAAAGGAAATTTGAATAATCTGGATAATGGATTTGAGAAATTTGGAATGATAATAAAAGTTTGATTAGAAATATGGAAGGCTGATAAGAAGTTTTGGGGACAAATGAGAGTTTATCCAAGTCCCTCCTGTCTCTAGATCATCGTTCTGTATGCCTTTGTATCAGTCTTAGATGGCTCAAGAGTGTGAGGAAGTATTTTAGGGAGTCAGAAAGATTTGTAACTTGATTTTATAATTAGTAGCTCAATCAAATTTTAGATGGCCCTATATGAAGGATACTAGTCTATATTTATTTGCTATTTAAGACCTTTGGGGGCTGCAAATTTACTATTGTTTTAAGCCCTGAGTACAAGAATAGTTGTCATAAAGGACAATAATGGAATGCCAGGGACTGCAGGCTGAGAACTGCCAAAGGTGGAAATCTGTTCCTGGGAAAGGTTTTGAAGACAACCTTAGACACTGCCTAGGGAGATCTTCAACTCTGTACCCCAAACTGTTCCTTTTCCTTTCTGAAAAAGAGAAAAAAATTTCCCATCCAAGTACTCTTAAACCTGCTTTCAGTACCAAGTGGCTACCTGATTGCCTACCAGTAATGACTCATACCTGGAATCAAACAGAGCTAAAGAAGTTTTTCCTTCTGGCAAGATTTATGACACTGTCCCTCTTTTTCTTTTATAGCAAATTCATCAAGAAGTTATATTCAGGGTCAAATAAATGAATAAATAAATATAGAGATAACATCCTTCAAAGGAGGAAATGATTAGACCAAGTAATAAGGCAATGATGTCATGTGATAGATGTCTAATTGAATAGGATAGTAAAGTTTGAGGAGAGCAACAGGATCAGACTTAGATGATTCCTCCAAGAATTATATACAGATGTATAAGATTGGCTTCCAAAAATTATCTATTATGAAAATTTAAGTTTTGAGCATGTTTGGGAATAAAATCAAAGATTTGAATTTTTGCACAAGGATTTTTGCCACAGTAGGACTGTCAGATCCTGGGTTATCCTGGTATCCATATATATATATGATAGTGGTAAGAGTGAAATTAATGTTTCTTTATTAAAGCATCTATCTGATAATTTTAAATGGGAAGATGAAATCATTTTTGATAGATCCTCACATTTTAAAAGATTCCTATGCCAGGTACAGGATTTAAGTAAAGATTTAAATTAAAAAAAAGAAGAATAAACTGAAAATTCTCTGAAGTTTCAAAATGTGGAACCAATTTTAAGTGGTAATGCTAATGTATATTGTCAGAATTATCTGGTAACCTCTAGATCTGAACCAGAAGAGCAGAACTCCCTTTTTGAATTGTATAATTACATGAGGTATCTGGGATTCAAAAGTGTTGTTTAAATGAATATTGGGAATAGGTCACTGGGATACAAAGAATTAGATGTTAATTGACATTGGTAATAATGATTCTGTTAATTTGTATGGTTTGTGTGTAATTTTTCTTGGTTATCTTGGTGACATGTAATTTCCTTTCTCAAAATTAGTATATATTGTGAGCCACCTAAGGAGTTTAATCTGTATCTAACTTAATGTTATTGTGTACTTTTGTAAAATTATAAGAAAACTTTATTGTATTGTTTGAGCTTAGCCCTGTGTGTCTAAGAAAACTGAATTATTTGTTATACTTTTTGGGCTCAGCCTTGAATGGCTGGGAAACTGAGCCTTTTTATGCGCAAATCATATGTTTCTGGGAACCCCTGTCAGGTTTGTCTAGCATCCTCTGAGCCAAGGGATTTGAAAAAGACAACATCAGATGCAGACAGCTTTCCCAAGAATCTGGACCTGGCTTTTACTGGAACTGCTTCCTCCCTGGAGACCCCATCTTGAGAAGATAATTTCATAGAAGGGATTTATTAGCAGTGGTGTGAGAAGTTTTCAGAGAGCAAAAAGAAGAGGAGAGTTTGTATGGTGTAATGTGAAAACTTCTCATAATGGGTCTTGGAATTTGGTGTCAGGTTTTGGCTTTACCCTTCCCCCTTCAATGCTGCTGTCAATCAGCTGCAAGCCCCTTTACGAATCTTTTGACCCCCACCTAGCTTCAGTTCTTTGTCTCCTTTCCTGCCTCTGTGAGCCCCTCTGATAGAGCCACGAGTGTGAGAGACACTGTGGCAGTCACAAGATGTCAGAGGGGGTGCACGTGACCTTTTAGAGGCAGGAGCTTGGAGATGTGGAGGCCGACTCTGCTGGGCCAAAAGGGCTGACATGGCATTGAGCGCAGGGCCGTGGGAGCTGACTTTGCCAGGTTGGGAAAGGCCAATGTGGCATTGAACGTGCCTTATCAACACGGACTCCTCTTAACACATACTCCTTTGCCTTGCACTCAGGAGAGTGCACAATTGGCTCCCACATGGCATGTGACAGAAAGAAGAATGATAAGGATATTAGGGAAAAAACAAGGGGAGGCCCCCTCCCCTCTGCCCCATGGTTCCATTCTGCTTTGTTCTGATGGCCACACTGTTAAGATGTAACTGAGTAAAGAGCAGCCTCGCTTGGCAACCTCCGTGTCCTTGGGTGTTCTGTGGGGGTAAGTTCTTCTTGGAGACAAGAAGCCGGAGACATTCGAAGACCAGGAATAAGATAAGACAAGGCTGGAACTGGGAAGGAGAGCCCAGCAGCCCTCCTCCCGGTCAATGGGAGCCAGGGACAACCCGAGCGCCCTCTGTCTCCCCCAACCAATGGAAGTGAGGGACAATGGGGGAAATATGACCCTGCTGTATTAGGGTTTAAAAACTCTGTTCACCCCATATTGTGTGCCTCCTCTCCCTGATCCATTTTGGAGAGGACTGCACTCTTCTCCCCGGGAAAGAGAATAAAATTTCCTGTTTTTATTCTGAGAAATCTCCATGTTCTTGATTAAATTTTGAATGAGGTTTTTCATCCCACACACATATCCTTCAATAAAATTCTTTAGTCTTCTAAATCTCTCTTGTGAATCAACTTCTAATACCTTGTAAATAAAATGCAAGCACTGGTTATTTTTTCCATTAGGTTAATGCAAACATGCTACTTTTTCATATAACATTAAAAATATAAAAAGAAACAAAATCCCCACTAGTTTCTGTATGTATTTTCCATATATGACTTAAACTATTTAAATGGGTCAAAAAGGGGAGCATGACTCTCTTAAAATTGCCAACTAACATTATGTACAATGGCAGCAGGGCAAAACTGTCATTTTTCCACTAGGTGAAAATTCCAGTTTAATTGTCTTTAAAGTTACCACTTCCTATCATCATAAGACTTTCCTTGCCCAAGATCATCAAAATCATTATTCAGTCTTTTCTTTCTGTACATTTCCAGATGGGGAAAGCTGTGGGTATCATTTCTCCCACTAGCACTAAAATCTAATATGGTCAGGAATGATGCATGCAGGTGTCCTTCCTGGGTAGTGTTTTGGGTTCTACATGTTGCAGATTAGATCTTCGTCATGTGCCTCTGAGGAGAACAATTCCTTTCTCTTGATGACAGAAACCTGCTCCTGTCTTTTAAATAACCCCCCAAATACACATATCATCACCACCACAATTCATCTATCCATCTTGTGCCCTAATTTACTGAAATTAAACATAAACTAAAACCTCATTTGTCAATTCAGTCTCAATTCTTTTCTAAGACGGGTCTTTAGCTGCCTACAAGGTACTTCTACCTTGTTGTTTCTTCACTCACAATACACCCAAACATGAGCTTATTATTACCCCTATACCTGTTACTCCTTCTTATTTTCCTGTTTCTATTAGTATGGTACCTGTCTGCATTATTCACCTACATTCCTGTGTTTAATGGAAGCTAGGAGGTACTTTCAATAGTGTACCAGGCCTGGAGTCAGGAAAACTGGAAATCCAGACTCAGACACTTACTAGCTGTGTGACTCTGGGAAAATCACAACCCTGTTGCCTCACTTTCCTCACCTGTAAAAAATGAGCTGGAGAGACTGTGTCATCATGGGGTGGAGCCAAGATGGCGGAGTAGAAGCATGACCTTCCCCCAGCTCCGGCTTCCACCCTCCCCAATCCATGTAAAAGGGGGACTCTAAACAAATTTTGGAGCTTCAGAACCCACAAAATGACACAGAGAAGCTAACCTCCCGCTGAGAACAGCCCAGCAGGCCAGCAGGAATCTAGCACAGCACTCGAAGAGCCAAACCCAGTGCCGAGGCTTTAGTCCCAGGGTGGGCCTGACGAGCCGGTGGCCAGAGGGACTCCAGATCAGCAGCAGCTGTAGGCATTTCCAGATTTATCAACAAATAGACACAAAGGACAAAGTGAGAGGTCAATACAGTCTGGACTTTGGGACCAGTAAGTGAGAGTGCGGGGCTTTTGCCACTGGGGCGAAAAGCTGCTGAGATGCCGGCACAGCCAGCCAGTGCCATGTGGCGGCTTCAGCTCCTGGCCTGCAGAGTGTAGGGGGACCAAGCACCAGTCTGAGGGGCAATCGCTCTTGCTTTAACCTGCTTGGATCTGGATTGCAGTCTAGGGTGGAGGTTCTGGAGTGTGTGTCCACCTTGCCAGAGCATGTGGAGACCTCAGAGAGGGCACCCATCTAACACCTCCGGCAGCTGAGAAAACCCCAGAGTTTGGTACAAAAGCTCCCCTGTCTGGTGGCAAAGTCCTACTGTGGCAAAAAGCCCGTAAGTCAAGTAATTGAGTGGCAAAATGAGCAGGCAAAGGAAACAAAGCAGACAGAAGATTCCAACAATACACTCCTATTTTGGGGACAAAAAGGAGAAAAGCATGGAACAGGAGGAAAGCAGTGAAGTCAGAACTCCTGTACCAAAAGCTTCAAAGGAAAATACAAGCTGGTTACAGTCCATAGAGGACCTTAAGAAAGATTTTGAAAAACAAATAAGAGAAGTGGAGGAAAAATTGGGGAAAGAAATGAGAGCAATGCAAGAAAATTATGAAATGAGAGTCAACAGCCTGACTGAGGAAAACAATACCTTAAAAAAACAGACTGACTGGCAAAGGAGGCCCAAAAAGGCAATGAGGATAAGAATTCCTTAAAAAGCCGAATTTGCCTGATGGAAAAAGAATCCCAAAAGCTCAATGAGGAGAATCATTGCTTCAGAATTAGATTGGAGCAAATGGAAGCTAATAACTTGATGAGAAATCAAGATGCTGTTAAACAGATCCAAACAAATGAAAGAATAGAAGAATAGAAGAGAGAATAGAAGGCAATGTGAAATATCTCACAGGAAAAACCACTGACCTGGAAAATAGATCCAGGAGAGATAATTTAAACATTATTGGACTGCCTGAAGCCATGACCAAAGTAAGAACCTAGAAATCATCCTCCAGGAAGTTCTCAAAGAAAACTGCCCTGATGTTTTAGAAACAGAGGGCAAAATAGAGGTTGAAAGAATCCGCCGATCACCTCCTGAAAAAGATCCCAAAAAGAAAACTCCTAGGAATATTATAGCCAGATTTTGGAATTCCCAGATTAAGGAGAGAATATTACAAGCAGCCAGGAAGAAACAATTTGAATATTGTGGAAACACAATCAGGATAACCCAGGATCTGGCAGCATCTACACTGAGGGATCGAAGGGCTTGGAATATGATACTCTGGAGGGCAAAGGAGCTGGGGTTAAAACCGAGTCACCTACCCAGCAAAACTGAGTATCATGTTTCAGGGGAAAATATGGTCATTCAGTGGAATAGAGGACTTTCAAGCATTCTTGCTGAAGAAACCAGAGTTGAATAGAAAATTTGACATTCAGATACAAAAAGCAAGAGAAGCATGAGAAGGTAAACAGGGAAAAGGAATCATAAGGAACTTATCAAAGTTGAACTATTAATATTCCTATATGGAAAAACAATAGTTGTAACTTATGAAACTTTTCTCAGTAGTTGAAGTGATTAGAAATATATATATATATATATATACATATATATATTTGTCTATATATGAGGGTATATGGGCATATGAATACATATGTGAATGTGTGTATATATGTTTACAGGTATACATAGATAGAGGCCACAGGTCCAATTTAACAGGAAGGAATGGCACTTAAAAGGTGAAATTAAGAGGTGAGAGGAATAAATTAAGAGGAGATGGGGAGAGACAGAATGGGGTAAACTATCTCATACAGAAGAGGCAAGGGAAAATGGTTACAATGGAGGGGAAGTATAGGAAGGCAAAAGGGAATGGGTCAACCTTATTCCCATTGAATTTGGCTTGAGGAGGGAGTGAAATACACACTAAATAGGGTATCTCACCCTCCAGGAGAATAGGGGGGGGAAGGGGATAAGAGGGGGGATTGTAGAAGGGAGGGTTGGCTGGGGGGGGAGGGAAGTATAGTCAGTCTTTTACAATGTATCTACTCTGTTATTATTTTGCATTAGCCACACATGTGCAACCTATACTGAACTGCGTATCTTCCCAGTAGGGGTGGGTGATGGGGAAGGAGGGGAATGAATCTGGAATTGAAAGTTTTGAAATCAAATATTAAAATATATATATATATATATGTATATATATATACATGTGTGTATATATATACACAATATTATTAATACCATCTTACATGTAATTGGGAACGCAGGCACTGAAGCATAGAGATCCACTTCAAAAGTGGAAAGGAGTATTGGGGAAAATGTGGGAGAGAGCAGATTGGAGGAGGCGATATCCTGTGGGACTGCTCTTTTAGGGTGGTGGGTGGGGGAGAAATGGGGAGAAAATTTGTAACTCAAAATCTGGCCGAAACGGATGATGTAAATCAGAAGTTAATAAAGCATTAAAAAAATTTAAAAACAAAAAAAAAATGAGTTGGGGAGAAAAATAGCAAACCACTTCAGTGTCTTTGTCAAGAAAACCCCAAAATTGGGTCATAGAGTAAGACATGACCGAAACAACTGACCAACAACATTCTTTGACTGGCATTCAAAATCTTCCACAATCTGGTGACACCTTATAGGTCCAGCTTTATTTCAAGTTGTGCTCTATAGTCTCTCTGCCTCATCAAATGGAATTACTCTCTATTCTCAAAATGCATAATTTGCTTTGCTGTCTCCTTGTCTGTTTTTACTGTCTCCTACTTTGAGAAGGTCCTTCTTCCTTTTCTTTTACATGTAGATTTTTTTTCTTTTTGCATCCTTTAAAATGCTATTCAAATGCTTCTTTCTTTCATTAAAGTATTCCTCAGATCCTCTCCCTCATCTTTCTTCTTCAAACATTATATGGCTCTTAATTTGCAGTTCATTATGAAGTGTATTATAGTTATGCAAAATAACTACCTGTGTCTTGAGGCTGCTGATGGAATAGTAGAAAGAGTGCAGGGCTTGGAATCAGAAAGACCTGAGTTCAAATTGGGTTCAGACACTTAACTAAATTAATATGGCCATGGGGGAGACACTTAATTTCTGTTTACATAAGTTTCCCCAATGGTAAAAAGATGATAATAATAGTATTTACTTTGCAAGGTTATTATGAGGATCAGATGAGATAATGTTTGTAAAAGTGGTTACCACAGTGCTTGGAACATTGTAAGCACCATATAGATGCATATTCCTATCTTCTTCCTTTAACCTCTTAAACTAGACTGTAAGCTTCCTGAGGGTAGGGCTTGTATTTTACCTAAACTGTGAATCTTCCTCAGTGCCTAGCATGCAGTTCTATACACAATAAATACTTAATGTTTGTTGACTTTGAACTAATTGCAGAACACAGACTGCTAGAGTAATTATTTTTAGAACAAACCTTCTTAAAACTTTGTCCCCTACTTATTCTGTTGATTTATAGAATTATAAGATGTTATAGATGGAAAGGGTCTTAGTGATTATATAGTCCAAAAGTTTTTAAACTGAAGCTCATGAACTTGGTTGTTTTTTTTCAATATTTCAGTAACTGCATTTCAATTTAATTGGTTTCCTTTGTAACCCTATGCATTTTATTTCATGCTTTTAAAGACACTATTCTAAGTAGGGGTCCATAGACTTTCCCAGACTAACCAAGGGGTCTATGACAAAAAAAGGTTGAGAATACCTGTACTAGTTCAAGCCTCTCATTGTATAGATGAGTACACTGAAGCCCAAAAGGGTAAAATGACTTGTCTAAGGTCACATGGCCTTATTTTTATTAATTAAAAAGTTAATGACATAACATTAATACACTTATTGAAATATTAGGTGATTTGCCTTTTACCAACAACCAAATATCAACTATTAAATGGTATGTTTCTTTAACATAATTGGCTGCAGGTTGTAGCTACATCTCATTAACAATACCTCTCCTCCCAAATGATGCTCTAAGATTTTTTGGCATTCATGTTGCCTCCCTAGTCATTGCCTCTTATGGAATGATTTTAGTAACTTTCCTATGGGATCTCCCCACTACCATATGCGTAATGAGGAGCTTGGCATCCTAATCTTTCCCACTTCCTGAGTTTCATTTGTAGATACCAAATTGCCTCTTTAGTTTGACCTGAAGTGATAGACTGAAAGTTTGGGCTTATTCTCAGTAATGTAGCCAGGTGCTACATAGCTCTGACCATGAAATGTGAATCTTGATCCAAATCCTATTTCTCAGACAAACCCAAGTGAAGGAATACTTGTCCCAACAATGTTTGTGCTGTGAAAATTGTACTACTATTTTATTACCACTGCTTCAGCCTCAGCCCACTTCATAAATGGGTCAATCAGAGTGAGTAGAGCTGTCCTAAGGAGTGGGGCAATATTACAGTCTTTTTCATGGCTCTCAAATCTGTTGATGGCACAATTCAGCCTTGTTTCTTCCTTATGGGTGTATTTCACTAAGTGCAAATTAAATAAGGACAGCCATATTTGGAAGTGTCTTTCTCAATAGCAGCCTACTATCTCTAACTGCAAGCAGTTATGTTAGAGCTCAGTTATGTTTGAGCACTGACATCCATCTGTTGAGACATCATGATGATACGTGTACAAAACCTCGTCCTTCTGGCTATTTGGTGCCACTCATAGTCATTAATCTTGAGGACAAGCTATTGAGAAAGGGAATCAGTTTGTTGAGTACAAAAGCACTAGATTTAGGAACATTAAATCTAGTTCCAATTCTGGCTCCAATACTTGTTAACTGTGTAACCATGAAAAGGTTACTTACCATCTATGAGTCTCAGTTTATAAAATATTTCTATTGCTTATATCATGGTATATTAGGAAAAAAACATGTTTTAAAACTTAAAGCATCATATAAATGTGAAACAATATGTAGTATTATTTTTACCTGTAGTAAAATATTGTGAAGGGTATCTGTTCCCACTCTCCTCCTTGTTCTTCAATACAGGCAGGTAGGTGGTACAGTGAATAGAGGAATATCTCCTCCCATCTTTCCCTTTTGTTCCTTAGTTATATATGACCGAATTAGTGATTTTGAATGAACTTTTTCCATTAACTTGAACCATGGGTAATAATGAGTGACTGTTAAGTAATGAATATACTTAATATTTATGAACTAATGGAAATGGATTCATAGATTACTGGTTGTGTAAGTTGAACCAGTACCTGAGGTGATTAGGAGTATGTGGGAAAACTCAGATCCAGAATGGAAGTGGCAAGCTGTTTGCCAAGATTGTGGGAATAATATCGTAGAACACAGAGGAGTAGTGAAGGGGTCAGGGAGGAGAAGGGGGAGAAATACACCTTTTTTCCCCATGCTGCTTTTACTTCCTCTTTAAATTCCAAATTCTTAGATGCACATTATGTTTCCTAATCATTTTCCTACTCTGGAAAACTGGAAGACTTTATTAGGAAAATGTTTGGGTTTGTGAGACAGCTAGTGAAGCACTCTACCAGAGAAGAGCATATGAAATTGTCTATGCAATTTGACTTAGGTTTAATCAACCATGTGGCTTACAAAGAATGGTGCTGGCCTGAGTCACTTATGGATGTAGTGGTTGGTTGGATGTTTGTATGGATGAAAAAGCATTTATTAAAGGGCTTACTATATGCAAAACACTGGAGATACATATAGAAAAAAAATAACCCTGTTTTCAAGAGCTCACATAGTAATGGGGGAGGGAAGGGGAAAATTAGAAGACTGATGAGGTGCTCTCTAGTGATCATGATGAATTTATGCCTTAGTCCCAAACTATTCCTGAATGGACTGGCCAGGAGGCCAAAGATGGTGAATCTTAAGTGCAGAATACAGTAGAAAGGTTAGCTGGTATCCATGGATGGCTATATGAACATTCAACTTGCAAATGCAGAAGTATACAGAGACATGGCATTATTTGGACACCTTGGTGAAGTTCAAATAAAGTGCAAAAAATGTCTTTTATATCAGAATGGTCAGAGAAGAGAGGAAAAATGAGAAATGTGAGAACTGTATCTTTTTTGGGATGGGGTGGGGTTAATTTTGTATGTTTCTAGAAATTACATACATAAAATATATAGAAGTTTTCAGATGCTATTCAGATCAAAAGACTCCAGGTCCTGAAACAAAGTAGTTGTTTTGTGTCTTCTTTTAATTTATGATTATTCATTTTATTAGAACTTTGTACCCATGTAGGAGACACACCAATATCCTCATTTTTTTAAATTTTCCCTGTAATAGTATTTCATTTTTTCTAATTACCTGTAAAGATAGTTTGCAACATTCACTTTTGATATTGAGTTCCAAATTTTTTTCTCCTTCCCTCCCTTCACCCCTCCCCAAGATGGCATGCAATCTGATATAGACTATACATATACAATCATATGAAACATATTTCTACATTACTCATGTTGTGAGAGAGGAATCAGAACAAAAGGGAAAAAAATCATGAGAAAGAAAAAGTAAAAAAAAAATAGCATACTTCAATCTGCATTTAGACTCCATAGCTCTTTCTTTGGATGTGAATAGCATTTTCCATCTTGAATCTTTTGGAATTCTCTCAGATCATTTTACTGCTGAGAAGAGTTAAGTCTATCAGAGTTGGTCATCACATAGTGTTGTTGTTATTGTGTGCAGTGTTCTCCTGGTTCTACTCACTTATATCAGCATCAGTTCATGTAAGTCTTTCAGGTTTTTCTGAAATCCACCTGCTCATCATTTCTTATAGCACAATAGTATTTCATTATATCCACATACCACAACTTGTTCAGCCATTCCCCAATTGATGTTTCAATTTCCAGTTCTTGGCCACCATGAAAAAAGCCACTATAAATATTTTTGTACATGTGGGTCCTTTTCTATTTTAATGGTCTTTTTGGGATATAGCCCTAGAAAGTGGTATTGCTGGGTCAAAGGGTATGCATAGTTTTATAGTCCTTTTGGCATAGTTCCAAATTGCTCTCCAGAATGGTTGGATCAGTTCACAACTCCATCAACAGTGCATTAGGGTCCTAATTTTCCCACATCCTCTACAGTATTTATCACTTTCCTTTTTTGTCATATTAGCCAATCTAATAGGTGTGAGGTGGTACTTTAGAGTTTTTAATTTGCATTTATTTAATCAACAGTGATTTAGAGCATTTTTATATGACTATAGATAGCTTTCATTTCATTTGAAAACTGCCTGCTCATATCCTTTGACCATTTATCAATTAGAGAATGATTTATATTCTTATAAATTTGGCTCAGTTCTCTTTATACTTTGGAAATGGGACCTTTATCAGAGATCCTATTTGTAAAAAAATGTTTTGTAGCTTTCTGCTTCCCTTCTAATCTTGGTTGCATTGACTTTGTGTAAAACCTCAATTTAATGTAACCAAAATTGTACATATTTCATTTTATAATGGTCTCTGTCTCCTGTTTGGTCATAAATCATTCCCTTCTTCATAGATCTGACAGATAAATTATTCCTTGCTCTTCTAATTTGCTTATGGTATCATCTTTTATGTCTAAATCAGGTACCAAATTTGACCTTATCTTTCTATATGGTGCAAGATGTTAGTCTATACCTATTTTCTGCCATACTATTTTTCAGTTTTACCTGGAATTTTTGTCAAATAATGAGTCATTATCCCAGAAGCTAGAGTCTTTAGGTTTATCAAAAAGTAGATTAATAAAGTCATTGACTACTGTGTCTTGTGTACCGAGCCTATTTCACTGATGTACCAATCTATTTCTTAGCCAGTATCAAATAGCTTTAATGATTGCTGCTTTATAACACAGTTTTATATCTGGTATGGCTAGGCCACTTTCCCTTGTATTTCTTTTCATTAATCCCCTTGATATTCTTGAACTTTTGTTCTTCCAGATGAATCTTGTTATTATTTTTTCTAGCTCTATAAAATAATTTTTGGTAGTTTGATTGGTATGGCACAGAATAAGTAAATTAACTTGGGTAGAATTTTCATTTTTATTATATTAACTCAGCCTACCCATAAGCAACTGATATTTTTCTAATTATTTAGATATAACTTTATTTTTGTGAAAAGTGTTTTGTAATTGTGCTCATATAGTTCCTGGGTTTGTCTTAGCAGGTAGATCCCCAAATATTTTATAACATCTATAGTTATTTTAAATGAAATTTCTCTTTCTATCTCTTGTTGATGTACTTTGTTAGTAATATGTAGAAATGCCAATGATTTTTGTGGGTTTGTTTTATATCCTGCTACTTTGCTAAAGTTGATGATTATTTCAAGTAGCTTTTTACTTGATTCTCTAGGATTCTCTAAGCATACC
This sequence comes from Petaurus breviceps papuanus, assembly GCF_028583685.1. Lineage (NCBI taxonomy): Eukaryota > Metazoa > Chordata > Mammalia > Diprotodontia > Petauridae > Petaurus > Petaurus breviceps. Next base: position 16,942,273 of record NW_027185735.1, on the reverse strand, counting down.
ACATATCATCTGTAAAGAGTGATCGCTTTGTTTCCTCATTGCCTATTCTAATTCCTTCAATTTCTTCTTTTCTCAATTCTAAAGCTACCTTGTCTAGTACAATATTGAAAAACAGTGGTGATAATGGGCAGCTTAATTTTACCCCTTATCTTAGTGTGAAAGTTTCTAGCTCATCCCCACTGCATATAATACTTGCTGATGGTTGGAGATAGATGCTACTAATCATTTTAGGGAAAACTCCATTTATTCCTATACTTTCTAGTATTTTTAATAGGAATGTATGCTGTATTCTGTTGAAAGCTTTTTCTGCATCTATTGAGACTATTATATGATTTCTGTTAATTTTATTATTGATATGGCCAATTATGCTGATAGTTTTCCTAATACTGAACCAACCCTGCATTCTTGGTATAAATCCAACCTGGTCAAAGTGTATGATTCTCACGATATATTGTTGTAATCTCTTTGCTAATATTTTATTTTTAAAATTTGCATCTATATTCATTAGGGAAATTGGTCTTTCTCTGTTTTGGCTTTTTTGTGTCATAAGAAGAATTTGGTAGAATTCATTCTATTTTTCCAAATAGCTTATAAAGTATTGGAATTAATTGTTCTTTAAATGTTTGATAGAATTCACTTGTAAATCCATCTGGCCCTAGAGAATTTTTTCTTAGGAAGTTCATTGATGGCTGATTCAATTCCTTTTTCTGAAATGGGGTTAAGTATTTTATTTTTATTTCCTCTTCTGTTAATCTGGGCAATCTATATTTTTGTAAATATTTTTCCATATCACTTAGATTGTCAGATTTATTGGCATACAGTTGGGCAAAATAGCTCCTAATTATTGTTTTAATTTCTTCTTCATTGATGTCACCATGATTCATCCTTTTCATTTTTGATACTGATAATTTTTTTATTTTAAAATTTTTATTTATTATTGTTTTTAATATAATAATTAAAATTTAATTTATAATTATGATAATTAATATTAATTATATATTATTATATAACATTGTATTGTATATAATTATATATTTATAATTATATTTTGTTATATATAATTATATATCATATATAATTACATATACATAAATATATAATTATATATAATATATTATATAATTATATATAATTCTAATATAATACTAAATTATATAATATTAATCAATAATTTAATGCTAATTAATAATTTAATATGGTATAACAATAAAAATAAATATAATTTATTATATTATTGTTTATTAAATATTTTATTTTTAAACTGGTAATTGCTTTTCTTCTTTTAATTAAAATTAACTAAAATTTATCTGTTCAATTGTTTTTTTTCATAAACTAGTTCTTAATTTTATTTATTAATTCAATAGTTTTCTTAAGTTCAATTTTATTCATCTCTTCTTTGATTTTCAGAATTTCTAATTTAGTTTTTAATTGGGTATTGTTAATTTGTTTCTTTTTTTAGCTTTTTAAATTGCATGTCCAATTTATCAATCTTCCTTTTCTAGAGAAATAAATAAATAAAATAGATTTTATTCATGTGAACATGTAGAAATATAAAATTTCCTCTAAGAATTGCTTTGACTGCAGCCCATAAGTTTTAGTATATTGTCTCATCATCATCATTCCCTTTGATTAAGTTATTGGTTGTTTCCATTTAGTTTCCAATGGTTTGTCTATCTTTCCATGACTCTTTATTGCATGTAATTTTTATTGCATCATGATTTGAAAAAGATGCATTTTCTGAATTGGATTGCCCTGTCACCATAAAAGCTCTCTATGGTCAAGATTCTTTTTTGCTATTTGCTTATCTTGTTTGCCTTTTTTCTGGCTTTTAAAGTTGAGTTTTGCTAGAGTACAGGGGGCACTGTCCCAAGCTTCTTGTGCTGGGAACCAAGGGCCTGGTGATTGGTTTTGTGCTTTGGAGCTGGCAGCTAGAGGCTATAGGTTTCTGGAACCTTATCTGGTGCTGAGCTGGGGTCTTAATGATGTCTGGTGTGTGCTGAGGCAGGAGGGGTTTTTCTGTGTTTCCCTCGCACTACACTGAAACATGTGGAGGTCTGGTTCCTGGAAGATGCCTGTTTGCCCTTGGCTGCACTGAAGCATGGAGTGGTCTGCCCACTGTAGGATGCCTGCCCTCCAAGAGCTGTTTTGAAGTACATGGCTGCTGGAGGACATCTGTCTACCTGGTGCACATGGTGGTTCTCCAAGCTGGAGTCCTCTAGTTCCCCTGGACTTGTGAAGGGAAGCAGGGGATCCTGGTGTTGGCATTTGTCTGCTCTACCTCCCTGGGGTTCAGGATCTCCTGATGTTCTGCTGAAGTGGATCCTGCCGCAGGTTTGCTGGAACACATTTGTTCTGGTTTGCACTCCCCTTTTAACTGAATGATGCAGACATTTTTTTCTGACCCTCCAAGTTTTCTGGACCAAAACACTGGTCCACCCCATCTTTCCACTGCCTCTTCTGTTCCAGGAACTGTTCTGCGGGTGCTATTTTTTGGTTGTTCTGCCATCTTGCCTCCCAGAAGTCTGAAAATCTTTTGTCTTCTTGAATAGTATTTCTGTTGATAAAACCATATCCATTTTTTGATGCTGAGTTTTTGAAAGTGGTAAGGACTTTGATGGTGCTAACTTTTTTCTCTAGATCTTCAGTAACTATGGCTACTGAGGCAGCAGGGGTTTCATCCCCTGCAGAAGCAGTTGTCAGATAGAGAACAAGAACTTTTCCAGTTATAGGATGGAGACAGAATCACAATGATTTCCATATTTTCACAGTCCTGAACCTGATTTCCATATTGCTCAATGCCAAACCTGAGTCAGTGAGTGTTTACTGCTTTCCCAGTCACCCGAATCAGCACAATTTGGATATAGGTGCAGGTACAATGGAGAAGATCGCCTGCTTAGGCTAATAGTGAGGGTCTCCCTTACTGATTAATTAAAAAAAAAATATAGCTTGTTTTTCTGTAGGCTTGCATAATGTAGGATATGAGCCAAGCATGGGTTGTACTGCTTATATAGTACCTCTAGTATAACCTTGGATACCTGCCTAGTGCACAACGAGTTTGTATCATTTATCACACTTAGCAAGACTTTCCAGTATGGCAAGACCTTCTAGAGGATGGGCCCATTTGATATGGCCTTTGAGAACCCAGTATTTTTTTATGCCATTATAAGGCATTTAGAAAGAACTATAGTAGAGATTCAAGGATCGGTTGTCAACATTTGATGGCAAAGCACAGGCAGTTCTCACTTTACTAAGTGGACTATCTGCAGACTTCTGTTTAAAGCTATTTTTACCTAATGAGAATTTGATTGGGGATATGGGCAATGCAGGAAGGGAGGGAGACAACAAAGGGGTGTGCCAGGGAAGAATGATTCCAGGTCAAGGACATGTAGGAGCTGGCTACACAGAAGTCTGAAAAGGAGGAGGAACAAAGTAGGGTAGAGAGTGACCTTGCTGGAACCAAGTGGGAGTGGGGCAGACACATGGGGGCTGGGCACAGACATGAGAGGACAAGTGACAAATGAAGGCTAGGGATAGACATGGGGTATCCAAGCACAGACACCAGGGGCTAGACACAGGCCAGTGATCAGATGAGTCAAAGCTCTCTTCTCTTTGGGAGGTCTCAAGCAAAGGCCCAGATTTGGCTGCTACATTGGTGGAAGTTCTTCTGCTTTCCTTGGGAGATTTCTTTAAAAAATTGTTGGTGGTAGGGGCAAGATTGGACATAGCAGACCCCTGAGATGAGGTACAGGAGGAGAGGAGAGAGACACACACAGACAGAGAGAAACAGAGACAGAAAGGAGGGAGGGAGAGACAGAGAGACAGAGAGAGAGAGAAAGAGAGCATAGTACTGCACAGTAAAGTCAACATAGGTGGGTTTTTTCCTTTATGTCAGAAGAGATTAGAATTTATTAGTTAACTGAGGGTGTAAATATAACAGTCACAGAATTTCTTTGTATTTTTTTCCCTTAACATAAAACAATCAATCTGACTTAAAAACAACAACACTCAATTGATAACTGCTTTTTCATTTGAACAGATGTTGAATTCCTTTTAGCATGTTGTATTTATTCTGTTCTAATAATGGAAAAATGATGTCTGTTATTGTGTTCATTATATTTTTGACAGATGAGTAGCATATGTTTTTTACATATAAAGTAAAATATAGGCCATATTCTTCAGAATATGATTTTATGTAATGATCTGTTGTAGATTTAACCTTGGATTGAAAAATGGAACACCACTGATACTCCAAAAAAAGAACATTGAGGGATAGCTCTTGTTGAAGCCATGTGCTCCCTACCCTTATGCCTCACTACCATTATACTTTGGGTCTGCTCTTTGTACTGTATGACTACTCTGCCCCACACACCCACCCTTATAGATTCTTCGTGTATCTCTGGGTAAGTATATCCGTGGTGTAGGATAAAATGTTTTATCACTACTATTCTACCACTGGAACAAATGCCTTTGTTAAGGAGCTGACTATACTGATTGGTAAGGTTATTTCTTTTTAGACAGCAGATCCAGTTCTTGGGAGCACTGAACTTGCTAGTGCCAGTGTAAGTTGGGCAAATAAACCCTGAGGTGGGTATTTAATATTAGTTACATAGTCTAATCTGTAGCATAACAGTAATGACTCAAAGTTCTCTCTAACATCAATGTTTGCCTTTATATCTCTCAGATATGTTGTTTGATACATTGTGATTAGGTAGTAGGGGGTGTCAAATTATTTTTGCACTGAACTTAGAGCTTTTCTTTTTTAATTCTAAAAATTCTCTCTAGCTGTAAAATTCCTTCATTTCTCTTCCTTTACCATGAAGTACCAGTTTTTTGTCCTTTTTCCACTGAGGTGCTGAATAATGATTCGGGTATCAGCAAATAAAACTTAAAATTATTTTCTTTCCAACATGTAGTGTTATTTATTGGAATTCTTAAGTATAGGATTGTACTGGTAAATAATAATTGTCTTAATGAGAAAAAATTATGTCTATATATTTATGCACAAAAATTTATGTATTTATATATGTAAAACTTTTAAGTTTCATTTACATTATTAACATTTTCTTCAACTCTCTCTTAAGTCTAGACAATAAAAAAATACTAATTCAAGGCCTGATTTGTAGCATTCACATGTGAGCTTGTATGAGCTGGCTCCAGAATGCCCCTGCTTACAGAACACCATTTTTCAAGCTTCAGAGAAGTTGAATTTTAATAATGAAATGATAGACAGTGTCACTAATGGACAGCCAGGGTACCTTCTGAATTTCTATCAGATGGATAGTTATTTAAGGACTTTGTTGTTCAGTTCTTCAGTAGCGTCTGACTCTTTGTGACCCTGTAAACCACAGCACACTAATGTTGTCCATGGGGTTTTCTTGGCAAAGATACTGGAGTGGTTTGCCATTTCCTTCCCCACATTTACAGCCAGCCCTAATTAAATTATTAAATTAAATTATCAATATTTCTTTACCCATGTCTACCCCCAATACACAAATAAAACCTTTATATTTAACTATATTGGGGTTTCCTAGTAATTTTGCAAGAAGGGGATCTACTTTTCATTTTTCTAAAGTTTTAAGATAACTATGAATCTTATATTATTGGTTCAGAGGAAGACATTAATGGTCTTCTAGTCTAACTTCCCTCTGATTACAGAGGCAGAATATTAGTCTCTGCAGACATTCAACTTGAAAGTAAGATAGCAAAGCCTAAAAGGGAAAAGAGGCACACAGCTGCCCTTAAGGTTTATTTCTCTCTTTGCTGTAAGGGTGCATTACCATGTTGCTAATCATTGTTTGGAATGGCAATGTATCTGGTCCCTGTGTATTTGCAATTGCATGGATTAAAAAGTAGAATGGAGAACATGTGGAGTGTAAAGATAGTTGAAAGAAATGAATTATTTTCTGGCTGAGTATAGGTTCCTGGAGATTTGGATTTGCCCTGAAGGTGAGGCTTGATTTGTGGAAGCTCAGAAAGGGTGACTGGGACTGGGTAGAAGCTGAAGTGCTCTTTTGGTGCTATGAACTCTATTGTGTGGTGCTGTTAATCCCTGTGCTCTCTCATGTAAAGATGTCAGCATTGGGGAAGCAATGAAGTAAACTTTAACAGTGCTTTAACTGGTTAACAAAAATCTCAGTTATCCACTCTACAAAAAAAAAGAGAATGCGGGGGATAATGGTATAGAGGGAAGGAGGACAAGAGCAAGAAGACTGAACTTATGGAGTAGTTAAGATTTAAAATGAGTGTTAGTGAGGCTATAACAACATTGTTGTTCAGTCTTTTTCAGTTGTGTCTGACTCTTTATGACCTCTTTTGTTTTTGTTTTTGCTTTTTGGAGGGCAATTAGGGTTAAGTGACTTGCCCAAGTGTGTCAAGTATCTAAAGCCGGATTTGAACTCAAGTCCTCCTGACTCCAGGGCCAGTGCTCTATTCACTGCGCCACCTAGCCGCCCCTATTTGTGTTTTTCTTAGCAAAGATACTGGAGTGATTTTCCATTTCCTTCTACAATTCGTTTTAAATATAAGGAAACTGAAGCAAATGGATTTTAAGTGTAGTTTCCTGCTTTTTAGCCTTAGGAAGTTTATTTTATAAGTGCAGTCACAATTGTTCCAAGCTCCCATTTAGGAATATTACTAATATTTAGGCAGAAAACTGCCTAACTTAATTTTTATCTTTCCCTGACCTCCTGTGATTGAGGCTAAATTAAGTTTACTGGAAATATTTAGATAATGAAAAGGGACATTATATTATAGTGTCTTTGCATAGACAGGCACTGGGGAGTAGGGTTGGGGAAAGAGCTGACTATTTTTTTTCTTGCAATTTCCCTCAGTCCAAGTCTTCTGTTTTGAGATGGCAGTGGAGTCAATCACTGTTCTTGATATCTCCCTTTTCTATGGCAATTCTGTCTTCCCTTTATTCCTAATGAGTGTGCTACAATATTATTCTTGCTACATACTCATTATTTAATACCCTCAGAATCTCACCTTCTGCTTCTGAGATAGTTTTCCTTTTCTTAAACAAGTTTTTTGTGTCATGAATCAATTTCACTATGGCTTTGATTGATTCAGGGTGGTATATAGCTCCTGTTCACATTCAATTCTGATTGCTTGATTTTCAAGGGTCAATAAACTATGGACCAATAGTCAAATTCAGCCTATTACTTGTTTTTGTATAACCCTTGAGCTGATAATGTATTTTTTGCATTTTTCCTATATTTAAAAATATAAAAACCATTCAGTAAAGCTTTTTACAAAATCGTGTAACAGTATGATGACAGAGTATAAAGCACCTCAGCATTATTAAGAAACTCGGTGGCCTTCTTGTGATAATGAACTTTGAAGGGTGTTTGAAGAAAAAGAAAAATAAATCATGCTTTTTTTAGTAATGATAAAAATCAACCAAATTTGTTTTATAAATTAATATTTCTCCTAAAACTTGGATATTTGTTGGATATATTTGAAAAACTTGTAATTCTAAATAAATCTGATCCAGAAAGATAAAGTTAACAGCATTTATGGAAAAAAAGTTAGAGGTATAGATTATAAATTTACAAAAGGATATTCTTTGTGATATTCACAATTTAATAAATACCTATCCAGTAGATAAAATAGATGAAAACAATGACTTGCTTATTAATCATTTGGCTGGCATTCAAAAGCAATGTTAATTATATTTTAAAGACCTAGATATTTCTAAATGTGAGTGGATAACGAATCTTTTTTTTTTAAAGCAATCAGGGTTAAGTAACTCGCTCAAGGTTACACAGCCAGTTATTTCTGGGTGTGGTGCTAAGTATCTGAGCCCGGATTTGATCCAGGTCATCCTGAGACTGGAGCCGGTGCTCTTACTCGCTGTACTACCTGGCTGCATAACGAATCTTTTTACCATAGGAAATTATGATACAATTGTTCTTATTCTACCTGAACAAGAACAAGTCTTAATAGACTAGTTATGTGATAGAACATAGAAAGAATTATTTTAACCAAGAAATCTTATTATGGTTTAGCTATGGGTGAATAAAAAGTTCTTTGGTTTATCAAATTTTACTATTGTTTCTAACATCTTATTTCTGTGAAACAAGTTTTTCTTCTGTAGTTATTACAAAGACAAGATAACATCAAGTGAATTAGTAGTTGAAAAAGAAATAGAGGATACAGACTAGATTTGTGATTTCATTGGTATAGAGACCCTCCAGGAGGAGGGAAACTCCCTTTGCCAATGTAGGTTGGTACTTTCTCTGTAACTTAGTCTTACAGATTTCCATTGAATATAAGAGGTGACTTGTGCAGGGTCACATACCCAGCATATATCAGAAGTAGACTGAGATTTTTCTGGCTTTAAGGTCACTTCTATATCCACTTTTCTACACTACCTCTGAGTAGCATTAGCAATGATGACAGCACATTTTGAAAAAAAAAAAACTTTGTAAAAAAAACCAACCCATCATATTTAATATTATTATTGTTTATTGTTGTTGAGAGGTAACAAGACATAGTAGGTAGCAGCTGGGCTCAGAGTCATGAAGACCTCTATTCAAGTCTTTCCTCTTACATATGTTGGTTAGGTCTCTACAAAGATCCTTTCATTACAACCAGGCAACTCTTTAAGACTATAAATTCTAGACTATTGGTATAAGGAGTTCTCCTCAATGAGAGTTTCCTGTACTAGTAAAATCACAGATCATTATTATTATTATTATTATTATTTTATGTTGTAAATAAGAAAACATTGAAGGATTTTATCAATACATCTTGGCATATTTTGTTAATTTAAATTTACCTTTAAATTCATTTTTGTGTCATAAACTTGTAATAAGATCTTAATTTTAGTTGAAATTTCTTCAGCTTATATTTTATACAATCTAAGAAAATTGTTCTTATAGATGATAGATTTAGAACAAGGGATCTTAAAGGCCATTTAGTCCAAACCTCCCATTTTGCAGATGAGGAAAATGAGGGCCAAACAAGTGATTTGTCCAGGGCTACACAGGTAGCATGACTGGGGTTTGAACTAAGATCTCACTTCCAATCAGTAATTTCCCCAGTGTATCATACAGCTCACCGCCTCTTGTTTTATAAGAATTGTAGGCAGTGTGGGAAAGATGGAACTTGGTGATAGAGATGGATCATGACAAATATTTTCATTTTTAAAAAGTTTCTTCAGGGGCAGAGCCAAGACGGCAGAGTAGAAGCAAGAAATTGCTGAGCTCCAGCCCCAACCACCTCCAATACCTGTAAAATATTACTCTAAACAAATTTTATAGCTACAGAACCCACAAAGTGACAGAGAGAAACAAATCTCCCGATGAAGATAGCCTGTCAGGTCAACAGGAAGGGTCTATCACACTGAGCTGGGAGCTGAACACAGTCCCGTGAGAGCCATGCTGGCCTGTGGTGGCCCTGATAGATGGCACAGACCAGCTGAAGTAAACTTCAAGAGAGTGAATCACTGGCAGCTGTGGAGGTTTCCAGACTTCTCAACCCATAAATGCCAAAGAGAAAATAACAGGTCAGTGGGGACTCTGCTGGAGCTGAGTGTTAGAAGAGCATGGTCCACTCCCTGCCCCCAGGGTGAGAGGTGGCGGAGGCGCAATGGCTATAGGTGCTGCCTCATGGATGCCTCTAGAGCTCCTGTCCTGCAGATCATAGGGGGACCAAGCAACCATTCAGAAGGTAATCACTCTTGCTTTGACCTGCTTGGATCTGGGTCACTGTATTGGGCAGTGGTTCTGGGGTGAGAAAGCCAATGTACCAGAGCTTGTGGTGTCTGTAGAGAGGGCACCCTCCTCAGACTGCTGAAAACATTTGCGAAAACCCCAGAAATTTGGGACAAAGCTCTCTGCACTCCCTAAGCAGAGTTCTACTGGAGCAAAGAGCTCAAAAGTCAAGTAATTGGCTGGCAAGATGAGCAAGCAGAGGACATGCAATCAGGCCATAGAATCCCTTTTTGGGGACAAAAAGGATCAAAACATGGAACCGGAAGGAGTCAACAAAGTCAAAACTCCTGCATCAAAAGCTTCCAAGAAAAGTATGAATTGCTTACAGGACATGGATGAGCTCAAGAAGGATTTTGAAAATCAAGTAAGAGAAGTGGAGGAAAAATTGGGAAGAGAAATGAGAATGATGCAAGAAAATAATGAAAAGCTTGTCAACAGCATGCTGAAGGAGACCCCAGAAAATACTGAAGAAAATAACACCTTAAAAAACAAACTAATTCAAATAGCAAAAGAGGCCCAAAAAGCCAATGAGGAGAAGAATGCCTTAAAAACCCAAATTTGCCAGATGGAAAAGGAATTTCAAAAACTCACTGAAGAGTATAATTTCTTCAAAATTAGACTGGGGCAAATGGAAGATAATGACTTTATGAGAATTCAAGATACTAAAATGCTGATCCAAACAAATAAAAAAATAGAAGGCAATGTGAAATATCTCACTGAAAAATCACTGAACTGGAAAATAGATCCAGGAGAGATCATTTAAAAATTATTGATCTACCTGAAAGCCATGAACAAAAAAGAGCCTAGACATCATCTTTCAAGAAATTATCAAGCAAACTTGCCCTGATATTCTAGAACCAGAAGGCAAAATAGAAATTGAAAGAATTCACCAATCACCTCTTGAAAAAGATCCCCAAAAGAAAACCCCTAGGAATATTATAGCAAAACTCCAGAGTTCCCAGGTCAAGGAGAAAATACTGCAAACAGTCAGGAAGAAACAATTTGAGTACTGTGAAAACACAATAAGAATAACACAAGATCTAGCAGCTTCTACATTAAAGGATCAAAGGGCTTGGAATATGATATTCAAGAGGTCAAAGGATCTGGGATTAAAATCAAGAATCACTGAACCAGCAAAACTGAGTATAATGCTTCAGGGGAAAATAAGGGTATTCCATGAAATAGATGACTTTCAAGTATTCTTGATGAAAAAAACAGCTGAACAGAAAATTTGACTTTCAAATATAAGAAGCAAGAGAAGTACGAGAAGATAAACAGGAAAAAAATCATAAGGAACTTATTAAAATTGAACTATTTAATTCCTACATGGAAAAATGATAATTGTAACTCATGAGACTTTTCTCAGTATGAGGATTGTTGAAGGGAATATATATGTGTACATATGTATATATATATATATGTATAGGAGGGTATATGTGCATATATATATATGTATGTGAGTGTAGGCATCTGTATATTCATGTATACATAGACAGAGGGCATAGGATGAGTTGAATATGAAGGGATAATATCTACAAAATAAAACTAAGACATGAGAGAGGAATATAAATGAGAGAAGGAGAAAGGGAGAGATAGAATAGGGTAAATTATATCATATGAAAGAGGCAAGAGAAAATTTTTACAATGGAGGAGAAGAACAGGAAGGTGAAAGTGAATGGCTCAAACTTACTCTCATTGATTTTGGCTTAAAGAGGGAATAACATACACACTCATTTGGGTATCTTACCCTACAGGAAAGTAGGGGGAAAGGGGATAAGAGGGGAGATGATATAAGGGAGGGCAGATTGGGGGAGAGGGTAGTTAGAAGCACACGCGTTTGAAAAGAGACAGGGTCAAAATAGAAAATAGAATAAGTGGGGGTGGGATAGCATAGAGGGAAATATAGTCTTTTACAATATAACTACTATGGAAATGTTTTGCGTAACTACCTGTGTAAACCTATATTGAATTGCTTATCTTCCCAGTGGGGGCGGGTGAAGAGGGAAGAAAGGGAAATAATCTGTAAATGAAAGTTTTAAAAACAAATGTTTAAAAAATTGCTTTTTTTACATGCAACTGGGAAATAAGATATACAGGCACTAGGGTATAGAAATCCATCTTGCCCTACTAGAAAATTGGGAGGGAGGGATGGGAGGATATGAGAGAGAGCAGACTGGGGGAAGGGGTATTCAGTAGGCTTGCTATTCTGGGGTGGGGTAGGGGAAAGACGAGGAGAAAATTTGTAATTCAAAATCTTGTGAAAATGAATGTTGAAAACTAAAAATAAACAAATTAAAAAAAATTTTCTTGGAAATAGTTATATAAAATGTGGAAACCACCAGCTTAGAAGGGTTGTTGAGAGAAGCTTGGGAAAACAATTAAGGAATTGAATTTAGCCAACTGTTAAAATTATGGAGCAGCAAAATATCCTACTAGAGGTTACATTGTCTTTTTTTTCCAGTACCTATGGCTTCATAGGAGTTCATCATCTCTCCCCAGTTTCAAGGGATATGGCCTGGAATGCTAGGATTTCTCTGAGAGTGAAGGTCAGTGTTGAGAACCTAAACCTTCATGTTTGCAATGAGTTAGACTCAAATGGCTTATATCATAGCTAAACTCAGAGGTTATTCATCAGATTGGATAGTTCTTTTACCAAAGAATAGACAACTTGCTGAATATTAGGAGCAGTTTGAAAGGGAAATTAACTCCTCTATGATAGAAGACAGAAGACATGCTGCTGAGTGTCAGGCAGAGGATAAGACTAATTGATGATGGAACTGGGAGGGTTTTGTCATTGGAGAATTGGAGAAGATAAAGCAGGAACAATTCTGAAAAGAACAACTATGGATTGATAAAGTAGAACTACAGAAGGAAATTGGGGGTGGACGAAGGGTTAGAGAAATAGAACCTGGCCAAACAGCAACACTGGGAATAGAAGAAAAAAAGCTGAGGCTTTCTCACAAGAAATAGTATGAGGAGAAGGAGAAAATAACTGTGAGCACATGAATAAAGGGGAATCATAACTGTGTGGAATATAGAAAGAATTTCACCCTGAAGAAGATTGTGTTTGGAAAGTGTAAAACTCATTACTCAAGTCACAAGTTAGATCAGGTTCTCTTTTTGTGGAGCTACCCCCAAACTCCCGGGGAGAAATGGAGGAAAAAAGAGAAGATGCTGTTAAATTATTGGGATGCTTAGTTTGAAAGTTAGGCAGCTGTGTATGGAAGGTGAAAGGGATTTAGATCTATCTGTATTTGTTAACTACTCCTTGGGCTATGAAAGGGCTTCTAGACAGTCCACGGATACTCGATTTTTTTCTGGCAGGTGGGTGCAAGATCTGATCCTCGCTGTTTGTGACAAATAGTAACCTCTCCTGGCTATTCTTCCCACTGGGAATATTAGCAAAGTGTAGAGAGAGGGTCTAGTGTAGGGAATTTGCTCAGAGATTTATCAAGTAAGATACAAACATTTATCTACAATTATTGATCTACTGATTGAAAACCCCCAAAGCTCCCAAATGTCTCATTTTTGAATGAGATAATTATTTATACAGTACTTAGCACAGTGTCTGGCATACAGTAGGCACTTAATAAATGGTTGTTCCCTCTCTTCTTCTGCCCCCCTACCTTTTCACTTGAAATTAGTCTCTTGTTCTGTTTCCAGGACCCTTCCCTTTAAATTCTGAGAGAAAATTTTTATGCTTCAGCTTTGTGAGCAGGTACCATGTTTTCATCAGTTTTTTACCTTTCCTGAAGCTTTGTTAATCATCTTATTATGAAACAGGTAGGTAGTAAAGCTCTTTGCCCTGTGGTGAAAAAAGAAGAAACTGGGCCATTAAGAGATATAAGGCTACAAAGTATGATGGAAAGAACAATGGATGAAAAGTCAGGAAACCTTGGTTCTGATCTTCATTCAGCCAGATGAGGTCAAAGGTACCTTCTGACCTAGCTGCCCTTGATAAATTCTTGTGTTTAGGCCAGGATGAATGATATGATATAGTACTGAGAGTAAGGGCAAATGTGATTTCCCAACCATCATCAATGATCCATGAAAGATCATGGAGACTATAAGAGGTACTACAGGATTAGAGAAGAGCAAATATTTTCCCAATTTTCACAAAAAGGAAGAAAAGTCCACAAACCATCAGCCAATGACCTTGATATTTATATCCTGGCAAAATTCAATGTGTATCTAGAAAATAAAACAGTGAGTATCATTACAAAGAGCTAGAAAGAGTAACCCATGGATAACTCAGGGAAAGGAATAGAAGAATGCATCAACTGATCAACATATATACACACAAATACATATACACACATTACCTATTATGTAGCCAGCACTATACAGTACTAGGATAAGAAGACAAAAAGGAGCTTACATTATGTTGGTAGAGATAACACAACGTATTTAAGTATATTAAAATATACAAAATAAATACATGGTCATTAGAGGTGTAAGGAGAAGTACTAGCATTTGGGGGAATCAGGAAAGACCTTGAGGAAGAGGCAAATTAGCTAGGTTTTGAAGAAAATGGAGAATTCTAAGAGATGGTGGTGAAGAGCTTACTCTACATAAGGATAACCTGTGCAAAGAAAGGAAATGGAGTACTGTATGCATGGAACAGAAAGAAGGGCTCTTCAAATCTGCAGAGAACACAAATCTTTGAGGGTTACCTAATATACTGGATGACATAAACAGGATCCAAAAAGATCATGTCAGGTTAGCACATCAAAGTGAAGTGAGGATATACTGGAGCCAGCTCATAGTTATGCTTTCTGAGAGCTGATTGTTAAATTTTCAATGTAAGCATTTTATCCCTCAGAAACTGGCAAATTCAAGAGATCAGGACCTGATTAATCATTTTGTTGATTGTCTAGCCTCAAGAAAGAAAAGGAGAAAATATTTAAAATACAGATTAAATTTAGAAATGTGTACTGCATACATTTTTTTTTCAAAGAGCAATTTGTTAAACATTTGCTAACATAGCCTTGAAATGAAGCTAACTAGATGAAATATGACTAGGGATAAGTCTAAAGTCTTGCACTTGTATTTAAAAAATAAACCTCATAAGCATTGTCCATGATGGAAGACGCATGGCTAGAGAGCAGTTTTTTTGAAAATCTCCGGGGATTTGAGTGTACTGCAAAAGCAAAATCAATACTAGTCAATAGTATGTGATTGCTGCCCAGAAAGCTAATTTTTAGGCAATATTGAGAGAGAGAGAGAGAGAGAGAGAGAGAGAGAGAGAGAGAGAGAGAGTATCCAGGAACATGGTGGTGATTGTCCTGTCACATTCTGCTCTGGTCCAACCATTTCTGGGGTATTTTGTTACTTGATGGTACATTTTAGAAAGGGTGTTTATAAGCTGAAGGGTGAATATATGACAAAATATCCTGTGACCTTTAATGCCAATGGAGGATGGTTTGAGGGAATCAAAACTGTTTAGCTTAAAGAAGACTTAAGGGAGGTGTGATAGCTGTCTTCAAGTATGTTGCCCAGGACCCTCAAAGGAGTCTGGACTTACATGGACCAGGTTCAGTCCTCAAGGCCTGATTGCTAACAGGCCTATTTTCTCTTTGTCTCTTGTCTCCAACCCAGAAGTTTTACTCCATGAAAATATTCATAATAAAGGGTAGGGAGGGGGACAGAGCCAAGATGGCAGAGTAAAGGCAGGAACTTGCTTGAGCTCTTTCCCCAATTACCTCCAATACCTGTAAATATGACTCTAAACAAATTTTAGAGCTACAGAACCCACAAAATGACAGAGTGAAATAAATCTCCTTCTGAAGAAAGTCTGGCAAGCTAAAAAGAGGGGTTTATCGTACTGGGCTGGGAGCAGAGCACAGTCCCACATGGGCCGCACCCTCACAGACTGGGCCAGAGTAGACTTCAGGGGACTGAATCATTGGCAGCTGTGGATATTTCCAGACTTCTCAACTCACAAACACAAAGTTAAAGGTCACTGAGGAAACTCTGTTACACCTGGGTGAGAGAACAGTGCTGTCCAGCCCTTGCCCCTGGGGTGATGCAGGTGTAAGTGCCTACAGTGGAAGCAGCAGCAGCGGCTTCTTCCAGAACTTCAGGCCCACAAATGGTGGGGCAACCAAGTGGTTGACTAGAGGGAAATTGTAAGAATATCTTTTGATGGCGCTTGAGGCAGGATTCTCTCTCTTTGCCCTGCTTGGATCTGGGCCAGAGTCATGGATGGTGGTCCTGGGGTGAAGAGCGCTGGTGTGGCAGAGCTTGTTGAGGCTGTGGAAAGGTAGTCCTCCTCACAGTTCTGAGGCAGGTACCTAGAAGTAGCTCTGATAGCAACTGCACAAAATCCGGAAATTTGGGACACAGCACTGTCCACTCTGGAAGCAGAATTCTACTGTGACAAAGAACTCAAAAGTCAAGTAATTGGTGGGGAAAATTAGCAAAAAAAGGAAGAGAAATCAAACTATAGAACCCTTCTTTGGTGACAAAGAAGACAAAAACATAGAACCAGAAGAAGACAAAAATCCAGTATCAAAAGCCTCTAAGAAAAATATGAATTGATCACAGGCCATGGAGGAGCTCAAAAAGGAGTTTAAAAATCAGGCAAGAGAAGTAAAGGAAAAATAACACCTTAAAAATAGGCTAACTCGGGGCAGCTATGTGGTGCAGTGAGTAGAGCACTGGCCCAGGAGTCAGGAGGACCTGAGTTCAAATCTGGCCTTAGACATTTAACACACACACACAAAACCTAGCCATGTGACCTTGGGCAAGTCACTTAACCCCAAGTGCCCTTCAAAAAGCAAAAAAAAAAAAAAGGCTAACTCAAACGGTAAGAGGTCCAAAAGCCAATTAGAAAAAGAATGCCTTAAAAGGCATATTTGGCCAGATGGAAAAGGAAGTTCAAAAGTTCACTGAAGAAAATAATTCCTTCAAAATTATATTGGAGCAAATGGAAGCTAATAACTTTATGAGAATCCAAGATACTATAAAACAGATCCAAACAAATGAAAAAATAGAAGGCAATGTGAAATATCTCATTGGAAAAACCACTGACCTGGAAAATAGATCCAGGAGTGATGATTTTAAAATTATTGGACTACCTGAAAGCCATGATGAACAAAAGAGCTTAGAAATCATCCTTCAAGAAATTCTCTAGTAAAATTGCCCTGATATTCTTGAAATATTCTTGAAAGGGCAAAATAAAATTGAAAGAATTCACTGATCACCTCTGAAAGAAGATCCCCAAAAGAAAACTCCTGGGAATATTATAGGCAAATTCCATAGTGCCTAGGTGAAGGAGGAAATATTACAAACATTCAGGAAGAAAGAATTTTAGTATTGTGGAAACACAATCAGGATAACAAAAGATCTAGCAGTTTCTAGGATCAAAGGGCTTGGAATATGATATTTCAAAGGTCAAAGGAGCTAGAATTAAAAGCAAGAATCACTTACCCAGCAAAACTGAGTATAATGTTTCAGGGGAAAATATGGTCATTCAGTGAAATAGAGGTCTTTTCAAGTATTCATCATTAAAAAAAAAACAGAGCTAAACAGAGTACATTGGTGTACTCAATGGTTATCCTTGTTGAATATTTTTTTGTTCTAAGTAAATACATCTTTTGTTACCTGTTGAATGAGCCTATGAGTTTCTCATTCTATTCCAATATTGAACATAGACTACCAGGAGACTGCTTTGAGTCAGTTCCAGCCTAGGACAAGCTAGCAAGTACCAGATCTCTTGCCCTACCATGACACAACTTTAGTATTTCAGCTACAGGATATTTGTTATCTAAGAATCCTTTTCCCCCAAGAATTGATATGATTTTTGAATAAATCTCCCTCTGTTGGTCTGGTCCTCAAAAGCTGAAACTCAAGAACTCCGAAACTTGGGATGAAACTTCCAAGACAAATGCTACTTCGCAAATCTCCTTTCTCTCATTTGAAATCTAGTTTCCAGAACAATGCTGCTATAGAATTAAAAGTCTCCCCTTTCTCTGCATAGGAGATTAGACTTCAGGAACAGTGTAACTTGATTTCTTTCTTAGGTTGGTGTAAACATGCCTACTACTGCCATGTTTCTGATTTAAGTTGACATCACTGATCCTGATCAGAGGGATGTGAAATCCCTCCACAATGCCACACATACTTTGCTACACTCTAGAAAAAAGATGCAAAAGAATAAATAAAGAAGAACTCCTGAGGAGTGAGAGTACCTGGCCACTGCTGACTTTAATAGAGCAGGGATTTTTGGCTCCTGAGTCCATCCCCCAGAGTCTCAATCAATGGAAATCAATCAGAGGGGTTCCATGTATTTGCTCAACAAGGAGCCAGTACTTTCATGGGATGTATCCCTAGACAAAGGTCTGTGCCCTACAATCTCTTGACATTAATTAGGCAATCCATTAAATTTATCAGGGGCGCCCCTAAGCAACTCCTACCTTATAGGTGTCTGAAGGATTGTTAGAGGAAGAAGGATTAAACTTGTTCTTTACCCCAACTGCAGCACTAGTAGCAGAAGGTAGAAGTTACAAAGATGCAAATTTAGTCAATTGACCAGCATTTATTAAGCACCTACTATGTGTCAGACACTGTGATAAGAATTCATAGAAATGCAGAAAATGGACAAATTACATATGATGAAAAAAGTTCCTATTAATTATAACTATCTAAAAATGGAATAGACTATCTGGCAGGTATAGGATTCACCTTCAAGAAGGGTCTTTAAGCAAAGCTAGGTGACCACCTTTTAAGCATTTGCTTCAAGATGCCCCTTGAAGAAGAATCTGTTAGGCATTCCATTTCATTTTTAGATAGTTATAAGTATTAGGAGGGGGAGGTTACATGGCTCAGTGGATGGGGCATTGGACCTGGAGGCCGGAAGATCTGAGCTAAATCCAGTCACAAACACTAGCTATGTGACCTGGGGCAAATTATTTATCCTCTGTTTTCCTTAATCCACTGGAGAAGAAAATGACAAACCACATCTTTTTTTTTTTTTTTGCGGGGGGAGAGCAAGGCAATTGGAGTTAAGTGACTTGCCCAAGGTCACATAGCTAGTTAAGTATCAAGTGCCTGAGAATGGATTTGAACTCAGGTCCTTCTAACTCCAGGGCCTGTGCTCTATTCACTGCACCACCTAGCTGTCCCCAAACCACTTCTTTGCTAAGAAAACCCGTGAATAGTATAGATCATGGAGTCATGAAAAGTCAAACATGACTGAATAACTGAAGAACAAAAACATCCAGATTATCACTTGTCTTCTATTGTATAATTGTTGTAGAGTATGTTGTAGAGTAAATTCCCATTCAGATACAGGCTGGTCTAGATAACTTGGTAGAAATATTTCTAGCCTTGTGATTCTGTGATTTTGAGTAGCCTGGTAGCCATTATTCTCTGAGATAAACTATGTTACAGATCAAAGAAACTAAAGAATGTCTATGATTCACTTTGGATCAATGTCAGCATTGTCTACATTTTACAAACTGATTCCATCATTATTATGTTAAATTGTACTTTTTTAGGAGTTCACAAGAAGGGACCAATTTTAGGAACCAAAAGCTCAAGTCATTTGAAAAGTGAGGAAAATTATTTCCGTGAGCAAAAATGAGCTTACTGAAGGAGAAATGAAATAATGCTTTGTGACAAGCTTCACAGTATGGGAGACAAAGGACCTATCTCAGTCATAGTTAGTTCATTAGGGCCCAAAGAGATCTCAGAGTTCTATGCCCTTAAGATGAAGAAACTAAAGCCCAAAGAGTTGACTTGAATGGCTCAAAATCACACAGCAAAGTCTCAACTAGTAGCCTGGTCAGTTACTTTCCATTGTAGAACTCATGTTGGCTCTCTTATACCATTCAATTTTCTAATTTCTGACCTGTTCATTGCTTCATCAACTCAGTTAAAAAACTTTCCAGGAGGTGAAAAAAATCTACAGGTATGCATACATATGTGAGCCCACACACTCACACACAGACACACACACACACACACAGAACACACCGCACACACATACCACCTTCCCTTTAAAAAAATGTCAATGGTAGCTCCTCTCCCCTTGCCCCAACCCCTCACTGTCGGGTTTTAGTAGATAATTATTTTTTTCCAGTGGAACTGGCATAGAATTTGATCCCTATTCATGCGGTTATACCAGAATTCTAAGATAGGGTGGGGAGGGAAGGTTATGTTGATTCTATCTTGATTTACCCCAGACACCAGACCTCCACCCTAACTCATGATTACTATTCATCATTGTCCACAGTTCCACGAGGAAGACTTGTCCTTTGCCTGAATTTTCCACTCTGAACAACTCATTTCCCCATAGGAAGAGAGTTTTAGGATTCATTTAATGACAGCTGCCATGGTGCTATTGGGTCTCCTCAAGGTTGCTCTCATTTAAATGCTGTCTCCCTGTTGGCATGTTATTTCATGCTTTTTGCTTTTCCTTTTCAACAGAAAGGAATGAAATGAGCTGAATCTTCCAGTGGGGATTGAGAGGTTTTTACTGCCTCAGCACCAGTACTTGTTCTCTGCAACCAGCTGGCATGGCCTCATTGGGTGGGGGGTAGAGGAGAAGGGTGAAGACTCAGGGAGGTGAGAGGAAAGGGATGTTAGAAGGAAAGTAAGTATAGAGGGGGGAACCTATAGTACTGTGAGGGAAAAACAAGAATTTTGAAAGGAACGAATCTGTATGTAGAAGAGGAAGGGATGAAGGAGGAGGGAAGGAACATATCAGAAAAATATCAAAAAGACCTTCCAATTATTCCTGTTGCCTATAGAATCACTATCAGTCCTAATTAATTATGGTTGGCTATCTGCCTTTTAGTTTGGAATCCAAGGTCCTAGATAATACAATCCAACCCACCTTTCCAACCTCATTTTCCACTAGTCTACACTCCTCTTAAACTAGGCTACTTTTTCAAATATTTCTTACCCTTTTACCACCTATGTACTCTTTGTATCATTCCCTTCATCCATAATGTCTTTCCTCATCCCCCATATCTCTACCCCTCCAAAATAAATCTATCTTCCAAAACTCAGCTCAAACACCACTGCCTCTATGAAATTGTTATACATCCCCTTAGCTACAAGTGGTCATTTTTCTCAGAAGTTTCATGGCACATGGTTCATATTTATTATGAACTTATTATATTACATATATATTATATATATTATAATTTATATAATAGTTGTTTGTATACCAGTTATTTTCCTTATTAGATTTTCAGCTCCTTGAGGGTAAGGACTATATCTTGTATATTTTTGTATTCTCACATAGCCTAGGATCTGGACCTACACATAATTCAGTAAGTATTGTCAAATGGATGGAAACCAGAATAATCTGTCCAAAAGCTTCAAGGAATTGTGACAGGGGTGTGCATTACCAAGTAAAGAGCTCTCTCCCAAAGAACTTTATTGCATTAAAAAAAAACAAAACGGTTTGAGGGTCTTGTTGTACAAAGATACAATATGAAAACAATGGCCTAGATCTTATCTCCAATAGAATAATGGGAACCAAATATGGAAGTTGCAGACACTCAGTAATCACAAAGAAACAAATGCACTTAGGAAGGGGTGATTATGAAATGACTCTGAATGGCTAATTCAGCATGTGCAATGACTGGAGAGTATTAACTATTTGCAAAAGATCCTGTGATAAACAATAATGGACTTGGAATCTTTTTTTTTTAATGGAGGGAGGATCAAGGATTGAACTAGGCTATGCAGAGCCATATCCCTTTTACTCTGAGGAGGTGAGGTGAGGGAGGCAACATTCAGGCATGGTAGTAAGTAAAATGCTGAGAGAGCTTGGACCCGAGCCCACTTTCGTGGTGGGACATATAATACTGGCCAGACAATGAACTTGAGATGCAGAACTGGCAGGATATAGGACTGCCATGGAAAGGAAGTAAATTCCACCAGATGTTAGTACAAAAAAATCTTGCCTTGTGGTATTGGTCTTTCAATAGGAGAGAAGATGCAAATGGCTCCCAGGTCTACATATCCAGCCCTAATCTTCCTTCTGAGTTATAGTTCTGCACATCAACTAACTAATTGGATATTTCCCATTGGATTTCCCCTAGAAATCTTAATCTCAACATGTTAAAAAAAAATACATTCTGGAGCCAAGATGGCGACCTCCCTGCGGCTCTGGCTTCCACCTTCCCCAATCCATGTAAAAAGGGGATTCTAAACAAACTTTGGAGCTGCAGAACCACAGAATGACACAGAGAAGCTAACCTCCCACTGAGTACAGCCTGGCAGACCAGCAGGAATTCAGAACAGCACTCTGGGAGCCGAGCCCAGTACCACGCCAAAGCTTTAGCCCCAGGGCAGGTCTGACCAGCTGGCCAGAGGGACTCCAGATCAGCAGCAGCTGTGGCCGTTTGCAGATTTATCAACACAGAGATGCGAAGGACAAGGTGAGAGGCCAGTGCAGTCTGGACTTTGGGACCAGTAAGTGGGAGTGCATGGCTTTTACCCCCATGGCAAGAAGATGCTGAGAAACCGGCACAGCCAGCCAGTGCCATGTGGCAGCTTCAGGTCCTGGCCTGCAGAGGGTAGGGGGACCAAGCAACAGTCTGAGGGGTAATTGCTCTTGCTTTAGCCTGCTTGGATCTGGATTGCAGTCTAGGGTGGAGGTCCTGGGGTGAGTGTCCAGCTTGACAGAGCATGTGGAGACCTCAGAAAGGGCACCCATCTAACACCTCTGGCAGCTGAGAAAACCCCAGCGTTTGGGATGAAATCTCCCCTGTCTGGTGGCAGAGTCCTACTGTGGCAAAAAACCCAAAAGTCAAGTAATTGAGTGGCAAAATGAGCAGGCAAAAGAAACAAAGCAGACAGAAGATTCCAACATTACACTCCTATTTTGGGAACAAGAAGGAGTAAGGCATGGAACAGGAGGAAAACAGTGAAGTCAGAACTCCTGCACCAAAAGCTTCAAAGGAAAATACGACCTGGTTACAGGCCATAGAGGACGTTAAGAAGCAGATAAGAGAAGTGGAGGAAAAATTGGGAAGAGAAATGAGAACAATGCAAGAAAATAATGAAATGAGAGTCAACAGCCTGACTGAGGAAAATAATACCTTAAAAAACAGACTGACTGAAATGGCAAAGGAGGCTCAAAAAGGCAATGAGGAGAAGAATGCCTTAAAAAGTAGAATTTAGCAGATAGAAAAAGAATCTCAAAAGCTCAATGAGGAGAATCATTGCTTCAGAATTAGATTGGAGCAAATGGAAGCTAATGACTTTATGAGAAATCAAGATGCTGTTAAGCAGATCCAAACAAATGAAAGAATAGAAAGCAATGTGAAATATCTCATGGGAAAAACCACTGACCTGGAAAATAGATCCAGGAGAGATCATTTAAAAATTATTGGGCTACCTGAAAGCCATGACCAAAGTAAGAACCTAGAAATCATCCTCCAGGAAGTTCTCAAAGAAAACTGCCCTGATGTTTTACTACCAGAGGGCAAAATAGAGGTTAAAAGAATCCGCCAATCACCTCCTGAAAAAGATCCCAAAAAGAAAACTCCTAGGAATATTATAGCCAGGTTTCAGAATTCCCAGATTAAGGAGAGAATATTACAAGCAGCCAGGAGAAACAATTTGAATATTGTGGAAACACAATCAGGATAACCCAGGATCTGGCAGCTTCTACCCTTAGGGATTGAAGGGCTTGGAATGTGATATTCCGGAGGTCAAGGGAGCTGGGATTAAAACCAAGAGTCACCTACCAAGCAAAACTGAGTATCATGTTTCAGGGGAAAATATGGTCATTCAGTGGAATAGAGGACTTTCAATCATTCTTGCTGAAAAAAAACCAGAGTTGAATAGAAAATTTGACATTTAGATACAAGAAGCAAGAGAAGCATGAGAAGGTAAACAGTGAAAAGAAATCATAAGGAACTTATCAAAGTGGAACTATTAACATTCCTACAAGGGAAAAACAATAATTGTAACTTATGAAACTTTCCTCAGTAGTTGAAGGGATTAGAAATATAAGTATATGTCTATATGTGAGGGAATATGGACATATGAATACATATGTGAATGTATGTATGTATGTTTACAGGCCTACATAAATAGAGGGCACAGGACCAATTGAACAGGAAGGGATGATACTTAAAAGGTGAAATTAAGAGGTGAGAGAGGAATATAATGAGAGGAGATGGGGAGAGACATATTGGGGTAAACTATCTCATACAGAAGAGGCAAGGGAAAATTGTTACAATGGAGGGGAAGTATAGGAAGGCAAAAGGGAAAGGGTCAACCTTATTCCCATTGAATCTGGCTCGAAGAGGGAGTGAAATACACACTAAATAGGGTATCTCACCCTCCAGGAGAATAGGGGGGGAAGGGGATGAGAGGGGGAATGATGGAAGGGAGGGCAGGGTGGGGGGGGGAGCGAAGTTGGAAGCACCCACTTTTGAAAAGGGATGGGATCAGGGTGGAGAGTGGTGCGGGTGGGAGGTGGGATGGGAGGGAGGGAAGAGTAGTCAGTCTTTTACAATATATCTTCTATGTTGTTTTGCATTAGCCACACATGTACAACCTATACTGAACTGCTTGTCTCCCCAGCGGAGGTGGGTGATGGGGAAGGAAGGGAATGAATCTGAAATTGAAAGTTTTAAAATCAAATATATATACATATGTACATAAATGTGTGTATATGTATGTATATATGTGTGTATGTATGTATATGTATGTGTATATACTATTAGTAATACCATCTTACATGTAATTGGGAAATAAGGTATACAGGCACTGAGGCATAAAGATCCACTGGAAAAGTCAAAAGGGGTATGGGAGAAAATATGGGAGAGAGCAGATTGGAGGAGGGGATATCCTGTGGAACTGCTATTTTGGGGCAGTGGGTGGGGGAAAAGTGGAGAGATAATTTGTAACTCAAAATCTGGCGGAAATGAATGATGTAAATCAGAAGTTAATAAAGCATTTTTTTAAATAAAAATAATACATTCCTTTCTTCCTAAACCTTCTCCTCTTCCTAACTTCTTTACATCTCTGAAGGATACATTCATACTTCTAATCATCTATATGCACAACTACATATTCATCTTCTCATCTTCCTTCTTCACCCTTCACATCTTGTTGTCAAGTCTCATCAATTCTAACTGAGGCAGCTAGGTAGTTTGTGTATACAGTGCTGGACCTGGATTCAAGAAGATCTGAGTTCAAATGTGACCTGATAAACTCACTACCTATGTAACCTAGGCAAGTCTTAACCATTGTCTGCCTCAGTTTCCTCAATTGTAAAATCGGGATAATAGCACCCACCTCTCAAAGCTGTTGTGAGGCTTAAATGGGATATTTGTAAAGTACTTAACACAGAACCTTGTACATAGTAGTTTCTTAACAATTGCTTATTTCCTTCTTTCTTTCTTCCTTCTTTTCCTCCTTTTTTTTAATTCTACCTCTACAGTATATCTTGCTCTCCACTCACAGTTTCACCACCCTAGTTCAGGTCCCTTTCAAATCTTTCCTGGACTATTGCAATACCCTACTAGTTATTCTCCCCTCAGTCTCTCTGATCTCCAATCCATCCTTTATAGGACTGCCAAGGTGTTAGCCCTAAAGCACAGGTCTGACCATGCTTCTTTTCTAAATAAAATGTTTGAGTGGCTCCCAGCTGACTCCAGGTCTAGGACAAAACATACACCTCTCTAATGCTTAAAGATTTTCACAATCTAGCTCCAACTTACCTTTTCAGGAATCTTGTATATTGCTTCCCTTCACACACTCTGGAGTGTGGACTGCTTCCTCACACCTGACATTCCATCTTCTCTCTTTGCCTCTGCCCACACTGCTTCCCATGCCTAGGATGCTACCCTCCACCACTGCTGTTTCTAGGCATTGTTAGCTTTCTTCAAAAATCAACTCAAGTACCCTTTTATTTATGAAACCTTTCCTGAACCCTTCCTCAGGTGTTAATGACTCTTTCTCCCACTACTGCCACCCCTTGCCCTCACTACATACCTCCCCTTAATTGCCCTTTATTTGCTTAGTACATGTATCCACGGGGGTGGGGTATATGAGTAAGTTTAGGGTTTTTGAGCCTCAAGAGATTAACTGAAAGGATCCTGGTCATGACAGTATCACTATGGTAACCATTGCATGTGCAGTTTAAGTCATCTAGCTAGACCGCAGCATAGGCATAAAGCCCTCATATTCCTCTCCTCTTGGGCTAGGTTTTTGAAGTATAGTATGTAGAAAAGTCCAAAACCTCTCAAAGTGATACAGTAGCTTTTCCTCAAAGTATTATTTTCAAGTATATACAGAAAGGGAATTAATCTAGAGATGTCTGTGAAAGGCTTCTGGGGGGAGAAGAGACTAAAAAAATCCACCTAGAACTTTTTCTTTTTCTCTGACTCTGTCTTGAGCTCTTCCCCTAGCCTCACCTTGCTGAATAAAATTCTCTCACATCTCCCAAAGGGTAAATTCTTCTTTATCAAATGATACAAATAATAATCAAGTGGAAATAAGTATAAATGGTCATTAAGATTTATATAAGTATAGGGTGTATGCATGTGTGTGTTGCTCGTGTAGGTTTTATGTGTATGTCCACATGAGTTTGTCTCAATATAGCTCATAGGGAGGCATGGATAAATATTCTGGAATCTTACCCACCCCTCTACAAGAGAGAATTGATTCCTTCCTGGGGGGAGCAAGAGATTTGGGTTATATGGTACATGGGGTACACCACTGATTTCCTCAGAGAGTGGGTACCAACTAGAATTACATCTCTTTTTCTCCTCCCTCCAAAAAAAATTGCTAGTCTAGGGGAAGTTATTTTTAGGTTCAGTCCACTTCCCTGGGTATTATCCCTAAAGTGGAAAAAGTACCCCAAGCTTACATCTGAAAGCTCAACTCTTTTCCCATCAAATGGTAAACAAAAGACTATCACAAACAGTGAAAATAAACACATTTATGTAAACAAATCAAAGAAGTTACACAGATTAAAATATATCACACAGTACATAGAGTGAATGAGGTCTTCCACTGGGAACAAGATACTTTAGCTCAACTAAGAGTCCCTGATGTCATACAAGAAGAAATTTTCTGAAGTCTCTAGGGAGGCAAGCTAAAAATCAAGAATATGTTGAGCCACCAGTATTTCTGCCACTACTCAAAGTCTTTTGTCTCTCTCCTGGGTCTTCTTTCTGAAGAATTTATAACAGCGTGTGTCTCTTCTTAAAGGTGGAAAAAAGGAAATATCTTCTCTTCTGCATTCTCACCACCTCCATCCCTCATGTAGGTTAAGTACTGTTGAGTAACCATTCTATTCCACTCATGATGACAGTCTTATGTAAATGTACCAGGTTTGAACCTGAGTAATATAAATACATTAGATAACACAGATAAATGAAAGCAAAAGCAATTAGAGAAAGGAAAACCCTTCATCTGACTGCCTGTGGCTTGTCCACCTCTTAAGATGGAAAGAGGGAAAATCAGAATTTAAGCATTCTTTCCTAAGAGAGGGAGAATCTACAGTAGGTAGAGAAGGAGCAGGAAGGAATTGTTAGCTGGGCTGAGGTTGCTCAGCATTTGTAGCTGAAGTGTTATACACCATATCCTCTAGGCTCTTGTTTGGTCAGCCAGGCAGACTCAGTCCAGATCTGTAATGGCAAGCACAGAAGTAGTTCACACCTTGTTTCAGCTATTGAATTAACACTGTTTCAGTTCAAGTTTCTTTTGAGACTTATATAAAGTCTGTTAAGAAACAGACATGTGAACACCACAACTTGTAAACCCTAGAACTCATGAATTCCTTCAACAGGAAGGGGAGGAGCTAATGACTAACAATAAGGAGAATTTCCAGGCTAGAGACAGCAGAACTGAGAAGAGGACGCTTATGGTGGCAGAGTCAAGAAGGAGAAAACTTGTGGTACCCCAGCACTCTTTTTGTCTGCTCTGTGTGTGTTGATGTTTGTTTGTGATACTTTGTATAGAAGCCCTGGAACCTTACTGGAAGCATTGGAAGAGGATTTTCTGGTTGTATGTTTACAGGAGTCCTGGAGGAGGGTTTTGGAGGTCCTGGAACTTTGCTGATGATTTCTACTGAACTCTTGGCCTTGTTTGTGGATCTGTGTTGATTTCTATGTTGATGATTTGTGTTGAGTTCTCAGACCTTGTTGGTGGGTCTGAGTTGATTTCACAGGCAGATAGTGAGTAAGATGATGGTGCCAGCGATGTGCATGAATATTATTGTGGCTCTTTCAAGCTTTGTCTTTCCAGAAACAGGAACTATGAAGGATCTGAGGTGGATTGGACACTGTGAACTTCAATATGGAATGGGAACTGGATGAAGAACTAGACAAGCAGCTGGACAAGGAACTGGGAGCTGCCTGCCTTTGAACCCAGGTGACAGTTGGAGCTGGGACCATGGAAGAGTAACCATGGAAGCTGAGAGTCAGCCTTGAGTCAAGCTGAAAGGAGACTTTACTTGGATATGGTGTACTGACTGAGAAGATTATGATTTACTGTGACCTAGGGTGAAGAACTTTGACTTTTGTACTTTGTGATTGAATTAAGGATTTTGTGATTGACTGAATAAATGTACTTTGTTTAAAACTATGTGACCACTTTGGTTAAAACTATGTGGCCATTTTAGTGATAAGTTTTTGAGTTGTGACATGGTAAATACTGTACCTTGATTTTCTGTGATAAGTTTCAACATTGTGAATGCTGTATTTTGATTCTCTATGAATGTTTTGCTCTGATTTGTTATTGAATAGAGAGCTCACTATACTTTGTAATCAGAACCTTGAAAGCTGTTCACAGCAGCAGTCCTCTGGAAAGCTGCTTGTGCATGGCTTTACAAGCTCATACCTCATGAGTTTAACAGGGGGCTGGTAAGCATGTACAGTGTGCTTGATTGCTATAGTGGATGATGGAGCATGGACATATATTTTGTAACTGGTTTTCATCTAGTCAGTCAATTAATAAACATTTATTAAACACCTAGTAGGTTACAGGCACTGTGCTAAGTACTGGGAATAGAAAGAAAGGATAAAAGATAGTAACTGCCTCCAAGGATCTCACAATCTAATGTAGCAAAAAAGCAAATAAATATGTGCAAGCAAACTATATACAAGATAAATAGGAAATAATTAAGAGAGAAAAAGCATTAGAACTAAGACAGATTCAGAAAGGATTCCTGTAGAAGGTGAGATTTTAGGTGGGACTTAAGGAAACTAGAAAAGCAAGAGATGAGGAGGGAAAGCATTCAAAGTATGAGGAACAGGCTGCAGAACCCACAAAATGACACATAGAAGCTAATCTCCCACTGAGGACAGCCTGGCAGATTGGCAGGAATCTGCCAGCGCAGAGCTCTGGGAGCTCTGCCCAGCCCCACACCGAGACTTTAGCCCCAGGGCAGGCCTGACAAGCCCCAGCCAGAGGGACTCCAGATCAGCAGCAGCTGTGGCCATTTCCAGATTTATAAACACATAGATGCGAAGGACCAAGTGAGAGGTCAGTGCAGTCTGGACTTTGGGACCCAGTAAGTGGGAGTGCATGGCTTGTGCCCCTGGGATGAGAAGCCGCTGAGATGCCGGCACAGCCAGCCAGCGCCATGTGGCAGCTTTAGCTCCTGGCCTGCAGAGTGTAGGGGGACCAAGCACCAGTTTGAGGGGTAAAAAAGGTTGCTTTAACCTGCTTGGATCTGGATTGCAGTCTAGGGTGGAAGTCCTGGGGTGTGTGTCCAGCTTGCCAGAGTGTGTGGAGACCTCAGAGAGAGCACCCATCTAATACCTCCGGCAGAGAAAACCCCAGTGTTTGGGACGAAAGCTCCCCTGTCTGGTGGCAGAGTCCTACTGTAGCAAAAAGCCCAGGGGTCAAGTGATTGAGGGGCGTCATGACCAGGAAAAGGAAACAAAGCAGACAGAAGATTCCAACATTAGACTCCTATTTGGGGGACAAAAAGGAGCAAAGCATGGAACAGGAGGAAAACAGTGAAGTAAGGACTCCTGCACCAAAAGTTTCAAAGGAAAATATGAGCTGGTTACAGGCCATAGAGGACCTTAAGAAGCAGATAAGAGAAGTGGAAGAAAAAATGGGAAGAGAAGTGAGAACAATGCAAGAAAATTATGAAATGAGAGTCAACAGCCTGAGTAATATAACACCTTAACTTAAAATAACACCTTAACAGACTAACTCAAATGGAAAAAGAGGATCAAAAAGGCAATGAGGAGAAGAATGCCTTAAAAAGCTGAATTTGCCAGATGGAAAAAGAATCTCAAAAGCTCAATGAGGAGAATCATTGCTTCAGAATTAGATTGGAGCAAATGGAAGCTAATGATTTTATGAGAAATCAAGATTCTTTTAAACAGATCCAAACAAGCAAAAGAATAGAAGGCAAGGTGAAATATCTCATGGGAAAAACCACTGACCTGGAAAATAGATCCAGGAGAGATAATTTTAAAATTATTGGACTTCCTCAAAGCCATGATCAAAATAAGAACCTAGAAATCATCCTTGAAGATATTCTCAAGGAAAATTCTCAAGGAAAATTGCCCTGATGTTTTAGAACCAGAGGGCAAAATAGAGGTTGAAAGAATCCACCGATCACCTCCTGAAAAAGATCCCAAAAAGAAAACTCTTACAAATATTATAGCCAGGTTCCGGAATTCCCAGATTAAGGAGAGATTATTACAAGGAGCCAGGAAGAAATAATTTGAACATTATGGAAACACAATCTGGATAACCCAGGATCTGGCAGTTTCTACACTGAGGGATCGAAGGGCTTAGAATATGATATTCCAGAGGTCAAAGGAGCTGGGATTAAAACCAAGAGTCACCTACCCAGCAAAACTGAATATCATGTTTCAGGAGAAAATATGGTCATTCAGTGGAATAGAGGACTTTCAAGCATTCTTGTTGAAAAAACCAGAGTTGAATAGAAAATTTTACATACAGATACAAGAAGCAAGAGAAGGTAAACAGGGAAAAGAAATCATAAGGAACTTATCAAAGTTGAGCTATTAACATTCCTACATGGAAAAACAATAATTGTAACTTATGAAACTTGTCTCAGTAGTTGAAGGGAATATATATATATATATATGTCTCTATATGGGCATATGAATATATATGTGAATGTTGTATATATGTTTACATGTATACATAGATAGAGGGCACAGGACCAATTTAACAGGAAGAGATGATACTTAAAAGGTTACATTAAGAGGTGAGAGAGGAATACAATGAGAGGAAATGGGGAGAGACAGAATGGGGTAAACTATCTCATATAGAAGAGGCAAGGGAAAATGGTTACAATGGAAGGGAAGAATAGGAAAGCAAAAGGGAATGGATCAACCTTATTGCCACTGAATTTAGCTTGAAATACACACTAAATAGGGTATCTCACCCTCCAGGAGAGTAGGGGGGCAAGAGAATGATAGGGGGGATGATGGAAGCGAGGGCAGGGTGGGGGGAAGGGAAGTTGGAAGCACCCAACTTTTGAAAAGGGATGGGATCAAAGTAGAGAATAGAACAAGTAGAAGGTGGGATAGGAAGGAGGGAAATATAGTCAAACTTTTATAATACATCTACTATGTTATTGTTTTACATTAGCCACACAAGTACAACCTATACTGAACTGCTTATCTTCCCCATACGGGTGGGTGTCAAGGGAGGAAGGGAATGAATCTGGAATTGAAAGTTTTAAAATCAAATATTCATGTGTATATATATATATAAATATATGTACTATTAGTAATACTATTTTACATGTAATTGGGAAATAAGATATACAGGCACTGGGGCATAGAGATCCACTGGAAAAGTCGAAAGGGGTATGGGAGAAAATATGGGAGAGAGCAGATTGGAGGAGGGGATATCCTGTGGGACTGCTATTTTGGGGCTGTGGGTAGGGGAAAATGGGGAGAAAATTTGTAACTCAATATCTGGTGGAAATGAATGATGTAAATCAGAAGTTAATAAAGCATTTGAAAAATAAATAAAAATAAAAACAAAGTATGAGGAACAGTCAGAAAAAATAGCTAGGAGTTTGATGTTACTGGTAATAAGTGTACTTAGAGGAGGGAGGCTGTAAAATATAAAAAGACTGGAAAGATTTGGAGTGAACCTAGGTCAATAAGAGCTTTGAACACCAAACAGGATTTTTAATTTGGCCTGGGGGGATAGGGAACTATTGGAGTTTATTGTATATGAAGGTGATATAGGTAGACGGGTGCTATAGAAAAATCATTTTGGAAGTTTAATGGAGGATGGACTGGAGTAGAGAGAGACTCAGGTCAGGCAGAATAACCAACAGAAGACTTCAATATTCCAGGTGTGAGGTGATGAATTCTGATATTGAGCAGCCTTCCATCTACTCCATTAGACTGTAAGCTCATTGAGGGCAGGAAAGTCTTTTGCATCTTTTTATCCCTAGTGCTTAGCATAGTAGATGCTAAATAAATGTTTATTGATTGATGATTTCTCCTCAGCTACCTGAAATGGCTCTACCATAGCCATACCACCATAGGTCTCCTGATTATTCTTCCCAGAACCACATTCCAGGTCTAGGGCAGGATCACATTATTGCAATTGGGGTAGTGATGGGTAAGCCCTGACTGACTGGTGAGTCCTTTCTCCTGAGGTTTATGTAATCATATCTCTGTGAGCAGGGTCAAAAAGCTGGTGACATTTATATTTTGTATATACCTTTATGTTTATGTTCTCTTTCTCCCCCCAAAAAAAGTAATTTCCTTGAAGGCAGAGATTGCTTTTTGTCTTTGTATTCAGTCAATCAGTCAATAAACATTTATTAAATACCTACTAGTGCCAGGTTCTGTGCTAAGTGTTGGAGACAGGCAGAAAGGCTGAAGACAATCCTTGCTCTTGAGGGGCTCACAATCAAATTCTGTTCCCAGAATCTAGTATAATAGGTAATTAACAAATGATTGCTTGCTTGTCTTATTGATTGAAGAAGGTTTATCTATTTCTAGTTCTGAAGGAGTGTAAACTTTTAAGGGGTTTGTCTATTGTCAATTCACATGTTGCCTATTAATTTATAAGTTGCCACAGCTACAACCATCTCTTATCCTTAATACAATTCTGTTTTTCACTTTCAGGTGATTCATTTCTTTGTTCATATTTTCATACCAGAAAAGATTAAGGAATCCAAACTGTATCTCTGATACCTGAAGGGATGAACTCTATCAAAATTAAATTTTCCTATCTAAAAAAGTCTGTCTTACCAAGCTGCATGTATCTGTGTGTGTGTGTGTGTGTGTGTGTTTAAAATGTTAAATAGTTGGGTCCCCTTTACCTACTCATCTGGCATTGTACAAGTCACTTCAATTTTCTGGGCCTCAGTTTCCTTCTCTATAAAATTGGAAGACCAGACTAGGATCACTTTGGGTACCTCTCTGTGGTTCATGTACTCCACCTAGGGGAACCTTGAATATTTCAGCAAATGGCACTTCCCCAAAAGTGGCCATTCTCACCCCAGTTTGGTTAGACTATTCTCACCAAATTAGCACCCGAGAATACTAATACATGTACTTCCTACACCAAAGAGCACTTTCGTTGCCTATACAAGTGCTCAGGTTAATAACTTATAAAACTTTTTCATTAAACATAGTAATGGGGGTAGAAAAGACTTATGTTTCAGTCACGGACAATAAAAAACCAAAACAGTAACAAAAATCTCCCCTTTCCAGTGGAATTCTGCCTTCCTACAGGTTCAATCCTCTACAGACTTGGGGCAGTTAGGTAGTGCGGTGGATAGATACTGAGTCTGACTTTGGGAAGACCTGATTTCAAATACAATCTCAGACATAAGCTAGCTGTATGACCCTGGTCAAGTCACTTAACCCTGTTTTCTTCAGTTTCCTCATATGTAAAATGACCTGAAGAAGGAAATGGCAAACCATTTCAGTTTCTTTGCCAAGAAAACTCCAAA
The DNA here is from genome assembly GCF_028583685.1 of Petaurus breviceps papuanus. Classification (NCBI taxonomy): domain Eukaryota; kingdom Metazoa; phylum Chordata; class Mammalia; order Diprotodontia; family Petauridae; genus Petaurus; species Petaurus breviceps. Next base: position 16,908,649 of record NW_027185735.1, on the reverse strand, counting down.
TGGGGTCACGAATAGTTGGACACAACTGAAATTACTTAAGAACAACAACAGCAACTACAGACTTATTTTGATGGAATTCATTTCTTCTTGAATAGTCCATTCTGGCCACCACCCTCCCCCTCTCTAGCTCTTAACCAATCAAAAAGCATTTATTAAGTACCTACTATGTACCAGGAGCTGTTAGGTTCTGAGTACAAAAAGACAGAATGAAACAGCCCCTCCTTCAAGAAGCTTATGTAACATAAGGAGATACAATATGTCTACAGACACACACACACATGCATACATATGTATATGCACACATACATAAAATATATAAATGACAAATACAAGGTAATGTATTGCAGGGTGGCAAACTGTCCCTGGACCTGCCACTTCCATGGCACCCACTCTTGAAGTTCATTTTCTCTACTAATCCCCGCTGGGGAAAGGGTCAGATTCACAGGATATGAACTTCTTCCTTTCCTGGTATGACTATACACATGGTTGAACTGTATTTAAATGCTTGTTGACTTGATTTGTCTCCACTATCTTTCCCTGCTTTTTCCACTGCATTGGACACAGGTGAAAATATTTCTAATTATGACTCTGAGGGCAGTAAAGTGGGAGCCATGTGGAGGACAGGTTGAAAAGGGAAGGGATTTTAGTAAGGGCCACAATTAGGAAACTATTGCAATAGTTCAGGTGGGAGGTAAAGAGGGCCAGAAGTAATAACCCCAAACTCCCTTCCAAGACCTGCATAACCCTGTGACTCACAGAACTGCATTGAATGAAAGTACTGAGTGAGGGGTATAGAAGCAAGACCCTGGGCAAGGGTGGGGAACCTGAAACCTTGAGGCCACATGTGACCCTTTCACATCGTGGAGATTGGATTCAGTTAAAGGGCTGCCCTTAAGGACCTAGAGGGTCACACATGGCCTCAAGGCCGCAGGTTCCCCATCCCTTTTAGGTCTTTCAAACAAATCCAGAGTCAAAATGTCACTAAACCAGAGGTTTTTCAAATTTCTGTGTGTCATGGCCATCTAGTAAAGTGTACTGACAGTCAGCTTAATGGACAGAGCTCCAGGCCTTGAGTCAAGAAGATGTGAGTTCAAATTTTACTTCAGACACTTAGTAACTGTGTCATTCTAGGCAAGTTGCTTAACCTCTGTCTGCCTTAGAGGTTGAAATAGAGATAATAATAACGGCTACCTTCCAATGTTGTTGTGAGGATTAAATGAGTTAATATATATGTAAAGCACTTAATATAGTACCTGGCGCATATTAGGAGCTTAACAAATGCTTCTTTTCCTCCCATAATAAAGTTTTTAAATGAATAAGATAAAATACATAGAATTATAAAATAACCTAATTATGTTGAGATACAGTTTTCAAAACAAAAATTTAAAAATTTACAGACTGCCCAGTTAAAGAACTCCCCCTTAAACTATCGACCCATTCTTTCTGTTCCTTTACTTAGGTCCCACAGCTCTGTTCTCAATACAAAGGATCTCAGTAGATGGCTGTGGGTTCTGCTCCATTAACTCGACACCAACCAAAAATCTCTGGTTCTCATTCCCAGAGAAGAGAAGGCATTTTGGTCCCCTTCATCTCTCCACTACCCCAATGCCCAGGCACCATGTCCCTCTACTGAGTCAGTAGCTCCTATTCAATCTATTGGCAATTGGGAAAAATATTTGTCTTCTTTTCTATTTATCCTCCCAGTTCCTGTCATCCTCCATGCTAGTTGGGGATAGGACATACAAATTATCTCAAGGCACACAGAAGTATCCAGAAATCCCAATAAGGAAAGGGACAAACCTGTTATCTACTAGCTGAGCAAGTTTGTGATGCTTGCAAAGATTCATGGCAGCAGCTGCTGTGGGCTGTTTCACCCTCCCAGCCAGACAGAATACAGCACTGGTGTCAGAAAGATCTAGGATTGAAACATACCACAAACACTTGTTTACTGTGTGACCTTGGGCAAGTCACCTATCCTCTCTCAGGCTCAGTTTCCTCATCTATAAAATGGGGATAATTAGAGCACCTACTTCATAGTTGAGAGAATCAAATGAGAAAACATGTAAAGCACTTTGTAAACCTTATGTTATCTTATATCTTAAAATTATATATAGGTTATATATAAGATATATATGATGTATATATGTATATACACACATATGTGTGTGTGCATATGTGTGCGCGTGTGTATGTATATATATATACATACAGAGAGAGAGAGAGAGAGAGACATTTGTTGAATACTAGATACTACTACACTGTAAAGCAGACCATCAGGGACCATAGCTGGAAGAGGTCAATCCATTAAACTCTGTACACCCCTGAACTCAGTAAACTGAACTATGTGTCTTCATCTTTATCCTGGCAATTTTCTACACTGTTGTTATAAATGCTTCACAACCACCTGGCTTCCCACCTCTTTATCCATGCACCTATTGCCTCTTGAAAGTTCATGAACTACCTTATTGTTCCCCATTTGAGGGTGCCTTCCATGGTTGCTTCTTCCTATGTGTGTTGTTTCTCCCTTTCATGCAAACTCCTATGGCCAGAGAATGTCTTATTCCTGTTTTTGTACCCCCCACACAGTACTTGGCACATATTAGACATTAACAAACTATTTTCATTACTTCTTCTTTTGAAAGTATTGACAATTCTATTGTATTCCTTCTTACTCAGGGATTCCAGGAGGGTTGATCAGTTAAAAAGAAATGGTAAGAAACCCTCCTCCTTGCCATACCCATGGTGGGAAAACACCTTTTTTTAGTTTCTTTTCCTGTTTCCACTGAAGTACACAGGATCTGAGTACCCACCTGAGATAAACCCTTCTTCTCCAAGGGCTTTACAGACATTTAATCTTCCTAATCTTTATCATTGTACCACGATGAGAAAGCAGCTGACAAGTATTTTCAACTGTTTTAACAAATAGAAAACTTATTCCCTCTGCCTCAGTGGGGATGCACAAAGCCATATTTGGTGGTTATTAATTTGGCAGTAAGCCAGGGATAAAATCCAGGAGTCCTTGCCCCCCCCGGTGTTCTTCTCTAACCACTAGATTTTCATTCCTCCCCAGCTTGAATGTGCCTCCTATGAGAGTCCCTCCTGGTGTTTTCAAGTCATGCTTTCCATCCCTACAAAGAAAAATTTAAATGCCTTCAAATCTCTGTCTTGAAACCTATGTTCATTAAAACTGTTACATTTTAATCTTTTTTATATTACTGTGTTTCTTGATTTATCATGCCTCTTCCAAAATGGGAGCCTAGTGACTTTCAATTATCATTCTCTAAGTTGTGATATGTTTATGTCTATGGCAAGAGACTTTGATACAGCTATTATTCATACTATGATTTTCATACCGTCTCAGAATTTCTTTACCTACATGACACAACTTAAAATCTACTGCACAATCTTTACACTCTGGGTCTCATTTGCTTTCAGACTATAGAGTCTTAATATCTAAGTGTCATCTGGCTGATGGATGTATTATTCATAGATGCACCTGTTCCCAAGCAAGAAAACCAAATAGAGATTAATTCATTTTTAAAAAATGGGAAATCCACAATTCTCATTTGTAAGCCTGCTGCCCCTTCCATCTTAGCTATATCTGAAACCTCCATCAGAAGCTAATTGAATTGTATTGAATTGCTGTTCTGAATTGATTTGACAGCAGGGTTGCTTTGATCTCAGGCACTTCTGTCACAGAGAACTGACTCTTCCTTTAAGTTGCTGCCTTGGTGACCTCTTCCTGGGTGACCTCCTCCTCATGACACAGTTAATGAACTGTACTTTCAAATTACTGTGAGCTGGTCATTTTCATTTTGTGTGGCAACCAAGATACAAAGGTAGGGAATTGCTGGGATTGTTGAATGCACTTAATGTTGATGTAAGAAATTTTTAATTTGTTGTTGGGAAATAACAAAATGTTTCCTGTGGGCATCTTGGCAATTCCCTTAGTATTGACAATGTTTGGTCTTAAAAGCAATTGGTTTTGTACCTGAAATCCATCTCCTTCACTTGGGCTATCTTTACAAGGCCTCAGATTAATCTTAAACTCTTAGCTATTGCTTAAACTTGAGCTCACCTTGGAGTATATCAGCTGTGTCTGGGATTGGTCAGCATGCAAGAGAATTTTTTTTCAGATAGTATATCTTGGCAGCTTTCCCAGAATGAATGGACTGCCATTTTTAGAAGGCCTCTAAATTCTGTAGACTAAGGAGAGTCAGAACCATAATTCGTGTAGAGAAAACAGAGCTTTGCACTAGGCATCAACATGCAAGGAGACCCACTCTCTTCCTACTGGACGGGCCTCTGCTTACCTGTATTACCTGTTATGTGGCATAACAACCCCTGGGCTTGCCATTCCCACATCCCTCCATTCTTAAGACTCATTTTCCTTCCCAGTCTCTGTCAAGGGAAGGACTAGTCTCCATGGAGGATGAGTTGACACTTCTCCTGGTATGACTACACCAAGGATCAGGCTATGCTTGGTACATAATAAGTGCAAGTAAAAGCTTGTTAACTTGATTTTCATGCACTGTTACCCCCTGCCTTTCCCATCAAATTTGACCCAAGTGAAAATATGCTGTTAGTATAGGAGAATGTCAGTATTAATAAAAAACCCAATAAAATAATCAAATATGATAGTATGTAATTATATGTAAGTAATATACATACTATATATAATGCAATATATAACATAACTATATATGTATATAAAATAACATAATATATATATATACTATGTAATATAACATAAATACTATAAATATTTAAAATAAAAAAACACTTCTTTGCATAGCAAAGAAGGCTTTGAAAGGAAAACTCTTCCATATACACCTGACCTCCTTCCAACACAATAAAAACTTGCTTAAATAAAAAAATAACAAGGGAAAGCAAACCTTTTGGACCTTCCTGATTAGGTTCCCAGGATTTAAAATTACCCACTAGTGACATATTCTTGGATATTTTTCATAGCTACACTAAAAGTATAATATCGAATTTCTTGAAGCCACAAGTAAGGGTATTTGCCATTGGGATGGACATTGGACATTTCTAGAAGACAGGTTTTTTTTACTAAATGATACCATTTTATTTTGGATACAGAGCATATATCTATTCTTTTGGGTGAAAAGAGGTTTTCTACAGTAGAAGGGAAAACCAAACAAAAATGTGGTTTCACAGCATTAATACTATATTACATAATTATAAAGATCATGATGGTCTCCATAGAAAAACCTCTTTTAGCTCTATGCAAATTCACCTCAAACAAAGCATTTGACCAGGCTCAATAGTGCCAAGCAACAGGCAGGGGCCAGTGGTACATTCTGATCCTTATCTGTCGTGGAGAGATGTTCTGAAAATATTAAGGACCTAGGGGTGAGGCCAAAGTGACAGTTTTGGTGAGGAGACTAGGAACCAAAATACATGATCTGTTTTCTTAATAAGCCAAAGGTTAGAAAAGGAAGAACCAAGGGGAAAAAGTTGTATTGGACTCATGGATGAGCTATGATTTAATGCTAGGAGAAAAAAAGAACAAAGTTTGCTGGGATCAGAGGATTTCCTCTTAGGAAAAATACCATCAGTCCCTGTGTAAGTCTGAGGTTAGTAGCTGGCTCAGCACAATTGAGATGCAAGCGTAAGGTTTTTTCTGAGGAGATGTTGCTTACTGGACAGAGAGACGTGTGATCTCAAATTTTTCCTTTTGGTTTCATCAATAATTAAGGCTTTGCTTTTGAAAAGGAGAAACTCTGGGGCTGATGGTTGCTTGCAGCCACAGTGGAGACATAGCTGACTCTGGAGGAAAAATAAAGGGGAAAAAAACTAAACATAAAATCATAAAATGTCAGTTTTCAAAATAAAAAAACAAAAACTTGAGATCATGCATTCCAGTGATCTGCAAGTGGAAATAATCCACCCTAGAAGGCCACTAAATGATCGAAAGAGGTCATGTTATGACCCAAAGGATGTCTCATCAAAAAATTGCAATGTAGGAATATGACACATCCTTTTAAAATATCTTAGTGTAAGTTGTATAGCATACTTAATGATTAGTATAGTAGAAATGTATATAATTTATACATAAGTAAATATATAAACACTGGGGATAGGTAGTCAAATAGCTTTTATTGATAGGGGTGCATAATCAAAAAAGTTTCGTGATAACTGGATATATTGGTGAAGAGAGAAAATTATTGACTTGTATATTTGAATTTCCTATTTATCGAAACCATTTTTGCTACCAAAATATATAGTTACATTCTGGAGTCATGGTCTGCAGAGTTACAATAGAAGATTATCTATAAACACAATCTACAGTTTTGGTAACTTTCTACATCTATCCTTTACTGAAAAGAGCCCATTTTTGTTCCAAATTATATCTAGCAAGTGGCAACTAGAGTTTTGCCCCCAGAATACCCACATTTGGAGGAATGTACTTCCTTTCCATAGCAACAATTATCCTTATACCTCACCTTGCTGTTCTCCACCAAACTGCACCACCATGAGATGCAATCACCTTCAGTGCTCTACCTGTCTTGAAATCTACAAGAAGTGTTGGGCCAGATCACCTGGAGGACAAGTTGCCCACTCTCATGGAGTAACTGCATCATTTCTGTGATGTTCCATTACTTCTATCCCTCCCCCACTAATCTGACCTAGGAATAGTAATTCTTAGTTATGGCTCTACCTCTATGTCCATATATTGTCTAATACAACAGGGAAGTGGGGTGAGATAGGTAGAGCAAGGAATGATAGGCTTAGAGCCAAAAGGGACATTAGGTTTTATCTAGTCCAACTCCCTTATTTTAAGGATGGGTAAATTGAGGCCCAGCAATATTAAGTAACCATATCCCTAAGGTCATATAAGTATTAAGTATCAAAGACAGGATTCAAATCTGTCTTCTAACTGTAAATCCAGAGCTCTTTTGCACTCAATACTTCTGGGTTTATTTCCTCATCAACAAGGGAGCTGAACCAGATCAATGGTCTGCAATTTTTTTGCTTGCCAATACTTGACAGCAAAAATTTTGAGTACCCCTCAATGTGCTTATATTTACTTATAAAATATTTTCAGGTTTATTTATAAAATCATAGTTATATCCCACTATACTAATAATTTCTTATATTACAAAACACACAAAAATAGAAATTTTAAAAGGTTGATATAAAGATTAAGTGACTTTTGATAATAGAATCAATAGGAAGGCACTAACGGTTTATTGAATAGGGGAATAATATGGTCAGACCCATACTTTAGGAAAATAACCTTGGTTGCTATGCTGGAGAGGAGAAAGATTTCAGGCAAAGAGTCCAATACGGAGGCTGTTTCAGTAATCCAAATGATTAGATCCTGTACTAGAACAGTGAATGGAAAGAAAGGACAGATGTGAGAGATGTTGCCAAGGTAGAAATGACAAGATTTGGAAGTTCATTGGAACTTCTAACAACTAAAGTGTGAGTTGAGAGAGAATGAGAAATCAAGGGTAACACCTACATTGTAAATCAGGGTGACTAAAAGGATAGTGATGTCCTTGACAGTAATAAGGAAGTTCAGAACCAAAGTAAGCTTGGGGATAAATAAAAGGCAATTAGATCTGTGAAGCAGATTGCAACCTATCCTTGCATACTGATATCCTGTATTTTACTCTAATCCACCAAAAATAAGACGGGAGAGGGGACTCTTGATCAACAGTTACTGTTTCTCTACCCTCCAAGGCAATTCCATGGCTTTTGTCACCTGACAAAAGCCATCAGTTCAGCTGGTGAGTGGGGTTAGGATGTGGGAGAAATGTGACAGTTTTGCCCATGTTGTTTTGGGTAGCTGGGTTGCAGATAGTTATGACTACCCCGATGGACCAAAATCCAGTCCTGGAAGGATATAGAATAATGAGTGCTAATGAATTAAGGGCTCAGTATAATGTTGGATACAAGCCCATGATTAGCTGTTAGGAGGGCAGAATATGAGTCATCTTTCCACATTCCAAATGAGCTAGGAGTCATTGCACATATAGAAAACTTACATGATTTTTGTATAGTACTAACACAAGCATACTGTTAGGGTCAATGTTGGGCAAAATGGGAAAGAAAAAGGTTTACTTTGCCCTAACATAGCAATGCTGTGCAACAATGGTACAGTGACACAACTTCTCTGAACACATCCGCCTTCATCTCCACATGGAAATATATCTAGTCCCCAGGGCAGATTATGTTGACTTGACTGTTCTTTAGAAAGCCAACTCAGAGAGGTCAGGTGTCCACATGGGTAGAATTTTTTATGCCCTTTCAGTGAGCTGGAAGATTTAAGAGAGACAGGGGCCACTAGAGTCCCAGGGACAACTTCATTACCTTTTAGGCAGTTAGGTGGCACAATGGATAGAATACTGGGCATGGAGTCAGGAAGACCTGAGTTCAAATGCAGCCTCAGGTACTTAGTAGCTGTGTGACCCTGGGTAAGTTACTTAACCTGTGTTTGTTTTTTAATCCACTAGAGAAGGAAATGGCAAACACTCCAGTGTCCATTCCAAAATAAAAACCCATATGAAGAGTCAAATATGACTAAATGACTGAAGAACAACAAAATATGTATTTATGTATGTATATATACATATATATTTGCAAACTTTAAGATGCTATATAGATGCCAGTTATTTTTATTGTTACTGTCTGAGGATGGTAACTTGCTTTTATTTGTCTTCACTGAATATGAATCAGGGTGAAAGGAGGTCATTTCTCTTGGAAGATGTAGTTGTGGTATGGCCTGAGGCAGGAAACTAGATCATAAGACCTTTTGAAGGTTGGTTCTTCCATTTCAATTATTCTTTCACTGAAAGAATAACTATATTTCCTTTTCTTTCTGACTATGTAGTATTTCTTGACTCTGTCTTCTTTCCATCTTGGGATTTAGCCTCCCTATCTTTAAGTCTGTTTATATGAAGACATATGAACATACATGTACACACATATGCACGCACTGATTCACTTGCTTGTCCTTGGGTTGGATGTTCTGTGCCCCCTGCAAGCTGTTTTACCAACTATAATCAAGTACTTAAAAGACAGTCGGTCTCCTGGAACTTTATTCCTCCTACTAATTATTGGTGATGCAAATTCAGGATTAAATTACAAGCAAGAGAGACTTTGTTTAGAAACTTAATTTTTTAAAAAAAATCCCTAGGGCAATAAAACCGGTAGGGGAGGCAGAGCACATAAGGCTTGCCTCCTAGTTCCTTCAGTGTAAAGTTCCAAATGCCAAGATTTTCAGTATTGCTGACAAAAGTGATTAAAAGGGAAGGGGATACTAGGCCTTGGTGTGATTGTCAATGGCTTGTAGCCTTGATAAATTTAATTTAAAAAGATGAAACCTGGAATTACCTATACTATGGCATATAATAAAATAGAGGTAGTATGGGGAATGATTAATGCTAGATTTGGGAGTCAAGAAGACCTGAGTTCAAATCGTACCTTTTATATTTACTTTTGTGGTTGTTAGGTTATTTTTCAGTCATGTATGCCTCTTTGTGACCCCATTTGGGGTTTTCTTGGCAACGATACTGAAGTGGTTTGCCATTTTCTTCTCCAGCTCATTTTACAGTTGAGGAAACTGAGACAGGGTTAGTAAGTGTATGAGACAAGATTTGAATTTAGAAAGGTGAGTTACTGACTTTAGGTCCTGTAGTCTATTCACTGTGATAATGGACATGTCACTTTTTCTTGCTGAGTTTTAATCTCCTTTTCTTAAAAAATGGAGATAATAATACCTGTATTAACAATTTTACATTATTGTTTGTGAACCTCAAATGGGATAATTAATATATGCAGAGCATTTTGACAAGTTTAAAGACTATATAAATATCAGTTATTTTTCATGTGATATAGCAGTCTAGGAGTAGGAGAATGATGTCATGGGAATTTTTAAAATTTCTTTTTATTATTTCAGGATTCAAGGACATTCTTCCTGAAAATTTTGGTTAACTAAAAATGTCTTCTTTTAATATTAACCTCACTTGGCCAAAACCTATCCCATGGGATGTAGAAATTTACTTAAAGGCTTAAGTATTCCTTAGATTATTTAGTCAGAAGAAAAATCTCAACTGTTCCTAACTTTGTGGTAACATGTCACACTTTTCTCTCAATATCTATTTATGAGCACTCTAAATGTAGTTTAATCTGTAACCTGACATAGTTTACATATAGAGTTTGTTTGATGAGGCTTATTTCTCTAGGATGTATGAGATTATGTAAATTTGTTCAACTTCTTGGACATTGAAGGAAGTATGAGATTACGAATCTATTTTCTCTTTAATTTTATGGCCTTACAAAAATGTACAAGATTGCAATATGTAAAAGAATAATTTTTCTGTCACTCTGATGTAATTTTGCCTATAAGAGCGCTAATGAGAATCCTAATAGGGGTTCAGGTTTTCTCTGAGGCTCAAAACTATGCTTTAGAATAATAATAAAACCTAGGTTTTTGCCTCCACAATTTCTACATTATTGTAAATATATTTTGGCAGCAGTTACCTACCACATGAATTCAGAAAGGAAAAATTTCTCCCATAACAATGAGGATCATTCTGATTTTCATCTGTATGTTTTGTTGTAAGTCATTCTTGCCTCTTAGCTCTTGTTTCTGTACTAAAGGTAAAATGTTCTTCCTGTCTGCCTCAGATTTATAGGAAATAGTGGGAAAGTTCATGAAAAGATTATTTGAATCTCTAGTTTCCTTCAAGGCTCAGCTCATCTGCCATCTTTTAAATCCAACTTTTCTGATCCCCTCAATTTTTAATCATCATCCCTTCCACCTCAAATTATCATGTCTATGCTCACCTATTTACATGTTGTATTTTCCATCCTCCCTCCCCAAGAAATAAGCTTCTTATGGCTGATCCTATATTTCCTTTTCTCTGTCTTTATGTTCTCAGGGACTAGTTAAGTAACTTGTACATAGCAGATGCTTTATTGGAGAAGAAAAAGAATATTTCCACTCTGTAAAAACAATCATTTCAAGTGATCAGTCATTAATCCAACATTTATTAAGTACCTACAATGTTCCAGACACTGTGCTAAGCACTAGGGATACAAAAAGAATCAAAAAAGATAGTTCCTGCCCTCAAGGAGCTTACAGTCTTATGGGAAGACAACATGCAAACAAATATATATTAAACAAGCTATATATAAAAGATAAGTAGAAAATAATTAGTGGAAGTAAGGCACTAGAATTAAAAAGGGATTGGGGAAAATTCCAATAAAAATGGGATTATAGTTGGGACTTGATGGAACCAGGCAGGTTACTAGACAGAGTGGATGAGGCAGAACATTCTAAGCATGAGAGAAAGCTAGAGAAAATACCTAGACTAAAAAGATTAAATGTCATGTGTTGGGAATAGCCCAGAGGTCAGTATTCTGAGTCAAAGAATTGAGGAGTAAGATGTAAGAAGCCTGGAACAGTGGCGGGGGAGAGGTAGGTTGAACATGACTCTCATTGGCTGTCTTGAAAGGAAGCCTAATGATAGTCAAACTTCCTCTTGGAAGTCCTTTCTAAGACAGATAAATTGTATGAGGCCATTCCAATTTCACTTGACATGTACTCTGGTGCTCAGTGACTTCAATACAAAGGTGATAAAAGTTGAGGATGACAAGAAATATCTTGGAAAATATGGCTAAGGAGTAAAGAATGAGAGAAGTCAAAGGCTTATGGATTACACAGAAGTCCCAAGCCTATATGTCATGAATACATTCTTTGAGGAAAGAATCAATAGGTGCTGGACATGGGGAGCACTGGCATCACACCCACACACACCCACACATACCCACACATGCACACACATAAATTGTATTTTAACAGATAAGAGATGACTTTCCATTGATGTTGGAATAATTCCTAAATCAGCTGTCTGTGTAAAGTCAAACTGCTGACTTGTTATAAAGCTAGAAGAGGAAAAATGAGAAAAATATATCATACAATTAAAACCAGATGTTATTTAGGATTAGGGTTAGACTGAAAAAAGAATAGTCAAGAAAGCCTCAGTTACCAAACCATATGCCTACTTTCCCATATATAAAATTTTTATGAGAATTATCTACATGCATATCTTGGACAATCTTGATAAGAGTATTGTTTCACAAGTGATATTCCAAAGAAGACCATATCTTTACCAACACACAATTTATTGACAAAGTATAGAATACAAAAATCCCATTATGCTTTCTTTGTTGATTGTTTAAAAAAGCTTAGGAATTGGTAGAGCAAAACACTGCCTTAAAGGTTCTTTTTTGTTAAAATATTTACCATCAAAATTATTCAAAACAAAGAAAAACTTTTTCTGGTGGCTCTCTGATCATAAATATCATTCAATTCATAAAACAGAAAGGTATAGGCTCTCTAGAGATGTTCATTTTTATCATAGATGTTATGCACTGCAGAGTCCAAGTTGGAAAGAGATTCCCTATGGAGGTGAGATCCTCCAACTGCTTCTGCTTGAGGATGATAACATTCTGCTTACGTCAAATCTCAGAGCAACCTCCTAGAAGAAACCTATATAACCACTTGAAAGAGTTTGCCTTAATTATCTACATAAGGGGAAACAAAAACAAAAGGATACAGAATATCTGTTGCCCGGATTATGACAAGCTATTGAGTTCATCCTTTAGCGTGTATGTACATGTATATATTGCATATATACATAGAGAGAAAGAAAGAAAGAAAGAAAGAAAGAAAGAAAGAAAGAAAGAAAGAAAGAAAGAAAGAAAGAAAGAAAGAAAGGAAGGAAGGAAGGAAGGAAGGAAGGAAGGAAGGAAGGAAG
>NW_027185735.1:16881165-16895755 GCF_028583685.1 Petaurus breviceps papuanus | reverse complement strand
CAAAGATCTTTTAATGACCCAAAACATTCCTGAGAAATGAAAGCCCATAAAATGCCAATATTCTGTTAGCGTTATATGGCCACATGTCATGTCACCGAAGAAATGAAAATGAATTTCTCAGAGAGCAATGGAGAAGGACTTGTGAATGTGAGCAGGCTGTGACATAGAACAAACAGGGAACTTTAAATACCCATCAGTGAAATGTATGATAGGAAAAGATTGGTCAAATAGCAAAAGCAAGAGATGACATGTGGACAGCCAGAGTACTCTGCTGATAGCCTCATGATGTCAGAAAAAATCAAGGAAAATCCAACATATTGGGCAAACTCTCTGTGACAAATGTAGGAGAGCAAAAGTCACCCAGAATGGAAAGGTTGTGGTTAGCTTTTGTTAGAAGGAATGCTTATTTAACAGCCCCTTTGGCAAGACTTGAACTTAACCTCTCTTTAGCAGCCTTGGACCTAAATCTCCAAAGACCCTGAGAGAGCAAGACAACAGGACTTCAAGCTTGCAGGGCAAAGTTTCCTGTATGGTGAAAATTTTAGAAGATCTCCCAAAAAGGGGAGGCCCCATTACCCAGGGAGAAGGCAAAACATTTTCCCTTGACATATGGCTCTTTCCATGGATCACCCCTCCTTTTAGGCCCCTTATTTTGTTTGGGTGCAACTGGTACTTGTTCTTGATTGTGTCTTTTTATTCTGTTTTACTCTGCATATAACCTAATCTTATTTCTCATGTATACCTATAGTTGACTCTTCATTTTCTTGTGTCCCTTTGTTAGCAGTATGAGGATACTGGAGAGTTCTGAAACCCATACAGCATCCCAGCATAGGGCTGGGATCCAACCCCAACCCTCCAATGCATGGTTAGAATTTTCAATGTGTAATTGTGGGCATTATAAGAATTTAATGTTTCATAAGTCCAATTCCAATGGCAGACTCGCTATGGACTTGGGGCCTTTAAGTCTACTCCATTAGATGACTCCTTCCAAGTCACATGAGTTGCACTCCCTTGGGGTAGAAAACCAGATGGTTAACCTAGTTGTGACGCCTAGTGATTATACCTACACTGATGAAATTACACACCTATTTGAATATCCAAGTAAGTCTTTTCCTCCTCCCCTTACTGCCCTCCCCCACCCAAATAAAGTAGTGTTGCATAGTTAATGTTTTAGGTAAAATTATTTTTGGTAAATCAAAGAGCTCTTTTAGAGATCTTCAGATCTAAGGTCATTTGTCAGTATTTTAGCCGATATGAAAGGCTGGGAGTGGATTTGCTTCGATCAGTTAGGCCTCCTCATCCATGGAGCCACTGTGATAGAACCAATGGTTTCCTGATGCAACTTCCATGACCCTGACACATCTTCCTCCCCACCATGCAACCTGGCTGGACCCAGCTTCCCAAATGCAGTATCCTGCTCTGGGGATTAAAATGTCCCAGGCCCCTGTGTTCTTAGCATCTGACTTTCTAAACCCTAATAACTGACTTACCAGATGCATTTCCACCACTGTATCCTTCTTACATATTGTGGCTGTGTTAGGCCAAAGAAGATATCTTCATTTGTTCAGTGTTCAATGATTTATAAGTATCTCATTTCTTCTTAACCCTGAACCTGAACCAACAGGGTGCTGGCTTTGAAGCAGTACCTGCAACAGTCAACCATCATCGGAAACTTCTTCATGGCTCTGGAAATCCTGTCATTGAAATTGCTAGACATTCCTTCTTATCCTATCTAATTCTGCCAGCTTCTGGTTTAAGAAATAATGGTTTAGGGGATTCAGTACTAGCTGGTACAGACCCATGCTCTATTTTTGGCTTCTTCCACAGAGCCTCACTGTGTGGTTTCAATCTTTTACCTGTCTTTTTTCTGTTGTTGTTCAGTGTGACATTTTCTGTCTCCTTTTGTGGAGATGCATGACATTTATCAAGCTCTTTGTGCCTGTCAGCCTTCCAAGTCACCTGAGTTACACTCCCTTGGGGTAGAAAACCAAGGCTTGCTTACAGTGGTAGTTTGTCTTCCTGATCCCTCTGGTGCCTACATGAACTAAGCTGTATTTGGAAGTTAAAAAGATCACAAAACTGAGCCAGGCAGCAGCCAGTGACAACAGATTAGACTAAGTGCCTGTCCCCATTCAGTGGATAGGGGCAGTTTCTATGAAAAAAAAAACTTTACTTCTTATATAAAAAGAAAATACCTGTAAGAAAAAAAAGAAAACTTATTCTATTCTTCTTGGCCTCTCTTGCTTCTTCTCTCATTTTCTTCAACTGTCTTTCTCACTGTACTATAGAGACAAGGCCTTCCCCTCACACTGCTTTCATATATCAAGAAGTGGAGAAACTTGGAGAGAGATGCTGGGGACTTAAAAAAATTTGAATTTGTACATTTTGTTTTAACGTGCAATCTTTTAGACTAGCAGTGGTCCCAAAGTGTATCTATTTTCCAGTGGTGGTGCCTG
The DNA here is from genome assembly GCF_028583685.1 of Petaurus breviceps papuanus. Classification (NCBI taxonomy): domain Eukaryota; kingdom Metazoa; phylum Chordata; class Mammalia; order Diprotodontia; family Petauridae; genus Petaurus; species Petaurus breviceps. The sequence goes on along the minus strand of NW_027185735.1, from coordinate 16,893,299 downwards.
CTCTAGATACAACTTAAGTCTATCATATGAAATTCTCTCCCTCCCTATCTCTCTCTCTCTGTCTCTCTGTCTCTCTCTCTCTCCCTCCCCCCCCCCCCCCCCCCCCCCAGGACTAAGTAAATCTTACTCAGACCCTCCCATCAATCTTCAGATAAGGTTGAGGAGCTAAGCAGGGGAACACTTTGCCATCATGGGATCTAAGATAAATAACCTCATTACCTTCTCTCCAAATAAAAAAATGGAAAGTGCATTGCTAGCACCAAGTGAAAAAGGATGACAAGTCCCTAGTGATTCCTAAATAGCTCTTCAACTTCTTCTGCCTGCATATGTTATTCCCATCTTAAAGCTGCAGGACCCTTAGACATTACTTTTAAATCCATATTCCTTGTGACTGCATCTTAGAGTGCCTCACCATGAGACAAAACACTGACTTTCTGGACCTTTGTATCTTGACTGCATTTATGCCATTACTTTCTTTTATTTAGAATAGCTAGCAATAATGATAATAATTTGCCATGTGGATAGCGCTTTAAGGTTTGTCAAATACTTTTTTTTTTTAAAGCAATCGGGGTTAAGTAACTTGCTCAAGGTTACATAGCCAGTTATTTCTGGGTGTGGTGCTGAGTATCTGAGCCCGGATTTGATCCAGGTCATCCCGACACTGGAGCCGGTGCTCTTACTCACTGAGCCACCTGGCCACCCCTGTCAAATACTTTTTATACGTTATTTCATTTGATTCTTATAACAACCTTGTGAGGCTGGTGTTATCATCCTCATTTTACAGATGCAAAAACTAAAGATCAGGGAGGTTAAATTAATTTCCCAACATCACCCTAACAAGTGTTTAAGGTAGGATTCAAACCTAGATGTTCCTGATTCTAAGACCAACATTCTTTTTTTTTTGCATATTGAAGCATGTTTTAAACTTTATTTTTATTGCTTTGTTTTGTTATATATTTTAAAATTTTATTTATTTACTTTTAGTTTGCAACTTTGAATTCCACAATCCCTTGAATTCCAAATTTTCTCCCCCTTTCCCCCCCCCCCCCCCGGCCATGGCGGCATGCAATCCCATATAGGTTCTCCAAATACCTTCACATTAAACATTAGTCAAGTTGTAAAGAACAATTATAACCAAAGGAGTGAGCAACAAGAAAGAAAGAATGAAATAAAACAAAACAGAAAAGAGAGAGAGCAAATAGTTTGCTTCAGTCTGCATTCAGACTCTGTAGTTCTTTCTCTGAATGCAGATATCCCTTCCCATTTTGAAGTTGTAAGACCAACATTCTTAATCAGTAGAGGCCAAACACAGGAATTCAGGTGTTATTTGGATTAGAATATATGTACATACTGCAGCAAGTTTGATTTTTCCAGTCTATGTGGAATTAATCAATTCCCAATTCTCACATACTTGCATGCATTTTCATTTAAATATATTTTTAGCATGTGTGATAGTGTTGAGCATCTTCTCTGGCCCCTTCTGGTGAGCCACATACCCAGACTTGCTTAAGGACATCCAAGGATCAACCAAAAGCTTCTGGTCACGCATTTCCTCTAATAAGGGGCCTGATTATGTGACCCACTTAAATGAGCCAAGGTGGGTGCTCAGTCCCATTACCCCATTACACTTTTTAACAATAATTCTTTTTGTGGTGCTATGCTGATTACTCTACAGCACAAACCCTCTACAGCTTCATCTCCATCTCTATCTTCAGTCATATCTCCCTATTCACTGTCCCCAGAATATGCCTTGTGCATGTTAAACCTTAATTCACTATATTCTTTGCACCTAGAATGACCTTCCCCTTCACGTCTCCCTATCTGTATCCTATCTACATTTCAAGTCCGAGCACAAGACCCATATCTTTTTTGGAGTCTTTTCCACCATCCCAGCCATTAAGGTTTCTTCCATTTGAGGATACTTATGGCATTTATATATTTGACTATTTTTGCTATTGACTAAAGGATGGGAAAGATGAGAAGACCAGCTAGGTTAGACCTGAACCACCTTCTCTAAGCATACTTGAAAGAAGTCTGTCCTGGAAGAGACAAAATTATGGAGTAATTTAAGAATCATCTCTCAAGATATGTGAAAGAAGGGAGTATACCAAACACTTGGAAAAATAATGTTCTCTGGTGTTGTTTCCCCAAAGGATACAAGGAATAAGTATCTCAATTTTTCAAATCTTTTTAAGAATAACTTAGACATATATTAAGAATGTCCTTGGGGGGCGGCTAGGTGGCGCAGTGAGTAAAGCACCAGCCCTGGAGCGGGGAGGACTTGAGTTCGGTTCTGGCCTCAGTCACTTAACACCCACACAAAAAAAGAAAAACCAGCGGTGTAACCTTGGGCAAGTTACTTAACCCCAATTGCCCTCCAAAAGGCAAAAAAAAGAAAAAAAAAAGAGTGCCCTTGATGTAGGTATGAGAAAGGAGCAAGCAGGTATTTGAAGAATTATATTGAACAAAAGATCACATCTTTACAATCATGCTACTGATAGGAAGGTATAGACATCACAAGACCCTACTGTGCTTATTTGTTGACTATTAAAAAATATACATAATTTCTACTGCAAAGCTTTGCCTTAAAGGCTCTCCTCCAACAAGGTACCTTCCATGCATAATCCAAAACCATATGATATTCCTTTAAAAATATAATAACAGAGATAAATTTTCTCAGCAATTTTTTGATTATCAATATCAAGTGAGACAAGTGTTTGCTACTGTCTTGGAAGGTGTCTAACAGAGGCCAAATTTAAGATTGATTGGTTATCAAGGGGTTCTTTATCTGGGTGTGGGTAGATTTCAAGGGGATCCATGAACTTAGATAAGAAAACATTACATCTTTATTTTTACTAAGCTCTAACTAAATGTTATCATTTTCTTCAATTATGAACTTAAAAAAAAATTATTCAGAGAAGGGATCCATAGACTTAAATGGAGTGCCAAAGGGTTCCATCACATAAAAAAAAGGTTAAGAACCCTTAAGATGATAAAGTCTTCCAGACACCTCTGTTTTTGTATAGCATTATGCTGATTATATCAATGCCTAGAATAATGTAGAGCCAACAAAATAAAATCCATTACTTTTTAAATTACCATATCTTTTTATTATCTACATAGAAAAAAACAAGTAGATGAATAAAACCTATTTTCTACACCAGGGTTTGCAAACTACTACTGGAGGGTCAAATCCAGCCTGCACATTTTTGTATAGACCATGAACTAAGAATGGTTTTTACATTTTTGAATAAAGTAAAACTTTATATTAAAATTTAAAAAACATTCATAGCTGGAGGAAGTACATATGAGGAAGGCACATACAAAAAAAAAAAAAAAGGCCAACTTAGTTTACCAACTCCCAGTCTAGACTATTAGTGTATCATATGCAATGGTGTGAAAAACTCATAGAGCTGGTCCATGGACATTTCAAAAAGACAATGAAGGGGTCCAGAATTGAACAGGAGGAAGTAAGTGATCTGGGATTGCCTTTAAGAAACTGTACAGTGATTTTAATGTCTCCAAGCCTCTCCTCAAACCAAAAGCCTGTTTTTCTATGGTCAGTAATCTTTTGTATAAATATGAGTGATGGAATACTGCAGTATACAAAGGTTTTAAGTTATAGGGCATCTAAAGAACTGTGGCATGGTATATGGAGAGCATATGTAGCCTGTCATATATTACCGATGAAGAAATTACACAGGAGAAGCAGCATCAAAGTTATTATCAAGAAGATAGATGGTCGGAAACTTAGGCAGGCCAGTCATGTAATAAAAGTGAGGGATAAATCACATGCTCTATTAAGGATCCAGAAAATTTCAAGAGGTCTAGAGGAAGACCCCTAGAAAGCTTAATCCCTATGGGGGATTTTAAGGGAGGACATAGACAAGAACCTTACAGGATGAAAAGGTATGGATAGTTGTGATCTGAATTCTAATCAATAAAATCACAGATCCATCCATGTGTATATATATATATATATATATATACATACACACATATATAATGATATATATATGTTATATATTACTTTGTATTGTTAGCTACCCTTAAAAACAGTATAGTCTTGTTTATTTAACTGGATAAAAATATCCTTACTGGCAGAGGATCTGCCCAGCACAGTGTCGTATACATAGTATACACTCAATAGTTTTTGCTTGACTGGGTAGACTGAATGTGCCTTTTTAATTTTTGTAAATAAAAGGAAACTACACGGAGGAAAGGTGATTGTTGACAGTATTCATCTCAGGTAATGATTAGATCACAAGAGAAGCTAATGACTTTAAATGTCTACACAAAGCTTAGAAAATAAACAAGAGAAACCAGAGGTCCTAATGCAATGAGGCAAATGTGACGTCATGGATATTGTCAACCAGACAGAACTGACCTTTGACTGTGAATGGCCAGAGCCAAACAGAGCAGGTTAGAGACAGGAGAGTCAGAAATCAAATAGAAGCTTAATTTCAAACTGAGGGAAACAGCTTACAAGCAAGGACACATGATGTGCCAGAGCCCCACCCCAAGGGGGAGGGGCACTTCAGTGTGAGGAGATCTCAATACTTATAGCAATGTCTATGCAGTGAACTGGAACCTTGACAATGAGGGACAACAGCAACAATGTGACAAGTTTGATTCATAGCAGGGCTTCATGACCAGAAACAATTCTGGGCTTTTGCTATGGCTGAGATAGTCCAGAAGGTGAGTACAAGGGATTGTTGCTCAGGGCACTACTTGCTTGCTGGGCCATAGTTCTGGAAAACAGTATGTCTTCTGATATCTTGACATTTCCCCCTTTGGACCAAAGTGGCCCGGGGTGAGGGGTACAAGAATCTGAAAGAATGGGGCGGCTAGGTGGAGCAGTGAGTAAAGCACTGACCCCAGAGTCAAGACAACCCGAGTTTTGTTCTGGCCTCAGACACTTAACACCCACACACACAAAAACGAAAAACCAGCCGTGTAACCTTGGGCAAGTTACTTAACCCCAATTGCCCTCCAAAAGGCAAAAAAAAAAAAGAATCTGAAAGAACTCCTGCCCTTCTGGCCAATAGAGAGGCATTATAAGCCAAGATGCCAGGAGAGGCGAGTTGCTCCTGAAGGAGATGTTGCCTAGGAAGTCAGTTCCTTTAGGAGACCTATTGGGGAAGTGTGTCCCAGGTATCCTTGCTAGCCATTGTTTGCTTGCAAGCAGAAAAGAGAGGAGGGCCAAGAATGTAGAAGGAGAAAATGCCAACACACACTTGAATCATGATCTTGCTGGTTGGGCACATAACAAACAGGAAGAGGACAGTATATTCATCCCTTGTCCAGATTCTTAGGACAAATGACTCCTCTGGATGTCAGCTGCTTCTAGTTCTGTCCTAGAAGAACCTAGAGGTCCCTGGAGGGTTCTGCTGTCCAGTCAGGAGCAAGGGATTTCTTTAGATGATCCAGGAGTCCACACCCACAAATTTGGCATCCTGTGGGAGTAATCAGAGGGACCTGGTAGGGGCCCTAAGAGGACATATGGGTTGACAATTGTGAGGAAACTCCTTGTATCAATCTTTAACATAGGTCCTTGATTAAGGATCTCTAAACAGCACATAAAGATCCAGTTTTACAACTATGCAGAGCTAGGTTCAAACAGTTCAATAAGGTTTTTCTCACAATTCCCATAATTGCATAATTACATTAAAACAGGTACAAATCAAACTACTTAGAGGTCTCACAATGGCCTAGTTTTGAGAAGTTATATTTACATGTCACCAGGGTAACTAAGAAAAAGAACATAAATATCTTGAAACAAAAGGCCAAAGCAATACAATAGTTATCACCAATATTAACTAACATCGAGTAACCCATTCTCAATGTCCATTTAATGAGCACATTTTGAATCCACGTGCCTCATGTATTTATCTGGTCCCTAGATATCTTTCCTTGGACCATATGCTTATTCTCAGGATAGCTCTAAAAGAGACTCTGCTTCTCTGATTCCAAATCTAGAGTTTCTCAGATAATTCTGAATTAATATAATTATAATATAATTTAATTTAATTTTGAAACTTCAGAGAATTTCAGTTTATATACCATTTGATATTTCTATCCTCACCTAAATATTGTACCTGATATAAGAATTTTTAAAAAATTTATGAGGGTCCAACTAAAATGAACTCTTCTGCTTTTTAAAAGGATCAAACATATACTTTAAAATAATTCCATTTTCTTTACCATTATCAATACAATTTACATGTAAAATCCTTAATCAAATTTTGATAATTTATTACTAAAACATATTCAAAGTCTGAATTTCCATGACAGATAAATTTGGAAGCCAATCATATACATCTGGATAATAGTTCTTAGAGAAAACAGTCTAATCCTGTTACTTTCATAAAAAAAAATTAATCCCATTTATTTAGAAAACATTTTACATTACATCTTTGTCTTGCTACTTTGTCTAATCATTTTCCCCCTTAGGAGAATATCATCTCTATATTATAATTTGACCATAAATATAGGTTAAAATTGTAAGATGTTTGTACTTGCATCCTATTATAGTAACTCAGAAAGATATTCCACTATCAATCTTTTAATTAATAAATTTAGTATTCTACTTACAAAACTTCTTGATTATAGAAATTTGCTATAAAAAGAAAAAAAGGAACATAGTTATGACAATGTCATGTATCATACATATGGGGGGAAGGGACTTCCTTAGTTCTGTTTGATACCAGCCACGAGTTGTATCTGGCAGCCAATCATGTAGTAAGACAGTATTCAAAGCAAGGCTCAGGATTAACCAGGTGGGAATTTTCCTTTTCAGAATGGAAATAGCACAGTGGGGAAATAGAGTCAGGAGGATCTTATCTAGGTTGTGCCATGGTCATCTCTAAAACTTTTTCCAGTTACAGACATCCACCTTTAGCAGTTCCCAAATTGCAGCACATGCCTTTTCTCTTTTTTTTTTTTAAGCAATCGGGGTTAAGTAAGTTGCTCAAGGTTACACAGCCAGTTATCTCTGGGTGTGCATGTGCCTTTTCTACTGTTGATTTCTTGACAATTCAGACAACTATGCCTGTAATCAAAACTCAAAACAATAGTAAATTATAGTCCCTGGAATTTTTACCTTAAATAACACAACTATTTCACTAACTACAACCTAGGACTTGAATATATTTCCTGATGTTTCCCTAGCAGTTGCCATTTCATTTATCCTTTACTTATAAATTAAAACTACCCATATTCTGGGACTTCAGACACAGAGCAAATACATGATAATTGACTCATCATTAATATGTTGAATCTATATCTTTAAACCACCCTATACGCTTTCATAATAGTCAAAAATTTCAAATAAAAACTTGCTATTATATATTATTATTATCTGTTTTATAAGAAAATATACCTCATTAATTACTTAAGTTTTCAAACATCTTTTTATCTCATCCTTTTAAAAACCCAATTCATGTGTAACAGCATCCAGATTAAGAAATTGTTTTATCTAACAGCATTTCTCTTATGCTCTTAAATTTCCCCATTTAAGAAAATTTAGAATACAATAATAACATAAACAATATTTTGTACTTAAAACATGAAACAAAACCTCAGATGATAGCAATTACCTTTCCATATCATTCCATATAAAAATCATTAATCTTATTACCACTGACATTTTAAAACCACTTTAGAGGCATAGAGCAATTACTCAATTAAAAAAAAAATAATGTAGTGCTTGCATATGCCAGTCACTGTGTTAAGCACCTTACAACTATTATTTTGATCTTCACAACAACCCAGGGAGGTGGGTACCATTATTATTTTTCCCTTTACAGATCAGGAAACTGGGACACACAGAGATAAGATAACTTTCCTAAAATTAAACAATAAATTTCTGCAAGTGGAGTAGAGAAAGATGGGCTTACCAAGGAAAGAAGCTTACTGCTCCCCTCACCTCATACTGCCATGCTAGACACTGCCAGGGGTACCAGGATCTCCCTAGGCAGCAGCTTGGCAGGGCCTGCTGTGGTCTGGGTCTGCACTAGTGACACTAAATTTTGGGTAATATGGGAGAGGGCACTGGCTGCAGAATGGCAATTCTAAGGGACGGAGTGGCTGGTATTGATGGAGTGCTTGGGATCTATGTTTGTAACATCAGTTTGTAAAATCAATTTGTAAAACTAGTCTGTAAAATCACATCATCCCCGCCCCCAGCCTCAGAGCATTAACTCTGCCCCTTCCCCCTGCTAGCCCTCTGCCCAGCAACAACTCATGAAATGTTTATCTCTGCTTGGAACAATAACAAGCTACACCTATGAATCCTTCACTAAACCTTGTATAAACATTTTCACTTAGGCAAATGTTATCTTCCCTTAGTAAGTGGTCAGCTGTCCCTATGAATCCTTCAATGCCCTATCTATAGGTTAACTCCTTAGCCAATTATACACAATACTGAGTCTCCCTTAGCCTTGGTTCCCAACATCCATCTTGTCAAACATGACATTGATGGGTGGCAGACTAGGCACTTCTCAGTCAGCCCTTGACTGCTAGCTGACTTAGTGACATTTCAGGCCTAAAACCACACCTCCAGGTAGCCCCCCTTGGGCTATTTCCCAGTGAGTTATGGGCAATATGCCTGCGCAGTTGACATTAAAAGTGCATATTCCTTTAAGCACTGAACACTCCTTAACTCCTCCTTAATCCCACCCTTACTCACTTAGTTAGCATAATTGACATCTGATTAATTGCCTACACTCCTTAAAAACTATGCCTATGTCTTCTTTAAGTTTGCAGGTTCCCTAAGAACTCTTGCCCGCTGTACAGCATAACAATAAACTTACAAGTCCCCTAAGGGCCCTTGCCCACTGTAAAGCGTAACAACAAACTTTTACAATCCTGACTTCAAGACTGCTTGGGCCTACTGAATTCTTTCCAGACTGAATTGCAGGGATTCTGGTCATTGATAAGGATCAGAGTTTCTGTATAACCTATTGCCATCCCCCCATCAGTACCAGGACCATCCCACTGGTGGTAGTTCCTGTTGGCAGGGCAAAGTGGATGCTTACTGTGAGGACTAATTACCCCCACCCCCTTCAACATAGGTCCTTTGGGGACAGGAGCTTCTGGGGCTCAGGCCACTTGCAACTGATTAGGCAGGGTGGGTAGGATGTACTGCACCTGGATGATGCTCCCAGACTTGTCTAGAGGGGCGGGATGCAGAATATCCAGGGGCACAGGGACACTGGCGACACTGCCAGTGGTGAGCCCTGCTGCATTTGCAGCTCCCCTCCACCAGGTAGACCCTGGGCAATGAACAACATGACTGTAGGGGCACAACATAATTCAAGTTTTCCTACATTTCCCCAGCATTTTAATGTTTTTGGAAATCTGATCTGATTTGAAAAGCATTTAACAGGAAGAGAGTTTCTGCCCTAAGGGAGTCACAGGAGTCTCTTTGGTTTAAGCAATCATTCAAAAAAGGGTTAACAAGAGGTTACCAAAAAGTGCAAACCATTAACCTATTATTTGACTTTCTTTACTCTGGGATTACTTCCAAACTAGGTGCCTTTCTTCATTGCCCTAGAACAATGAGGCTATTTTTTTTGTAATTGGGAAATGTTAATGAAATAAACAAAAATATATTACAACATAGATAATGTTAATTTTTGTTTTTTCAAGTGGATAGGCATCCATTTCTATTTCAGTTTAACACTACTGGTCTAGATAACCAAAAAAACAATAAATTAATCCCATACATGTTTGTATCCTTTGCCAATTTCAAGAGCCCCTTTGAGCTGGTTTCAGCACATCGCTGTATACATACACACATATTACATAAAGATGATAGCCATTATGCTATCCTCTGGCCCTCATCAAATTATGTTTGTAGCATTATTCAGACATGACACTGAACTGTGATTCAGTTCTAGCTGCCATATTTAAGAATTTAAGTATTAACTGAAGGACACCCAGAAGTGGGTGACCAGGATGGGGAGAAGCTCTCAGTATCATGTCAGGTTTTTTTGTTTTTAAATTTATTTACTTTTAGTTTACAACATTCAGTTACACAAGTTTTTGAATTCCAAATTTTCTCCCACTGACTCTCTTCCACTTTTCCCCTGCCCAAGGTGGCATACAATCTGATATAGGTTTTACACATACCTTCACATTATACAGTAGTCGAGTTGTAAAGAAAAATCATAACCAATGGAACGAACAAGAAAGAAGAAACAAAACAAAAGAGAGAGAGCATGTAATTTTTTTTTTGGAAATTTGAAATTTTATTTAAATTTTAATTAATTTTAAGGCTTAAGTATTTACAAAGGTAATTAAATATAGCAATGAACAGAATAATCAATTTAAAATGAAATATAAATATAATAGCATAAAAACAATAATAGAATACTAATAGAAAAAATAATAATAAATATTAAACCATTAGCAAAACATAATGACTTTCACCCAATTTCCCATGCAATCACAATATGTCCACATTAGAAAGCCAGTCTTCTTCATAAGGGGTAATACACCCCCAGGTGAGGAAGGTCAGGTGAGAGGGAGAGGCTCCTCAGGAATTGGGACAGCTTAGCTGAAAACGTGGGGAAGTGGAAGAACCTTCTTTTCTTTCTGCCAGTGTTCTCAGCGCTGTCTTTCCTCGAGTCCGCAGGCTTGCCGGGCCCCGTCTCAAGATGAGCAGCTGAGGGACATGTGGAGAGCTTGAGGTCATCCTCCAGACTGCACAGGTGGGTGTTCCGGAAGGGCCCCCGGATCAGACGCCGGCTCTCCATGTCTGTTTTCAGCAAAGGTCTCGGCTAGCGCTCTCCTCCGCTTCCACCTCCTCTCCTCTAACCTTGGCGCCAACTAACTGTCCCACGGCCTGCACAACAGCCTTTGTTGAGTAGCCCGTTCCGCTGCGCGGGATTGGCTGGAACGGGCGCCCCTAGACACCTGAGGCCGGTGGGGTCGGGGTGGGGAGCTGAGGGGGAGATATGGGGGATGTGGGCGGATGGAAAGGTGGGCTGTGATTAATTTTGAAGGCTTCTTTCTGTAGTTTGATGTCAGATTCTTACCATTGCCCCTTTCAATTCAAAACATTCCCTTCTTCATTCACTTGATCCTGGGATTTAATTATTTACTTGTATTGAGTAGCTAAAACACTGTAAAATGGATATGCAACATCAGTTTAAAGCATTTTCTGTTAAAGGGATAGATACCATGGACTTTTGTTTCTTCAATTGATTCTCCTGTAATATTGTCCAAACAGATGCAGCATTCTTGTTTTCCATGCTAAATAAAAAAAAAGGATACAGCCATCATTTAAAGATAAATAATAGATAGAAATCATCTTCCAGGAAGAAAGACGAAAGAGGCTGACAAAACAAACTTGGAGTAATGGAAAGAAGTTTCTTTACAAAGTAAAGAAATAGTCATTGTCAATAAAAAGACAAATTCTGAAGGGGATAGAAGCTGTCACAACTGAGAACAATAATGTTTGGGGAAAATAACTCTCAAATTGATGTTAATGACGACTAAAGGGAAATGACTGTTCAAAGAAGCTTTTCTTTTTTTTATGCACCTTTGATCCAATTTCATTTTATTTTTTTCTGTTCTTTTTTTTAATGCTTTATTAACTTCTGATTTACATCATTAGTTTCCACCAGATTTTGAGTTACAAATTTTCTCCCCGTTTTTCCCCCACCCATCCCCCCAAAACAGCAGTCCCACACGATATCCCCACCTCCAATCTGCTCTCTCCCATATTTTCTCCCATACCCGTTTCGACTTTTCCAGTGGATCTCTATGCCTCAGTGCCTGTACATCCCATTTCTTAATTACATGTAAGATGGTATTAATAATAGTATATATACATATACACACACACACACACACACACACACATATATATATATATATATATATATTGAATATTTGATTTTAAAACTTTCAATCCCAGATTCATTCCCTTCCACCATGCCACCCACCCCCACTAGGGACACAAGCAGTTCAGTATAGGTTGTACATGTGCGGCTAATGCAAAACAATAACATAGTAGATATATTGTAAAAGACTGACTACATTTCCCTCCCACCTGTTCTATTCTCTACTTTGATCCTGTCCCTTTTCAAAAGTGGGTGCTTCCAACTTCCCTCCCCCCCCCCCCC